>NC_064614.1:442425358-443025358 GCF_023898315.1 Schistocerca nitens
CTCAAATCACGGACAAGCATACATTTTCAGTATGACTTTTTGCATTTGGTCGTTTATTAGTCGATAGTTATGAATATTACTTTATTTGTGGTAATAGAGATTAGTAGACTGCCAAATAACATAGTAAATTTAATAAAACTTCATCCGATTACACGTACTTTCCCCATTATACCAGTTGTAATATAAATAATAAAGACAATGACTGTGTTGAAAATAAAAAAAAAACTGACGAACGCAACTCGATCAAGTGATCCAGCAGCTTGAACGCCAAACACTTTTTTTTAAAGAAAAAAAACATTTTGTTCTATATTGTTGGTTGAATTTGTTCATGGCGGACGTCCAATGACACCCATACAGTTTGTCGATGATCCGTTCGCTCAGTTTTTTTATTATAAAGGGTAGCGCACACTGTGACCGAACACGCTTTTTTTTTAAAAAAACATTGGATTAGCAGTTCAACGCCTTAACCACTTTTTTTTATCCATCCTTTTTTCCCAGCAATCCAATTTTTATTAACCACTTTTATTTTATTTTTATTTTTTATTTTATTTTTTATTTTTTATTTATTTATTTATTTATTTATTTGTATTTTTAGGATGGTCAGGGCGTGGTACACGCCGCACTAGCAGTGGAGTCTGTTCACGGCACTGTCAGTGCGTCGAGGCCCAAACCCCACCCACCCCTTTCTCATGTTACCTGTTGGGTCATAGCACTAAGTGTGCAGAAATCTTAACACAATATTTCCATTCTCCGATGTAAGAAAGACAAAGAAACCTCTTCTCTAAGTAGAAACTGAAAAAAAAAGGTTTCCGGAAGCAAGGTAATAGTAAATAATAATAAGAAACCAAGTGACTTTTAATTTTCTTCTGTTCGTTCTCGTTCAAGGTGTTGTAGTGGTTCCACATATTTAACCAACACCCATTCTTTCAAAAATGATCTTCAGCATGTTGCCGTAGTACTTCTTGTGGTTGCGATACGTGCTGATTTTTGCATATTCACACTTCATGTAAACGCGGAATTCTATCTCGTTGTCCGACCCAAGTGTGTGGATGACATAACTAACATATTTTCAGAGTAACCAGCTAATGGCGTTGGTTTTTAATTTCGGAAAGTATGTCATGTCTGGTCTCACGAGGAGCGATGGCGTTATACACTCCTGGAAATGGAAAAAAGAACACATTGACACCGGTGTGTCAGACCCACCATACTTGCTCCGGACACTGCGAGAGGGCTGTACAAGCAATGATCACACGCACGGCACAGCGGACACACCAGGAACCGCGGTGTTGGCCGTCGAATGGCGCTAGCTGCGCAGCATTTGTGCACCGCCGCCGTCAGTGTCAGCCAGTTTGCCGTGGCATACGGAGCTCCATCGCAGTCTTTAACACTGGTAGCATGCCGCGACAGTGCGGACGTGAACCGTATGTGCAGTTGACGGACTTTGAGCGAGGGCGTATAGTGGGCATCCGGGAGGCCGGGTGGACGTACCGCCGAATTGCTCAACACGTGGGGCGTGAGGTCTCCACAGTACATCGATGTTGTCGCCAGTGGTCGGCGGAAGGTGCACGTGCCCGTCGACCTGGGACCGGACCGCAGCGACGCACGGATGCACGCCAAGACCGTAGGATCCTACACAGTGCCGTAGGGGACCGCACCGCCACTTCCCAGCAAATTAGGGACACTGTTGCTCCTGGGGTATCGGCGAGGACCATTCACAACCGTCTCCATGAAGCTGGGCTACGGTCCCGCACACCGTTAGGCCGTCTTCCGCTCACGCCCCAACATCGTGCAGCCCGCCTCCAGTGGTGTCGCGACAGGCGTGAATGGAGGGACGAATGGAGACGTGTCGTCTTCAGCGATGAGAGTCGCTTCTGCCTTGGTGCCAATGATGGTCGTATGCGTGTTTGGCGCCGTGCAGGTGAGCGCCACAATCAGGACTGCATACGACCGAGGCACACAGGGCCAACACCCGGCATCATGGTGTGGGGAGCGATCTCCTACACTGGCCGTACACCACTGGTGATCGTCGAGGGGACATCCAAACCGTCATCGAACCCATCGTTCTACCATTCCTAGACCGGCAAGGGAACTTGCTGTTCCAACAGGACAATGCACGTCCGCATGTATCCCGTGCCACCCAACGTGCTCTAGAAGGTGTAAGTCAACTACCCTGGCCAGCAAGATCTCCGGATCTGTCCCCCATTGAGCATGTTTGGGACTGGATGAAGCGTCGTCTCACGCGGTCTGCACGTCCAGCACGAACGCTGGTCCAACTGAGGCGCCAGGTGGAAATGGCATGGCAAGCCGTTCCACAGGACTACATCCAGCATCTCTACGATCGTCTCCATGGGAGAATAGCAGCCTGCATTGCTGCGAAAGGTGGATGTACACTGTACTAGTGCCGACATTGTGCATGCTCTGTTGCCTGTGTCTATGTGCCTGTGGTTCTGTCAGTGTGATCATGTGATGTATCTGACCCCAGGAATGTGTCAATAAAGTTTCCCCTTCCTGGGACAATGAATTCACGGTGTTCTTATTTCAATTTCCAGGAGTGTATATTCCGTAGAGGATCTGGTGAGAAAAGCGATTTGTTGCCTGATCCAATTCCAGTTATGCACATTGCCACCACAGGTGAATCTGTGGCTGAGTGTATCCACCAGATTGCATTTTCCACAAAGGTGTGTCTGGTTTAAACCGATCCCATATAGTCTCTCGTTAGTGCTGATGACATTATTAACTGTTTTATACCATGCGGAAATAGCGTCTGTAGATAGCCCGGCATAGTTGATGTTCCGCCATACAGCTTTCCAGTCACAATTTGGGAATTTCGTTTCAATTTTGTTTCTACCCTCATTTAACTTCCTTTCAAGTATGATGTCGCGCGCTGTGATACGTGTGTTGCTTCTGATTTCGTCACTAAGATAACTTGCTTCGAGGAAAAAGTTCCTCACATACTGCAAACGGGCATTAATTCTTCACACATCAATCGGTCCTTGCAGGCTATGGGGTGTCACAGCCTCAAAGAGCTTTGCGGTTATACATTGTGGAAGTTCTCTGAGTATATGGAAAGTCCCTTTGAGGAACAGAGCAGACGGTTTATTGCGAATATCCACCAAACCGAGGCCCCCGTTTCTGACATCCAGTATAACGGTAGTCGCACCAACCCTGAATATGTCTCCTCTCCATAAATAATTGGTAACAGTGGACATGATCTCTTTCGCTACTAGTTTAGGGATTGGAAATACCTGCGCAGTGAAATACGCTTTAGACAATACGCAGGAGTTGATGAATCTGACTTTTTGCACCAGGTCCATAGTTCGATGGATGTTCTCCATTACAGCACCATAAACTTTTCTCCTAGTTTCCGTCCAGTTAAAAGCAGCCATCCTCATCGGACATGCCATTAAGGTTATTCCCAAAGTTTTATGTTTGTTGTCTTGTTTTGCCCATGCCAATCGAAGGTGATCTAGGCCTCGTAGATTCAATATTTGACTTTTGTTTTCATTTGCTGTCGCTCCCGACGCTAGACAATACCTTTGGATTTCTCTTTCCAGTGTAACTGTCTCCTCCTTATTTCTTATTACAACGCCCACGTCATCAGCATAAGCTCGTATGACAGTTTTCTCTCCACTCAATGTTATGCCTGTTAATCTTGCGTGGACAGTGCGGAGGAAGGGCTCTAAAGATACAGAAAATAAAAACATAGATAAGGGACTGCCCTGTGGAACCCATCGCCTTATCTGTATGGGTTTAGATGTTTGGCCATTGATTGCTATTTTCGCATTTATACCTGTTGCAATATTCCTTAGCATGTTCACAATCTGGGGGTGGAAAGCCATTCTTGACAGCGTCGCAAAGAGGTATCTATGACTAACGCGGTCAAAAGCTTTGTTGAAATCTATAAAGATTAACGCACATTTTATACTTGTCACTGAGGTAATTGCAATGACGTCTCTGTATGCAGATAGACTTTCGAATATCGTTCTGGTCGGAGAACAAGATTGATGATGACTCAATATTTTGTTGGAAAAGGCAGAGAGTCTTTTGTTGATAATACGCGAAATTATTTTGTAATCAGAATTTAGTAGCGAAAGAGGCCGAAAATTGTTTAAGTTGGTTTTGCCTTTACTCTTAGGAATCAGTACTATTTTAAACTCTGCAGGGACCGGTTTTCCGTTCAGGACCTCATTTGCCATGGAAGTGATCTTGTCCCCAATTATAGGCCAGTAGCGGGCATAAAACTCCACAGGGAGGACATCAAGTCCCGGAGATTTTTTGAGAGGTGAGTTACGCACTGCCTCATGCACTTCATCTTTAGTAATAGGTGAGAGGATGTCAGCGTTGTCTGTTCCCGACAATTGTGGACCTAAAATAGTGAGAAAGTCCTCGAGAGCTGCATCTTCCACTGTGGTAGGGGCATATAAGGTTTCATAGTACCTGTGGACTTCGTCCAGTATTTGTTTCTGGCATGTGAGCCTCGTACCAGTATGCGTCTGGACTTCATCAATTAAAGTTAGACGTCTGTTTTTAGCATGCCGCACCAAGTGATAGAAGCTGTTTCATCTGCTACGACTGATGTGGCTTTCGATTTAATTTTGAGTCCCTCCATCTGTTGCCGTTTAATGCTTAATAACTTGGCTTTTATTTTTTTGATATCATTCAGACGAATTACGTCATCATGGGCCTGTTGATATAAGTCTCTTAAAACTTTATAGTAAAACTCCATTGTATTCCTCAACTCCCTGTGCCTCGCTGCACTATACTGCATGACAACTTTCCGCAGCCTTGGTTTAGCCCTCCTAGTCCACCAGTCAATGACTGTTGGGTGCTTGTCTACTGTGCGGAGGCACATAGTCCACGCTACTCTTATTTCCTGTTCTAGTTCTTCGTCAGTTAAAACAGAGATATTTAAATTCCATTGGCCTCTGAATCGACGGGTTGGCTGTATACTTAAATTAAAGCAAGTTAAAAGTGTACTGTGATCGCTAAAATACACGGGAATAGTTTCAACGTTTAATAAATAATTTTGCAAATTTGGTGACACGTAAATTCTATCTAGTCTGCTGCGGGAGTGGCTGGTTATATACGTGAACCCGACTGACGTCGGGTGCTGAAGTTCCCACACATCCTTAAGGTGTAGATCACTTACTAACTTTTTTAACTGTGGCGAGTAGTTGAAGTTGGGTTGTTGATCTTTCTGGTTTAAAACACAGTTAAAATCTCCACCTAGTATAAGAGAACACGGATTTTTCCTCAATAAATAAATCAGTTCATCTTGAAAAAACTTCGCACGATCCAATTTGTGGGAATTTCCTGATGGGGCGTAAAGGTTAAGCACTGTCACATCGAATATTTTTATGCCTATGGCTCTTCCTGATTCTAGTCGTTCGATTTCAGTCACCGGAATGCCTTCCCTTATAAGAATGGCTGTACCGATATTGGCTTCCGTAGAAACATTTACAATTTCAAAAAAAGCCTGGGATCCGAAATTCCGTTATCGCAACTTCTTGTAGCAACGCGATATCTGTCCTGGACTGGTACAAGAATTCTTTTAGTGCTGCCAATTTCAAGGGTGACTGTATTTTATTAATGTTAATAGTAGTAATGCTATAAGCTTGCATCACAGACATACCATAAGAAGCTATTTGGGATGAGGATCGGTATGATTATAGCAGCAACGTGCTTCCCTACAGGGCACGATCTTTACAAGCTGTGTGCCCATTACATGTACTTAATTCCTAGAAAAATTTGCACTGCTTTTAAACAAAGAGCTTGAGAAGAAAAGTATCCTGGAATCTCGACAAAGCATTGCTATAAGTCACTGTGGCCATTCTCTTTCTCCTCGTCAGTGTTGGCCCTGATTACTTCATATTTAATATTCTTTTTCTTGATGTCTTTTTTCTCTGGTGTGGCTTTCGCTTGATGACGCGTGACAGCAAGATCCGGTGTCGGTCGCTGCCGCCGGCGGTGGCTGAATGGGGCAACGGCCGTGGCTTGCTAGTCGTCAATATTTGGTTCCGGCGTGGTGTCTGTTGTGCTGTCTTGCTGGCGAGGCGGTGATGCTTGTTTATTTCCTCCTTCGGCGCGGCGTTGCGCTTCGGAGTCAGCAGGTTGTTTACTTGGTACTTCCTCGTACTGTTCGCACTGTATGGGCTGTGCACTTGATGCGGTTATTTCAGTCGTGACCTCAGGCTCAGGGTCACATTTCCGTGAAAGGTCACTACCAGCTGCGTCACTATTTGTTCGTGGCGGTATAAGTCCTTGTGCGGAAGTGGGAGCCACATCGACCTGCAGTCCATCTCCTTTTTCCACTTCCAACAGATCTTCAGGACTGGGCTTCGGTCTCCTGGCAACGGGTGTTTCACAGGAAGAGTCCTCATCAACATTTTTTTCAGTGTCCTCTAGAGGACGCTTTTTAGTGGGAATCTCGCTGTCACGGGACGGAATTTCAGCAGTTAATGCAGGTTTTAAAGACGGAAAGTCATTAACATTAAGTGCAACATTTTCAGAGGTAGTAACAGGATCCACGACAGCCGCCGGCTCTGTTGTATTACTGGCTGGCAACAAATCGTTGAGTGTTAATTTCCGGCGTTGCGTAAGGTTATTTGTTAGCACAAAAACACGGCGAGGGCAGTCCTGACGGAGGTGACCAGACTCGTTACATACATGACATGTAGGGGTTTGCCCTGAGTACATAACATGCGCCTTGTGCCCGTCAACAAAGATGTGGGAGGGAATGTTTGCCTTCACTTCCATCTCCACAGAGCGAATGCCGTTAAAGCACTGCAGCTTGAAATGCGAAGCCCACCTTTCGTTGACTATTTGCCTGACAACCCCATATTTTGAAAGGACATCTTTAATTTTCGAGTTGTCTACTTCTATGGGAATATTCAAAACCCTAGCATTCCTAATTACAGACTCGGAATTCCGGAGTTTTACAGTACTTTTAGTACCATCACGGTGTATAAATTCCATTTCATAACCAAATTTTGCCAGAAAGCGGTCTACACTCACGGAATCGTTGAACTTTACATAAATGCAGTATTCATCAGAGTCTAGCTGCATGGTATGAACAGATTCAGAATGAAGGCCAATTACCTCGGTAATCCAGTCGTGTATTTCAAGTGCAGAGGGCTGTACTCGACGGGTGTACTTGTCGAAGGTGAAAATCACGGTGTTTTTTCTCACGGAGTTTGCCATGGTGTTCTGCAGCGAAGAAATCTCGGACAACGCCGAAATCCCAACAGCACTACGTACAAATATGACACGACGAAGACAAAATGCTCAATTGATAACGCTTAATTCACGTGCAAAACGTCAATAAACGAGCACGAAACTCGAAAACACTGGCGTAAACACTGAACGTTCACGGAGCTAACTTGAGGAGCGTGCGACCGCTGCGACAGCTAAGGCCAGACTGTCTGAGCTACCGTGCCCGCACCACTCGGCTGCAGCCGCTTCATGGTTAAAATGGCCACGCACACACACACACACACACACACACACACACATATATATATATATATATATATATATATATATATATATATATATACTGTTGGCCACCGTAAATGCAACACCCTGAAGGAAGCATCCGAATCAAGTGAAATTTACACCATGGGTTTGCAGCGATGAGATACGCAACTGATTAGAATTTCAGCGCAGACGCACATCACGCGCGCCTGTGGCGCCACCTCATAGCGCCATTTAAGGCTTGGCGATTTCGACGAGTGTACGTTCGGCACGTGTGTTTACCTTGTGGTTGTTTCACAAGGCGATCAGTTATGCCTCGTAGACAACAGCGAACATCTTTTGATCAAGTATCCGAGTTCGACAGAGGAAGGATAGTGGCTTACCGAGATTGTGGATTATCATACAGAGAAATCGCTAGTCGTGTTGGACGAAACCAAACAACTGTAATGCGGATATGTGACCGTTGGATGCAGGAGGGTACGACGGACCGACGTGGTCGATCGCATTCACCTCGGTGCACCACTGCACGTGCTGATAGGCAAAATTGTGCGCATGGCAGTGACGGATCGCTCAGTGACATCCCGAACCATAGCACAGCACATTGCGTCTGTAACGCATCATCCAGTGTCTGCGCGTACCATTCGACGCCGTTTACAGCAGAGTGGTCTGTCCGCAAGACGTCCATTGCTTCATCTACCATTGACGCAGAACCACAGACGTCTCCGTCGCCAATGGTGTGATGACAGACGGATGTGGACGGCAGAATGGAATGACGTTGTCTTTACTGACGAGGCACGCTTCTGTCTGCAGCACCACGATGGTCGAATTCGAGTGTGGAGACACCGTGGAGAGAGGATGCTGGACAGCTGCATTATGCACCGCCACACTGGTCTTGCACCGGGTATTATGGTATGGGGTGGTATTGGATATTACTCTCGCACGCCTCTAGTACGCATTGCCGGTACTTTAAATAGCCGGCGCTACATATCCGAGGTGCTGGAGCCAGTTGTCCTTCCTTACATTCAAGGCTCGGCCACAGCCATATTTCAACAGGATAATGCGCGACCACACGTGGCACGCATTGTCCAAAGGTTCTTCGTCAATAACCAGATTGAATTGCTTCCCTGGCCGGCTCGCTCTCCGGATCTTTCGCCGATAGAAAACATGTGGTCCATGGTTGCTCAACGAGTGACCCAGATTACATCCCCAGCTGCCACACAAGATGATCTTTGGCAACGTGTGGAAGCTGCTTGGGCTGCTGTACCCCAGGAACACATCCAACGTCTCTTTGACTCAATGCCGAGACGTGTGGCAGCGGTGATCTCCAACAGTGGCGGCTACTCTGGCTACTGATTCTGGCAGGAACCACATGTCACAGACGTCTGTAAACGTAATCATTTGATACTTGGTCAACATGTTATCTACAAAATAAATCTTGCTGTGCTACCTCTTGTCTTTCTTGGTGTTGCATTTACGGTGGCTATATATATATATATATATATATATATATATATATATATATATATATATATATATATATATATATATACAGGGTGAGTCACCTAACGTTACCGCTGGATATATTTTGTAAACCCCATCAAATACTGACGAACCGATTCCACAGACCGAACGTGAGGAGAGGAGCTAGTGTAATTGTTTCATACATACCATACAGAAAAGCACGGAAGTATGTTTTTTAACACAAACCTACGTTTTTTTTAAATGGAACCACGTTAGTTTTGTTAGCACATCTGAACATATAAACAAATACGTAATCAGTGCCGTTTGTTGCATTGTAAAATGTTAATTACATCCGGAGTTTTTGTAACCTAAAGTTAACGCTTGAAACCTCCGACGTTCAGTTGCGTGTTGTAACGAACACGGGCCACGGTCGGCGAGCAGCAGCTGCGGGGACATGTTTACGATGACGACCGTATTTACGAGTGTGGCTGTAGTGCACTGTTGTGGTTTGGTCTAGCTGTCGCAGTGTCTGCATATAGCGCTTGCTGCTATTGTTATTCTGCATTCGTCTCCGCACGCAGACCAACTGTAGTACACCGTGTTACCAGACGTCTGTGATAGTGTAGTGTTGTAGGAACTGTGACCATGGTGTATTCGAACTCTGAAAAGGCGGAGATGATACTCATCTATGGCGAGTGTCGACGAAATGCAGCTGAAGCCTGCAGGGTGTATGCAGAACGGTACCCGGACAGAGAGCATCCAACGTGCCGCACACTGCAAAACATCTACCGCCAACTGTATGCAACAGGTATGGTCGTAGCACGCAAACGGGTCCGTAACAGGCCCGTCACAGGAGAAGCGGGTGCAGTTGGTGTGTTAGCTGCTGTTGCCATGAACCCACACATGAATACACGGGACATTGCGAGAGCCGGTGGACTGAGTCAGTGTCATGCGCATACTGCATCGTCACCGCTTTCACCCGTTTCATGTGTCGCTACATCAGCAATTACATGGTGATGACTTTAATCATCGAGTGCAATTCTGTCAATGGGCATTAACAGAGAATGCGTTGCAGTTCTACCTGTTTACCGATGAAGCGGGTTTCACAAACCACGGGGCAGTGAATCTACGGAACATGCATTACTGGTCCGTGGACAATCCTCGCTGGCTCAGACAGGTAGAGCGACAGCGACCGTGGACTGTAAATGTATGGTGCGGAATCATTGGCGACCACCTCATTCGTCCTCACTTCATTGCAGGGGCCCAAACAGCTGCAAATACATCGCGTTTCTACAGAATGATCTGCCAACGTTGCTCGAAAATGTCCCACTGGAAACGCGTCGACGTATGTGGTATCAGCATGACGGTGCACCTGCACATTCCGCAATTAACACTAGGCTGACCCTTGACAGGATGTTCGATGGGCGTTTCATAGGTCGTGTAGGACGCATAAATTGGCCAGCCCGTTCTCCTGATCTTACACCTCTGGACTTCTTTCTGTGGGGTACGTTAAAGGAGAATGTGTACCGTGATGTGCCTACAACCCCAGAGGATATGAAACAACGTATTGTAGCAGCCTGCGGCGACATTACACCAGATGTACTGCGGCGTGTACGACATTCATTACGCCAGAGATTGCAATTGTGTGCAGCAAATAATGGCCACCACATTGAACATCTATTGGCCTGACATGTCGGGACACACTCTATTCCACTCCGAAATTGAAAATGGAAACCACGTGTGTACGTGTACCTCACCCCTCATGGTAATGTACATGTGCGTCAGTGAAAAAGACCCATAAAAAGGTGTTAGCATGTGGATGTAATGTGCTGTTCCAGTCTCTTCTGTACCTAAGGTCCATCACCGTTCCCTTTGGATCCCTACGTAATTCGGTGCTCTCCGATACACACGATCGAACAGCGGAGGAGTGGTACTCAAGCGTCAACTTTAGGTTACAATATCTCCGGATGTAAGTAACATTTTACAATGCAACAAACGGCACTGATTACGTATTTGTTTATATGTTCAGATGTGCTAACAAAACTAACGGGGTTCCATTTAAAAAAACGTAGGTTTGTGTTGAAAAACATACCTCCGTGCATTTTTTTTTTGGTTTGTATCAACCAGTTACACTAGCCCCTCCCCTCACGTTCGGTCTGTGGAATCGATTCTTCAGTATTTGATGTGGTTTACGAAATATATCCAGCGGTAATGTTAGGTGACTCGCCCTGTATATACGACCGAAATTATCTTGCGGTTTTCTCAATAACGCTTGAGAAGTACGCGCAACTGCTTACACATTTTGTTGTCCTCATGGAGTACTAC
Source organism: Schistocerca nitens (assembly GCF_023898315.1). Taxonomy (NCBI): domain Eukaryota; kingdom Metazoa; phylum Arthropoda; class Insecta; order Orthoptera; family Acrididae; genus Schistocerca; species Schistocerca nitens. The sequence goes on from NC_064614.1 coordinate 442,436,618, forward strand.
GATTGTACGAAGTTTGCAGTAAATCCGCGTTCCAAACGTCGTGGCCTCCCCTTGTGGGATACAGTACTTACACTGAAGTCTCTGCATTTCATTATGATTCACTAAACAATGTAAACTACCGGACACTGTTCTTAAAAGGGTGTACAATCACCACGGACGGCAGTGCACGCTGGTCACAAGGTTGGTAAGGAGTTCTTGTGATACGGCGTTCAGTTTCTCCACCAGCGTGATTGACAACGGCTGGATGGCCGTAGCTGCATACACAGTTATTGTGACACCGTACTCCTTCCCCATGTGCGTCTTTTCAGGAGTGCAATCGGCCCAGACGTGACCTTTATCAATGACAATGCGCGACCGCATCAAACAGCGCAGCTGGAGGAGCTCTTGGAACGAGAGGACGCTGGGCGAATGGACTGGCCTCCCGTTCCCCCCAATCAAACCCGGTCGAGCACGTGTGGGATCACGCTCACATGCAGAAATGTCCATCTAGCTGTTGTCAACCGCGCTGCTGGCGAAACTGAACGCCCCCTACCACAAGAACTCTTTACCAACCCTCTGGCCAGCGTAGCGGCACGTTGCAGAGCGTGCACTGCCTTCCGTGGTGATCACACAGAAATTGAGAACCATATACGGCTGTTGGCAGTGTCCAGGCAATCATAATGAATCTCAGTGACTTCACCATAAACACTGTCTTTGAATAAAAGTCAGTTCCGTTCTTCTCACTGCACATTACTTTCACTTACCTTCCTACTGCACTGAATTATATTGTACTGTACAGTACAATGGTCTGTATGGTGCAAGTTTCATCGAGATGTGTTACTTGTCAGTGACACATTACGTGGAAGTTACTTCTGTCCTTAAGTTTTCAGCACCAGTTAATTTTCCGCTCTCTTTATTTATTTTAGTCTTTTGCCTATATAACAGAACAGACTGAGTGTTGCACATGAATTGGCATGAATAGAACACATGATATTTTAAAATTATTTGAAATGTGTTAGTAACTGAGCACCATACTGTTTAAGGGGGGAAATTCTACATAGAATAACTAGATAATAATAATAATAATAATAATAATAATAATAATAATAATAATAACAAACAAAGTCTGAATACTACAATTTGGCCATCTGGAGTACGAATATCTGTTCATCCGGAATCCTTAAGGCACACACTAATGGCCTATTACGCTATGCAGCATTGGTAGGTGACAAATTCTGTAATTTATAGTTTTGGGCTACACTACTACAAAGCGCCAACGGCGTTGCCACAGTGGTAACACCGATTCCCGTCAGATCACCGAAGTTAAGCGCTGTCGGGCTGGGCTAGCACTTGGATGGGTGACCATCCAGTCTGCCGAGCACTGTTGGCAAACAGGGTGCACTCAGCCCTTGTGAGGTAAACTGAGGAGCTACTTGATTGTGAAGTAGCGGCTCCGGTCCCGGAAGCTAACATATGGCCGGGGGAGCAGTGTGCTGACCACGTGCCCCTCCATATCTGCATGTGTCGCCTATGGGCTGACGATGACATGGCGGCAGGTCGGTCCCATTACGCCTTCATGGCCTGTTCGGAAGGAGTTTAGGTTTATTTAGTTACTACTACAATGCTGTACTCTGTATCACTACACAACACGACATTATGATACTATGCTTCATATTAGGAGCAAACCTGATATCTCATTTGCCTGGATGGTTAGCCCCTGGTGCACTGAGGTGCAACTCAGGATTCACAGGAGCTGTGCTGGGAGATGGTTGCCATAAAAGTACTCCGTCGTCAAGTCACAAGTGGCCCATCGGGAACATCCGACCGCAATGTCATCCTCAGGTGAGGACGCAGATAGCATGGGTGTGTGGTCAGCACACTGCTCTCCCAGTCGTTACGATGGTTTTCTGTGACTGGAGCCGCTACTATTCGGTAGAGTAGCTCCTCAATTGACTTCACAAGGCTGAGTGCACCCCGAGAAACGGCAACAGCGCATGGCGGCCCGGATGGTCACCCACCCAAGTGCCGGCCACACCCGACAATGCTTAACTTCAGTGATCTGATGGGAACCGGTGTATCCACTGCAGCAAGGCCATTGCCCAGACGGTTGCCAGGGTCTCAGGAAATCCTTCCTGGTCCTCCCCGAGGCTCATCTCCTCACTGCTGCCAGTAGATTGTTGGAGGTGGGTGTTCCGCCGTGGTGCGTCTCTTTCTCAGAATGTAAGGCCTCTACTTGCCTCTCAGTCATGTAAATTTGCAGTTCGTAAGCTGATATCTTAGCTGTAAGAGAGTTCAGCTTATGCCACAGTCATTCATTCCTTACTATATTATAGATAGTAGCATTTCAAAGTGTTTTCCTGTCCTGCTCTGTCTTCGCTAACGGCACTCTCCCAGACGATGTGATCCAGAGTACCGATTGCTCCACATTCACAAGTGTCTGTAGTGTTCTGTCCTATTTTTAGTAAGTAGCTGGGACAGAGAGTGTGTCCCGACAGGTAGGGTGTAGCTCACTTGGTCGAAAGGAAGTACGTCATTCTTGTTCTTTTTTTCATATTAGGAAGGAACTGATAGGTTCTTCTCCTTGTTTCATCAAAGTTTCTCTTCTCCATGCCGATGACATACACGAAAAAATACGTGACTGACAGAATTAATACGTGATGACTATTGACGACAAAGTTGCGACATAAAACGCCACCACCACGTTGTGCCTTTCTCTGCACTCTGGTGGTGGGTAGTGTGTAGGGCGGGTGGCCCACTGCTAGCGCGGTCTGCGGCATACTGTTTCTGGTGGCTCAAATGACATTTACGGTAAAACCACCGACTTAATTTGTGTTGTCGTCTCCATAAGATCTAGACGGACTCTTTTCTGATGCAGAAAGCCAGGCGTAAATCTCTTTGCTCCTGCCAAGGCGATGAGCATGTTGGCTTCCTTATGACCATTGGCTCTAACACTGATACGTACCTCGATATGTTCAGTATGCTGGTCAGTTATTCGGATGGACGATGTCGTCCGTCGTAGAACAGCAATGGCAAATCGCATCGCTGAAACTCAGTATATTGTGATCAGCAGCGCCTTCATGATATACCTACATCGTTCACTACACCATCATGATTCACAAAATAAGTAATTTATGAGTAATTTCAAATACATTTGCTTTAGTCTTTGCTTTTCCATTGTCAGCATGTGGTTCCTACCATGATTAGAAGTCAGTGGGTCACCTTTAACAGCATCCTTTAGTACCTGACGAAAATATGATAGTTCTAAATTACACGATGTGATCAAAAGTATCATGACACCTAACTGAAAATGACGTTCGTGGCGACCTCCATCGGTAATGCTGAAATTCAGTAAGGTGTTGGCCCACTCTTATCCTTGATGACAACTTCCACTCTAGCAGGCATACGTTCAATCAGGTGTTGTAAGTTTTATCGGTGAATGTCAGCCCATTCTTCACGGAGTGTTGCACTGAGGAGAGATATCGATGTCGGTCGGTGAGGCCTGGCACTAGGTCAACTTTCCAAAACACCCCAGAGATGTTCTATAGGATTCATGTCAGCACTCTGTGCAGGCCAGTCGATTACAAGGATGTTATTTGTCGTGTAACCACTCCGCCACAGGCCGTGCATTATGAACAGGTGCTCGATCGTGTTGAAGGATGCAATCATCATCCCCGAATTGCTCTTCAACAGTGGGAAGCAAGAAGGTGCTTAAACCAACAATGTAGCCTGTGCTGCGTTAGTGCCACGCAAAATAACAAGGGGGCAAGCCCCCTCCATGAAAAACACAACCACACCATAATACCACCGCCTCCGAATTTTACTGTTGGCACTGCAAACGCTGGCGGATGACGTTCACCGTGCATTCGCCATACCTACACCCTGCCATCGGATCGCCACATTGTGTACCGTGATTCGTCACGCCACATAACGGTTTTCCACGGCGTGATGTGTGGCTTATGAGCAGCCGTCGGCCATGAAATCCAAGTTTTCTCACCTCCCGCCTAACTGTCATAGTACTTGCAGTGGATCCTGATGCAATTTGGAATTCCTGTATGGTGGTCTGGATAGACGTCTGCCTATAACACATTACGACCCTGTTCAAAAGTCGGCGATCTCTGTCAGTCAAGAGACGAGGTCAGCCTGTACGTGTCCCTTCACGTTTCCACTTTGAAACGTCCCCTTTTGAACAATTATACATGACTGTGCTTAAACTGACACACAATATTTTTTAGCGCAACGCAATCTGACTTTCAATAATTCCTACAAAAGAATGGCCCTGACTAACAATAACCTATACCTTTCACAAATCACTTACCTCACAAAAATCTTCGTTACTCGAACTACTGCAATACAGCGAGCGCCACTACTGCCAGCCAAATAAAAGATTCAAACTACGGAAGGCACTAACTACTGATAGGCATAGTTAGCAAATGAAAGATTTTAATAGAGAACAAACAATGTATCTACCTTAATAGTGTTGAAAACTCATAATATACATAGCAGTTCATGACATCCAGTCTTACAAATTTCAACGCCATTTCTCTCCCCACATCCACCACTGCTGGCGGCTCACCTCCAACTGCGCAACGCTACGCGCTGTTAACAGCCAACAGCCCAACACTACAATGGCAGACAACAATGCAAACTAGCCACAGACTACACACAGCACAGCCAGTGATTTTCATACAGAGCGCTACGTAACGTTGCCAATAAGAAAACATTAACAGCCTACTTACATAGCCCCCATGCTCCACACAAAAAATTTTACAAATTGTTTTGGGCACTGGTCAATATAGATTTGAAAATTTTTCATAATTATAATTACAATAACAAAGAAATTAAATGCACACATTTATTGATAGAATGTTGGTCAAAAGCTAAAATTTTCTCACAGTCCATAAAGACAGTCCTGATCGTTCATCAGCCGGCCGAAGTGGCCGCGCGGTTCTGGCGCTGCAGTCTGGAGCCGCGAGACCGCTACGGTCGCAGGTTCGACTCCTGCCTCGGGCATGGATGTGTGTGATGTCCTTAGGTTAGTTAGATTTAACTAGTTCTAAGTTCTAGGGGACTAATGACCTCAGCAGTTGAGTCCCATAGTGCTCAGAGCCATTTGATCGTTCATCACAGTAAAATAGCAGTGTTTTTCTCAGTGTCTGAGCAGTAAAAGAGAATGCACACGGAAGTAGTGGATTTACATGCAGTCTTGAAGAAATAGTGTTGTCCTTCCAACGGAAAGACAGTGCTGACTCTTGACATGCAGACAGGTAATGGGCCACAACAGAGCAAACCCACCGCAGAGTCAGTCGAAGTTTTGAAGAATATTGGTAGGTAGGTCATCACAGAGTAGACCCACTGTAGTCCTGGTAGAGATTACGGTATTGGTGGGCCATCAAAGATGCAGACCCACTATAGTCCATGTAGAGATAATGGTATTGGTGGGCCACCAGAGGTGCAGACCCACTGCAGTCCTTGTAGAAATAATGGTATTGGTGGGTCATCAAAGATGCAGACCCACTGTAGTCCTTGTAGAGATGGCCAGCAGCCATCTGTTGTGACTGTGCAGGTGCACAATCACCATTGAAGAGTCTTGCGGATAATATAGCAAGTCCATAAACCACCACTTGTGTACTCACAAAACTTTTTGGAATGTCCTTAGAATCAGCAATGCTGTTATCCAGTCGCTTGTTGAATTATCAACACACTTGCAAACACTAACAGTCCCTACTTCTCACATATTGTCCATATACTATGGCCAACAGAAACGTGTGCAGTGAAATGTAACTTACAAGTTACTTAATTTGATGAACTGGTGTCAATTACAATTTTATAACATAAGAATACAATAACAAAGGTGCAAAATACATAATTAAAGAACATAACAATACAGATAACATTTGTGATAATGCAGGATTTACAAAAGAATAGAAATAAACATGTACACCAGTGTTACAAGAATTATGACATAAGTACATACATATAAGATCAGAATAACTTTTGAAACATCAACTACACACATGAGCATTAAAACAAAACAGAATAAATAATGTCTAAACATCTTTAAAAAGTAAATAACATATTATTAGAAAAATTCTACAACATAACTCTAATTAGCTAAACACATAAAGACAGGAAAAACACAAATATACAAGAGTACACAAACACATAGGGGGATAACACAATGGAAAGGACAGGGTTCGTTTTCAGTGTAACATTTGGTACTGCAGTCCAACCCAAACTTCATTCCATAGATCTTTCGTCTTATTTCAACATTTGTTTCCACCAAAAAAATCCTATCCAAGCATGCTTTCTGTATTTATATGTTCACATATTTCTTACCTCATTATTTATTTTCCATTATCTTACATCATTTATTTCCAAGAAAATCCTACCTAAACTTGTTGTCTCTAAACCCTACTTTTTTCTTCATATCCTCTTTCAAAATACTTTTTTGGCCAAACCATGTTCTTATAGCTTCTCAATGCATTTCTTCCAATTCATCACAACTTGTTCTCTTATATAGCCTACCCCATTTTAAGCTTACTTAAATCTAATGAGCTCAGATATATATATACTAAGGAATGAGGCAATGCAGCAGCACAAAACAATTAACACAAACAGCAATGACAAAAAAAATGGAAATTGGCAAAGCAAGCAGCAGCAGCAAATGCAATAACTTATACCTAAACATGACAAAGCTCAAGCAGAAAAAATATTACAGTAAAAATGGCCATGTTTAATACCTATGTCACATCTTAACACTAGAGTGATGCATCACGAGAACTTACACTAGCAGATAAGTTACCAAATCGTATAAAAATTATTTATGCAATTCCTGTGAAGGGAAATGTCTATTTATGTGCCCTCGTTTTCTTGGAAGTAAATCATAAATTTCTTATTGACTGGATCTGTAGGCATAAAATAACTATATTAGTACATCCATTAAATTTTATTTTAACCAATGCTGCAGTGCAGCTAGGAACTAGATATTAAACAAAATGAGTAAATAAGTACATAAAGCAAGCCATATGGCATTTCTCTCAACTAGCAAGACAATATCCGTGAAATGTTTCTCATCGTTTCATTAGGCATTTTAGTAAATATCATAAATTAAGAGCTCCACAGTATAATCATATGTTTTCAAGTTTGAGCGTGTCATATTTGCGATGCTTTCTACAAAGAAATGTCAATAGCAAGGATAATGGCCTCCTTTTTTTCTACCTGTGCCTCTGAAAGGCACACACTAACGGCGACTGTCGGGCAGCTGGGTGCCCATGACGCATTACGTGAAGATGGTCACTTAACTTTCTTACCGAAATATTTACGACACCAGTTTGCACAACAGTGACAGTCTCATATAAAATTTCACAGGTCGAGAATTTGCGTTGCACATGTGTAGAAACAAAGTCCTTTAAATATAATAGTGTCCAAAAAAATGTCGTCGGCATTGTGATACATTCACGCATTTACATACATTTCATAAGTCTTTAAAGTACGATTCTTGGTTTCCATCATCCTTTTTCACAAGTCAGAGTGCCTAACCACTACTCCTTATTCCTTACCTTATTACACATATACATGTTCATCAACACGTCTTCAATATTTCATCACAATAAATATGTAGCATAATCAGATTCCTCATATAGCATCAGCTTATTGATCATAAACATACCTCAACAGCATAATACACATCGCCATCATAATAATAATATCATAACACCTCAGTCAAATCTCAAAATCGTTATAGCTTCCTCCAATAATTTCAAAACCTAAAGAAAATTCTCTGCTCATTTAAATAGTGTCATCTACCTCAAACGTACTTTAAATACCATGATCCCATACAAAGCACATCATTAAAAGCTCTCATATTATCACAATGGTTCCGAAAAAATATATGAACATTTCACAAAGTACAGACAAAATACAATTTCATAAGAGTGAAGTTATCCAACTGTGTAATTGTGTAAACATGTCTCACTGACGTAGTAAAAAAAAAGTTTGTTTCTCTGTTAAATAATCAGGGAGCTGTGTATTTTGTGTTGGAGAAATATGGTACCGATGTGTAAAGTTGTATAAGCAAATACCATATTAGCTAGGGCTCCTTGTGCTTGCCAGACACATAGTACACAATGTAGGCATGTACCCCCTGAGGGTTAATGAATAATATCCTCAGGTTTTACAGATTACAGCAATGGAATGAAATGTATCACGGAAAACCTTTGTATCATTGTACTTCAAATATCTTTAAAACTAAATGTTTTAAGTACAAAATTAATCACTCAAATACGTTTACTATAGTGCTAAACTGTGCATCTTGTTGTAAGATAATCTCTGTGGAAGTGTCGTAGTTATCGTCCTCCGAAAGCTAAGTTCCGCAAAAGTCAACGTACTTACCTCATGATAAACAAAATTGAAATGCTTTGCATATAGATATTGCCGTGATGAAGAAAGTACTGTGCTGTAACATATTGTTGTGCTACAGAAAAGGCTGTCTCATTGTAGCTATACCACAAAGGTTACTACTAAAACATGTTTTGCTTTCCAGAATAATTCATAAAAACTGTGCAGATATGAAACAGAAACACCGCAAAAGCAACATTGTAAATTGTCACTCATTAGTAGCGTCGTGATAAAATCGTGTAGCTGTCACATAAACTAACCACTGCGTCATCTGGTATCTCACAGAAAGTACTTCAAATCCAGAATGTATTTTCAAGTAAACCAAAATGTTGCATTAAAATCTCATTAGCAGTACTGGTAAATGTTATAAGTATGTGAGCCTTATAGTTGTTACGTAATCGTGCAACTAACAAGCAAGAATGTACACACACAATAACACTGTGACGTCTGTTCACTATAATGATGCATTCGTAATTTCTGTTTAAATAAGTTCTGTTGGTTCTTGATTGGATATTTAACTTCAAACATTGTTGCATGGTAACAGTTTCTAAGTCTGACAAAGTGTACTAGTAATGTGAAGTGAAAAATTTTATAGCAAAGACTAAGTTAAAAAGCAGATTATCTCTCAATAAGCGGTTTTACATGTGAAATGTGGTGCAATCTTTTACTCTTCATAGTACTCAGAGTTTCAACTTGAACGCAATTATCATGCGGTATACGTCGGTAAAGAATACTGGAATTTTTCTCAAGGTTACCGTCTATGTTATTTTTCTCTGAGCCAGCCGGCGCACGTGGCTGCCTGCGGTGCGGGTCATTGTCTGTTTCTTTGTTGGCGCGCGTCGTTATTGGGATTAGGAGACCCAACTTCTACAAATTCACCTTGCCGAGAGTACCCTGCTCTGTTTGAATCCAGCCAGTTGTGATGGAATTCAGGTCTGTCGTTTTGTCGGTAGTTTACATAGTTTCTTGTTTGTCGGTCATGTGGTGGAGAATTTATCCCGGAATCGTAACTGTGCGCCGAACTGTTGCATCTGAAGTTATTCTGCCTGCATTGATAATAATTGTTTTGGTTCCCATATTGTCTGTTTCCATGATTATCTCTATCATATTCATTACTACAGAAATGCGATCTTTCTCTGTAACTATTACTCTGCCAGTGGTTGTCATACAGGTGGTGTCTGTTTTGGTCACGATTTGTGTTTGAGAATAGCCTTGTCGTGTCCAGTTATTATTTCTTTCATCGCGGAAGTGCGACGGATGTGACCTGTAATTGTTGTGTTCCTGTTTTCGCGTTCCGCGATTGTCAGTGTCAATTTCTAATTCTTGTAAGAGTCCCTGAAAAGCTTCAATGTCGTCTTTACAACATCCTGCCAAAATAATATGTCGTAAATGTTCAGGTAATTTGATTAAGCAAATGCGGATGAGATCTGCAGGGCTGTATGGGTTTGAAAGATATTGATTCTTATGCAACATGTCTTCAAAATATTTGACAAGACTGGAAAATTCAGATTGTTCAAAGTGTTTCATCATCGTATTTTTACTCGGTCTTGTGTAGCTTGAGACCAATATGCTGAGAGGAAGGCATGGTAAAATTCTCCTTCACTGTAACAATCGTGAATGATGGATCGCATTCTTACAGCTGGTTCATTCTCTAAATAGCCACACATAAATTCTAATCTGTGCTCTAATGACCAGCTGGGAGGAAAACAATGAGGGAATTGATGCAGCCACGCTTGTGGATGAATGTCGTTGCCAGAATTCTTAAATGTTTTAAATTTACGTGTAGTAATGAACAGCTTATAGTCAAAATCATCATGTCGGCGAGTCGCATATCGGTCATTGTTACGTCGTTTCGGCGGTTCCATTTCAAAATTCGGTGCACCTTGCCAATTTCTTTCATAATTTCCGAAATGTCCTGTGTTATTATTTTGTGGTTATTCCGTATTTCTATGTCCCTCTTCCCGTACTGGAGCGCGAGTGTCCCCTGAAATATGTAATTCTTGTATTACTTGTGCCAACTGATCTTGTACTTCCTGGATTTCTCTTTTGTACTGTGTATTGATTTGATTTTGATTTTGTTTGAATTTTCTAATTTGTTCATACTCTTCAGTGTCCGTGAAGGCTACAGGTCTTGTGTCATTCAGATCATCATCTACCTTTGTAGATAAGTTAGTGAACTGATCTGAAAGTTCGGCTACTTTATCCGATAGTGAAATTATTTCCTCTGTGTGTTTTTATGAACCAAGTTTCAGAGTGTCCATTTGTGTTGAAATCGTATCTATTGCGTCCTTTAAGTTTTCCTGAGTTTTTGCAAGTTGCGTAACCGAATCGGTAGATGCAACTGAGTCAATTTTAGCTTGCAAGGTATCGTGATTTTCATGAACAATAGATTGCAGTTCTTTTATGGCTGCTTCGTGACTCTGTAATGCATTTTCATGACGCGAAAAAATAGGTTGGAAATGCTCACAAATTTGTGTTTTTACGTCATTACAGACTGTTTGACATTTCGATTCAATGTTATGTAACAATAGATTGCAGTTCTTTTATGGCTGCTTCGTGACTCTGTAATGCATTTTCATGACGCGAAAAAATAGGTTGGAAATGCTCACAAATTTGTGTTTTTACGTCATTACAGACTTTTTGACATTTCGATTCAATGTTATGTAACAATAGATTGCAGTTCTTTTATGGCTGCTTCGTGACTCTGTAATGCATTTTCATGACGCGAAAAAATAGGTTGGAAATGATCACAAATTTGTGTTTTTACGTCATTACAGACTTTTTGACATTTCGATTCAATGTTATGTAACTCAGTAGTTAAATCTTCACGTGTTTGTTCAACTGTGGTGTCTAACTTTTGAAGCTTTTGCTGTGTTTGTCTCTGATTTTGTTCCATTGTGTCTAACTGTTGCTGTGTTTGTCTCTGGTGTTGTTCCATTGTGTCTAACTTTTGAAGATTTTGTTCCATTGTGTCTAACTTTTGAAAATTTTGTTCCATTGTGTCTAAATTTTGAAGATTTTGTTCCATTGTGTCTAACTGTTGCTGTGTTTGTCTCTGATTTCGTTTCATTTGCTGCATTAATTGCAATAATAATGTATTAGTGTCTGGAATCTGTTCCTCTATGCTTTTCGGCAGTGCATTTGCACCGGCAACATTTACATTTTGACGAGTAGAAAATGTGTATTGACTTATTTGAGAAAACGGTGAGGACCCAAAACCTGAATCTACAGTATTTGCGCTTTTTTTTTTTTAAGATAAGATGTAGGATTAGTATTACCTCAAGCATTCCTACATGTTCCGGGAACCCATCTCATCCTCCCCGAGGTCAGCCTACACCAGTTTTTTCATTTCACTGTAAATAATTCGATCCAGAATTTTCCAACCATGATATATTAAACTGATACTTCGGTAACATTTATATCTGTCAGCATCTGGCCGGCCGGAGTGGCCGTGCGGTTCTGGGCGCTACAGTCTGGAGCCGAGCGACCGCTACGGTCGCAGGTTCGAAGCCTGCCTCGGGCTTGGATGTGTGTGATGTCTTTAGGTTAGTTAGGTTTAATTAGTTCTAAGTTCTAGGCGACTGATGACCTCAGAAGTTAAGTCGCATAGTGCTCAGAGCCATTTGTCAGCATCTGCCTCTTTTGGGATTATTACATTCTTCTTGAGGTGTGAGGGTGTTTCGCCTGTATCATATACGTTTCATGCACATCAGGAGATAATGTTTTGTCATTGTTGGATCTCGCAAGGATTTCAATACTGCTAAGGAAATGTCCATTCCAGGGACATGGTGTTGACTTAAGTCTCTCAGTGTCCAATAGTAAACTAGTTATATTTTTATTTAACATTTAGTCGTAAATTAATTAGTTAAGTAAGACGTCAAATCGATTAAGTTTTCACTAAATATAGCGTTTTTAGCTTTAAAACAAAGGCGCATTATTATAGGCACATTTTATTGAGGATGTGCGACGATAGAAGCTATAGGCAGAATTAACGGTTCGTCACTGCTCAGGTCCATGTTAAGACTATGATCTAAACATTGTGGAAGAGTGTAAGTACTTGGGTTTAATTAGTTTCCAGCTTTGATATAATTACGGATGTGGCACCAGAGCAACTGGAGAGAAACCGAAGAGCCCAGAATGTCGAAGAAGCTTAAGGAACGCAGCCTCTCATCCACTCTAAATACTATGGAGTGGAGTGACATTCACGCCCTTGAGGATCAAGAGTTACGGTCTCTGAGGCAATTCAACTTAAGTAAAGTACTCAAAAATGCAAAATAACGTAAGGTATTTGCTGGCTGTCGAATTACCAAATGACACTGTATTGGCATTCTGCAAGACACTAGAGATGATATCCTCGCATAATCCTTCCTCCTGATTGAATTCATACACTGTTACTAACTTGTATCGCCACTGACCTTTTATTGTGGATCCCTCTGGTGCTGCTCCATTTCTGAACTACTTACAGTGGCGGCATATATTCGTTTTGGGGAGATGTAATAACGATCTAACGAAGTGCTACACTGGATCCTTTTTTTAGAGTTAAAACCTCCTCCTGACAGCCTCGTGAGTTTGACATTTTGTGGAAATCCAATGACACTGCCGCTTAATCCCTGGCCAATTCCTTTTAATTCCGGCTTGCTCAATTTGCCTCAGTGGAGCTGTGGTAGAGCCCGGTTTCAGTACTCACTAAGCTGCTTTTAACGTTGCCGGCACCTAGTTTTGTCACGAACCTTACTGCGAAAGGCCATTCTATACACCAGTGTCAGTATTTGATACAAGGCAGTAAAAAGAAAAAAAAATTAATCCAGTAAATTTCACAACGTATCCGTTTTTATATGAGCTGCTAAGCAAACAGGAATCTCAACAGCTACATTTTGAACACACATTATTCTTGGCCAGCGACACATTTCGAAATATGCAGTTAGCTTCCATGGATCTCTCAGAGACTGAAAACTTCTCATTATGGTAACACAGAACACTGTGCGATCAACATTGACCTTGTGAACGAACTTACTAAAAATATTAAGCACCCTCTGATGTACAGGGTTTTTCTAAAAGTATTATCTTAAATTTTGTAAGTTTTCTGATATTTAACCGAAAGTGCAGTTGAGGTGTGATTTTCACTACCTTATCTGGTAGTCAGCAGCTTGTATTGTTAGCCAATAAACACACTGTAATAGTATTAGAAAGTGTATTTTTGTGCAAAAAGATATTTTTTAAAACGGAACAATGCCTATTGACATTAACGGACTAAAAGTAGGGTAAATTAGAATGGTAGTTTTTGTTGCAGGATCGTGTTTTTAAAAGTTCTCACAGCGACACTTTGTACAATAGCTGTGGTACCGCATACTAAAGAACATCACAAGTGCATACGCTAGTTACGTGGATTCATACCAATAAAGAGACAGCTGATCATCATGGGTTGAGTTCAAAATGACCATCGGCAGTGGCAATACACGCTTCCAATCTGGTATGGAACGACTGCTGCACACGTCCTAGCATTTCAGGGGAGACGTCCGAGCAGGCTGCAGTAATACGTCGTTGCATACCATCGGGTGTAGTTGGTACCTCTTTGTAGACAGCGTCTTACAGCTTTCCCCACAGAAAACGATCTACAGGCGTCAAATTCGGTGAACGGTCCGACCAAGGTACATGCCTTCTGCGTCCAATACAACTATTTTGAATCAATTCGTGAAGACATGCTGTAGTACTTTGCATGGTGGCTTAATTATAATAAATATGAAATGCAAATGATTTTAATTTTTTTATTTAGTAGCTGTCTGTCCGATTACGAAGTCTCGTAAACGGTTGGCCCTGACTAGTATTATTACGCTATCTGACTGCATAGAACAATAACAAAGAATGAAATGGAAATTTTCATTAACACAATTAATTAATTAAGTCCCCAGCAACTATAAAACCTACGAAACCAAAGCACAAGTATAACTGTTCTGTGTGTGGAAGTATGACTCAACGTACGCATCTGGCACGGTTCTTCTTCAACAAACAAGAAATTTTAAATAACATTTATACTGAATTAATTAAAGAAAATAGAAATACCATAATTACTCAAGAAAACCAGAATTACACTCTAATCCAAGAACACAAGCCATATGCTTTGTTGACTGAACCTGTAATGACGCATTATTTAAAACACTGAAATAATGAAAAACAACACATTTTACCTTCATATATATATTGACGAAAAGCACTCTGATTATTACAGTATTTCCATTCGAACAACATCTGCTGTCTAGCCCATCAAACAACTGCATAAAACATGGAACAAGCACTCCTTACTACAACATCTCGACAAGCACTGCCCGCTACGACATCTCAATACGAACTCTCGACAGGAACTGACTACTACGAGTCCTCGACAAGCACTGCCCACTACGACATCTCAATAATCACTGCCAGTGGAGGCGGCGGAACAATACTCTCTAGCGCGATCTCTGGCGCTGTGGCTCAGTGTAGCCACCTTTCAATTTCGTCCACTACAGGCTGGACAACCATCACACTGGTACCACACGTTCCTCCTAGTCTGCATAGGAATGTCTTCTAGCATCCGTGGAAGGTGTTATGTTAGGAGACTGCGATACTTGTGTGCGTCCAGTGTTCCGTCTAAGGCTTGTCAGGTGATGATGATTCACTATCCCACAGAACACGTTTGCACTCCATGGACGCTGACGTTCCAACTGACGAAGCTAGCGGGGGTTGTCAACAGACCAACAGCGCATGTTTAGGCGGTTTACCTGGCCGTGATTGGTAAATGTGGTTTCATCACTGAAGAAGATACATGACATCTGGATTATCCTGTCTTAATGCCCATGTACAGAAGTTAACACGATTATCATAATCGTTTCCATGCATCTCTTTATGGACAGAGATGTGATAGGGATGGAATATATGTCGATGGAGAACGCGTATGATACTTGCCTGACACAGGCCACTTCTTCGTTCGATTGCGTGGGAGCTAACGTGCGGATCAACTGGAACAGCAGCAAGAATACTAATTTCCCCCTCGTCTGGGTGTTACACTACACTCACGTAACTGGATGAAGAGGCTGATAAGGAATTGCCGAGATGATTCACGTCTACTGGCATATCTTGCAACATACCCTGTACAAGAACGATCTGTATTCTTCCTACGTTCTCCATACACCATGAGCATGTCGGCTTTTTCTGCATTGGTAAATGCGATTGTCCATTCACGGCCCATTGCTTGGACTGTTACATACTAACTGACTAACGCGTCGCAGTACACTGAAGGAACACACAACACACTATAAGCAAATGTAACAGCATCGTAGTTAGCAACTACCTGTGTTGAATGGCACAAAACATGCGTCAGTGAAGAAACTTTCCAAAATACGATATCCCGCAAACAGCTAGGACTAGAATCCTGCAACAAACACCCTTGACATTCTAATTTACTCTATTTTTAGTTTGTTATAGTGAAAAGTCATTTCTCCATTTAAGAAATTGTGTGTTAGCACAAAAATACACTTTCTAAGTGCTGTTACTATCTGTTTATTGGCTGACAACAAAAACCACTGACTGCCAATCGAATCTGTGAAAGTCGCACATCAGTAGCACTTTTCATTTTCCGTGTATTTCTCCTTGTAAAAGGAACGTTCAAATGAAAAGAAACGAACCGTCGTAACAACCGAACCAGTTGTAATTTGCACAGGCCCCTTTGCAATAACACAGTGAGGCATCTAGAGACGCCAATAAAGCGTCGACACCTCCCACCAAACAATTCGAAGCTATGCCCTTAGCAGGCAAGGTGATCCTCACCGTCGTTTCTGACGACCGAAGTTCGATACTCACCGAATTTCTCGAGCACGGAAAAACCATTAACAGTCATCTGTACTGTGAGATACTCCGTAGCCTGCACAAGTCCATTAAGAGAAAACTGTCTGAGCTGGTCACGGAGGGAGTGTTTCTATTCCGCGATAACGTGTGTCCACGCGTCTCCAAAGCCAGGTAATGTGGAACGGCTAAGTTCAATTGGGAGCAGCTTGAGCGTTCGCCTTGTGTTTGATCCGTTAAAAAACATTTCAGAGGGAAGTGAAGAACTGAAGGAAACAATGAAGGATTGGCTCATGTCACAGCCGCAGAAATTCTGGGAACAGGGACTCTTTCGGCTCATGAAACTGTGAGATAGTTATGCTGAGGCCGCTGGTGGTTACTTCTGAAAAAAAAAATCAGTTATACCCTCCTTCCATTTAAATACGCCTCATATACGAATGAAGATAGAAGCTTCGAGGAATTCTAACTTAACACATGAAACAACTATTTCTCAACCTCCTTGCCTCCCCCCCCTTTCCACAAAAAGATAAGAAAGATCTGATTTCACAAGGATGTGTCTCCTACGTGCAACTATATACAACGTTAGGATACCTTTCATATCTAAGTTTAGAACTAAAGTTCTCATTTACATTTCACAAATGTTCAGCGAGCGCTCCACCGGAAGACGTACAAACACCCAGAAGACAGTCAGACTCGTCTCTTACATTTGGAACCATGTCTAGAGTTGCTGCGCTCAGAGCGGTTACTAACCGATGCGTATTTCAGTCGAAGTTATTGGACGGTACGTAGGCGGCGCCTTTACTATACCATCACTACAATACAAACTCACGTATCATAGATAGGCCAAGCAATCTTGGAGGTAAATGGTGCAGTGCAAAATCCATCAGCCCCTTACGGCTGACCTATCGTCGAGACACTTCACTGCTAATAAATTTTGTTACATGCAATATCAGTGCGGTGATGCTCCTCCCCGTTGAAAAGTTACAATTTAGGCAATTGTGCAAAACGTCAGATCATCAACTCATCCAGGTGCACTCTTCCAGTGACCGTCTTTTCCGCCAAAAACAGCAGGATATTAATATTTTCTCGAGGAACAGCGAAAAACACGTGAAGCTTTGGAATTTCTCTCTGTCTTTCTCTCTCTTGGTGGACTATATCATGTGCCTTCTATGTTACGTCGTGGTGCTTCGAGCTATAGGAGGAACATTTGCCGTTCTATGGTGAAAATCACTCCGCACAGCTGTGACGGGGTGTCGGGATGGCTTGGAGTGTGGAGAGATTCTCCACCAGGAGGTGAATGTGGGTACAGCAGAAGAAGGCATCACGAGGCTACAAAAGTCTATTGTTTACAATAATTAAATCTTCTTCGCCGCGAGTGAAGATCTCTGGGACCTGGGCCAGAGTGGCAAATATGCCACCGCAGCGTCTCCCGGCACAGCTGTCGTTGTAGCGCCGTCAGCGGCAGAGCACACCGAGCTCCTGCTGACGCCTTGTGAGGCCACGTGTATCTCGTGTAAGCGAGCTTGTAAGAATCCCTACTGCGGCGTCCGCTGTGGTCCAGTGACGGCAGCAAAATGTTGGTAGAGCGACACAGTGTCCAGAACTCCACACAGGAGGATGGAGGGCTGGTACTGGCTGTTTCAGGCCCCAGCGATGCAAGGCTGGGGGGAGCTTAGTTCAAGCCCTGGAATAGCGGGAAGCGGCTGGATGCCGGCGAGTAGGCAAGCGCTATTGACAGAGCCCAGGGATGGCAAGAGTCTGGGTTGTCAGGCAGCGGTCGAGGATTTGGCAGGTCAGCTTCGTCACAGGTACGTCATTGCCGTCATGACACACAGGTCTCGTATGATATAAAGGTTGATTCTGATGTAAGATAACAGACACGTTTGGCTACTACCGGAAATTCTTTGAAATTATCTTTTCTTTCCTATATGGCTCATTTTACTTGTATTCACTTTATTACATTTTTTCGCATAATTAAACTTTTCATATTTGGTTTCTCTTTAAGGGGCTCCGGAAAGGCTCAAAATCATGAAAAGTTCAATTTTTACTTTTTTGCGTTTTCTGAATCTGCAGACTATTACCTTTTAATAGATATATAATTTATTCAATTCCGAAAACTACAACTATTTTTAATTTTTTTTTTAAATGTGTTCTACATGGGCGTGACCCACTGTGGCGCTGTTAAACTGCTGTCAAATGGTGTTATTATTAACGTCCGTGTTCATCAGGTACATTTTATTGATGTGAGATAAAGTATGTGTTGTGGCTAGCCTGTGATGGTTCAATATACACTCCTGGAAATGGAAAAAAGAACACATTGACACCGGTGTGTCAGACCCACCATACTTGCTCCGGACACTGCGAGAGGGCTGTACAAGCAATGATCACACGCACGGCACAGCGGACACACCAGGAACCGCGGTGTTGGCCGTCGAATGGCGCTAGCTGCGCAGCATTTGTGCACCGCCGCCGTCAGTGTCAGCCAGTTTGCCGTGGCATACGGAGCTCCATCGCAGTCTTTAACACTGGTAGCATGCCGCGACAGCGTGGACGTGAACCGTATGTGCAGTTGACGGACTTTGAGCGAGGGCGTATAGTGGGCATGCGGGAGGCCGGGTGGACGTACCGCCGAATTGCTCAACACGTGGGGCGTGAGGTCTCCACAGTACATCGATGTTGTCGCCAGTGGTCGGCGGAAGGTGCACGTGCCCGTCGACCTGGGACCGGACCGCAGCGACGCACGGATGCACGCCAAGACCGTAGGATCCTACGCAGTGCCGTAGGGGACCGCACCGCCACTTCCCAGCAAATTAGGGACACTGTTGCTCCTGGGGTATCGGCGAGGACCATTCGCAACCGTCTCCATGAAGCTGGGCTACGGTCCCGCACACCGTTAGGCCGTCTTCCGCTCACGCCCCAACATCGTGCAGCCCGCCTCCAGTGGTGTCGCGACAGGCGTGAATGGAGGGACGAATGGAGACGTTTCGTCTTCAGCGATGAGAGTCGCTTCTGCCTTGGTGCCAATGATGGTCGTATGCGTGTTTGGCGCCGTGCAGGTGAGCGCCACAATCAGGACTGCATACGACCGAGGCACACAGGGCCAACACCCGGCATCATGGTGTGGGGAGCGATCTCCTACACTGGCCGTACACCACTGGTGATCGTCGAGGGGACACTGAATTTATTTATTTATTTTTATTTTTATTTATTGATTTATTTAACCTGGCAAGATTAGGGCCATCAGGCCCTCTCTTACATCTAACCAGGCATTCTACTTATTTTACATTCATATGTTTTAGTAGGCATGTTAAAATACATCTAGTACAAAAAGTGAAATAAACAATTTGAAAGGTACACCTGGAAAAATACATACATATAGAGTTTATATTCTTAGATCACAAGTACTGTTATAATTAGACATTATTGAACAGACAGATTTGAGATAGGAGTGCTGGCAGCAGGGAGTATGTGGGAGACTCATGGTGAAGGGAGGAGAAGAATAGAGAGACATGATGAAACATAATTAAGGAAATATAAAGGAAAAGAATATTGCGTGGCTAATAGAGATGGATGAAGAGGAAGGCATCTCAGGAGCAACATAGGAGACGCTAGCTTTGCTATTTGCCAGATGAGGGGATTGTCCTTGTACATTAATTTTGTGGAGAACTTTATAAGGATGATAGTAGGAAATGCTTCAACTTCTTCTTAAAAGCAGCAGGAGATTGAATTTTGCGCAAGGTAAGGGGCAGTTTGTTCCAGAGGCGGACAGCGGCAACTGAGAAGGAGTTTGCAAAAGTTTTTGTTTTGTGAGTGGGCACAGTTAGGATACCAAATAAGAGTGACCTCGTGTTTCGATTATGATGACATGACAGGTTTTTAATCTCTGAAGCAAGGTACTGGGGTGCTTGCGCGACGAGGAGTCGGTGGAGTAGACATAGAGTGTGGTAGTCGCGCAATTTGTCCGGCCGCAGCCACCCTTGCTGGGAGTATGAAGCACTAACATGATCGTATCGGCGAATGTTGCATGTGTAACGCACACAGGCATTCATGGTTAGCTCTAGCCGTCTTTTGTTTTCACTGCTCATGCCTTGTTGAATCACATCACAATAGTGGAGGTTCGATAGAACGAGTGCTTGCACGAGCTGGCGTTTCAAGTCCTGTGGAAATATGTTCCGAAACTTTTTGAGAGCATAGAGACAAGCAGACGTCTTTCGGCACACTGCGACTGTATTCTCCGCCCAGTTGAGATGCTCATCCAAAGTTACACCCAAGTTCTTCACTGTTTTCTGATATGGTATTGGAGTACCGTCGAGCAGAATAGGAGGTAGCCGTTCGCGGAAATCTGAACTTATTAATTTCTGATGGGCTATTAAGATTACTTGCGTCTTTTTTGCATTTAGTTTAAGCCCCAGGTTTTTCGCCCATGTCACTACTGAAGACAGATCATCATTCATCTGAGCGATTGCAGTGTTTACATCTTCAGGTCTGACGCTTAGGTAGAGCTGGAGGTCGTCGGCATAGAAATGATATTTACAGGAGGACAGAACCGATGAAATATCGTTGACATATAAAGAAAACAAAAGTGGTCCTAAGACTGATCCTTGTGGCACTCCCGAGGAAACATGTTTCCAGGAAGATTTTTCATTTACGCAGACAACACATTGCTGTCTGTCTTTTAGGTAGCTTTCAAACCATCTCATTGCACTTTCAGAGAAATTAAGCTGTTGCATTTTTCTGAGCATTATGTCAAGGTTAACAGTGTCAAAAGCTTTGCTGAAGTCCAGTAGCGTCAATATTGTTGCCTTTCGATTGTCGATGGCATATTTCAGGTCATCAGTTACTTTAATTAGAGCAGTGTTTGTGCTGTGATGTTTACGGAAACCGGATTGAAATTTGTCATATAGGCTGAATTCATGCAAGTGTTCAGTGATTTGGTCATGAACAATATATTCAAGTGCTTTGGAAACAGCAGGCAGTATGCTAATTGGTCGGTAATCACTAGGCAGTTGCGGGTTTTCGATCTTAGGGATGGGTCGAATTAGGCTTCTTTTCCATGCAGTGGGATGTATTCCGTTCACGAGGGAAAAATTAAATATGTCAGTTAAGACAGGCACTAAGATATCGGCAACATTCTTAATCATGGTTATACCGATACTGTCGTTGCCTATTGCATCAGAAGAGATTCTCATTATTTCTTTTCTTGCCGTATTTGTTGTTACATGTTTTAGATGGAAGGTATCGTTGTTAGTTATCCTGTTTAGGGATTCTTGTGGACGGTAATTATCAGCTGTGCTGGTATTCAGAGGTGCAGAGAAGAATTCATTTAATTCGTTAGCTGACACATGAAAAGTGGTTTCCGATTTTGCCTTTCCGACCCCCAAGCTACGGAGATTCTTCCATAGAGTCGTGGGCGTCAGATCGCTGCATACAAGGGAGCGGGCGTGCCTGATTTTAGCATTGCGAATGCATTGTTTCACTCTGTTCCGTAGCTTTCTATATTCTTCGAAACGCTCGGGTTTCGGATCTGCCTTGAAACGCCTGTGGGCAGCATCCCTATTAGTCATCATTTGACGTAATTCAGCTGTCAGCCATGGAGCAGGAGATTTTCTTACACGGATTGTGCGCACAGGTGCATGTTTGTCATAGAGGGCAGTGAGTTTATCACTAAGTTCATTAATTTTGCCGTCGATTGTGGGTTTTCTGATTATTTGATGCCATGAGATTTCTGAGCAATCGGCTGTTAGAGCGTCAAGGTCAATACGTTTCATGTTCCTACAAGTTATGTAACGCGATTTGATCCTTGGGGGCTGCACAGAGTAGGCCAGGAATATTACATCATGTGCTGAGAGGCCAGGGGCCGATGTTTGACCAACATCTCTTACTTTGTCAGTCTGTTTCGTTGCGATTACGTCTATAAGAGTATGACTGTGCGCCGTATGGTGTGTAGGTTGTAATGGAAGAATGTTCATGCTATTGCAACTAAACAGTCTTCTTAGGTTTATTGCGGAGGGAGTGTCTCTTAGCAGGTCTATGTTCAAGTCACCCATTACGATGACATGTTCGTATTGACACTGAAGTGAATGTAATTCCGACTGGAAGGAACTCATTGAGCTTATTTTTGGCGGCTTGTACACGACGCCAGTCAAGAATTTCCGACTTTGTATATTTATTTCAATGAACATGAATTCAGCCTCTTTTTGAATAGTGCACGGTACATCCAAACCGTCATCGAACCCATCGTTCTACCATTCCTAGACCGGCAAGGGAACTTGCTGTTCCAACAGGACAATGCACGTCCGCATGTATCCCGTGCCACCCAACGTGCTCTAGAAGGTGTAAGTCAACTACCCTGGCCAGCAAGATCTCCGGATCTGTCCCCCATTGAGCATGTTTGGGACTGGATGAAGCGTCGTCTCACGCGGTCTGCACGTCCAGCACGAACGCTGGTCCAACTGAGGCGCCAGGTGGAAATGGCATGGCAAGCCGTTCCACAGGACTACATCCAGCATCTCTACGATCGTCTCCATGGGAGAATAGCAGCCTGCATTGCTGCGAAAGGTGGATATATACTGTACTAGTGCCGACATTGTGCATGCTCTGTTGCCTGTGTCTATGTGCCTGTGGTTCTGTCAGTGTGATCATGTGATGTATCTGACCCCAGGAATGTGTCAATAAAGTTTCCCCTTCCTGGGACAATGAATTCACGGTGTTCTTATTTCAATTTCCAGGAGTGTATATCGCTGGTGTGATTGTCGATTGTTTCATGTTTATTTACTCTGTCGTTATCTAGAAAATATTCGTAATTAATTCTGTTTCTTGAGTCTCTGTTTTGTTGAAGTATAATAATGAGTAAAAGTAAAGTTATTAGAAATCCTCTGAAGGCTTTTAAGGAAAGGAGAAATGTTGGAAAGCCAAAGGTATTTAGAAATATGGGAATGAAGATAGGTTCTAACATGGTACGAGCGATGCTTGCTTTAGACAAGGAACGCCTTCGGGCTGCAGACAGGGCTGTAAAGAGTCTAGAAATACAAGCAAGAGTAAACAGGAGGAGGAACAAGAGGAAGCTGGAAGAGGAGTTTGCAGAGGATGAAGATAATCCATCCTATGGACCTGGAATGCACTAAAAAGTTAATCCAATCTTTGTCGCTCGATTCCCAAAACGTTTATTTTCTCATACTAATTACATGTTTTCTAAGGATCTTCCAAACATATTTGTTTCAAACTTTCAGTAAATGTTACACAGTACCTTCTGCATACTTTAACACAGCCTTTTTCCAACAAACTGTATATTTTTGAATATATAAATAAAAAATTGCAAAAAATGTTGTGACTTGTAATTACAATTGAAAAAAAATCATCTTTAATAACTGAACTAAAATTTTGTAAAATCCCTGTGTTAAGTTGTCGCCCATATTCCAATAAATAATCTGTAAAACGTTCAACTTCCTACCTTCAAATACTTTGTGAGGAAAGATGTAATTTATAAGCGTTATTTTAACATTGCAAGTATAGGGCGTTCCGGAGCCCCTTAAAAATGTTCCCTAGGTTCTAGACTGGATATTTAACTTCAAACATTGTTGCATGTTAACAGTTTCTTAAGTCTGACAAAGCATACTAGAAATGTGAAGTCAAAAGTTTTATGGCAAAGACAAAGTTAAAAAGCAGATTATCTTTCAATAAACGGTTTTACATGTGAAATGTGGTGTAAACCTTTACTCTTCCTAGTACGCAGAGTTTCAACTTCAACGCAATTATCATGTGGTATACGTCGGATTCTGTAAGGTCCATTGTAAACTAGAAAGAATTTGTGACTCAAGTGTTTCTTCTTATGTGACAATGAATGAGCTTTAATGAGAACTTTCTGACCAATATATAATTTCTTTGCATTTGCTTTACCGTGTAGTTTTCTCCTTTTGTCTGCTGCAGATTTTATATTTATAATAGCCAAATCAATTATGTCTTTGTGCGGAAGTTTACGTGTATTCGGGAAAGGTACAAGCTCTCTGACTCTGTTCGGTGGTTCTTCATTCTTTAGTACAAGAGTAGGTGGTAAAGCAGTGGAGTCGTGAGGCATTTAATTCAGCACGTTTTGAAATAAGTGTAAATATCTGTCCCAATGCTGATGCTTTCTGTGAAAATAAAGTCCGCAAAGCTTATTGATTTCTTTCATAATCCGTCCGGACGGGTTACAATGTGGTGAGTACAATGAAATAAAAACAGGTTTGATTTTATGATTCCGAAGCATGCGTGACCAAACAGCAGATCTGAATTGCGGTCCGTTATCTGAAATGACTTTACTAACGTGTCCAACTTCACGTAAGAAATTTTTAACAAAGGCGTTGGATACAGACCGTCCAGTGGCTTTACGTAACGGAGTGAAAGAAACAAATTTTGAAGTAAGTTCAACAGCGACTAGAACGTACGAAAATCCATTAGATGTTCTGACAAGCGGTCCCAAGAGATCAACAGCAGCAAATTCTTTTAATTTAGAAGGAATAATGGGAAACAACGGAACACGATGTGAGACAGTAGATGGTTTCGCCTTTTGACAAAGTTTACAAATAGACAAGACTCTTCGAATTCTCTTTTCCATATTGTTAAAATAACAAGTCGTTCGAAGAATATGATAACATTTTCGTGGACCAAAATGTGCGTAGCTGAAATGAATGTACCAAATGAGCTTATTAACAAAATCGTCTGGAATGCAAAGTACCCATAGCTTGTCATCAACAAAGCAGTGTTTGAAGAGTATGTTGTTTCTAACCAGGTAATAATGCCGAATCTGTGTGTGTGTCTTTTCATGCCATTTGCTCTTGATGTCTTTCCAAATGGGATCTCTATCTTGTTCATGAGCAATGTCCTTTAAAGATGTGGTGATGAAGTTTTCAAAGGCGACTTTCTGAATGTAAAGAATACTGAAATTTTTCTCGACGTTGCCTTCTGTGTTACTTTTCTCAAGCCCAGCCGGTGCGCGTGACAGTGCGTCCGCAACAATGTTCTCCTTGCCGGGAATGTAGACTATTGTGAAGTGGAATTCTTGCAGAAACAATGCCCAACGTTTTAACGTGTCATGATTTAATTTTGAAGACATAAGAAATTGTAATGCACGATGATCACTGTATACTTTCACGTGCTTACCAGAAAGAAAGAAACGGAATTTGTTAAATGCCCAAACGATAGCTAAAGCTTTTAAGTCAGTAACGGAATAATTTTTTTCAGATTTTGTTAGCACTCGGCTAGCAAAAGCAATGGTTTTCTGAACGGTAGTGTCATTTTCTATGGCTTCTTGAAATAAATGGGCACCAAGACCGACTTTAGAAGAATCCGTGCTAAGGCAGAAATCTTGTGACAGATCTGGATGAGCTAGTATTGGCGCATTAAGTAGGGTTTCTTTCAAGGAATTGAATTCCAACTGTGCTTGTTCGTCCCAGTTCCAAATAGTATTTTTTCCAGTGAGAGAACAAAGTTTTGGTGTAACTAGAATTTGCATATTCAGAAAACGACGGTAAAAATTTACAAGACCTAGAAAACTGCGGACTTGTTTTTTTGTGGATGGAACTGGAATGGCTCTTACTGCTTCTAACTTTTCAGGATCCGGCTGAATACCTTCAGAAGAAATAATATGTCCCAAAAACTTTACCTTTGTCCTACCAAATTCAGACTTTTCCAAGTTAACTGTAATTCCAGATTCTCCAAAAATATGTAACACGCTGTTGAGGATGCGATTGTGTTGTTCCCATAAGGCTTCTGCTATCAGAATATTGTCCACATATACGGTGATGTGACGTTTTAAGAACTCAGGTAATATGGAATTTAGCCCGCGAATGAATGCTGCCGAAGAAATGTTCAAACCAAAAGGAAGTTTCCGAAACTGATAACAAACGCCGAAACAATGGAAAGCTGTGTATTTTCTACATTCTGGATGAAGTTCGATCTGATAAAAGCTGGATCTGAGATCAATAGAAGACAACACTTTTACGCCATTAAAATTTTGAAGAAGTTCTTCCATCGTTTGCGGCCTGTATGTTTCAGGAATGATGATAGTATTGATTTGTCTCGAATCTAAGACAAGTCTGATCGATCCATTTTTCTTCTCAACAGCATGTAATAGATTGATGTGTGAGCTTACTGCAGGCTCAATAACGCCCTCATTAAGCATAGATTGTATTTCTGTTCTAACACGGTCCCTATAATGTGCTGGAATTACATATGGTCTAACACAAAATTTAGTATGCTCACGAACACGAAATTGGTATTGAAATCCCTTGATTGTTCCTGTTTTGTGAGTAAAAACTGTTGAATGTGCTTGTAAAATCTCAAAAAGGTCTTGCCTATCAGTGTCATTACAATTCTCAATTGTTTGAATTTTATTCTGAATTAACTCATTAGTATGAAATATGTCGTCGATATCATCTCTGTCAGTACTTGCAGAGTGATTGTTAGTGTCTAGTTCCGTCGAAAATTCCGAACTGTTGTCTAACAGAAGGTAAAGCCGATTAATTTCCTCGTCATGGTTTGAGAGCCAATCTTCAAATTTCAAAGCTATTGACTTACCTTCTTTCTCTAAACTTATTTCAGCATCGTGAAAGTTTAAGATTGCTTTGTATTCATTCAAAAAGTCCACTCCCAATATAATTTCCGTCGACAATAATGGAACAATGAGAAAGTTCATAGAGAAGCTGTGGCTTTGACAAAAGAATTCTAAGTTGGTTTGTTGGCGTACATCTACACTTTTTCCAAAGATTGCACCTTGTAATTTAATCTTACGTTACGGAAGTGTGGGCAATCGTTCGATTTGTTACATTTGCTAAAGGCTGTTTCACTAATTACTGAAATGGGACTGCCAGAGTCAAGTACTGCCGTAAATTTTACGTCATTTACTGTAATGTGAATCACAGGATATGCAATGTTGTTCTGTTTTACGTCGTGTTCCTGGAGTAATATGTCCCTAATGTCTTCCATTTTTACGTAATTACTGGCTACGGCAGCTGCGTCGTCAGTTTCATACGTACGTTTCGTGGCTGCCAGCGGTATGAGTCATTGCCTATTGTCTCTTTGTTGGCGCACGTCGTTATTGGGATTTGGAGACCTAACTTCTACCAATTCACCTTGTCGAGAGGGCCCTGCTCTGTTTGAATCCCGCCAGTTCTGATGCAATTCAGGTCTGTCGTTACGATCATATCGTCTGTCGTCATGTCGGTAGATTCCATAGTTTCTTTCTTGTCGGTCACGTGGTGGAGAATTTCTCCCTGAATCTTAACTGCGCGCTGGACCGTTGCGTCTAAAGTTATTCTGTCTCCCTTGATAATAATTATTTTGGTTCCCATATTGTCTGTTTCTCTGATTGTCTCTGTGATAGTCACTACCGCGGAGAAGTGATCTTTCCCTGTAATTATTACTGCTCTGCCAACGGTTGTCATACGGGTGGTGTCTTTTTTGGTCACAATTTGTGTTGTGAGAATAGTCTTGTCGTGTCCAGTTATTATTTCTTTCATCGCGGAAGTGCGACGGATGTGACCTATAATTGTTGTGTTCCTGTTTTCGCGTTCCGCGATTGTCAGTGTCAATTTCTAATTCTTGTAAGAGTCCCTGAAAAGCTTCAATGTCGTCTTTGCAACGTCCTGCTAAAATAATATGTCGTAAATGTTCAGGCAATTTGATTAAGCAAATGCGGATGAGTTCTG
Source organism: Schistocerca nitens (assembly GCF_023898315.1). Lineage (NCBI taxonomy): Eukaryota > Metazoa > Arthropoda > Insecta > Orthoptera > Acrididae > Schistocerca > Schistocerca nitens. The sequence goes on from NC_064614.1 coordinate 442,464,493, forward strand.
AGGGGCTGTATGGGTTTGAAAGATACTGATTCTTATGCAACATGTCCTCAAAATGTTTGACAAGACTGGAAAATTCAGATTGTTCAAAGTGTTTCATCTTCATGATGCTATGTTTTACTCGGTCTTGTGTAGCTTGAGACCAATATGCTGAGAGGAAGGCATGGTAAAATTCTCCTTCACTGTGACAATCGTGAATGACCGATCGCATTCTTACAGCTGGTTCATTCTCTAAATAGCCACACATAAATTCTAATCTGTGTTCTAACGACCAGTTGGGAGGAAAACAATGAGAGAATTGATGGAGCCATGCTTGTGGATGAATGTCGTTGCCAGAATTCTTAAATGTTTTGAATTTACGTGTAGTAATGAACAGCTTATAGTCAAAGTCATCATATCGGCGAGTCGCATATCGGTCATTGTTACGTCGTTTCGGCGGTTCCATTTCAAAATTCGGTGCACCTTGCCAATTTCTTTCATAATTTCCGAAATGCCCTGTGTTATTATTTTGTGGCTTTTCCGTATTTCTAAGTTCCTCTTCCCGTATTGGGGCGCGAGTGTCCTCTGAAATTCGTAATTCTTGTATTACTTGTGCCAACTGATCTTGCACTTCCCGGATTTGATTTTGATTTTGTTTGAATTTTCTAATTTGTTCATACTCTTCAGTGTCAGTGAAGGCTACAGGTGTTGTGTCATTCAGATCATCATCTACCTTTGTAGATAAGTTAGTGAACTGATCTGAAAGTTCGGCTACTTTATCCGATAGTGAAATTATTTCCTCTGTATGTTTTTCTGAACCAAGTTTCAGAGTGTCCATTTGTGTTGAAATCGTATCTACTGTGTCCTTTAAGTTTTCCTGAGTTTTTGCAAGTTGCGTAACCGTATCGGGAGATGCAACTGAGTCAATTTTAGCTTGCAAGGTCTCATGATTTTCATGAACAATAATTTGCAGTTCTTTTATGGCTGCTTCGTGATTCTGTAATGCATTTTCATGCCGCGAAAAAATAGGTTGAAAATGCTCACAAATTTGTGTTTTTACGTCATTACATACTTTTTGACATTTCGATTCAACGTTATGTAACTCAGTAGTTAAATCTTCACGTGTTTGTTCAAGCTTATGTTCCACTGAGTCTAACTTTTGAAGCTTTAGTTCCATTGCGTCTAACTGTTGCTGTGTTTGTCTCTGGTGTTGTTCCATTGTGTCTAACTTTTGAAGATTTTCTTCCATTGTGTCTAACTTTTTAAGATTTTGTTCCACTGTGTCTAACTTTTGAAGATTTTGTTCCATTGTGTCTAACTGTTGCTGTGTTTGTCTCTGGTGTTGTTCCATTGTGTCTAACTTTTGAAGCCTTTGTCCCATTTGTTGCATTAACTGTAATAACAGTGCACTGGTGTCTGAAACATGTTCCTCAGTGCTTTTCGGCAGTGAATTTGCACAGGCAACATTCACATTTTGACAAGCAGAAAATGTGTCTTGACTTATTTGAGAAAACGGTGAGGACCCAAATCCTGAATCTACAGTATTTGCGAAACTGTGTCCTGTCATTTCGGATTCCTGACGTGAACTGTTGCCGACCGATTGATCGATAATGCTTCCCTGTTCACTACCTGTTTCACTGTCTACACCATTATTTGCCGCCCGCTCCATTTCCCTATGCATAGTTACCAAATTACTACTTTGAATGTCAGTTAATTCATTACACAGTGGTGCTGATAAGCCACGCTCGTCGTCACTATTATTTCTCAGTTTACTTTGTAGCCTAGTGTTACGTTTTCCACACGCCATTATTGTCACAATATTTCACACGATAACACAGAAAAGCACAATTTGAAGAGCAAAAATAAGAGAACACATTAACATAGCACTGAAAATAATATCTAGTTAATTGCAGCTGCGAAATACTTGGTGCAAATCTACATGCATGACACAACTGTTTTACTGTACAACAATGAAAAACTTCAACTACAAAGGAAATTCTCTCTATGATTACGCGCTAGCAATAAACAATAGCTACACTAATTACACAAACTACAAGAAAAAATCAGAAGATTCCAGTGAGGTATCTTCGGCTAAGGGTCGACATATGAAACGTCACCTTAGAAAAATCATACAAGACTGTGCTTAAACTGACACACAATATTTTTTTAGCGCAACGCAATCTGACTTTCAAAAACCCCTACAAAAGAATGGCCCTGACTAACATTAATCTATACCTTTCACAAATCACTTACCTCACAAAAATCTTCGTTACTCGAAGTACTGCAATACAGCGAGCGCCACTACTGCCAGCTAAATAAAAGATTCAAACTACGGAAGGCACTAACTACTGATAGGCATAGTTAGCAAGTGAAAGATTTTAATAGAGAACAAACAATGTATTTAGCTTAATAATCATAATAAATATAGCAGTTCATGCCATCCAATCTTACAAATTTCAAATCTCCGCCATTTCTCTTCCCACATCCACCACTGCTGGCGGCTCACCTCCAACTGCGCAACGCTACACGCTGTTCACATCCAGCTGCCGCTGCCCAACACTACAATGGCAGACAACAATGCAAACTAGCCACATACTGCACACAGCACAGCCAGTGATTTTCATACAGAGCGCTACGTAACGTTGCCAATAAGAAAACATAAACAGCCTACTTACACTCTACCCATACTATTTCACACGAACTATCTACTTCAATTTCGCTATAAGGCAAACTACCTCTGACAGCAATAAATACTCAACCACCAACTGTATTTAATCTATCCTTTCTTAACACTATTAGATCGTTTGAAAAAATGTTGGCTGAACTTATTTCCGGCTTTAGCCAGCTCTCTGTACCTACAACTATTTGAGCTTCAGTGCTTTCTATTAGAGCTTGGAGCTCTGGTTCTTTCCAAACACAGCTACGACAATTTACTACTACAATACCAATCGTTTCTACAACTACCTTACTGTGTTTTACCTGCCGACTTTTAGAGGGACGTCCCTTCTGTGGTTCCCTGAGACCCACTAGCATAAAAAACCGTCCAGTCCCTTCCACACAGCCCCCGCCACCCATGTAGCCGTTTCCTGTGTGTAGTGGACTCCTCACCTATAAAGCTGAACCCGGAAACCCACCATCCGATGGTGCAAGTCAAGGAATCTGCAGCCACACAGTCACAGAACTGCCTGAGCCTCTGATTCAGACCCTCCACTTGGCTCTGCACCAAAGGACCACAGTCAGTTCTATCAACGATGCTGCAGATGGTGAGATCTGCCTTAATCTCGCAAGCAAAACTGGCAGTCCTTACCATTTCCACTAGCTGCCCAAAACCAGACAGAATCTACTCTGATCCAAAGCAACACATGTCATTGGTACCGACATGAGCCACCACCTGCAGTTGGCTGCACCTTGTACTCTTCATGGCATCCGGAAGCACCCTTTCCACATCCAGAACGACTCCCCCCAGAATGCACATGGAGTGCACACTGGCTTCCTTCCCCTTCCAGGCAGCCATGTTCCTAAGGAACCCCATTACGCGCCTAACGTTGGAGCTCCCAACTACCAGTAAACCCACCCTCTGTGAATGCTCAGACCTTGCTTGCCGAGAAGCTCCCTCTGGAATAGGGTGGACGACTGCATCCAGCTCAGAGACATCGTCAGCCACAGATAACACCCGAAACCTGTTCGTCAAACGAAGTGGGGAGGCCCTATGATCGGACCCTCGGAAAGTTTTTCACTGCCTGCCAGGCTTTGGAATTATCTCCCACTCGACCACGGTTGAGGGGTCAACCTCAGTGCAGGCAGTACCCAGGGTGGTCACAACAGTGGACCGATTGGAGGACACATGGGACGTGCTCAACGTCCCTCACATCCCTGTGTTCAATCCGCCACAGCGACGACCCTTGGCAGCAGTCTCAAGCTGTGTGACAGAAGCCATAGCAGCCTGGAGCTGTGAGCAAAGGGTCGCCAACTCAACTTGCATCTGTACACAACAATCACAGTTCATATTCATTACTGCAGTCGCTCCTGTTTGAAGCTCGTAAAAATATGCAACAAACAAGCAGTGCACTCACCTTATTAGCATCGGGAAATTGAAGTCCTCTCTCACTGACGGTCTAACCAACACTGAGCTGTTCTAACCAAACAAACAAAAGCCTGTACGATACAAGGGTCGATAGCAACGGTGATACTGTACACTACACTGTTATTTAAATAGAAGGTTGTGCCTAGGAAGCACTCTAACACGCAATAAATTGCAAAAATAAACTAGTAACTACCCAGATAACTGAAAATTAGTCGCTCCTGTTTGAAGCTCGTAAAAATATGTAACAAGCGAACGGTGTACTCCCTTAGTAGCAGGAACTAGTGGTGCGGTCTAACCAACAGCGAGTAGCTCCTCAATTGGCATCACAAGGCTGAGTGCACCCTGAAAAATGGCAACAGCGCATGGCGGCCTGGATGGTCACCCATCCAAGTGCCGGCCATGCCAGAAAGTGCTTAACTTCAGTGATCTGACGGGAACCAGTGTATTCACTGTCGCAAGGCCATTGCCACTCTTGATATAGACACACGTTTAAACTCTCAAAACAGTGGTCATGAAGCAACAGATCACAAAGATGCTTGGCTTCTCAGCACTCAGCTTGAGAGTCTAATAGCTTTGCAGAATTATTATTCGACATTGTGGGCAGTTCATACTCAGACTCTCTACTGAACACAAATTTATAAATAATGTCACTTTCCTCCAAAGGCACTCTTGCGCTGTCTGATTCAGTTATGTGTTAGAGTTCTCTTGCTTGCATTTCAGCAATATTTGAAATCTTATGTTCTTTAATTAGCATTTCTGGCATCCAGTGTTCCCACACTAGACAGCTCAGAGAATCATTACCCATAATTATTTCTGTTACAGTTAATTCATATTCCTTAAACAATCACACAAACCAGTTCTCATAAGCTGCAAGGACTTTGTCAAGAATATCATGGTCACTGGAAGTCCTGCTTCTATGCTCATGCCTTCCATACAGCAGTTTTGGGGAAGTCTCTGATGCTACGAATGTTGCCTAGAACACCCCTCCCCCTCCCCCATCAGCTGTTGCTCAGTCAGGTTAGTCAGTGAGCCTACTCTCTCCAACAATCGGTTCTCGATGCTCGTCGAGGTCATCAGTGTCTTCTGCCATTGCCATGCTGTCTGCCCTCCATCTTTGATTGTTTACTGCATGTTTTTGCCTTAAACTTAAGACATCGGACCTCATTGTCTCTGGTCAATGCATCACCAAGACAATATCCAATTTAACAGATCCTGTGGAATAGCCTCATTCCCATATTCTGCAGTCATTACTATAGTTTCCACTGTGCCTTCTGTTGTGTAGGTTAGGGCTGTGGCCAACCCTTGTGCATCAGACTCGCCAGCCTAACACTTTCTTGTGGATTCGTTTGTGCATTTGGCCATCCATTGTTACTATGGAACCATTCTATTCTTTCCAATAAATTCACATACTTCTCGTAATAGTCTCATGGTACTGCCACCAATTTGTGTTGGATAAAAAATGGCAGCATTCATTCTATACCTGCAGCAAACAGTTCAGCTGCCAAGCCTCCATCCAGGTACTTAATACGCTTCCACCAGTATTCTCAGAATCGTTTGATTGTGCTGTGATCTGGTGGTTACTTGTGATGTGACCAGAAGTCTTTGACGGATTCTTACTGAATTTCTGCCAACCAACAGTCTTTTAAAAACGTGCTCTTGTGTAAAGATGGCAGGATATTATGACTGTCAAGATTGCAGTTCTCTGACAGGAGGTTGGAGGGCGTGGACATCAGACGATTCCTGATGGCAAATAAATAGCCTTTATTTCAGTAACAAGTCACTACAATTGCTGGGTGGCCCTCAGGTTGAATTTTCTACTCCTTGTAATACACCAGCAGAGATGCAGCTTGCGACAGGTACCCAGAGCACCTGCCTTGGCAGTATTTTGTTGATCCGGTACCAGTGCCAGCCTCCTGTGTCTGCTGGTTATTTCAGGGAACAGTGTGGCCATTGCACACAGTGCTTGTAACCTCCCCTCACTTATTGACCTTAATGACAGTGAAAAATTAAACCGCGTGTACCTAACGGAAATTTGTGAAAAGAAATTGTCACCGAAGTTATTCTGTCGGTTAAGAGGGAGGAAAGGGTTACATCTAAATGAAAGGAAAAATGCAAATGAAGTTGGTGGAAATTAATTTTGAAAAGGGGTAAAGTTAATAAAGAAAGTAGATGTGCGGTCGTTACGTTAACAATTAAATGGCGTTACTTAGATATTTGAGATTTGGGGAAAATTACGGTCGCCAGTCCCATGGACAACTACTATAATAACTGAAAATGAAAGATTAATGCACATATATTAAGCACTAAAAGCGTGGCAAATGAAGGTTGACATGTGTTGTGTGAAAACTGAATGTTTGTCAGAAGTAATAAATTTCGCTACACTCTGACTTAATTTAGCAAAAGAATTAATAAAACCGGAAAATTGAAAGTTAATTTAATGAGTGAAATTAATAGTGAACTTTGTTTCTGAAGCACTACGAAATTCAATAAAATAAGGTTAGTCTTGGGCTACCTCAGCAATCATTTCAAAAGCTACTTGAATCTACGCAATTTAGAGATAAGAGATTTAACTTTGAACTTGAATTAAATGATTCTGAACAATTAACAATAGTAAAATTTAGTACGTAACAAGCTGAGCTGCAGTCACAGGTAAGCTAAAATATGGTAACAAAACTCACACTCTTAATTTGTGCTTGTGTAATCTAAATATTGTAGCCAGGCATGAACACTTCAACTGAACTTTGAAATTAAAGCAGTGAAATGGAATGATATTACTTTAATGCTGGCGTTTGAATTTCACCGACACTCGGGTTCATTCCAGAAAAGGAAGGGACCCTGCTTGGTAATGCGATTGGGACATTGAGCAACAAAGGTTCATGCTATGTTGCTGTAATTTTGAAACAGTTTGAAAAGCTAAGGCCTGCCATACAGTTATAAAACTTTACGTTCTTGCAGTCTTCCTTGTTGGTTGATTGAAGGTTTGAAGTCGTCGATCGAGGAGGTGGCGACAACCCCGAAAGCGCGGCAACTCGCGGGAGCGTCACACAACGCACTTACTCCACCGCCCTACCCCAGCCAGCCTCCCTCTGCCCGCTCTCCATGCGGCAGATTTCACACTACCAAAGATCCTAAACACTTTGGTTCTCCACACGACCTATCGATGTAATCGTTCGATAGCATAGTTTTCCCTATGCAAGACCCAGCGTAAAAATACGAATAGTATTTACAATGCAAACCAATTATACATTGACATAAATGCATAAATATATACATGCAGACAGTAAAACAATTACAATATATAAAGACACAGAAATGTCATATCTTTAGGTAACAAAATAAGGAAAAAAATTATAGTACAATAGATTGAAATAGGAAGATATGCATTTCCAGCAGCTGTGAGTGGGTGTGCTTTCTGCCATGTAGATCATATCTGAGTCAGTGGTTATTTAGCAGGCAGGCAGGCCAGAGTATGGGGCTTGAGGCTCAGTCATGGTGTCGACAGTGGCAATGCAGCTGGATGATGTGTTACTCGATTGCCCAGCTGCATGTGACAACGATGGGCTGGTCTGCAACCATTAAGTATGCTTCTTCCCTGCTGATGTCTGCTATTTTCCTCTGGTCAGTAGGATGATGGAAATCTCTAGCATGGGCCGATGCCTTCAGCTGATTTAATGAGAGCATGGTTAATGTACCATGTGGAGAGTGCCGTCGATTGTCACATAACCCACCTGTTGTTGACCTCATATTGTCATCCTGTTGCCTGACTTGGCTGCTCAGCGATCCACTTATGACCCACCCTCATTCTCCTGAGTTGCTAACAGAAGTCACAGTACTTATTCAAACCTCTTTAATGCTTGTAATCAATTTAATCATATTTCCTCTCCACTCCTCCTCTTTGCCAAAGAATTCACCCCCAAATTCTATTATTACCCCAAAAGCACTATTTCCTTATTTAAAATTGCTAGACTATTCACTTTTATATGGTCCTTGTGTTGTGGTACTATGTTCTTCACTACTTCTCTTCATGAATTCTCAATGTATTTACACATTGTATATCATGGTTTGGGGTACACTGAGGCTGTATACAGTGTAACATTTGGCTCTTCCCTGTAGGCTCTGACCATTGTTTTCATTACAGTTTTGGTTGGTGCCATTTCTACTTGTTTGAACAGTTAGGTTGAAGGTAGGCAGGAGTGAGATTTAGGCAACTTTTCTCTTGGATAGGTAGTACACAATCCCTATGGCAACACAAAATGTACAGGCACCTGTGGTCAAAGACCATGGTCATTCAGCTATGCTGTGAGACAATCATCTGGTACAGTGAGATGAGTAAGTTCGAGTCCCTAGTACTTTTATTTTAAGCTCGTTCCTATCTGGATCGAGACAATACAATGCATTATAGTAATTAATATTAAATAGAGATAAATTAAGTTTATGGACTGGTAAAATATGTTTCATACAAACTCTTGGCACTTGAGCATGGCTTTTTTCATGTATTTTTAACTGTGTTTCTTCTATCTGTGTTTTCACTAAAGTCGGACTACATAATAAGACAGCACCCGAAGACGACAGTGGATCGAGCTGGACGACTTTTTGCTTAGAAGTACGGAACCTTTTGCCACACCAAGTCACCAATCAACCGTACAATGACTAAAGATACCTACAAAATAAAACGTTCATAGGTTATTACTAACAGTATATAAACATGATTAAATTATGACACTTATATTGAGACTTGCATTATGCAACGAGTGCCGTGTGGTTGCAACTCGCGAATGAATTAACAAAATAATGGAGTTCTAATGGCGAAGTGCCAAAATACGTCCGATCTGAACAAGACCTAGAAAACAATAGGTGCGTGTTATTCCGCCAATAATCTGAAGGCCAAAAATCTTCAAATGTTTCCAGCGGCTACGTACAATATTTGTACAGCTGTGGGCTATATCTATGGCTCAGATTATTTCATTACTTATAATTACGTTTCCAGCTAATAAAATCTCAGCATGCAAATGTACCTTTAAACTGCCACTTGAGTTGCTAGGCGAAAGGACACACCTGCAGGCGAGAAACTCACTCTAAAGCACATTGCATACATAAGTCTACAAATACTCATACATATCATAACTTAATATTTACACAAACAGATATTCAATGTTTGAATGTGGCGCATGCGCCTGTAATAGTTTTATGTTGATATTGCGCGTACCGCACAAAGTGCAGTACCAGTGCAGCCGTTGCGAAGAGTTCATCACACGATACTGATATATACTTATTTATATTTATATATTTATATTTATATTTATTTGTCTGTAGACAACTGTTGTGTTGTATAAGCATCGTCAGATGGTTATACAAATTATTATACGTAAGGTCAGTAGTTACATACTTATACATATTGTGGTACAAATGATTACATAAAAGTTAACATATGGTATATGATTATACAAAAGGTCAGTATGGTTGTATGACATAAATTACAGTTTCTTTTATCACAATCACATTTATAATAATAGAGAATCATATTTTTCCATTATGTAGGAATTCACTTATGCTATAGAATGCTTTCTCTTTCAACCATGTCTCTACCACCATTTTAAATCTATTCTCATGCAATTCCCTCTTTCCATGTGATGTTTTGTTGTAAAATGTTTTGCCAGCATGTAAAAAATTATTTTGGATTTTGCTCAAACATGTCCAAGGAATGTCTAATAAGTTCCTATTTCTGGTTTCAAATGAGTGCACATCTGACCTGCTTTCATACATGTGGGCATTCTCTTTGGCATGCATAAGTGCTTTAAGTATGTATAGACTGGGAACTGTAAGAATTTTGTGCTCAGTGAAGTACTGTCTGCAAGAAGTTAAATTGCTCACACCAGAAATACATCTAATGGCTTTCTTCTGCCAGAGGAAAACATCTTTTGTCCCAGCAGAGTTTCCCCAAAGAAGTATTCCATAATGCTGATGAGTATGAAAATAGGCATGGTGTGCCATAAGTATGCACTCCTTACTGACACAATCCTTCAGCTTCCTAAGGAGATATAGAACTCTTGCCAACTTACTGCACAGCTTTTCTGTGTGGGTATTCCAGCACAGTTTGGTATCAAGATAAATGCCTAGCAATTTTACTGAATGTCTGAGTTCATTAGGCCCATCATTTATATCTCTAAGGGAAAAGAGGATGTGTTCAGTTTTATTTTTATTTAATGACAGCCTATTTTCATGGAACCAGTGAGCTGCCTTTTCCATCATGGATTTGTTCATTTGTTTGACAACATTCACACCATTATGTACGTGATAAAAGTTGTGTCGTCAGCATTCATTACAGATCTATATGGTAATGTGTTGGGCAGATCATTCACATACACATAGTTTATACTATCCGTATGTTTATGTGCACAAGACGTTGCAGAGACAAGATTTATCATCATGGATTTCACAAATGTGGATTAACATTTAAAACAGGAACAAAATCTTAATGTCACATCATTCGTTAACATAAAATTACAAATTCTTATTGTTGATAGTCTCTTTCGCACAGTATTGCCCTTGAAATATCTTTTTGTTTCAGATATAATGTCTTTTCACGACGTATCGTCGTTCACAGTTTCATGAAGCGAAAACATACGATAATATTATAAAGTTGAACATTGGTTATGGCAGTTAAATGTTATGTAAATGCTGTTGGAATTATAATTATGTTGTCACAGTTCGCAATTTTGATTGATACAGATGCGTGTGCGCCATCACTCGTAGCACAGGTTACATTTTTACACTGTTTATTTAGACTGACGCCACTGCCCCCCCCCTCCCGCCCCCAAGTCGTATATCACTTGATAGAAGACTGGTGGATTCCCATTCCACAGCATAAGTTCGTGAAGGCATGGAAGCAGGACCTCGGACGGCACAATGCTGGCGTCGATTCCTGTGTAGACCAGGCAAGAGTGTCCGTAATTCCCGAGAACATTTTGCTTCCTGAGGACCCGTCCAAAATTCCTCCACCCGTCGAGTGGTCTTCATCGTTTTGGAGCAAAGCGACCGTAGGTGAAGTAGTGAACCGGTTCTTGCTATTCAGACTTGCAGACATACAGAGATGCAGCGCAGTAAATGTCAATTTGCGATGCACACAGAAGTGTCGGTGCACTTCACTATGACAGTTTTTTTACTTAGTTCGCCAGGCGATATACATATATTAGTACACACGTAGTTGTGATGTTTTGCTTTTGCAAATTATGTCACCTGAAATAGAGGAAGATTAGACACGACATCCCACACCAGCAATAAGACCAAGCACACAACTATAAATAATCAAATAACAAAAACAATGAACTAACATCAAACACAAAAAATACTCACGACATGAGTGTAAGTGTGCTGTGTAAGCATGGCCTTAGCTATTCGTAAGTGTGTGTGTTCAATGGTGAGAGGCGTATCCAATCAGTTTCAAGGTGAAAGTCTAAGGGTGTAGAATGATTAAGTACTCACGTCAGAGCTTCGTTAGTAGTCGAAGACTGTCGGTGCAGATAGTCAATCTCGAAGGCTGAAAATACCTTCTTCACACCTGTATAAAAGTTAATATAAAATTTGCTTTAAAATTTTAAGTTGCTGCTGTAAGTATTTGGCGAAGACGAATCTCTTTTTTCTCCTTTGTCTGCTGACAGGAACAGCTGAAGTAAAACTCTTATACTAGAAGTACTGTGAGGTACATGTATTTAATAGTTGTGTATAACTTTAAGCATGATCCGTAAATGTGTTTACTGTTGAGCATGGTATGTATACTCTAAGACCACGGTAAGCATATAGTCCAATAATTCTGTTTGTTTTAGGATGCTGCAGCAGATATGCACCAGGATGCGGAATGCTGACAATAACATGGACCGTCGTAGAGCAGATGGCACTTCGCGTTGCGCCGCTAAAGAGCAGACGACTTATGGTGAGTGTGCAAAAGCACTAGCATACCAACTTTAAATTCCTGCGCGCATAAGTTTTGTTCCTAAGACAGCGTCACACAGACTTCCTTTACCATTTCGTCGTGTGTTCTTTTCTGAAAAAAAAAAGTTTTGGTAGCGACATTGTCCAATAGTTGTATTCTTTGCAATCGAACATGAGCTTATTAGGAGTGTACGGAGTTTATAAACATTGAGGTTGTTTTGTACCTCTTCAAATGAAGACAAATATGTTACCCAATTGGTATGTTTGGTAGAAATGTAGGTTCTCATAAATCTGTTGATCTCACAGAACACACGTTCAGTGAGATTACACTGGGGCTAAACCTTGAGATAAAAATACTCTTAATACTATAGTCTTTGAGAAATTTACGCCACTTGTACCCAGCATAGTATGCAGCATTGTCAGATAAAATAGCTTTTGGTTTTCCCACGTGTAGGAATGTAGTCACATAAGAAACAACGAATGATGGCAGCATACAGTTTAACATGCTTGGAGAATAAATCGTAAAATGCAAGAATATATTTCACACCACTACTGCTTGTGGGATATGGACCACTCGTCAGAACTAACAATTTCTAGAGGTTTAGTGGGTAGAATAGAATGCCAGTCAGTCTTTGTAGGCAAGATCAGCTGTTTAGACTTTTGACAAATCGCGCATATTTTGAGTACACTGTGGATCTAAGACGAGACACAGCGTCGGCAATGATGTTTTCTTTACCCTTAAGATATTTACAATTTTAAAGTAATAGTTTTCCAAAGATAAAACCCAGCACAATAATCTGGTATGTACAAGATTACAAGTTAACAGATAAGTGAGACCTCGGTGGTCAGTATAAATTTTAGTGCACTTACCATACAAATAATAAAGTATAAATTTTAGTGTGTTTACCATACAAATAATAACTGAATTTCTTAAAGGCCCACACAATAGAATGTTTCAAGTTCTGTGGTGGAGTAAGTGCACTCACATTCACTAAGTGTGCAGCTCGCAAAACCTATGATTTTCACATGTTCCATTCTTTAAAACTTGAAACAAACTACAGCCTAAGCAATAGGATGAGGCGCCACATGTAATACAAAAATCTAAGTTAAAATCAGGGTGATCCAAAACGTTTGCGTTAACCAAAGCATGTTTAATACTACTAAAGTCTTTCTGACACTGGTCAGACCATATCCATATCTGATTCTTCTTGAGTAGGTTCCATACATGTTTGCTGTTTAAAAGCTGGTGTGCTAAAAATCGTCGAAAGAAAGAACAAAGTCCAAAGAAAGACTTCAATTGCTTTCTAGTCCATGGACTAGGAAAATTCCTGATTGCATCTAACTTACCTGGGTCAGGTCTTATACCTTAAGCATTAATAATATGTTCAAGATACTGAATTTCACTGCAAGCAAATTTCGACTTTTTGAGATTATCTGCCACTCCAGCTTGTGCAAATTTATGCAGAATCTTTTGCAAAGTATCAATGTGTTCAAACCAAATCTTATTAGCTATGAGCAGGTCATCAATGTAGTGAGTAACTGATTCAACCAATTCATCACCAAATACAGTATCCAATGTGGTGATAAACATGCCTGAACTGACGTTCAGACCGAAGGGAAGGACACAAAATTGATAGGTTTGCCCCCGAATATAAATGTAATACACTTTATAGACTCTGGCGTCACTGCGACTTGCCAGAACGAATTTTTCAGATCCATCGTTGAAAAATACTTAGAATCTAAAAATTTCTGGTGTTGCTCCTGTAAATTCTCAGGTTCTGTGCGAACAGGTAAAATAATCACATTAATTACACGAGCACCCAAAACAACTCTGATATTCCCATTGTGTTGCTTTACAACAAGTAAAGGGGTGAAGTAAGGTGACGAGGAAGGTTTGATTATTTTCCACTCTAACATTTGTTTCAACTCGTGCCACACAACAGGTCGTTGGGGTAGTGGCACATTATAGATTTTGTGGAAAAAAATGTGGTGAGGCTTAACTTCTATTTTATACACATATGTGTTGATCACACCAGGTCGTATGCTAAACACTTATATATACTTGTACAAAACATCGTAAAGTTCATTACATTCGTCACGTGCGACAGCTGTGGTTTCTAATTTATTACTAATTAAAGTTTTCAAGTCCTCAAACTCGGCCTCAGGTGCGTGTGTCTGTTTGTCAACATCATCAGTGTCCTGCATTAACTGAATCTTGTACCCTGTGCAATATTTATCGTGCATCAGAGTTGTGGTATCCAGGTCAATTGGAATTTCACCGCCCTTATCTGTAAGTATACATTTACAGTGGGAGAAGTCAAGAGTGCTGTTCTTCTCGCACAATATGTCTAAACCCAAAATACAACTAGTGACCAGGTTTTGGTCGACGAGGAATGACCATTGTACGATTCAATTACCTACCTTGACTGTCACAAACACCTGTTTCTTAACTCTAGAAGACTTATTGCCTATGGCAGTTAAAATTTTACAGTTCTGGACAGAATAGTCTGGTACAGTTTCAAACTCACACATTTTCTTGTAAAAACCATAGAACAAGACACTAACAGCCGCTCCTGTGTCCAGAATAATAGTAGTGGAAATACTACTCACAACACCAGTAGTTGAGGCCAAAATAATGTCATTGGGTGATGAGCGACATTGTGTGTTCTCTTGTAAAAGTTCATCACATAAGTTTTCATCATGATTATACCTTATGAATAATAATGGTTGCTGTATACAACTGTCATGTACATGATTATTGTGCTGTTGCAAATTGGATGTGTCACATAATAAATTTAAACTGAAGTCGCCTCCCCAAATCTTCCTCAGTCCGACTTGGGGCACAGTAGTGACTGTTTTTGGTTTGACGCCGTCACATTTGTAGTGGGTGAAGGCACAGCGGAGATGGAGTATCACTAGTTACTTTGATAATATTTACACTAGGGTATTGTTTATTCCAGTCTCCAAACTGTGGCGGTCGTTGCGATTGCATGTTTTGACTCACCTGCGGGTTCGTAAATGCATTCCAGTTTTGAGTTTGCATTTGCGGCGGCAGCAATTGCCACTGCCCTGTGTTATTGTTTTGCTGCGGTGGTGTCACAGTGTTTTGATACTGAGCAGTGTAGTTGTTGTTACTCCAGCTCTGTTGCTAGTTTGGTGGGGAATGATAGTTATTTTTGTTCCTCTTAAAATTTTTGTTACCATTCTGCTAATTATTATTACCGTTGTAGTTGTTGTGCCGTCTCTTATTTGGATTGCCGTCAGTAGAATAAGTAGTGTTATAATTGCTGTTTGTTCTGTGTTGAGCATGTTGGTTCTGTTGTGTATATACATTTTCCCTGTGCAGCGGTTGATTCTCTGGACTTGCGTGTTCCACAGCAGCCAGCGCGCCGGAATTGGGTTGGCTAGCCTGCGTACTTTGCATGGCGCTGGTGTAAACATTGTAGCAATTGCTTTGCCGTATGGAACGCTGATCCTCATAAAGCACATTAACAGAATCGAGCACCGTGAGAAAACACTCTGCGTTAAATGATATCGCTCTACAATTAAAAGTGCAAAAGTTTTATAAATATTTGTGTAGTTTAGGTGGCAAACAGTTCAACCATGAGCGCAATGTAATGTGCCACGAAACAAAGGATCATGGATTGGAAAATAGTTTTATGAAAGTGAAATGCCCATTGTGCGATATTTCAGTTCTTTCGAAGAAAAGCTATTATGATCACTTGTCAATGAAACATTTTGTGTCGATAGCATCTGATGAGACTGAATTTGCATCTTTCCAGGAATTCAGTGAGTGGAAGAAGCAGACTGAGAGAAAAATGTCGTCACTTTATGACAAAAAGTGTGGGTCGTATCTTACTTAGGATAATGTCACTCGGCATTCCTTAGTATGCCATCGTTCAGGACAATATGTATCTAAGAGTAAAGGTATTCACCGCATGAAAATCCAAGGCACTAACAAAATAGAAGGTGTATGTCCTTCCAGCATTGAAGTAACCGAAGCTGGAGATGGTAGCTGCAAAGTGAAATACGTGGTTACTCATGTGGGTCATCAAGATGGTGTTAGACATTTAGATTTGACAGAAGAAGAAAGAAACACGTTAGCCGTTGACATCGCAAACAAGGTACCATTGCAAGCAATACTCGACATAGTAAGAGACACTTTATCTGATTCCATGCCAGAGCGTATCCATCTGCTGACAAAAAAAGATTTATACGACATTGAGCAGTGTAATAATTTACGTTCCGAGGTCATGAGACAGAAAGACGATGGCATCAGCGTAGAAGCGTGGGTAAACGAAATGAATGCTAGCGTTAATCCCTGTGTTTTATTCTACAAACCACAAGATACAAGCAGCCAAAGTCATCCTCTCCTGAGAAGTGAAGACTTTGTCCACATCATTATGAACAAATGGCTCTGAGCACTATGGGACTCAACTGCTGTGGTCATAAGTCCCCTAGAACTTAGAACTACTTAAACCTAACTAACCTAAGGACAGCACACAACACCCAGCCATCACGAGGCAGAGAAAATCCCTGACCCCGCCGGGAATCGAACCCGGGAACCCGGGCGTGGGAAGCGAGAACGCTACCGCACGACCACGAGATGCGGGCATCATTATGAACAATGCTCAATGTGAAATTCTGAAGAAGTATGGCAGTGACTGTATTTGCATCGATGGAACTCATGGAACTAACGGTTATTGTTTCGAGTTAATTACACTTCTTGTGCTTGACGACATGAGACAAGGTTTTCCTTGTGCTTTTCTTATCTCAAACAGGTCTGATCAAGATGTACTGTCATTATATTATAATGAAATAAAGACTAAAGTAGGAAAAGTACGTCCTCAAGTGTTCATGTCAGATTTAGCTGAGTCTTTTTACAATGCTTTACTTTCACAGACAGAAGAACCTGTGAGAAGACTTTATTGCTCGTGGCATACAGACAGGGCATGGAGGAAAAATATATGTATTAAAACCAAATCAAAGGAAAGACAGGTTGAAACTTATAAGCTAGCCACTGTTATGACTCTTCCTATGCACGCTGTGTGGCTCTTTAATGGATGCAGGAGCGAGGAACAGGCGCTGTTCATGAACAGTGGATTCAGGTATTAATTTATTCTACATATAATATCAAAGAGTAAAAATAATACGTAACTTTGCTGCTGGAGGGGCAGCGTCAGTTGCTAACAGTAGCTTTGAATGTAAAAATTTATACTGATTCAATACAATGTCTCTTCATAAGATGTCGAGCAATAGCCACTATGAAAGTTTGTAAATGTTATGCTAGTGGCAACTAGCAAAAACACAAAGCGGGAGCTCTGCATGAAAGTTCGAACTGAAGTATTCCCACGGCTCAAGCTCTGGAGAGAGGATGCTTTCATCTCATTGATAGCGGGGTAATTGTTCGTTTCAGCGCTCTCGTGTTGCTGTGGTAGCTTATCTGGCGGCGCGTGTATTTAAAAGTGCGGCCGACCGGATAGTGGCCGATAAGGCAGCCTTCATACATCAAGACTTGCTCCGTAAAATCTGGCCGGAAAATGTA
Organism: Schistocerca nitens; assembly: GCF_023898315.1. Classification (NCBI taxonomy): domain Eukaryota; kingdom Metazoa; phylum Arthropoda; class Insecta; order Orthoptera; family Acrididae; genus Schistocerca; species Schistocerca nitens. The sequence goes on from NC_064614.1 coordinate 442,482,027, forward strand.
CCAGATGAGGCACTTGTCGTGTTGCAAAAGGTATCCACACTGTAAATAAAGATATATTGCATCCATTGCTGTACCAAACATTTGTATAAGCTATTTACCTTTCTCACAAATAAAGGTTACTTTTATATGACTAATTTATAAACATCCTATGTAACAAAAAGTTTTGGACCTGCAACCTTAGAACAGCTAATCACTACAAAGAAAGCACATCCACAAGAGTTGTGCATTTGAAAATTTGCTGATCGGAAATCGCCTTCCATGAACAGAACAGCAAGGTAAGGTTTGATCTCAGTTGTGCTACTAATTGCAAGGGAAACTACTATCAATAGTGCTATGACGTAGTCAATCGTACACCATACCATCGCTGTTTCTCTGGGACATTTAGAGCTATGCGCTCATTTTCCAGCAAGGGGGACATTGTAACTCTCCTTCGTACAGCAGAGCCCAAAACCTACAATTCATGCGCTCTTATGCGAGGCGAGAGCAGTCGTTATTCAAGTTTCGTATGGAACGGTCAAATGCAGTTGATTCGCACCAAAACATATGTAAACAGTTTGCATATATTGCTATAACACTGGCCATTAAAAATGCTATACCACGAAGATGACGTGCTAGAAACGCGAAAGTTAACCAACGGGAAGAAGATGCTGTGATATGCAAATGATTAGCTTTTCAGAGCATTCACACAAGGCTGGCGCCCGTGGCGACACCTACAACATGCTGACATGAGCAAAGTTTCCAACCGATTTCTCATACACAAAAAGCATCTGACGGGCGTTGCCTGGTGAAACGTTGTTGTGATGCCTCGTGTAAGGAGGAGAAATGCGTACCATCACGTTTCCGACTTTAATAAAGGTCGGATTGTAGTCTATCGGGATTGCGGTTTATCTTATCGTGACACTGCTGCTCGCGTTGGTCGAGATCCAATGACTGTTAGCAGAATATGGAATCCGTAGGTTCAGGAAGGTAATACGGAAAGCCGTGCTGGATCCCAACGGCCTCGTATCACTAGCAGTCGAGATGACAGGCATCTTATGCGCATGGCTTTAACGGATCGTGCAGACACGTCTCGATCCCTGAGTCAACAGATGGGGACGTTTGCAAGACAACAACCACCTGCACGAACAGTTCGACGACGTTTGCAGCAGCATGGACTATCAGCTCGGAGACCCTGGCTGCGGTTACCCTTGACGCTGCATCACATACAGGAGCTCCTGCGATGGTGTACTCAACGACGAACCTGGGTGCACGAAAGGAAAACGTCATTTTTTCAGATGAATCGAGGTTCTGTTTACAGCATCATGATGGTCGCATCCGCGTTTGGCGACATCGCGGTGAACGCACATTGGAAACGTGTATTCGTCATCGTCATACTGGCGTATCACCCGGCGTGATGGTATGGGGTGCCATCGGTTACACGTCTCTGTCATCTCTTGTTCGCATTGACGGCACTTTGAACAGTGGACGTTACATTTCAGATGTGTTACGACCCGTGGCCCTACCCTTCATTCGATCCCTGCGAAACCCTACATTTCAGCAGGATAGTGGACGACCGCATGTTGCAGGTCCTGTACGAGCCTTTCTGGATACAGAAAATGTTCGACTGCTGCCTTGGACCGAACATTCTTCAGATCACTCACCAATTGAAAACGTCTGGTCAATGGTGGACGAGCAACTGGCTCGTCACAATACGCCAGTCATTATGCTTGATGAACTGTGGTATCGTGTTGAAGCTGCATGGACAGCTGTACCTGTACACACCATCCAAGCTCTCTGTTTGACTCAATGCCCAAGCGTATCAAGGCCTTTATTACGACCAGAGGTGGTTGTTCTGGGTACTGTACGAGCCTTTCTAGATACAGAAAATGTTCGACTGCTGCCCTGGACCGAACATTCTTCAGATCACTCACCAATTGAAAACGTCTGGTCAATGGTGGACGAGCAACTGGCTCGTCACAATACGCCAGTCATTATGCTTGATGAACTGTGGTATCGTGTTGAAGCTGCATGGACAGCTGTACCTGTACACACCATCCAAGCTCTCTGTTTGACTCAATGCCCAAGCGTATCAAGGCCTTTATTGCGTGAAAATGTAATCACATGTCAGTTCTAGTATAATATATTTGTCCAATGAATACCCGTTTATCATCTGCATTTCTTCTTGGTGCAGCAATTTTAATGGTCAGTAGTGTAAAATAAGAGTTCGTAAGTTTTCGTTTTAGGCAACATGATCAGATTTCATACGAATTATCTCTACTAGACATTTCTTACCCACGTCCGATTGCCGCAAAGAAAACTGATTCAGTTAAGGACATGCAAAATATAGTTGGAGATAGTTTTATGACTCAGCGAAATACGAGTCATGAGCTGTTGGTGACAGTCACCGTGTGTACTGTCCTACCGCCGGTGGCATATAGGATGTGTGAGACTTCCTCCCATCCAAAGTATAGAATGGACAACGGTCTCCCACAGGGCGAAAAGGCTTGCAGCTGTAACGCCTACGATAGCTGGGCGAACACTGCCTGGAAGCCAAGCAGTGGGCTACAGTCGTATTGTCAGCGCTGCAGTCATACTGCCCACAGCATCCAACACTCTTCAGTCGGATTTAACTGTGAGAGCAGGCTGCGTAAGCCTCTTATCGTATCGCTAATATCGATACTGACTACATAGGACTGCGATAGAGAATCGTGGTTGCTTTGTGTAGCTGGGGAAACTAGAGAGTACCTGGGATCAGCCACGAAGCGAACGCTCTGTGGGCATAAATCAATTTTGCAGAACGGAAAACATTGGCAAAAATGTGTGTGTAGTGCAGAACATTGAGCAGTACAAATACGAGCATTAAACCACTAACAATAAGAGAAGTAGGATTTCGAATGAAAGGGCGACGCCAGCCGCAAATGGGCATCGGAATAACTTGATTGTGAAGACTGAAAATTAGTGCCGGAGCGGGACGTGAACCCAGAACTCCTGCTTAATTCGAATGGTCGTTTTAACCGCCTGTTTTGTGGAGCAGGAATGTCGCTTAAACAGAACATCTTTATTCTTGCAATGGAGCCCTTCTAAGAGGAAAGAAAGTAACCAACTAACAAAAAAATTAAAGTATAGGGGAACCTGGGGTAGAACGGGGTACAAAGTTGAAAATATTAATTAAAAGTACAAAGGCGTTAAATAAGAGAGTTACCAATTTTATATCAACACATTATGATGTATTAATCACAAAAATACAAGGACATTGCCATAAAATAAAAGAACAATATTTTTCCCCTCAAAAATAGAAAGGTATGTCATTTTCCCCATTCTGCCCCGTGCACGGGGCAGATTGGGCTGATAAGTGATTATAGAAATATTTAAAATTATCGGAAATACAGAAAATATTGGCTTGCTCGGAATTTATTTAGTTTAAAGTGAATGTTAACGTGAGACTACAGTTTTCGTGTATTGTATCCTTTTCTTAAGGCTATTCACACACGAGGAGAGACTCATCATCTTCGCTATCTATTCCTGAAACACCCGCTAGACCCGCAGGGCAGAATAGGTGATTAGGACTGTGGAAAGGGTGAAAATAAGGTGGCGGTCAGTTTCACTTCGAAATTTTAATTTATTGTGATTTAATAACTCATTTAAACCGAAACGGCACATAGACCAACATTTACAACTACGAGTTTCAAAATCCAATTCCTTCACAGCTGAAGGCCTAGAAACAAGAAATCTTAAAAATCAACAAGATAATTTCAAGTGACTGAAGACACGCCGTTAAAATTGCAAATAAAATATATATATATATATATATATATATATATATATATATATATATATATATACACTCCTGGAAATTGAAATAAGAACACCGTGAATTCATTGTCCCAGGAAGGGGAAACTTTATTGACACATTCCTGGGGTCAGATACATCACATGATCACACTGACAGAACCACAGGCACATAGACACAGGCAACAGAGCATGCACAATGTCGGCACTAGTACAGTGTATATCCACCTTTCGCAGCAATGCAGGCTGCTATTCTCCCATGGAGACGATCGTAGAGATGCTGGATGTAGTCCTGTGGAACGGCTTGCCATGCCATTTACACCTGGCGCCTCAGTTGGACCAGCGTTCGTGCTGGACGTGCAGACCGCGTGAGACGACGCTTCATCCAGTCCCAAACATGCTCAATGGGGGACAGATCCGGAGATCTTGCTGGCCAGGGTAGTTGACTTACACCTTCTAGAGCACGTTGGGTGGCACGGGATACATGCGGACGTGCATTGTCCTGTTGGAACAGCAAGTTCCCTTGCCGGTCTAGGAATGGTAGAACGATGGGTTCGATGACGGTTTGGATGTACCGTGCACTATTCAGTGTCCCCTCGACGATCACCAGTGGTGTACGGCCAGTGTAGGAGATCGCTCCCCACACCATGATGCCGGGTGTTGGCCCTGTGTGCCTCGGTCGTATGCAGTCCTGATTGTGGCGCTTACCTGCACGGCGCCAAACACGCATACGACCATCATTGGCACCAAGGCAGAAGCGACTCTCATCGCTGAAGACGACACGTCTCCATTCGTCCCTCCATTCACGCCTGTCGCGACACCACTGGAGGCGGGCTGCACGATGTTGGGGCGTGAGCGGAAGACGGCCTAACGGTGTGCGGGACCGTAGCCCAGCTTCATGGAGACGGTTGCGAATGGTCCTCGCCGATACCCCAGGAGCAACAGTGTCCCTAATTTGCTGGGAAGTGGCGGTGCGGTCCCCTACGGCACTGCGTAGGATCCTACGGTCTTGGCGTGCATCCGTGCCTCGCTGCAGTCCGGTCCCAGGTCGACGGGCACGTGCACCTTCCCCCGACCACTGGCGACAACATCGATGTACTGTGGAGACCTCACGCCCCACGTGTTGAGCAATTCGGCGGTACGTCCACCCGGCCTCCCGCATGCCCACTATACGCCCTCGCTCAAAGTCCGTCAACTGCACATACGGTTCACGTCCACGCTGTCGCGGCATGCTACCAGTGTTAAAGACTGCGATGGAGCTCCGTATGCCACGGCAAACTGGCTGACACTGACGGCGGCGGTGCACAAATGCTGCGCAGCTAGCGCCATTCGACGGCCAACACCGCGGTTCCTGGTGTGTCCGCTGTGCCGTGCGTGTGATCATTGCTTGTACAGCCCTCTCGCAGTGTCCGGAGCAAGTATGGTGGGTCTGACACACCGGTGTCAATGTGTTCTTTTTTCCATTTCCAGGAGTATATATATATATATATATATATATATATATATATATATATATATATATATATATCACAACTAGGCTGAAAGCCTCCAGGCCGAAGTGGAAGGAACAAAAATAAACAAGGTGCAATACCAACGGCTGAAGGCCACAATTAAATTTCAAAATTTTAAAAATATATTACCATAATCTTTCAAAACCGAAGGCCACAGCCGGCTGGTGTGGCCGAGCGGTTCTAGGCACTTCAGTCTGGAACCGCGCGACCGCTACGGTCGCAGGTTCGAATCCTGCTTAGGGCATGGATCTGTGTGATGTCCTTAGGTTAATTAGGTTTAAGTAGTACCAAGTTCTAGGCGACTGATGACCTCAGATGTTAACTCTCATAGTGCTCAGACCCATTTGAATTTGAACCGAAGGCCACAATGTTTTCGCTTAAGGGGAAATTTTAAAAATAAGGCTTTAAGCGGCTGAAGACCCATAGTTGATTTTCCAAAAATTCAAAACTAGCTTAAACCTTTAAGTTTTAAGTGGCCGAAAGCACACTAAATGAAAAGGCAACGTAACGGCAATAACTAAATTTAAGAATAAGGTTTTAATCGGCTGAGGGCCACAACTGATTTTCCAAAATTTCCAAATACCTTAAACCTTTAAGTTTGAAGTGGCTGAGAGCGCTCTAAATGAAAAGAAAGCACAACAACAGTAATTTTCAGCAAAATATCCACATGCCAGAATTCAGACTTACTTATACGGCCTGAAGGCCCTTGATTTACGTAAAATACGATTTTTTTTTCCTTTGAAGCATTGGCTATAACAGGTTACCAACAGACCATTAAACACCCACGAAAAGGACAGTATAACGTTCACTTAAGTGAGACAGGTGGTGGGCCCAACTACACTTAATCCGTCGCCGGCCGGGGTGGTCGTGCGGTTCTAGGCGCTACAGTCTGGAACCGCAGGACCGCTACGGTCGCAGGTTCGAATCCTGCCTCGGGCATGGATGTGTGTGATGTCCTTAGGTTCGTTATGTTTAAATAGTTCTAAGTTCTAGGGGACTGATGACCTTAGAAGTTAAGTCCCATAGTGCTCAGAGCCATTTGAACCATTTTTGAACTTAATACGTCGGTAACCCAACCAAGAGACAGTCACAGACCAACCGACCAAACGACTTGCTAGCCACTACTCGGTACATGAAAACTCAGAGACCAAACTGTTACGGACGTGATTATTCACAGTGAAATATGTATTAAGCCGTCAAAACTACACACCGTGTTGGACAGCGACAACAGGTGAAGAGAGGACACTGCCTGAAATAACGTTAGTGGCCAGGGCAGGTAACTGGAACACTAACGGCCAAAAGGTAGAAAATTCCGTTGGTGCACTTGAATTGCAGTGAGCCAATACAGTTAATTCTACTGCACAGTGGCTCGATTTCACCACTACAAACACTCAGTGTTGCTCACAGGAAAAGCTCCCCAACAGCAAACCAGCGAAATAAATGACACAACATGAACAGACGTGGCTTGGGTACTTAAGACACCAATCAACTTTGACGTCCTGGGTCGGTGAGCCACGAAGCTCGTACCGTCCGGACAGCTCCACACATGCTCCGACACTGTGCAGGGGCCGCCAGTGGACCCATCCGACCGCACCGCATGGAGATATCCTCCCTGGTCCGCATCAACCGACCGACTCCCCTCAGAATGCCGACAACATCTAAAACAGTCGTCAGTGGAAATAACCCCAACTACACACACAACCTGAGAAACGCTTGCACGAAGGCCTGACCGATACCCAACAGTAACTAAGCACGCATGAAGTCAAATCGGGAGTCGATGCACACACACCACACACACAGCCGACTCATGAACGATCAGCGAGCCAAAACGCGTCGTCAGGTAGGACGACCGACCGACGATCCACCAAGACCGTGGCCCGGCTCAAGTGATGCGTGGCGGCAATGGTCGGGCGAGCCATGTCGACGCAGACCTCACTGCTCCAACCTGACTGCACTATAGTTGAATTCTTTTATCTTGGCGGGTCGCGCCTGCCCGCCCAGACGCGGGAGATTGCTGCGTTGCCAGCTGCACGCGCCAAGAGAAGCTGCGCCATAGTATAGTATAGTTCGAAAACTTAAAAGCCACCACGGCCGCATAACCCTTCAGCTGTTACAGAGACGTGCTCCCCGCATTCCGCGCTGTGCGCGATTTTGTCATTACTGCACTGTTCGCCTGTGCTGACACATGGTGTTCCGATTCCTTTGACACAATTATCATTCAATTTCACAAAAACTATTTGGCCCAAAAATTTGATTTTTACACATCTTCTTGACTGATACCTTCCCCTCATAAATAACTTAATTTTGTTTCGATGTTCATTGCAGTTATTGTGCAGCATTAAATGTAGTAAACCATTGCACGAAATTTTGAAGAGTTTGCAGAGGTAAAAGTCCATAGCGTATTCTCTCCGTATGGTCGATTGTAGTTGCCGCAATGTTGAGAATTAAATGTGGACAATATACCTAAATTTCATATAAAATTTACTGTATAGAAATATCTCATTTAATTTAAGTACCAGATAGGTGTCGTATGTAATATTGAGAAATATTCCGTCTTTCGGGACAGTAATAAAAGTTTTATTTATACCAGAGTCATTTCGCTTTTTTCTAAAAATTTCTGATATAAATTGGCGAAGTACACAAAACTGAATTGTGGTCGTAATAAAACATAGAAACTAAAATATATTGTCAGTGAGGCGGAATGCGCAAAAAAATTGTGTTTGTCACAATGGACAGCAAATACTTTCCAAGACATAGATCAGTTGACGAAAACATTAAATATGATGATGTTGCCAAAGCAGCGAAGCAAAGAATTGCGTCAGACAATCAAGTAGCTCGGCAACGTACGAGCCGAAATTCTGCTCTAAATAATACTTTTAATACTGTCGCAAAGAATGTATTTCAATATGAATAGTAAAACAGCGACTGCGGAAGAGAAGATAAAAATGAAACAGATAACATGAATATTGTATGTGTGCCTTTTCATTGTTTTTAATTGCTGTGAAATGAAATATTGGAGGACAAAGAAAAACTGAAAACTTATTACGATTATAATTAAGAGGCAAAGCACTAGAAATTAGAAAAAATTACATCCAAACGAATAAAATTCATGAAGTAAGACACTTCGATATTGTTTTTAAATAAACGAAATATTATGCACCAAACAAGGTTTTGAACTAAGAACCTTTGGTTTAGCTTTCAGTCACCTTAACCATTACGCTAACACAGTTCGTCATTTAATTACAATCCTAGAGGACTCTAAAATATCAGGCAAAATACCGACAAACAGTGTTGGTATGACTATGAATTATTCACGTTTCGTCGAAGTACAATAGGAAATAAACAATTACCACTGTCGTTTATTGCGAAAAAGCGGTTCGTGAAAATGATACAAACACCTTTCCTTGCTATCTCCTGAATTAGGAGGCTTATTGCTTGTTTGGTTTAATTAATTAATAGAATATGAAGCAACTGGTATAAAGAATGCTTTTTCCAAACTTTCTGTAAAGGAAGTCTGCTATCAAGACATTGCTTTTGTTCAATTACTTTATTTATGAATGAACATTTCTAAAACTGAAGCCACTCATCCATGGTCTGCACTGCAGTCAAGTTCTGGCAACGTCGTTCTCTGTTCATTGGCTGACTGTGTTTTGTGACGTCAGATGCGCAGAACGAACCTAAACTCGGCCGCCGTCGTAAACGACGCGCACTTTAGTGCCGCATTGCAACTCCCCGACTGGCAGGTCCGGACTGCGCTCCAGATGCGTCCAAACTACCTGGCAGCCCGAACTCGCAACCCAAACTCGCTTACGACAGACAATGACTGGGAAGTAATAGCAGTCAGGCAAAGATACTATGCGAGGGGATATATTGATAAGCGCTGCTAGATCCGCTTACAGTCAGGCGAAGCAGCAACTCAGTAGCGAGGTGGGAGTACGGTAAAACATGGTGTAAAATACGTGTTGGTCGGAACATGAGCCACGCACGGCTCAGTTCCTGCACAAGAATTTTGTGCCCATGTTTTGCACATGGAACAAGCGACCCAACCTTCAGCTGAATTTGAATAAAACTCACCACAATATAAACATTCACAATCAGAACTTTCCTCATAAGCACTCTCGTTAGTATTGGATGCTCTCCTTCTTTTCTCCATTAATCTTGAGGCCCTTTCTTTTCTTTTTTGAATTCTTAATTTTATTCTCTTTTGCAAATAGTTTTTTCTTTGCTCTTTCTTCTTTGGCAAAGTTCTTTTGCTCTTTTTGCTTAATAATGGCTAATAACTCTTTTTAACTTATTTTTGTACCGCGAACCATTTAAAACAACAGTCTTCCCCCCTCTTCCGTTTCGCCCTTTACGTGCTTTCGTTAACTTTTGGCAAGGGCATCAGAATTTCAGGTGAAAAATGAAATGAGGAGGCCATGTTGTCAGTTGTCAAGCAAGAGCACCCAGGACTAGAACAATTAGCCTCAATGACTATGTCAGTCTTAGGTGGCAGTTCATTCGCTGAAACCTCGCCAGCTCGATAATCCAACCTACTGGCGTCGTCTTTATTAGCTGGTGTGCTAGGTGAAGGCAATTCCAATTGTTCAGTTCCAAATATAATAACTTCTTTATCTGACGGCCTATCAAGTCCGATGACAGCTGCCGGGAGGAAATCTTCATCGCTTACTATGGATGGGTACGTGATCCATATTCCAGTAGCTTCGAAACCTTTAATAGCAGTTTTCATTGTTTCACTTTTGATGAAAGCTGAACCAAAAAGAGTTGAAATTTGATAGAGAGGTACGACTTTCCCCAGGTTGCTTCGCAGCCATTTTCGAAGCTCATCACTATAATGTAGACTTAAAGGCTTCATAAAAGAAACATCAAGCGGCTGAAGTCTCTGAGAGCAATGTGGTGGTAAACGTAGCAACGAAACGCCACTCTCCCTCTCGTAGTCTAAACGTCAGTTTTCTTGGTATGTGTTGAGTGGCCATCTAATATAAGAAGAACTGGGAAGTCTTTTGATGCCTTAGAAAATTCCACAAATTTTCGATACCATACAAGGAATGACTCTGTGGTCATCCATCCAGTGCTGTGGACCTCAGCCTAACCTCCTGGTGGTAGTCTTAACTCAAATTCTTTCTGCTTCTTCTTTCGTGGAAAAATAAGCATTGAAGGCATGTAAGCTCCGCTTGCTGCCATAAAAATGAGGCAGGTTAGAGTTTCGCCCCTTTCTGCAGATGTTAACGATCCTGCATGACGTTCCCCTTTGAACCGCGCGACCGCTACGGTCGCAGGTTCGAATCCTGCCTCGCGCATGGATGTGTGTGTGATGTCCTTAGGTTAGTTAGGTTTAAGCAGTTCTAAGTTCTAGGGGACTGATGACCTCAGACGTTAAGTCCCATAGTGCTCAGAGCTATTTGAACCATTTTTTGGCGTTTCCCTGTGCAAGCTATGATCTTTGATTGGTTTTTAAGGTTAAACGAAACGCCTGTTTCATCACAATTAAAGATTTGAGAAGCCATTAGTTTGTGTTTGTCAATTACATTTGGTAGTAACGAATAAACCTATAGACATCTACTTTATTTTAAACCCATGGCTCTTGCACCAGAGGTTGCTTCAGGTCTGCGAACAGATGAAGTAGGATGTCTTTTAAGGAATCCGTTGGCCGAATCTTCGCCTGCAATTTTGTTTTTAAATCTATAAACAATGTCATTTCTTACAGGCAACTGATAAGCTAGGTTACGCAAGTCTTTGATTGTTAAGCTGCATAACCTAGCCTCCATACTTTTTAAGTACTAAACGAGCTCAAGTTCATGTTCATCTGCAAATACATTTTAAAACTTTCCAACCATTTTATCAATTTTTTTAACGTATCTTTCCAAAGTAGTCTGGGGAACATCAAATTCGTTTGAAGCCCTCAAATACCCATAATTGGCAGAATTAACTGCCTCCACAGCATTGTTCATAGCTCAGTAGACCATGACTGCCTATTTGTTTTTCTCTTATGTACTCGAACCCTCTAAAATCTAAAGCAAAATAGATTTGGAGCCTAAAAAAGCGATCGATCTCTTTGTTAAAAATGTTGCGGGGTAGAATGGGGTACTTCACCATTCTCCCTCAGGTACATGGTTTAGGTTATGGAGGTAAGGCCACTAAACAAAGATACAAAAACAAACATTTAACCTCATGAAGCTTAAGATTATTAAACCTATTTCAGGCATCTACTAACAACAGTCGTATCGTAAATAAGTAGGTATACCTTTTCTTGCTTCCAATTCGCCAGCAGTTACAGGACAGGAGCTAAAATTAGCACAACGAAAACTCAAGATCCAACGCTTACGAAACCAAAACAAACATGGCTGCCAAGGCTGAGCAGTAACTGTATGAACTAGTTCAACTTATTGCCGATCGTTGACAGCACCTTCTTGACACGAAAATACGCACATCTTCATTCTGCCCCAGTACCCCGTTCTACCGCGGGTTCCCCTAAATAGAAAGTAGAGGCCGCCCTTCTGGCGGAAGCAACATTAGACGCCACTGCTACCATCGATCAACATGTCCATGGATCCTTCTAACCTATCATTTGGGCCGGGCACGTCTTCACGAAGAAAGGGTTCATATCATTCTGTCACTTGTTCTGGTCCGTTCCGTAAAATTAACATACACCTAAGATTAACTTCTCAAAGCCGACGCACCCCAACTGTGGAGAGGGTCCAAGAAGACATTACCCAGATAATTAGCAAAGTAATGGCGGTAGCGCGGGTGTCGTCATAGACGAGTGAATCGTTCCAATAGGAAGGTCCAAAAATCGAAAATGTGTTTGTCATCATCAAGGTAAAGATAAAATATGATCAAGTTCTTCATTATCGCATCACTGGATTCATCTTAATACGTTGATAAAACGCCATATCTGGAATGAGAAGGGCTGTCGAAGTCACAGTTGTAGGGGTCGTTCGCTGAATGAGGGCCAACATCAGTCTCGTCAACCTCCCTCAACAACTCCATGGGGCACCTACATTCCGGACCGTGTTCATCTGTATCAGGTAGATGGCACTGGGGACATAAAGGAGAATCAGCCACACGTATGGAATGGAGTCTCTGGCGATTCATACACTTGTATTTGTGGTTGACCACCAAATACCAGGTCGTTCTGGCATCGGAATAGAGAAAAGCGCCATCCATCGAACTCCAGCCAACTGGTCACGTAATCGAGGGTTGATGGCTTTCAATCGGATTTCGGGGGTGGCCTCGCATCATATGGCAGTGAACACCATGGACCCTCTGCAGTTGCTCATTCGGCAGGTCAGCGTTGACATAACTGATTTCCACAAAACATTCCTTTAGGTGAGATAGTGGTGGCGACGTATGTGGCACTACAATGGTTGGTTCGTCAGCGGTGGGAACCAGTTCTCCAATCACAGTTCTGTGAAGCTGCGCTGGCGGTGGTTACACATCATCGTCGTGGCGACACATAAGGCAGCTGCCCTAACCCGCACATTGGTCATTCCGAGACTGCCCTTTGCGGCAGAGAGGTTGAAATTCGGGAGCTCTTTCTTCTTATCTCGTGTTTTCTACTGAAAATCTCGTGCTTGTACTCTTGTTAACCTTACTATTACAGAGATCGCCTAAACTTTATTTTTTTAATTGGTCCTGTGCGCAACAAATAACTTACTTGGTCTTTCTGCTGCCACTGCTTGATCTGCTGCATTCCATTGTTTAACAAAAACATAAAAAAACCTATTATTCATGCTGAGTGCAATGCATGTTCTGTATGGCGGCTCCTGCTGTTGCTGTGGCTGCTGCTGCTTACTACAACTACATATAATTCAAGAGAAAGAGTTTGGTCAAATCTAAACTCGATAAATGATAACCCAAACAAGTAATTCCTTTTTTCAAAAACTATATTCTGAAAGCGATTCTTTCTCATTCCATTAACAAAACGCTAGAAGCTCTTTGAACAATCGCTTCGTATGTAAATCTGCCTCCAGTGGAATTAAAGCAATATTACAAATTAATCAAACTCTTGAGACAGACTGAAATATTTCTCAATTAAATACATAGTGAAACAATTCCCTGACAATTACAAAAGAAATCAATGACAAAAGTCACTATTTAATCTATTCGCCTAACAATGGTTTCCCTTAAGAATCCAACTCCTATCATTATAAAAATTACCGTCTGCTGCTACGCTCATACACAAACCCTTTTCTTTAAATTAATAAGCGCGCTACAAATTATAATAAATATCAACTCAATACCAAATCCTGTGTCGCTGCTGGCGGACACGGCAGTACGGCAGCTCGGCGACGACCCCTCACCCAACACACGTGCACACAACAGCAGGCGGGCGCCTACACTGGCTTCCAAACTGCCACTAACTAATCCGTGCGCTGCAAAGCGCGGCAACAATATCTTAGATTCCAGCCCTTGTGTATGCGCGCTGTAGCCAACCTTTAAATCCTAAGAGAGTATTGCCAACTCTCATAACCCCCAACCTCATTTTTGAAAATTTTGCGGGGTGATTCTTGCCTAACATATTGGCAAGGAACAAACAGTAAATATTTTTTACAAAACGACGGAAAAATTAGGAAAGAGAAAAAAATGTTACAATTTATGTCCAATGATTAGAAGTATTTCTTGCTTAGCATCTAAGTAAAACTTTTTTAAAATATCGACGAAAATTTTCTTGCATGGCATACAGGCAAGAGAAAAGTGTTAAAAATTTATATAAAATGGCAGAAATGTTGCTTGCCATATTGATTGGAAACGAGAAAACATGGCTCCTTTTACAAAAATAATATGAAAATGTATGTAATAAGAAAAAATCAAAGGCAATATAACAAGTTTCTTACATAAGTAGATAAAAAAGATCTTATAAGTTTCAACAGATGTGTAACAATAACTACTTAAGCATTGAATAGTCTTCAATAAGCTAACCTAACCTAATAACCAGTAAAAAATTATATTATATTTTGTGCATTTCGGCACTTACTTGTCCATGACATTAATGGTTCAAAAATGGCTCTGAGCACTATGGGACTCAACTGCTGAGGTCATTAGTCCCATAGAACTTAGAACTAGTTAAACCTAACTAACCTAAGGACATCACAAACATCCATGCCCGAGGCACGATTCGAACCTGCGACCGTAGCGGTCTTGCGGTTCCAGACTGCAGCGCCTTTAACCGCACGGCCACTTCGGCCGGCTCCATGACATTAATCAGTAGTGGTCTGACTACATGATATTTTATGTTTTTATGCTCGCAGTTCCCTCTGGTCAAAAGAAACTAGGTCTACATGTTTTAAGCGCAGCAGACTCAGGGACTTCATATCCACTGACAACCACCCTAATATTCCAACATCAGTTAATTTACGGTGTAAGCAGACTCAGGGACTTCGTATCCACTGAAAACCACTCCTGTTTTCCATCATCAGTTAATTTAAGGTGTAGGCACACTCAGGGACTTCATATCCACTGACAACCACACTAATATTCCAACATCAGTTAATTTACAGTGTAAGCAGACTCAGGGACTTCGTATCCACTGAAAATCACACCTGTTTTCCATCATCAGTTAATTTAAGGTGTAGGCACACTCAGGGACTTCATATCCACTGACAACCACACTAATATTCCAACATCAGTTAATTTACAGTGTAAGCAGACTCAGGGACTTCGTATCCACTGAAAACCACACCTGTTTTCCATCATCAGTTAATTTAAGGTGTAGGCACACTCAGGGACTTCATATCCACTGACAACCACACCTGTTTTCCATCATCAGTTAATTTAAGGTGTAGGCACACTCAGGGACTTCATATCCACTGACAACCACACCTGAAGTCAAATTTTCCTTTGGTGAGACAGTTTGACAACGTAGGCAGACTCAGGGACCTTGCGTCCACTGACAACCATACGTAACGTCCATTCTCCCAGGATGACATAGTTTGACAGTGTTGGCAGACTCAAGGACCTCGTGTCCACTGACAACCACACGTCACTGCGTTATTGCATAAGTACCTCCTCAAGTTTATGTAGTACAAGTCTCGGTCGAGTATATCTGTATACTGGAAACGTCATATTTTATAGAAAATAGAATCTCCTTTTAATATACGATATCTCTAACCTAATTACAGAAATTAAGCAAGGAATATTATATCATATAAACAGGCATGTGAGCTCTGAGCTCATTTAAATGTTTTCTTTAACTCTATTGCCACAGCAATTACAGATAGTCATGAATAATGTGAGGCTCACCACACGGTGGCAAAGTCAATTTTCTTTAAATTTCTCGCCACAGCAATCACAGATTTGTGGCATGTATTTTTCAATTCAGTCATAATATGAGGCTCACCACACGGTGACAAGTTAATTTTCTTACTATTAGTTTGGCCAATAACAGTGGCAAAGTTTTGATTGTGACCACAAATCATTACAAATGTGGCACCACACAAAAACTATTATTTTATTTTCAAGGCATAAATCCTGTGCCGTCGAACTCTAATTACCTACTATTTTTACATTACTAGTGATGCTGAAAAAGAACGTTACAATATTCGTTACAATAATTGTTATATACATTTTGGTTATAAAATATTTAAATAATCCTACAAATAGGAAAGTGATTTCATAGTGATGCTATTATATATAATAAAAGTTACAGAATCATTTAGAAAAAGTCTAGCCAACGGCTTGCCAAATCAATTCATGAATATGTACAAAATTTAGTGAATAATTACTTGACTTTGCGTCAGAATTTTTACACTCTAATTACTAAGTTATACCAAATTTAAAAGTTTATTAACAGAAAACAGGGAAGAATACTTGGGAAACCCTGAATATAATGAAATGATAGATCTACAAGCAGAGAATTACATCCGTTTGGAAATAGAGACAGTAAAAACTGCAATAAAATCTTTAAAGAATGGAAGGGCTACAGGCATTGGAGGTATTCCTGCAGAATTATTAAAATTAGGAACAAAGAAATTAATGGAATTGTTAAGAAACCTTTTCGAAAGATGTTTAAATGGGGAAGATGTCCCAAATGATTTGAAAGTAGGATATATTTCAGTGATACATAAAAAAGGAGCGAAAGATGAGTGTAAAAATTATAGGGGAATAACAGTGACCAATACCTTCAGTAGATTATATGGAAGAATTATTAAATATTTGTTAGAACAAGAATACAAAGAAAAGGAGGCTGAAGAACAAGCAGGTTATAGAGCTGGAAGATCAACAATTGATCATATCTTTTGCCTACAACAAATTATTGAAAAAAAAATGGTTCGGGCACAACCTATACATTTAGTATTCATAGATATAGAAAAAGCCTATGATAGTGTGCCTTTATCCAGTTTATGGAAAGATTTAATATCAATAGGAATAAATCCAAGAATAATTAAAGCAATTCAAAATTTATATAAAAATTCTATTTCAAAAATAAAAATTGGTAAATATCTATCACATGGATTCCAAGTCACAAAAGGATTACGTCAAGGATGTAGCATCTCACCTACATTGTATAAAATATATACAGAAGTAACTTTACAGAATTGGAAGAAAAAAATGTCACGCTATGGGAATACCAATAAATGATAGAACAATATACTCGTTACAATTTGCAGATGACCAACTGATTATAGGCCAAGACTATGAGGACATAGAATATATGACCAAAAAATTGATTCAAGAATATAAAAAATCAGGTCTAAATGTAAACATGAATAAAACAAAGTACATGGTAATTGGTGGAGTGAATGGAGACTTAATATTAGAAGAAGGGATGGGAACAATAACAGCTACTGAGGAATATAAATATTTAGGTGTGAAAATTACAAATGATGGGAAACAGGACAAAGAAATTAGATCAAGAATAAATTCTGGAAAGACGACAATCTCTTTATTGCATGGAATTCTCTGGGACAAACACATAACAACTGATAACAAAATAAGGATTTTTAAAACAATAGTTAGGAGCATTATTACATATGGTTCAGAAGTGTGGACAACAAAATGGCAACTGAAATCAAAATTATTAGCCACAGAAATGGATTTCTGGAGACGTTCAGCAAGAATATCAAGACGAGAAAGAATAAGAAATGAAGTAATCAGAGACAAGATGAAATGTAAAAATTCAATTATTGATTTCATCGAGCACAAACAACTTAAATGGTATGGACACATCAGACGAATGGAACAGGAAAGGCTACCAAAATGCATAATCGACTGGGTACCAATTGGAAGAAGAAAAAGGGGACGACCACCTGATACATGGATACAGGGAGTTCAGTCAGCAATGAGGAAGAACAACATTCCTGAAGATTTATGGACAAAGAGAGAAGAGTGGAGAACAATAATTAGTGACTTACTGTAATCTAGAATAGGTGCTGGAAAAATGTACTCACATTGTAAATCCAGAATAATAAATAAAAATACCAAATTTATAATTATCAGTGTGTAATGACTGTCAATATTTCTGATGTCAAACGTCAATGTCCGTGGTATAATGTCTCAATCGTTTTTATATTGAGTCCTCATTGTCTCTGTTGTCCGCCCCCAATAGCTGAGTGGTCAGCGCGATGGAATGTCAATTCTAAGGGCCTGGGTTCGATTCCCGGCTGGGTCGGAGATTTTCTCCGCTCAGGGACTGGGTGTTGTCATAATCATCATCATTTCATCCCCATCGACGCACAAGTTGCCGAAGTGGCTTCAAATCGAAAAACTTGCACTATTTAATCTATTCGCCTAACAATGGTTTCCCTTAAGAATTCAACTCCTATCATTATAAAAATTACCGTCTGCTGCTACGCACATACACAAACCCTTTTCTTTAAATTAATAAGCGCGCTACAAATTATAAAAAATATCAACTCAATACCAAATCCTGTGTCGCTGCTGGCGGAGACGGCAGTACGGCAGTACGGCAGCTTGGCGACGACCCCTCACCCAACTCACGTGCACACAACAGCAGGCGGGCGCCTACACTGGCTTCCAAACTGCCACTAATCAATCCGTGCGCTGCAAAGCGCGACAACAATATCTTAGATTCCAGCGCTTGTGTATGCGCGCTGTAGCCAACCTTTAAATCCTAAGAGAGCATTGCCAACTCTCAAGGTTGAGCACGTCGTTTCGCGCTTTGATGATCATTCCTGCACTGGCAAAGTAACAAAGACTGCTTGTAAACTGCAGGCTATTGTCTTTGGCATCGGAATGGCCGTGGCCAGATAGATGCCAGATAGATGCTGACATAAGCCTCATGCAGTACCATGTTCAAAGATCGCAGAAAGCTGCTACAGACATCTGTACATAAGCCTTACAGGAGACGAATATTAGTAAGGTTTGCTATCCTTCGACTGTCACTTGTAAAGATAACCGCCAAATATTTGATAGAATAACAGAGATAGAATAACAGAGAGAGTAACAGAGAGGCCAAGCTCCTATCTGGGAAGCCGCTGTCGATGACCAGTGCTCCAGACTTCTCCAAGAACAGGTGGCTCCCAGCTACAGAGCAGTAATGGGCAATCCGGTCAGGTAACCATTGGACTTCGGCTGCCGAATGCACTAAAAACACCAAATCATATACATATGCTCGCTAGACAAAGGTATGGTTTCTCAATGTAAGTCCATGTAGCAGAGGCTTCATCGCAATAGCATACATAACCATTAACAGGGGGCAATCTTTCCTCACAGAGCGGACGATCTCACCTGCTACACGTACATTGTTTGTAACCTGTAAAGTCGCGCCACGCAGTAGGGCATGACGGCGTTTATGACACAACGGAGAGACCAGCTGTCGCAGCACCTTCTGAAGATAATCGTGGCATGCCCTATGAAAAACTCGGTCAAAGTCCACTGATACTAAGTCTCCACGCACGCGACATGCCTCCGGCAGTGCGATGACATTGCAGTAATCACTAAGCGCTGTCTGTATGTTGCTGTTATCGCCAAAACACTTATGGTCGATAGAGAGAACTTGGACCAGGACACTCCGAATTCGGGCAGGCAGAATTCTTGTGAATATCTTGAAATCGCTGTTGACCTGCGTAAGCAGCCGGTAATGGTCAGCTCTCCATCGGGTAAATGGCTTAGGGACCGATGTAGTTATACCGTTGACAAAGGCAGGTGGCATCTGCACTGAAGGGTCCACCAGTTCATAGTACGCTGTAACCCGTCGAGGTATCATAACATCATCGAACCTACGATAGAACTCTATCGGGAGACCATCTGGGTTTGGCGATTTGTTGTTCGCCCCTTTGCTGAAGGCTTCGGCGACGTCCTCCGCCATCATGGGGACCGTGAGTGTCGCCGCCGCGTTGACATTGAGATTCATAAGTAGCAAGCGGAGGACTTCATCCACTGCCGTAGCATCCTGGTCTTCTGCGGCGTAGAATCACCAGTAGTGATCCAAGAAGGCGTTGGCAATATCTAGCTCATAGATCAATGTTCTGCTACATCTGCAACGATCGCGGATAATGTGATACATGGCTGGCGGTTCACCCCCAAACTGGTCTTGACTACACGCGTGTACATGCGTGCCTTCGATACGACGTCGTGTAAGCGTTGTGATCATTACTTGCAACCTCCAGATCTCAGCTGAAAACACCCTGGTGACTGTGGCTGGAAGGCTATTTCCCACAGTACCATAAAATGATATCCTATGGTGTGCTATTGCCAAAACACACAGCCGCTCGACCGTAGTTCGTCATCACACGCCGAAGTGCAGGTTTTGCGCAATCGAGCCACCACTGGATCGTGGAAGGAAACTTCGCATGCCACCTCTCACTCCTTCGGTTTCCACTATCCTCTCCTTACACTCTGAATCCTCTAGGCCCGCTACGTCCATCTTCCATGTGCTCCTGCTCCTCCACACCCTATGCCGTGGGAGGGAGATGGTGCACAGGTAGGCATCGTGATCTGTGAAGGCTGCCGGCCACATCTCATCATCAAGTGTAGCTGTCATAAGTCCCTGGGAGACATAGACCCGATCAAGGCGACTCGCAGAATGCCCGGTATCATATGTGTATCCTTGTCTACTGCCATGAATACTCTGCCATGTGTCGAAAAGGCGGAGGTCTTGCACCGGGCGTTGTAGTTCTCTGCACGTGCTGAAGTGTGGTAGTTGATCCTGTGGTGACAGGCCACACTTGAAGTCACCCCCTAGGACGATATGAGCGAAGCGTCCCTCGAATAAGAACGCGACCTCCTCCACATAAAATCTCGAACGGTTTCTCCTCTTGTCCATAGTCCATACCAGAGGGGGCATACACATTCACACCATCGATCACGATGCCTCCCTTCACAAGAACGGCCGTACCACTGCCATTATCCACTCATCGCGCCATATAAACCTCATATCCCTAAATATAATGGACTGGTCGGCGCGCACATCCTTGGGGAGTGCGACGTCGAGGTCTGCCGCACACAAGATGTCACGAAACGTCGGCAGCTTGACCTCAGATCTGATGCTATTGAGATTGATGGTGCCAATCCGGTAGGCCTGGCACTAGGAGGTGGTATTCTTGGCGCCTTTTGGAAGAGGTGGAGATGTGAGACTGGAAGAAGGCCCTGCTGTCAACAGTGGGTCCCCTCCTGTGTCCACTGGTAGTTAACTGTCGTGATGCAAAGCAACTGCAGACGTCACATCCTCGACATTGTCGGCCCATGCAAGCAGGCTTGTGTTCCGACCACCACTCTGAATTAATGAGGCGGCTGAAGGTTGAAGTACAACCGTGACAATGTCAGATACTGAATCGATCTGCTGCCCTTCATCCAGAAGCGTGGCATTCTGACAGGTCTCATTCGAATCCGCCGCTCATCGAATCCTGTCAAAGGAATCGACAAGCATATCTTCCTGATGGGGATGGTCGCCACCGTCGACACCTTCGTCTTCTGTTGACTTCATCCTGCAGGTATTGGATGGAGCCAGTCGACGTTTCTTCCGTCACTTTGGAGTCCGCTATTTTCCGACGTGAGTGTCGGTATCCGACAACGACTGCGGGTCATTGCCATCAGTGACAAAATCATCGGTTCTCAGCACCAAGTCTGCGGTAGCTAACCTCTTCTGCAGGGGTGTTCCCTCCTCGCATTGTAAGGCTGATGCCGGGACTCGCTCTGGCAGTGCAGAATGTCCGTCTGTAGTGCCCTGCCGCCGCATCAGAGGATGCTCAGTGTCGACTGAAGGTGAAGCTTCTGTCGACGATCGATGATCGGATGGAACAATTTGTAGGACCCCCACGTACGTCAATGGGAGCACCGTTAGATTTGAGTGTGACAAGGAATGTGGATGCACTGCTTTGTCGGCTGTGGCCGTAGTGTAGATCAGGACCAACAGCTATGTTGTACAGGTAGCCAGAACAGAAGTCGGTAGACACAAGACTACCACGGCCCATCAGCGGTTAGTGTGGTCTGCCCTCCACTCTTAAGAACGGACGTATGCTTAAGCAGAAGCCATGAAGGAGGAAGCCTAGGACCCGAGTCAGCAACACAGCAAACAGCCAGAGAGGCGGTAATACGTACAGATAGGGAAGCGGTACTCAGGAGCCTCAGCCAACCGGTTGAAGGCAGTAGTTTGCAGTCACTAGGCGTGGCCCATCGCTATGAAAGGCCCGGATTCGTTTGCATCTTCTATTAGTCATAGTGGTGACTAAACAGCAGTGGCAGCTTGCAGTGGCATTACTCTGCTACAGTTAACTGCCCACAGACTCGGAGGCAAACTCTCCTCCCGCCAGCTGCACATCACGACTCGCCAACCAAGTTATCCTGTAACAAGCGAGACTGTTATTCCTTTATCAGAGAGGAAAACGGAATGACCAGACACCGACGCTGAGGCTTCTGAAAGGGGGATATTTAAATTGGACGTAATGTCATCGTGACTGGCGACTTGTTGGCACCGTGGTGGTGACTCAATTATGATCAGCTCCCCTTGCCTTCACACTTTCCGTCAATACTAGGAGCGTGTGGAGAGGCTGCTCTGATGTTACATGTTATGGCTCTGCACTGCAAGGCTTTCACACTGACGTATTGGGTGCTGTCATACTGCACCGTTTCTATTTCTTGAATATGGCTCGGGTCATTGTGGAAATGTTTTACAAACGGCGTTCTGTGTTTTGATACGTTAGCACTCTTTCCGTTCCCTAGATACTGACTGTGTACAAAGTACAAGACGAGTCTGTTTCTGTCGTCGGTGCCATGTAACAATTTTAAAAACTTATATGCTCACTTGGGAATCTGATCTGCTGTGCAACAAAAGTCACACTACTTTATTTTGGCATATGCTGTATTTTTGTGGGTGTTTTATGTGTATTTATATGAGTGGGTTATGTCTGTATTTCTCTTTGTCTTTAGTAATCTCTCTTCATGTTGACATCTCAATTGAATTCTTGCGTCAGAGAGTAGGTAAATATTACATTTCAGTTATGACTTGTGTGGGAGGTGATGCGGGCAGGAATGCAATTTTGGGGAATCATTCATAATGATCTTATAAATATTGTGGAGGAAACTCATGTTATTGCTAAAGAAAATTGCAAATTTTTCAATAACATCTGCATGGTGTAGAATGTAATTCAGAAAATTTTCGTGTTGATGGCGTCAGTTAATTAGACAGGGTAAAGAAAAGAATGGATAAAAAAAAGTCGCTTGGCTCTGCCGTCATACGATATTACCAAGCCCAGTAAGGGCAGTACCGAAAATCAATAGTCAAACCTTCCTTCAATCCTTCACGTGATTTTGTTGTTGTATCAAGTTCTGCTAAGTGCCTTTCCGATGCCTGTATTTTCTCTCTACTTTTTTTTTATTTTATTTTATTTTTTTTTACCACGCTAGCACTAAAATCAGGCTGGGAACCAAACTGACTGATTTTTAAGACAGGAAGGAATTACAGACAGGATGAAGTCAACAGGTATTGATTGAAATCAATCAGAGTAGCTGAAAATTTGTGCCGGACCGAGATTCGTACACGGGTCTCCTGTTTACTGCGCAGATGTTTTGACCACTAATCATTTGGACACAGTGGTCATTGCAACAGCACGGACTATTCTAGGACCCCCCCCCCCTCTTCAAGTCCACATTCTTAACTTATCCACAAACTACTAATGTTGTGCCCTTTGCCCATTATCCTCATTACTCGTGGCATTTCACCAATTCCCGTAAGAATTCGAGTCTGTTGTACTTCTGCACTGAAGAAGTAATTGGCGGTCTCGACTTAATTATACAGGGTGAACATTAATAAAACCGACAAACTGCAGAGACGGATGCCTTACTAGAAATGGAGGAAAAAAAGAACCTATGAACATGTGTCCGGAAACGGACGGCGTGCGTGTAACGACAACAAATCGTCCCGGAACACAGAAAAAACTGCATCGAAGCCACGTCACAACAGATTCCAACGGTTCAAATGGCTCTGAGCACTATGGGACTTAACATCTGAGGTCATCAGTCCCCTAGAACTTAGAACTACTTAAACCTAATCAACCTAAGGACATCACACACATCCATGCCCGAGGCAGGAGTCGAACCTGCGACCGTAGCGGTCGCGCGGTTCCAGACTGAAGCGCCTAGAACCGCTCGACCACACCGGCCGGCTCACAACAAATGTTCAACTCGTTGCAGTTGAAAGGGATAGCATTGGTTGTCATGCAGGATACACATAATCGTACTTTGGCTTACATCATGTTGACGAGCCACTTACCTGGAGCTTGTACTAGGGTTCGTCGCAATATCCTGTAGAACCCGGTCCTCCAAATCTGGTGCAGGCGCAGTCCGCCGCTGCGCTGCACGTTATTCTTTCTGAAAGGACTCATGATCACACAAACATACGAAAAGGGCATGAAATTTTGTGTGACGTGGTTGGTGTCCGTGAGTGTACTTGTTTTGGTATAGCCTTGTTGCCACTCGACCGTTCCCATCTGCTTCACAATACACAAACAGCCTCTCGGCTTGTTCCCGACATGGCTATCGAACCACTCAGCTGCTTACAGTGCGCCACGTCAACCACACAGCCTGCAACAAACAAGGAACACAGGGCACATCGTCTGAGGAACCGTCATTTGTCAGCGCCATCTACTGTGGCAACGATGCATATCCAGACACATGTTCATTGGACCTTTTTCCTACCATTTCCAGTTAGGAATCCATCCCAGGCAGTTTTTCGGTTTCATTAATGTTCACCTTGGATACATATATTCATGATGGATGTTTGTTTTCATTTTATTAGCTTTGATATTCAGCACACTATGTACCTTTTACCACCTTTCCTAAACATGAATGACTGCTAGAATCTATGAATGTGGGTGTTATCGCAAATGTATGTATACAGGCAAATTCAGGTGGACTTCCTTTGTTCAGCCACACTGGACTCGCATTCGGGAGGACGACGGTTCAATCCCGCGTCCGGCCATCCTGATTTAGGTTTTCCGTGATTTCCCTAAATCGCTCCAGGCAAATGCCGGGATGGTTCCTTTCAAAGGGCACGGCCGACTTCCTTCCCCGTCCTTCCCTAAAACGATGAGACCGATGACCTCGCTGTCTGGTCTCCTTCCCCAAACCAACCAACCAACCTTTGATCAGCCACCTAGTAGGGCTGGGAACGGCCATTGAGTTTGATTTTTCGGAGCACTTATCTAGCCAGGCGTTTTTAACTTATGGCCTCGTGATTTGTTCCCTCAGACCAACGCACAAGACTAACTCTCGTTCAAATTTTAGACGTTGAATCGATGGAAAATTTTGAGCAAAGAAACCAGGTGTTTTTTTCTTCGACTTTATATTTGGAAGGGTCGTCTCGTATCTCTGAAAAATTCTTTCTGTCGATTGGTTAGCTTCCATCTTCTTCTGTCTCTGTGCAGTGAGACGAGGCCGTATGGATTTTCTGCACAGTTGGTGCTGCAATGCGCTGGTGGCTGTTGAGTACGAAGTGGCACTACCGTACGCGCTTGAAAGTGATTTTTGTTGACAGTTAGTTCAGTTTTTGGTGTTAGGAACTTTTTTAATTTTTAAAGTAATTTGTCAGGAACATTATTGCCGCTGTAGTGTCATCCGATTCAAGTCAGTTGAGAAGATGTGGTAGCACCAACCAGTAGGCCTTCCTGTGGCCTCAAGAACGGGTCTATGAAGCAGACTGTGAACTGTCATAGTGGGGACATGCAGCTGCTACCACCCACTCCTTTCCTGTGGGCAGACTTTAATGCTGCCGGCTGGCTACAGTGTGGCTCAACACGACTACACTCTCTTTCTGCCAAGCTGGTGGTGTCTCTCCCGCACTCCATCTACGCTACAATCAGCTGTGGCCTAGTCACCGACTGGGGCTGCTATCAGCCATGTCCAGAGCGAGCGCAGCATGTCGTCGCTATGCGCTGACGCCGCAATTTCGCCGCTGCTGAGGGGTGAGATTCTTGCCCTGCTACTACAAGTGGCCGTGGAAGTAAGACACTTGTGCACCTTCGAGCAATAAATGTTTACTTTATTAGTAATATTTTCACTAGCGCCTTCGGGAAATCCAGTGGGCATGCGACGTCACTGCAACCCACAACAGTAGCGTCTACAGCATTATTTTTTTCTACACAAATACGTTAACTATTAATGTAGAGACCGCTGCACACGAGCTACAGTTAGTAAAACACTGTAAGTAGTTATCATTCCCATACAACAACTCTTAATATACTGTAAATAGTGCAATGCTATTATGAGAAGTTGATTAGATAAGTTATAACTTTTTACTAGAATTTAGAAACTGGATCATCACAAGAATTACGCTAGCCTGTGTAAAAAAATGTTCTTCTTAGAGAACACTGGATGCAGTGTGCATGTGGAAGAATTTATGAGCAGCGATGGGGTTACAGGAAGGTATTCAGTAGCCCTCCTGCAGTATATAGGGTAATAGACTACAAACTGTTGCAAACAATGAACAATGAACAGTGAGTATCAAAAACTCGTAACGAAGGTAAATCGAAGCCGCAGCCACATGCACTTGGAGTTGTACTTTTGATGTCCTCGCTTTGCAGGTCCTAGTTCATCGAGCCATTCGTGTGTGGCCAGGTATTACAACAACCCGTCAGATGAGACCTAGTTATGTTTGTGCGATAATCTGCTTCAAGATGTCATCTATATGGACCACAGCCCCTACAGTATACTTAGGAACACGTACACTGTATCGTATGTGTTGTTAACATGATGTCGGCCTACTTCCACGTCTGTAGATAATGGTGCTGTTCTGATGTGTCCTAGAGGTGCACTAGACCGACAGACGGCCATAATCTCCCGTAAATCTCACGCTAGAGCTGTGCTCATTATTTTATTTTAAATTTCATTAATTCGAAGATCCACTAGCAGTAGTCGTCTGTTGTCCAGGGTAGCAGGTCCACGGCTTCATACATGTGTTTGAAGTGATCTTTTAACTTTATAAATGAAGAAGGGAAATTTTGCAATATCTTCGTTTATTACGATTCTGTATCTAACCCTCCTACTACTAGGATATATTTTGTTTCGCTGCCTACCATCGGTCCCCATGTAATTTACACCGGTAATATTGGCATCATTTTATTTAATGAACGCTATAACATAGATTACAGTCGTTCATTGTTACAGTAATGGTTCTATTTTCATAAATCTTACGCTCAAGAAACAAAAAGAAATTTTGGTTGGGGTCATACTGACCCCAGTGGAACTCAGTTCAAATAACAGGAATATATTGACTGTGCTGTAAATATAAAATGAAACAAAACACTATTATATACAAGAGAAAGTCATATATTTTGAAAAAATAGCTTTCAAAATAAAGGAGGTATGATTTTCCAATGTGCTTATGGGATCATATTGACCCCATTGGTACTAGTGAGGGTACGACAGCTGATGCAAGAAACCATAACAAAGGGTACAAAAATAAGCAGGAAATGATCTTTTCATTGTTGTAGGTGTTTAGTATATCAGCTATTCAACATAATACTCATCATTCTATTTTCATAAACGTTACGTTCAAGAAACAAACAATTTAAGTCGGTTTCATATTGTCTCCAGTGGTATTCAGTACAAAAACCATCAATAAATTTTATTGTGTTGCAAATAAAGATAAGCGAATGGAACATCGTTGGATACGACTCACTCAGAGGAAGAAAGTCATCTATTTTGAAAATAATAGTTTTGAAATCAAGAGCTATATAGGTTTCCATTGTGATTATGGGTTCGTAGAGACCCCAGTGATACTAAACTGATTATACAACAAAATGAGCTTGATGTACTGAACGACTGAAGTATCCTCCAATCTTCACCTGACCCAAGGCAATGGAACACCATCTTGGAGACGTATGCACATCTTTCGTCTGCTGAAACGTCCGACAAGACTCTCAAGACAGAAGCACTACTGACCAGAAAGTCTCCTCTTGAGCTAAGATTGCTACTGTTACTCTAGAGGCAAATGATGTCATTTCCATGGAATCGTACAAGCCCCACCTCAGTATTACGCATCTAATGATTCAAATTAAATATTGTGGAAATCAAAATTATGATGGAAGTTAATAACACAAATAGCTCAGTGGATCCATGTGATACTGCGGACCCTGAAAAACTGCCGTTTCCGGTCGCATGTAAATTGTTTTGCGATATACTAGCTGTGCCTGGTTGAAAGGAGTGGAACGGGCTAAAATTATAATAAACAAAACTCGCTAGAAAAAAACAACACGTTACTCAACCAATCGTCATCTTCCACCATCTTTTGAAACGCCCACATCGCAAATGTCCTCCACTTCACTAAATCGCCAGGTAACAGTTCATGATGCCGATGGATTTTGTACGGATAGTATCGGAGGGTACGCCTCAGTGCCAACCAAACAGTAATGTATGGAATGTCGTTGCGACGTGCGACTGCACGAGCGCTGACTTCCCCGTGCATAGACGAACCTGCTACAGTCTCCATTTCTTCCTGAACTATCTCAGCAGCATTACGCCTTGTGCTCGGTCGGCCACTACGGAGTCTATCGTCTAAACAATCCGTGGCTTCGAACTTCGAAATCATTCTCGCCACAGCTGCATTTGTCAACGGACCTTTACTCCTTCGAATCCCCTTCCTATGGCGATAGGATCGTAACGCTAAACTAGCACATTCCCCATTCTGATAATACAGCTTCACTAAAAGCGCCTTTTCAGGTAACGTCAACATGCTGCGGCTGCTGGCGGATCTGATTCTCTCTCTCATTACAGCTCCTTTTATACACCATTGTCATGCGCAGTCACTGACGTTTTGCTGTCCAGCGCCATCTGTCGGACATTTTGTGACCTTTGTTTTTTTTTTTTTGTTCTAATAAAACCCCATGTCATTCCAAGCATGTGTGTCAATTTTTACCTCTCTATCTACATTATTACGTGGTTTATTAAGTTTTCAAATTTATACTGACTTTTTGATCACCTGGTACTTTAGTCTTTGATGACCTAAATGTATTACAACACAAAACTTCATTGGCAAGTCTATCGATTTTTCAGTATTTATAAAGAACGTCTCTCATATTTTATCTCCCATTTTCAAATTAATCTATTTAATGAAAGAATGACATCTATTTGTAACATAAAGAGTTTGTGTTGAGTACGCCTCACAAAGTAAATCAACAGTTTGTAATACAGCTTTTAAAAATTCAACAAATGCTTTATCTCTAGCTACTACAGCTGTCAGTATTCTTTGGCTATCTTTATAATACTATATTATTTCATCTAGTGAACATATTGAGTGGTAGACTCAAGAGTTCTAGGAAAGAAATGCTAGGCATCAGAAACGAACGCTACTCTCTACGACGATGCTTCTCAGTTTTAGAGCCAGGAAGCGCACGTTGCCGCTGCGAGCCTCTTTCTGTTCGCCTCCCCAGATGAAATGCTATCTGTTTTATGAATGCGAGATCCTTTTATCACGCTAGGGCTCCCTGGTAGGGAAAAATACGAGCTGAATTCCGGCGCCATAACGAAAGAGCATCTCTCAGAGAAGTAGGTCAATCGAGATAGGGTAAGCTATTTGAGTTCAAAAAGGTCTCAATCGAGAATATGGCCAGTCCTTGCTATCTTTTAGTGGAGGTGCCGCCGGGCGCTGCCTCAGACCTCTTTATCAAACAGGAACGAAGATTAAACGCTGTCATTTTATATCTGCTTTACGAAGGTTATTTCTTTTTACAATACTATCGAATCACCTCTTTCATGTCGTCCAAACAGTTTCACTCCGCTGAAAAAAGTACGACACAGTGAAATATTTATCAGGCAGTAATATTCTCTAACTTATTACAACATAAGGGTAATTTATTAAAGCTTTCCGATTATCCTTGCCAAAGAGATACATGTACTACTGAACCACACAAATTATTGTTACCATAGGTGTTTTGTTCATGAGTTACAGAGTTTACTTGCAAATAATTGTTAGTCAGAAATGGTCGGGGTTCGCATCCCTGTCCTATCTTGAGTGCCTACTTTTTCCATGATTTCTATTGATCACTTGCGTCAGATTCCTTCAACAACCGGTACGACCTGAGGAACTTACAATCCTGCGGTGAGAACGGTGGTTTCTTTGATTGCTCAGAGAGATGGCTGATCGGAACTACAACATATCAACAATATGTTCACTTTATTACATCAATGATAAATGGATTTACAGAACGTTTTACCATTGCCGCAGGAGTGTGTCGAATATTTACAGCTGTCCTTGAAGAGTGAAGCATCATTCGACGCACACCATTACAAATTATTCTCTTGAACAAGGTCAATATTTAGAAAAGTACAGTTTTATGTCTCTCTTGTCCTCCAATTATATGCGTCCTGTAAGTTTGTTGGTTAAAAACTTAATGAAGGCGATTCGGTTGAATTTCGTATAATATTTATAAATGGAGTCCGCGAAATTTAGTTCGAATTTTGCACGCTCATATAGGTAAATGGTAAAACAATGCTCAGATTCCTTTGTACTTAACCAGTGTCAAGAAGCGTAACGAGGACACTATTAACCAAATTATTCGGCATTCAAACGTGTCTCATACAGAGTATACAGAAACAATAGAAAAGTTTGTGAGCGTGTTGCAGAATCGGTTATAAAACTTTTATCCATTCTGGATTTTGAACACTGCGACTGTCTTGTTAAAGGTTTCAGGAATTACTGCAACCAGTCGCCGTTTTTTCTTCAATTTTTATTTATTCATGATCGGTTTCGAATCACCTGGCGATTCATCATCTGATGACACAATATAGTTTGGAGTATTTTGGGGTTCGTGCATGTGTGGCAAGAATATTAGGGTTATGGAAAGGATATTACGATTGTAAGATTAATTTGATGGTATTTGTTATGTATGAGGCGGAACTATGGGCCTCAAGGAAAAAGGGTAACCAGGCTGAATCACGCAATTTGACTCTTAGTCTGATCACGAGGTGTGGCCATTAATTGCACGCGTTGATCACGTAGGCTGACGTGAAGATCAATGAACTATTCTTGACGGGATGTATCTGGAACATCTTAGATGATTAGAATTAGATGATTAGAAAGTCAGTCCCCCCCCCCCGTCCCCCGTCCCTTCCCCATATATATACTATCCTATTTATTGGACAATGAGAAACATGCCAAACATAACTTCACTAACAGAAATATTGTCCTAAACACTTTGTTGTAGATTTTGTAAATAGCATAAGAAAATTTTGCAATGTAAAAACACAATAATAATTTTTATAGAGAAAGTAATGTAATAAATATATATTTTAGTACTAACGCCACACATACAGAAGAATGCTGAAGATTAGATGGGTAGATCACATAACTAATGATGAAGTATTGAATAGAATTGGGAAGAAGAGGAGTTTGTGGCACAACTTGGCAAAAAGAAGGGACCGGTTGGTAGGACATGTTTTGAGTCATCAAGGGATCACGAATTTAGCATTGGAGGGCAGCGTGGAGGGTAAAAATCGTAGAGGGAGACCAGGAGATGAATACACTAAGCAGATTCTGAAGGATGTAGGTTGCAGTAAGTACTGGGAGATGAAGAAGCTTGCACAGGATAGGGTAGCATGGAGAACTGCATCAAACCAGTCTCAGGACTGAAGACCACAACAACAACAATACCACACAAAACGAAAAATGAGCAAAGAAAATCTCTGCCTCCACACAACCTTTTGGAGACAACAACAGCCACACTCTTTGGTTTGTTTATATTTTGTAAAGTATGTGGGAGTCGCCATCGGTGGAAAAGTGCCTGTTTCACTTGATGTTTAACGATACTGGTAAGCACATATCATGTTTTCCAGAGCAGTGCCTGCCACAAGAATAAGATTAATTTGATGGTATTAATCACAGTTTTTACATTCGTAATATTCTTTCCACATACAGTGCTCACTTTTTCGTCTTTGTATTTGCCACAGATGTACAACCCCCACAATGCCCAAACTAAATTTTATCATCTGGAGATGAATCGCCAGGCGATTCGAAACCGGTCATGAATAAATAAAAATTGAAGAAAAAACGGCGATTGGTTGCAGTAATTCCTGAAACCTAGAATCGGTTATGTTGAGAGATAATTATTAAGGAAAAAATCGATACATTACGCAGTTTCCGAGTTACTTACAAGGGAACATCCCCATCGCACCCCCCTCAGATTTAGTTATAAGTCGGCATAGTGGACAGGCCTTGAAAAACTGAACACAGATCAATCGAGAAAACAGGAAGAAGTTGTGTGGAACTATGAAAAAATAAACAGAATATACAAACTGTGTAGTCCATGCGGGGATAGGCAATATTGAGGACACTGTGCGCTCAGGAGCGCCGTGGTCTCGTGGTTGGTGTGAGCAGATGCGGAACGTGAGGTCTTTAGTTCAAATCTTCCCTCGACTGAAAATTTTACGTTCTTTATTTTAGCAAAGTTATGATCTGTCCGTTCGTTCATTGACGTCTCTGTTCACTGTAATAAGTTTAGTGTCTGTGTTTTGCGACCGCACTGTAAAACCGTGCGATTAGTAGACGAAAGGACGTGCCTCTCCAATGGGAACCGAAAAAATTTATCGCAAGGTCATAGGTCAACCGATTCCTCCACAGGAAAACACGTCTGATATATTCTATACGACACTGATGACAGCATGTGCGTCACATGACAGGAATATGTTGTCGACCCACCTAACTAGTACACTTGGCGAATGGGTAAAAAGATTCTTCTACCTTGCCCGATTTAGGTTTTCTTGTGGATGTGATAATCACTCCCAAAAAAGTGATGAAAACATAAGAGTTTGTCACATAAAGTGAAAATAAAAAGTTAAACTTTTCAGTCGAGGGAAGACCTGAACCAAGGACTTCTCGTTCCGCAGCTGGTCACGCTAACCACGGGACCACGGCGGTCCTTGTTATTGCCTATACTGCGCATGGACTGCTCAGTTTGTATATTTTGCTTATTTTTTCTTAGTTCCACACAACTTCTTCCTGTTTTCTCGATCGATCTGTGTTCAGTTTTTCAAGGCCTATCCACTGTGCCAACTTATAACTAAATCTGAGAGGGGGGGGGGGGGGGTGCGATGGGGAGGTTCCCTTGTTATCATCGAAGTTACCCAGTCAGACCGTCGCGCATGCAAATTCAAACGGCCCGCCAGAGGCGGTGCCGCCAAAGGTGTTTTCCGTTTGGTTTTCTAAAACCCAATGAGAGAGCGGTACAACGATGGTCATGGGACGGTAGTACAGAGTGAACCCGAGCCAAAGGCTGAGAGTCTTTTGCCCTGTTATCTACGTTATGAGAGCAACTGACGCTAATTTTCTATGGCGGGCCACTTGAATTTGCGTACGCTATGGCCTGCTTTAACTGACTTCAAAGCTAATTAACTCAGAAACGACGCAATGCATCGAATTCTTTTCTGAATAGTTATTTTTAGCTCAACCTACTATGCAACACTCTTATAAGATCTTCAGACTGTTTCTGACTACCATGTATTTACATTTCAAAAAAATTTTAAAGTGAAGAGAGGATGAAGCATCAAATCAAATACGAACTGTTCTAAAGAGTCATTTGCTTGCTCGTCGGAGTTTCTGGCTTCGTACAAAACAGATGTGAAAACCATTTCCCACAAACTGATATTTATTAAGTATAGCGGACGATACAATGTATCACTCCGGGGTGTCACAGGAACAAGTACGTGGGTCGATGGCTAAAATCGCAGAGTGAGAAGAACAACGTGAGAGAGAAAAATTAAAAATAGAGGAACTAGCAAGCGGAATCACGTTCAGAAACACTGCGTTACAGGACTCTGCAAAGGCCGATAAAGAAAGTAGTAGCGACTGGTTGTGCGTTTCATTGAACATAATTGAAGTGGTCAGGAACATGGTGAGATTGGAGCAGTGGGGTTTTTATGGATAGTTTGCCGGCGGCTGCCTTAATCCTGTCTTTTCAAGAAAAACCTAATGGAACCTCTGCCTCTTTTTTCAGATTATCCCTGACTTTGGTTGTATATGCTGGCAATCAGATGAGTTCAGTTGTTTGTAACAAACTGAAATTGTCAGGAAATGCACACAATCTGTCATTGCGTTAAGAGATGCAAAGACATTTGGAGCCGTGGGACGCCGTTTATTACAGAGCTATTTGGGTAAAGAATGAGTCGGCTACAACAGAGACCGTTTGTCCATATTGCACCCAAAACCAAATGAAGATCTTGAAGCCTTTGTGGAGCAGATACGAGCTGTATCACGTCATGCGTACGTCTTGGCTGGAAGTGCTACATGTAATGACATGTTAACTGAAAAAGAAGAAGAAGAAGCCAGAATTATTGATGTATTCACATGCATAATAAACCCACAGATAGGTCATGAAATTAAGGTGGAATTACCTGGGTCACTTCATGAGGCAGTGAGTTTAGCCCTATTGCGTAAAGAGGCAGGACGATTCGTTTCAACTTCATCGCGAATTTGGAGAAACCACGCGTCTTTGTAACCAAAACAAATAGCAAATGCCGTAGAAGCCAAACAAAATAGCTGAGCGCTGTCGAACTCTATGTT
This sequence comes from Schistocerca nitens, assembly GCF_023898315.1. Classification (NCBI taxonomy): domain Eukaryota; kingdom Metazoa; phylum Arthropoda; class Insecta; order Orthoptera; family Acrididae; genus Schistocerca; species Schistocerca nitens. Next base: position 442,516,254 of record NC_064614.1, read on the forward strand.
GTACCAGATACCATGTGGTAAGACACATAAGTAATGATGGAGCACAAAATGAAAAGCTGAATTATCGGCAGCGAAATCTTCTGCAAAATACAGACGGAATGCAGGTCAGCGCCAGGGACACAACAATAATGGCATGACTCGCTACCTACCCTCGCCCCCAACAACAATAATTAATCCTGTTCGATGTGGAAATGTGAATGAGATGGTTAGTATAATTAAGAAGGCAAAGGACTATCAAAGTATTATAGATATAGAGACTCAGATTAGTGTATTGTTTCTTTCTCATAGTGAAAAGTGTGAACTGAAGCTGATTCACTGTAAGATTAGTGGATTACGGGAAGAACTTATAGTACCTGCAGGAACATTTTTTGTAAATTTGCGGATAGATTATGTTAGGTGTGGTTCTGACATGGACGTTGTGAGGAGACACAGGAGGGCTTCTAACGTCATTCTAAGGAGTGGTTTCCTCCATCGTTACCAGTTGGAGGTAGCTCATAGAACGTATGTTGTTCGGTTCAGTAAGGCAGCACACTACTCCAGTAGCACACATGCTCCTCAATCGTGAGGAACTTGCAAAATGAGGCCTCTTCCTCAAGCTCCATCAAAACCATATAAATGGACGTTAAAAACTGACACAACTGTTGGAAACTGGAAATCTCTGGTAAGGCCTTATGGGACCAAACTGCTGAGGTTATCGGTCCCTAAGCTTACACACTCCTTAATCTAACTTACACTAACTTACGCTAAGGACGACACACAAACCCATGCCCAAGGGAGGACTCGAACCTCTGACGGGGGACCGTGACAAGACGCCCAAGACCGAGCGGCTAACCCGCGCGGCAACAAGTCTATTCCAGTCACTGGTAGTGCAGGAAAAGTTCTCAGAACAGATGTCAAAACCTGTACACTGCTGAGATCAGACTTTCTGGTTCTTGAAAGTCTGCAGGTTCATGTGAAATGTAATCTCAGTACGACAGAATTATGCCATCAAGGCTAAATCATTAACAAACCTGTTAAAGTAAGATGCAGTATTTGAGTGGACGTAAGAGTATGAGGTAGCTGTGAGAACAGTTAAAGATGTTTTGATCAGTTCATCTTTACTAATATACCCAGCAGTGATATCAGTGCTGTCCTCAGTCAAGAATGTAATGGTGAAGAAAGATCCAGACAGTTAAATCAGGCAGAAACCAATTACAGTACCACTGAGAAAGAATTGCTAGTGCTCATATGTGGAGTGAAATATTTGAAATGTTATCTCTATGGAAAAAAATGCGTTGATCATCGATCATACTTCTCTTTTGTGGCTGCTCAGTTTAAAGAGCCTCAGTAGGCATTTAACCGATTGGGCATTAAAATTTTCAGAATATGATCACGAAGTGTGCTACAAAACAGGTCATTTATATTGAACTGTGAAGTCAGAGCGGCTTAGACGATGAAGTTTTAGCTGAAGAATTGGAAGAAGCGAGGGAGATATATGTAGAAGGTCATCAGTAAACCTGCCTTCCACATGTTGTTACAGAGGATGGTATTATGTAATTCAAGGACCCCTTGGATAACAGGGTAGCGGTTCCTAAAGAACTGCAACAGGTTTGCCAATTGTGGACAAAGAGTCACAAATGCCAGAGCAGCTCCAAGATTTCGATGGGAAGGTTGAAAGACTGACGTTTGAAAGAACATACAAAACTGTTTGCCTTGTCCCCAGAGGGCACCCCCACAAAGAACCAAAATGGCTTCGCAAAACTCTACCAGATGCCACCAGACCATATCAAAGTCTTGCTTTATATATTTTCAGGTCATTCCCAAAGAGCACAAAAAACAATAAATATATAGTATTAATCATTGATCACTTATCTATGCAAGTAATTCTACTCGTATTACCACTTGCAGATGTGACCGCAGCAACAGCTGCATATGAGTATGTCATTCATTTAGTTTTACCACTCGTAAGTCATGACGCTATTTTGATCGATCAGGGCAATAATTTCATGTCCACTAGGTCCATATAGGTGGAGGACTTACTGCGAATCAGAAAATGGAGACAATTCCGATTCATCTGAAAGCTAAAGGTCACTCTGAACATGTCCATTGAGAAATAATTAGAATGCCATTGTACTATACTGACCATTCACACATCGACTGGGATAGGGATATTGCCGACATAGCTTTTGCGTGCAATAATAAATCAGTTGAGTATATGCCTTACGAGGCATTATATGGGCAACTTATCAGCTCTCCACATGAACTCGATAAACTTCCACCTGAAATGGACCTAGCTGAAGCGTTGGCATGCTGCCTCAAGGCTATCTGGAAGCAGGTAAGGCAGAGTTCTAAACCCACTCAGAAACGGAATCAATATAGTAACAAATGGGCTGTGTTCCTCCAGTATAAACCTGGAGATCTAGTTTTGCTACACAACCCTGTGATTAAGAAAGGGAAGGTGAAGAAACTTGTTCCTCAATATGAAGGCCCTTACCCCGTCAAATTATTGACTTCTGTTAATGCAGAGACTGAGAGATGACATGTGAAACTCTCACTTTAAAATATTGTCAGTCAGATTAACAGTCATACTTGGACTCATGATCTCGGTGTTCCCCAGCGCTACTTGTGGTATGTGTGGTTTACGACTTTTTTACGTGGGGGCAGAATGTTCTTCCAACTGCATGTGTAAGCTATAGAGAATTTGTACCTGAGGGGCCATAGTGGAGGCGACGGAGAACAGGGAGAGAGCTAAATTATGGACCATAAATGCTGAGAGAAGTGATTTGGCAATGTGAGTGATTCTGGGAAGCCGCGCTCAGTAGATCTTACATGTAGAGTGCTTCTGGCTAATGCCCTCTCCTGCCTCCATTTAGAGTCAGGCAGAACGGCGCCAGTTTGCAACAAAAAAAACTTGCACATCATTTTACCTGGGCCAAGTAGCAATCAGTCGCAAAGGCAGTCGGATTACGGAAAGAGAGTGGACAAAGCCATTTAAGGCATGCTGCTGTAAACAGAGCTATTGTGCAAACGGAGGGAAGATCTCTGTACATTCTCAAGTTAGAAGGTAGCACGATACGGACAGAGTGGCTGATATATGTGCTTAGTGAAGACAAGATTCTAACCCCCTGATGCCAGGAAGTCACCAGGTTCTTCTAGCGAGCGGCAAAAACACATATTTTATGGGAACGACTGTTTGGGAAGTTTAACAGCCTTCTATCAGAAACTGGAACTGGTTGGCATGGAAAGATCTCTCCATAAATTAGGGATTGTTGTACCATCTAGGTAGATGTTTCTTGCTAAAACATGGCCATGCGTGCTGTGAGAACGACACCTTCCTAGTTGAAAATCTTTTTTCTGACAAGAGAGATTTGGTGTCGCTGACTGACTCCTCTCAGGATATGCAAAGTGTAGGCTTGTTCCCCCAGTGTGGGAACCCCGGTGCTGTATCTGGATTGGCTACTAGGCCAACAGAACAGTCAACATGGGAGATTCAATGAATAGAGCATAGTTCGACTGGTTTGTGCAATGCGGAGGTGGTTTCGATTTTGCTAATTCGGCTCCTCTACCAAAGCTTGGTGGAAAGTGATTGTGATTCTTTGTCTTCTTCGTCTTCTGGTCCTGCCCTGGTGGAGAACTTACCCTAGTGGATGAGACTTGTGGTCTATATATTGTCGTGGACTAGGAACCAGTGGCAGTTTCCAACTGTACCGATAATAGAACTGCATATAAGCACGGACATATCGTAGGTCACAAGGGTGAACTTATGCGTTCTGAGTCGGCCATCTGTCGTTTGACAATCCCAGCACGCACCGTTTTGTGTGTGAGTCAAACTGGTTTGGCCAGACCATCGAACGAGTGCACTTCACAATGAAATCTGCCGGGATTTCAGGGATCTGGTAGGGAAGTTTCCCGCGTTCTGATAATCAGAACGCCAGGCCGCGAAGTTCGTGAATTTTTGTGGACGCGTCAGAAAATACAGCTGCCGCAGTGCTGTGCTCTCCGCCCACAGCGCGCCGTTTTCTGCTGCAGCCTGAATCCAGGTGGAAGGGTAAAGAATTTCTGCACCAGTGTAGGGCTGTTAAATGATATTCACAGTTCCTTGTTCTCAGGTGAACCGTAGTTTGTGGTATACTTGTTCGAAGTTGATTCCGTTTGGATAAAGTTTGGCGTCGCGGTGGATTCACGTAAACAAAGTTAGATTGCGTTGTAAAATGTATTAATTCGGGGAAGAATTAGTACAGCTTCCATCCCGATGTGTGCTTTGCCTATCAAACACCATTAATTAACTTATTTGTGTTTCTCATTTTTGTGTAAGCTCTATCAGATAGTTGTAGTTGCGATAGCATTAATAAAAATTAAATACGCCACTGTTCTCATTCGTTATCTACTATTCGCCGTTTTTATTTTATTGTGGTGGTGAATGGGTGCACCAGAATTTAAGATTTTATCTAGTTAAATTAGATAATTTGATTATTAATTTGAGTATTGAAAGTGAGCGTAGGCATAGGCTACAAAAGTGCCATGATTAAATTCACTAATTCATATACAAAAATTACGGTTGTAGCTCGCGATTTGGAGGTTACTGAGAAGATAACACTTTTTTATGTAAAAATTATAACATTTAGCATCATTCAGAAATGTATTTATGATTAAAGCAAGCGACAGCTTGCAAGATTCAGTTCTCCGATTGTACTATGTTAGTACACTTTCACAGGTCAAAGGTGTGTCATGGTCAAGCTCCACCACCCTGCAGTGGTACCTCCTAATACACCTCAAGATAATCCACCACAAAATAGAGATATTGTTATGAAGAGAGTTAGGAAGAAGGGAGAAAAAACAAGTTTGTGCCAGCATCACCGCGTTATCCCTTGAGAAACAAGCGCCCTTATGTACTTTCAACATTGCAGCAAAGTCAGCAATCGTGATAATCTAATATATAAAAAAACTATCAGCCTTGATTGCGGTAATGAAACCAACATTTACCTAGGTTTCCGCCCAAATAATTGAGCTTTCTTCAGAAGATATACCTGAATCTATAATTTGTCTGAGAGGACATAATCTACAGATAAAACTAAAACAGCCTGAATAGGCGTAGTCACATTTTAAAAATGCGGTACATAAGTGCTAAGTCAACACCAAGACTTGATTTAAGCTCTGGCGCGCGCCTCGTCTCCATGGACGCTGTGCGGCGGGCCTCGGAAGCTCACGTGAAACTAAGCAGGACTAGATAACGCGCTACAAATCAACATGGCGGGGAACATTGCTCATGTCTAACGGAGACCATGGCTGTTAAAGATAAAAGACCAACGCAGTTATATCTTAAAATAAATAACTTATAGAAATGTTGAAAATCTTAAACATAAAGCCTCTGCACCAGGTTATGACTAAAATGTAACATACCATGCATGGATTTATATAAGTTCGAACACACTACCCCGACTTACACTATTAGAATATATTGGCCCTTTCACAACGAATTCTGCATAACGCACCCATCGTTATTAATGAAAGATGACATAGGACATAAAACAGCGAAACTGTAGTATGTAAACGCCATAATGCAATAATCTCGGTTAACCTGTACACAGATGGTCGAGTAGGTGTTTTTATCAGTTGATGTAGATATACTTTTTATTGCTGACACGCACTGAATGAAGAATATTATTAAGATTAATTTTTTTTATCTTATTACGAAAAATAACGCGTGAGTGAACGAACAACGCCACTTCATCGCCATGTAATAGAAAATGACCAGCATAGGTCAAATTATGTTTTACATGCAAAAAAATATGGTAATTGCGTGAACGTACGTGCAACTCCCTTTCCTCGCCCTTATACTCTATCGACCTACAGAGGTCAATTTCACTACGCACTACAAAATACAATTATCGCCTCTTATATTAAAGGCTATTGTTAAATAGATATGATATGATAAAACGTGCTTGACCCGAAAAGACACGTAGGAAAATTTTATGGACACTTGACATGAAAAAACGGCATGTTCTTCACAGAGAAGAATTAAAAAGAAATAAAAGATAGCTACTATTATGCCCATGTGCATGCTATAAATGGATAAGGATGAAGTCGTCTCTGGATTACAACTACAAATAAATGTAAAGGGAATTAAATCCCAAAAGGTCGAGAAGGACCAGCTAAACTTCATCATGTCACCTGAGGTTCCATTTCATCCTTCGTGAGCTAGTAACCACTTATATGTATATGACTATTGTCTATGCGATAGATGCGGACATGTTAATTATTTAAAAACTTTGTGTGCCACATTGTGTAAGCACCATATGTGGAAAGACCACCTGATGGGAATCATACACCAAAATGTCAAGTACTCAAATGCACGCATGCTAGCCACTACCTTAAGGGACATCTAAAATAAAGTACATCAAACACCGACCATCTGTGTCACACCGCCACCGAAATACTGCTCGGCTCTTGCCAACCAACCATTATCTGGTCACGATATTCTAAATAATGGCATAAAACATTCGAAAAAACTCTTGTTTTTAACTGAAGCTGATCATTAAGGAGGTTATCCTTATCAAATTGTAGATGTTAAAAAATCTCCATGTTTTCTAGGATGTCTAATCTAGTACCTTTAATCTCATTATCAAGTAGCTCCGTGCTCGTTAGGGGATTAGGCGCATGTGCCATTTCAAATGGTTCAAATGGCTCTGAGTACTATGGGACATAACTTCTGAGGTCATCAGTCCCCTAGAACTTAGAACTACTTAAACCAAACTAAGGACATCACACACATCCATGCCCGAGGCAGGATTCTAACCTGCGACCCTAGCGGTCGCGCGGTTCCAGATTGTAGCGCCTAGAACCGCTCGGCCACACCAGCCGACCATATGCCATTTGCATCTGGTGTTCGGCGAAGGTGGGACCTCGTGTGCCGTCACCACTTTTAGTTGGAATGTGCTGCTTATATCTAGTAGCAATGGCTCTGCCTGTTTGACCTGCACTCCTGGAAATGGAAAAAAGAACACATTGACACCGCTGTGTCAGACCCACCATACTTGCTCCGGACACTGCGAGAGGGCTGTACAAGCAATGATCACACGCACGGCACAGCGGACACACCAGGAACCGCGGTGTTGGCCGTCGAATGGCGCTAGCTGCGCAGCATTTGTGCACCGCCGCCGTCAGTGTCAGCCAGTTTGCCGTGGCATACGGAGCTCCATCGCAGTCTTTAACACTGGTAGCATGCCGCGACAGCGTGGACGTGAACCGTATGTGCAGTTGACGGACTTTGAGCGAGGGCGTATAGTGGGCATGCGGGAGGCCGGGTGGACGTACCGCCGAATTGCTCAACACGTGGGGCGTGAGGTCTCCACAGTACATCGATGTTGTCGCCAGTGGTCGGCGGAAGGTGCACGTGCCCGTCGACCTGGGACCGGACCGCAGCGACGCACGGATGCACGCCAAGACCGTAGGATCCTACGCAGTGCCGTAGGAGACCGCACCGCCACTTCCCAGCAAATTAGGGACACTGTTGCTCCTGGGGTATCGGCGAGGACCATTCGCAACCGTCTCCATGAAGCTGGGCTACGGTCCCGCACACCGTTAGGCCGTCTTCCGCTCACGCCCCAACATCGTGCAGCCCGCCTCCAGTGGTGTCGCGACAGGCGTGAATGGAGGGACGAATGGAGACGTGTCGTCTTCAGCGATGAGAGTCGCTTCTGCCTTGGTGCCAATGATGGTCGTATGCGTGTTTGGCGCCGTGCAGGTGAGCGCCACAATCAGGACTGCATACGACCGAGGCACACAGGGCCAACACCCGGCATCATGGTGTGGGGAGCGATCTCCTACACTGGCCGTACACCACTGGTGATCGTCGAGGGGACACTGAATAGTGCACGGTACATCCAAACCGTCATCGAACCCATCGTTCTACAATTCCTAGACCGGCAAGGGAACTTGCTGTTCCAACAGGACAATGCACGTCCGCATGTATCCCGTGCCACCCAACGTGCTCTAGAAGGTGTAAGTCAACTACCCTGGCCAGCAAGATCTCCGGATCTGTCCCCCATTGAGCATGTTTGGGACTGGATGAAGCGTCGTCTCACGCGGTCTGCACGTCCAGCACGAACGCTGGTCCAACTGAGGCGCCAGGTGGAAATGGCATGGCAAGCCGTTCCACAGGACTACATCCAGCATCTCTACGATCGTCTCCATGGGAGAATAGCAGACTGCATTGCTGCGAAAGGTGGATATACACTGTACTAGTGCCGACATTGTGCATGCTCTGTTGCCTGTGTCTATGTGCCTGTGGTTCTGTCAGTGTGATCATGTGATGTATCTGACCCCAGGAATGTGTCAATAAAGTTTCCCCTTCCTGGGACAATGAATTCACGGTGTTCTTATTTCAATTTCCAGGAGTGTATATAGTAGGTCTGGCAATCCCCACAGGTGTTTTTATAAACCCATGAGCGAAATAGTTTGTCATGTGATGCTTGCAGTGTATGAACCAAAAATTTTTTCAAATTATTATTGGTTGAAAATGCTACCTTAAACCACTTCTTATGTTTTATGAAATATTCGGGAATTTACGTTTGCAATATTTTTCAGGATTTGATGTTTCTTCTATTAGTCATTTTCTTTCCTTATTCTGTGTATAGTAAAGTGATTGCGATCCACTTGGGAAAACTACATATTTTGTGGCCTACTGTGGCACTTGTTATCTTTCCATTGAGTCTTGGCTGGACGAGTAACATCGTATTGTTTTCTTAATTGTGGCGTCTCGTTGCCGCATCTACCACAATTCACATATAAGGAGGCACTTAAGGCGAGTTGTTCCCATAAGATGTGGCAGTAGTTACCTGTAATACAAAGGATTAGCATTCGAGTACGTATAAAACTTTGATATTACCCTGGAGTTATGGGTAAATATAAGAGTGGATTTATGGAAGTAGTATTTCGCTGTTACACCATATTGTGGTGCTGGATGTAGACAATAGAGATTGGGTTAGCCTCTTTTAACCTGGTTACCTGCCTGCTAATTCACGTAGAGAATTTTTCTACTTCTGTCATAGACAAGGCTAGTTACGACACTCCGGCTGTAACAGCTCTGTCTCTCTTTTCCAGCCATTAACACTAAGGTATGGCTGCTCCTTGCCGCAGTGTCCATTCAGCTATCCTCCAAAGATTTATCGTTGGGGAAGGAACTGAGTCTTGAGTGATGGGCTAAGCACATTATTCAGTTTATCGAGAGCCAATCAATAAGCTGTATGCAACAGCAGGAAGTTGTGCACTAAACCACGCTTACAATTGAGTACATTTCAATGTGGGCAGTCCCACTCAGCCTCATGTGGTTCCATCATCTTTATTTTTTGACTACTAATTCGTTACTGGATATGTGTATGTATCGGGACAGTAGCCACGCACTCACTTTGATTTGTGTCAGGGTAGCCGTCTCACATTTAAGGGGCTCCGGAAAGGCTCAAAATCATGAAAAGTTCAATTTTTACTTTCTTGCGTTTTCTTAATCTGCAGACTATTACCTTTTAATAGATATATAATTTATTCAATTCCGAAGACTACAACTATTTTTAAATTTTTTTTTTTGAAGTGTGTTCTACATGGGCGTGACGCACTGTGGCGCTGTTAAACTGCTGTCAAATGGTGTTATTATTAACGTCCGTGTTCATCAGGTACATTTTAGTGATGTGAGATAAAGTATGTGTTGTGGCTAACCTGCGATGCTTCAATATATATCGCTGGTGTGATTGTCGATTGTTTCATGTTTATTTACTCTGTCGTTATCTCGAAAATATTCGTAATTAATTCTGTTTCTTGAGTCTCTGTTTTGTTGAAGTATAATAATGAGTAAAAGTAAAGTTATTAGAAATCCTCTGAAGGCTTTTAAGAAAAGGAGAAATGTTGGAAAGCCAAAGGTATTTAGAAATATGGGAATGAAGATAGGTTCTAACATGGTACGAGTGATGCTTGCTTTAGACAAGGAACGCCTTCGGGCTGCAGACAGGGCTGTAAAGAGTCTAGAAATACAAGCAAGAGTAAACAGGAGGAGGAACAAGAGGAAGCTGGAGGAGGAGTTTGCAGAGGATGAAGATAATCCATCCTATGGACCTGGAATGCACTAAAAAGTTAATCCAATCTTTGTCGCTCGATTCCCAAAACTTTTATTTTCTCATACTAATTACATGTTTTCTAAGGATCTTCCAAACATATTTGTTTCAAACTTTCAGTAAATGTTACACAGTACCTTCTGCATAATTTAACACAGCGTTTTTCCAAAAAACTGTATATTTTTGAATATATAAATAAAAAATTGCAAAAAAATGTTGCGAATTTTCATTACAATTGAAAAAAAATCATCTTTAATAACTGAAATAAAATTTTGTAAAATCCCTGTGTTAAGTTGTAGCCCATATTCCAATAAATAATGTGCAAAAAGTTCAACTTCCTACCTCAAATACTTTGTGAGGAAAGATGTAATTTATAAGCGTTATTTTAACATTGCAAGTATAGGGCGTTCCGGAGCCCCTTAATAACTATGAATTTGTTCATGTTCCTTATTTTTCCTGTACTGCTTTCCCCTCAACATTGTTGGAAGAGAAACACATTGACGTTCTGTTAGTGCATCAGTTTGTCATTAATGTTTTGGAATTATTCCTTTCGTATTATCGTTTTCATTCTGTTTTTTGAAACTAATATAGTCGTGGCCCGCCACTTGTTCTTCTCATCTGATTTAAGCTCACTTTCAAAAAAAGCATGTGACTAAACCTCTATAACCATGCATATCCTATTACTCTACTATGAACACCTTTCTATAGTTCATCGCATACGGGGCTACCTGGGGTGATGCGCAATATTTTGGATTGCTTATGATACTACGAGCTGGGACGGCTGACCACGATTGCTTTCCTAGCTTACCTCATGCCCATACCGCATTCTCCTGCAAATTCAGATTTAAATCTATTAGTAATACACTTCATTACTTCTTCCCGAAGAACTTGCATTTAGAGGACTATCGTTGCAGCCAACAGTGGCACCATCATTAGCTATGAACTTCACAATCTCAACTACTCCGTTACACTTATACAAACTTGCACTATCCCTTTTTATAACTGAGCAGCAAACTTCCAAACTTGTGCGAAGTGTGGAACTACTAATTTCTGCCAACATTCTATAAATTCTACTTATCGTTCGTTCTGGTCTTAAGCTAAACGAATGGCAGCATGCTGTTATGCTTGCCTCCAAGTGAGTGTTGACTATTGTGAAATGCAAAAATGACAGTACCTCCACTTAGTTCATCTTGTTGTACTGACTTCATTCACTTTCATTCTGTTTTGGACATTGTTGGACTTACGAATATGCGTTTGATTGTGTGAGAGTGAATCCACATCATCAACAGACAGTCGTGGATCACTTTACTTGTTCGCTACAACAATGCGCAGACAGCCACCGATATTTTATCTGTCGCCAGATGCCTTCACTTTATACAAATTATATGTGTTCTACTTTGTTACTTTACATCAGTGTCTGGATTACGAAACTGCATTATTTTTAGAAGAAACTAAGCCTCTCTCCTGCCCCGTTCTATCTTTTTGTTAAACCCTGGTTCATACCTGTTAGAAACATCTTACTGCATTCGGTACCGCGGTCAACTGTTATAACACTTTTCTGCTATAGTCAAACATTTCAGTCTCAGACTTACTGAGTTACTCTACTTGATATTAGATTTTTATTCAACAGTTCTTACTTTGATGTACTCATACCCTCGCTTCACTCATGCATGTAATACTGGTATTAAAGCTTTTCTGCGATATTTGCTGTAAGCACCTTTTGTACCGCCCCCATCTGAAATCTTACGCAGGCTCCCATATAACTTCAAGGCTACCATTCTACACTCCAAAGACGAATTAATAGCTGAGTGATAAGGTCAAATTACACTTGATCACGCCACTGCGCACATCGTTGTATGGAATACTCGAGAACATCCACGAAAAGTAATTACTCTCAGTGTCACATCCGTTCCAAAAACGCGAGTAACCATTGGATTAATTATATAGGTTATGTATACCCAAAGATGCTGCAAGTGACTCAAAGCGGCCTTACTCATACAGCAGCCGTCAGGAGATTAGCAGGGTTAAAACTCTTTTGACACAAGGTTTTGCCGGCCGAAGTGGCCGATCGGTTCTAGGCGCTACAGTCTGGAACCGCGTGGCCACTACGGTCGCAGGTTCGAATCCTGCCTCGGGCATGGATGTGTGTGATGTCCTTAGGTTAGTTAGGTTTAAGTAGTTCTTAAGTTCTAGGGGACTGATGATCACAGCAGTTAAGTCCAATAGTGCTCAGAGCCATTTGAACCATTTGAACACAAGGTTTTATACAGGTACGCCCCCCGCCCCACCCCACCCCACCCCCTCCCCACTCCCTTAATCGATAAGCATTACGGTTTAAGATTTCAGTTGATTTCCATTGAATATATTTGCCTCCGTATGTATTTTAAATATGGGATATATTACATCTTACGGAATCAAAGACCAAACAAGTAACTTGTTATTTTATAACACAGCAAGTAGAAAAAACATAAGAATAAACAATGTGTTAAGGATTGCCTTAATCTATTCTGTTTACTATGGGTGAGCAAAGAGTTCATAATGTATCTTTCAATACTTTGAAACGTCCCCTTTGAGAAATTAAGAATGACAGTGCTGGAAAAACTCTTACGTTATTTGATTTTCGAACAGCTGAACAAAACTCAACGTACTCAAACAGTTTTCTCTTTACTTATTCTGATCATCACTAAATTGACACACAATATTTTTAGCGGAACGCAATCTGACTTACAATAATCCCTACAAAAGAATGGCCCTGACTTACAATAACTTATACCTTTCATGAATCACTTACCTCATAAAAATCTTCGTTACTCGAACTACTGCAATACAGCGAGCGCCAAAACTGCCAGCTAAATAAAAGATTCTAACTACTAAAAGCATTAACTACTGATAAGCATAGTTAGCAAATGAAAGATTTTGATAGAGAACAAACAAGTTATTTACTTTAATAATGTTCTAAAGTCATCATATATATTGTATCTATCAATTCATGACATCCATCATCACAAATTTCCTTTTCCTGGCGGACACACGTCCAGATCGTCCGCTTAAAACTCTGGTATCTCTCTCCCCACATCCACCACTGCTGGCGGCTCACCTCCAACAGCCCAACGCTACACGGTGTTCACATCCAACAGCCCAACACTACACAAGCGAATATTCCAACAGTGAGTCCAACCAGCCACAAACTGCACACAGCGCTGTCAGTGATTTTCATACAGAGCACTACGTGGCGTTACCAACTTAAAAAACCTAAACAGCCTACTTACAACTTTTATGGTTATAACTTTCATAACAGTGGTTTTAGAAAATGTACAGACCAATTTTATCGGGCTACATTCCTTTTTTATTGAAATATCGCCACGAGCTTCTGCTGGTACACCGTCTTGATGGTGTGATACAGTCTCCCAAAACCTCCGAGACCAGACGACCGCACCTGCCAACCATCCTTGGCAGCACCATCTGTGCTGGTTCCAATTGCCGTACTCAAACACTGCACACAGGTGTCGTCGACGCGCCATCATAGCAATTGCCTAGATGAAGCGCCTCAGCAGTCCTCCCGCTGTCCCTGTCGGCTCAGTACACCATCGCTGCACTGATCATTGTCTCCACGCCACTACACAGTCGCATCAGCGTACCTCCTCAGTGGGCCACATTTCTCTATTTTCTTACAAAACTAAAATGGCCATCTTCATTGTAACTTATTGTACTTATTTTGTAAAAATAAAAAAAAAAATTATCAAGACTCTGTACCCCTTGCCCCTTCACAGTAACATCAAAGGATATTCTATCTCATATCAACTTCCATTAGACTAAAGCATCTTAAAATGTTGGCACTACTTGTCCAACCAAGCATTTGCTTGAAGCAATGTTATCAATCAGTTTCCCACTCTCAACATATTTTAAGCTGTAGTTTGCTCCTATGAATGGGAGGGGAAATGTGCATGTTGGGTAACCAGACAGATTGGGGAAGTTTTAATGGAAATTAAAATTTTAGTTTGTTGAGTTGCTGGTTTATGATGCTGTGGAACTGCGTTCCACTGTAGAATTTCAGCTGAACTTAGTCTGGTGCAACACTGGATGTCACCGAATATCACTTCCTACCCATGCACAGACCACGTGAATAGCGTTCTCAAAGTGAATACTGCCGATGGGGAATACTTTATAAAAGCATCTCCGACAGGGGTACTCTTGTGCGGTGCCCTTTAGCAGACAGACAGAGGGCTGCGAGTGGTCAAGTGGGGGACGCATGGCAGGCTAGCGAGAGTGCTCCGGGAACGCCTAGACGCTCTCTCAACCCATTCAGACGTGCTATCCGGCTACTCCTTGTTTGGGCACTATACGCCTCAGTCTGGCTGTCGATGGCGTCTCACGCACCGCAGCCGTACATCTGTATCCTTTATCTGTAAATTACTGGAAATAAACTCCAGCTTATTTGTTCAAACATCCCTTGTTCTAATTCATCAGTTCTCCAACTTTTCTGGAAGCTCACATTCCGCAACTACACTCCTGGAAATTGAAATAAGAACACCGTGAATTCATTGTCCCAGGAAGGGGAAACTTTATTGACACATTCCTGGGGTCAGATACATCACATGATCACACTGACAGAACCACAGGCACATAGACACAGGCAACAGAGCATGCACAATGTCGGCACTAGTACAGTGTATATCCACCTTTCGCAGCAATGCAGGCTGCTATTCTCCCATGGAGACGATCGTAGAGATGCTGGATGTAGTCCTGTGGAACGGCTTGCCATGCCATTTCCACCTGGCGCCTCAGTTGGACCAGCGTTCGTGCTGGACGTGCAGACCGCGTGAGACGACGCTTCATCCAGTCCCAAACATGCTCAATGGGGGACAGATCCGGAGATCTTGCTGGCCAGGGTAGTTGACTTACACCTTCTAGAGCACGTTGGGTGGCACGGGATACAGGCGGACGTGCATTGTCCTGTTGGAACAGCAAGTTCCCTTGCCGGTCTAGGAATGGTAGAACGATGGGTTCGATGAAGGTTTGGATGTACCGTGCACTATTCAGTGTCCCCTCGACGATCACCAGTGGTGTACGGCCAGTGTAGGAGATCGCTCCCCACACCATGATGCCGGGTGTTGGCCCTGTGTGCCTCGGTCGTATGCAGTCCTGATTGTGGCGCTCACCTGCACGGCGCCAAACACGCATACGACCATCATTGGCACCAAGGCAGAAGCGAATCTCATCGCTGGATGAAGACGACACGTCTCCATTCGTCCC
Organism: Schistocerca nitens; assembly: GCF_023898315.1. Classification (NCBI taxonomy): domain Eukaryota; kingdom Metazoa; phylum Arthropoda; class Insecta; order Orthoptera; family Acrididae; genus Schistocerca; species Schistocerca nitens. The sequence continues at coordinate 442,531,589 of NC_064614.1, forward strand.
TCCATTCACGCCTGTCGCGACACCACTGGAGGCGGGCTGCACGATGTTGGGGCGTGAGCGGAAGACGGCCTAACGGTGTGCGGGACCGTAGCCCAGCTTCATGGAGACGGTTGCGAATGGTCCTCGCCGATACCCCAGGAGCAAGTGTCCCTAATTTGCTGGGAAGTGGCGGTGCGGTCCCCTACGGCACTGCGTAGGATCCTACGGTCTTGGCGTGCATCCGTGTGTCGCTGCGGTCCGGTCCCAGGTCGACGGGCACGTGCACCTTCCGCCGACCACTGGCGATAACATCGATGTACTGTGGAGACCTCACGCCCCACGTGTTGAGCAATTCGGCGGTACGTCCACCCGGCCTCCCGCATGCCCACTATACGCCCTCGCTCAAAGTCCGTCAACTGCACATACGGTTCACGTCCACGCTGTCGCGGCATGCTACCAGTGTTAAAGACTGCGATGGAGCTCCGTATGCCACGGCAAACTGGCTGACACTGACGGCGGCGGTGCACAAATGCTGCGCAGCTAGCGCCATTCGGCGGCCAACACCGCGGTTCCTGGTGTGTCCGCTGTGCCGTGCGTGTGATCATTGCTTGTACAGCCCTCTCGCAGTGTCCGGAGCAAGTATGGTGGGTCTGACACACCGGTGTCAATGTGTTCTTTTTTCCATTTCCAGGAGTGTATGTTCTCGGCTAAGTCGTCAACAAAAAAAAAAAATCAAATGTATGCACATCAGTGTCAAACGAAAGGTTTATATTTGGCTACACGAGTCAAATGTCCAGAACAAATGGAGAGGAGTACTAGACGTCTGGGAGAAGTTACGTATAGATGGCATTATGGAATATACGTCGTAATGAACATTTTGCGACAAGCTAAAAACACATGACGCGAATCTGGATTTAATGTGTGAATAACAGACCAGCACACATCTCTGACTGATTCTTTTGAAGACTTACGAAGTTGCTAATGGGTATGTTTATGGTAAAAATGACATTCTGTCTATAAAAATGTGATTCGCTTGATACACTCTACTTTATTTTAGAAATAATCGCAGATAATCATTACTGCCCCCCCCCATGAACCATGGACCTTGCCGTTGGTGGGGAGGCTTGCGTGCCTCAGCGATACAGATAGCCGTACCGTAGGTACAACCACAACGGAGGGGTATCTGTTGAGAGGCCAGACAAACGTGTGGTTCCTGAAGAGGGGCAGCAGCCTTTTCAGTAGTTGCAAGGGCAACAGTCTGGATGATTGACTGATCTGGTCTTGTAACAATAACCAAAACGGCCTTGCTGTGCTGGTACTGCGAACGGCTGAAAGCAAGGGGAAACTACGGCCGTAATTTTTCCCGAGGGCATGCAGCTTTACTGTATGATTAAATGATGATGGCGTCCTCTTGGGTAAAATATTCCGGAGGTAAAATAGTCCCCCATTCGGATCTCCGGGCGGGAACTACTCAAGAGGATGTCGTTATCAGGAGAAAGAAAACTGGCGTTCTACGGATCGGAGCGTGGAATGTCAGGTCCCTTAATCGGGCAGGTAGGTTAGAAAATTTGAAAAGGGAAATGGATAGGTTAAAGTTAGATATAGTGGGAATTAGTGAAGTTCGATGGCAGGAGGAACAAGACTTCTGGTCAGGTGACTACAGGGTTATAAACACAAAGTCAAATAGGGGTAATGCAGGAGTAGGTTTAATAATGAATAGGAAAATAGGAACGCGGGTAAGCTACTACAAACAGCTTAGTGAACGCATTATTGTGGCCAAGATAGATACGAAGCCCACACCTACTACAGTAGTACAAGTTTATATGCCAACTAGCTCTGCAGATGAAAAAGAAATTGAAAAAAAGTATGATGAAATAAAAGAAATTATTCAGATAGTGAAGGGAGACGAAAATTTAATAGTCATGGGTGACTGGAATTCGAGTGTAGGAAAAGGGAGAGATGGAAACGTAGTAGGTGAATATGGATTGGGGCTAAGAAATGAAAGAGGAAGCCGCCTGGTAGAATTTTGCACAGAGCACAACTTAATCATAGCTAACACTTGGTTTAAGAATCATGATAGGAGGTTGTATACATGGAAGAACCCTGGAGATACTAAAAGGTATCAGATAGATTATATAATGGTAAGACAGTGATTTAGGAACCAGGTTTTAAATTGTAAGACATTTCCAGGGGCAGATGTGGACTCTGATCACAATCTATTGGTTATGACCTGTAGATTAAAACTGAAGAAACTGCAAAAAGGTGAGAATTTAAGGAGATGGGACCTGGATAAACTGAAAGAACCAGAGGTTGTACAGAGTTTCAGGGAGAGCATAAGGGAACAATTGACAGGAATGGGGGAAAGAAATACAGTAGAAGAAGAATGGGTAGCTTTGAGGGATGAAGTAGTGAAGGCAGCAGAGGATCAAGTAGGTAAAAAGACGAGGGCTAGTAGAAATCCTTGGCTAACAGAAGAAATATTGAATTTAATTGATGAAAGGAGAAAATATAAAAATACAGTAAATGAAGTAGGCAAAAAGGAATACAAACGTCTCAAATATGAGATCGACAGGAAGTGCAAAATGGCTAAGCAGGGATGGCTAGAGGACAAATGTAAGGATGTAGAGGCTTATCTCACTAGGGGTAAGATAGATACTGCCTACAGGAAAATTAAAGAGACCTTTGGAGATAAGAGAACCACTTGTATGAACATCAAGAGCTCAGATGGAAACCCAGTTCTAAGCAAAGAAGGGAAAGCAGAAAGGTGGAAGGAGTATATAGAGGGTTTATACAAGGGCGATGTACTTGAGGACAATATTATGGAAATGGAAGAGGATGTAGATGAAGATGAAATGGGAGATACGATACTGCGTGAAGAGTTTGACAGAGCACTGAAAGACCTGAGTCGAAACAAGGCCCCCGGAGTAGACAACATTCCATTGGAACTACTGACGGCCTTGGGAGAGCCAGTCCTGACAAAACTCTACCGTCTGGTGAGCAAGATGTATGAAACAGGCGAAATACCGACTTCAAGAAGAATATAATAATTCCAATCCCAAAGAAAGCAGGTGTTGACAGATGTGAGAATTACCGAACAATCAGTTTAATAAGCCACAGCTGCAAAATACTAACACGAATTCTTTACAGACGAATGGAAAAACTAGTAGAAGCCGACCTCGGGGAAGATCAGTTTGGATTCCGTAGAAATACTAGAACACGTGAGGCAATACTGACGTTACGACTTATCTTAGAAGAAAGATTAAGGAAAGGCAAACCTACGTTTCTAGCATTTGTAGACTTAGAGAAAGCTTTTGACAATGTTGACTCGAATACTCTCTTTCAAATTCTGAAGGTGGCAGGGGTAAAATACAGGGAGCGAAAGGCTATTTACAATTTGTACAGCAACCAGATGGCAGTTATAAGAGTCGAGGGACATGAAAGGGAAGCAGTGGTTGGGAAGGGAGTAAGACAGGGTTGTAGCCTCTCCCCGATGTTATTCAATCTGTATATTGAGCAAGCAGTAAAGGAAACAAAAGAAAAATTCGGAGTAGGTATTAAAATCCATGGAGAAGAAATAAAAACTTTGAGGTTCGCCGATGACATCGTAATTCTGTCAGAGACAGCAAAGGACTTCGAAGAGCAGTTGAACGGAATGGATGGTGTCTTGAAGGGAGGATATAAGATGAACATCAACAAAAGCAAAACGAGGATAATGGAATGTAGTCGAATTAAGTCGGGTGATGCTGAGGGTATTAGATTAGGAAATGAGACACTTAAAGTAGTAAAGGAGTTTTGCTATTTGGGGAGCAAAATAACTGATGATGTTCGAAGTAGAGAGGATATAAAATGTAGACTGGCAATGGCAAGGAAATCGTTTCTGAAGAAGAGAAATTTGTTAACATCGAGTATAGATTTAAGTGTCAGGAAGTCATTTCTGAAAGTATTTGTATGGAGTGTAGCCATGTATGGAAGTGAAATATGGACGATAAGTAGTTTGGACAAGAAGAGAATAGAAGCTTTCGAAATGTGGTGCTACAGAAGAATGCTGAAGATTAGATGGGTAGATCACATAACTAATGAGGAGGTACTGAATAGGATTGGGGAGAAGAGGAGTTTGTGGCACAACTTGACCAGAAGAAGGGATCGGTTGGTAGGACATGTTCTGAGGCATCAAGGGATCACCAATTTAGTATTGGAGGGCAGCGTGGAGGGTAAAAATCGTAGGGGGAGACCAAGAGATGCATACACTAAGCAGATTCAGAAGGATGTAGGTTGCAGTAGGTACTGGGAGATGAAGAAGCTTGCACAGGATAGAGTAGCATGGAGAGCTGCATCAAACCAGTCTCAGGACTGAAGACCACAACAATAACAACAATCATTACTGATTTTAACAATTCACTGACCACGTTCAGAATCCTTCCGTCTTAGATAGCACGTGCCAAACATAGAATGCGTGGCAGTAAGGAAACGCATCTTGTGGACGCTTTCTTAGCCATCTCGCATGTATTCTGAAGGTTACCAATGTGCAACCAAAATTAGTAACCGATGTGATTATTTTATGTCATTCCGAGCAGATTAATTTAAACACACAAAACGTTCATGCTTGTGAATATTATGCTAAAGTGTAATGTCTCTGAGGTTGTGGCTAAAATCCTCCACCGCATCTTTTATCCGAGGGGCGCCGATAAGGATGATCGCGGTAGGATGTGCGTGATGGTTTGTAGGAGCTACTGCTAAACTAAGCCTTCAGTCAGTCCGTGGGGCGTGCACGGTTCGGGTAGCACAAGTGATAATAAATGAGGGTATCCACAAAGGGGGTGAGAGTCTCGGCCTGCCCCTAGGTTGCAACTTCTGACACGGTGTTCAGAATAAATGTTCTCATGCACCCTGTTCGCTCACACAGTTTTAACTAGCCAGATATCTGCTGTAGCATAATATACACCAGCCAGCACACATACATCGCGGTATGCCATGTAAGTTTCTGACAAACTACTAAAAATCTACCTGGGGACTGGGGTTGCTGTTGTGGTCTTCAGTCAGAGAGCTGGGTTGGTGCTGTTCTCCACACTATGCTATCTTGTGCAAGCTTCCTCATCTCTGCTTCACTACCTCATCGCACATCCATTTGAACCGGTTTACTGCAGTCTGGACTGGTTTGCTTCTCTGAAAATTCATCAGTAGGCCACAAAGTGTCCTAACAACCAGTCTCATCTTTTATTAGTCAAGGTGCACCATAAATTTCTTTTTTCCCCATTTCGATTCAATGCCACTTCCTTAAGTATCCAATCGTCTCATCTCATCTTCAGCATTATTTTGTAGCACCGCTATTCAGAAATTTTTATTCTCTTCTTGTCGAAACTGCCTGTCGTCCACGTTTTAGAATCACGTTTCACTTCCTTCTCAATTACTGCTCTCCTTTTATGTACGACAGCCAGTGGCGAAGTGGGGAGCCGTTCTACCGCTGTCAGGTTGGTGTGGCGCCCACATCCCAATAGTTCCGGGTCTGTACGTAGTCTGGACGTGAACCCCGTGCAAAAACCTTTGAGGAATACTTTCAAAGCTTGTTTACCGCAATAAGAGACAATTTGATGCCGTCTGTGAGGTGAAAAGAGTGATACAAGAAGAGTTGGAAACAATTTCAGTGCAAGAACTACATACTCTAAATATCAATGGCAAAGAGAGTTTTTGAGGTAATTAGGAAGGACAGAGGTTGGAAGAAGTACTAACAGTCCAATAACACAAAAAGACAGTGAGTGTCTTTATATCAGTTTCCACCCAGGAAATGGAAACACCTTATTTGTTACTTGTGTTATGAAAGAAATTTTTATATGAAATGTTTCTACTACTTTCATAATAAATTCGATAGTTTTATACTTCAGATATGTAGATTAATTTCTTAGGAACCGTGTCTTTGTACTGATTTCCACCACCGTATTCTTTCTTCATCTTCAGCGTCACCGTTTGTCACTCTGCTGTACAGTACTTGGCACTAGGCGGTTTAAAATCTGTACAGGGTGTTTATAAATGAATATCGGGGTTTTAACGCTTTATAATATTTACTACATTGAACTTACAGTTATACATGGTATGTCAAATGAAAGAGCAACTAAAACAGTTGTGTTTGACACCAGTGCGCATGCGCAGCGCGCAATGTTTCCGCCGCAATCACTGTACCCAAGCACTGGATAGGCCGCAAGGGGGCCCAATGACAGGGCTTGCTTTGCATGGCGTCCACGTTCACCAGACCTTACGCCATGCGATTTTTTCCTTTGGGGCTTCATCAAGAATCGTGTGTACGTGCCTCCGTTACCAGCAGACCTCCTTGAATTAAGAAACCAGATTGAAGCAGCTGTTGCTACAATCACTGAAGACACACTTATCAACGTTTAGGAAGAACTCGGCTATAGACCTGATGTGTGCCGTGAGGCAAATGGTGCTCACAATGAACATTTATAAGGTTCTTGGTAAAATTGTTTGAGTTCCTCTTTCATCTGACATATCATTTATAACTGTAAGTTTAATGTAATAAATATTATAAAGCTTTCAGACGGTCATAACTGCGTACTGTACCAGTAGATTCGTGGCTCAAAACTTCGCGCAGGATCAGTTTCTGGGGCTGATATCTTGGAAGTGTGCTTTTCTTCGCATTAAAATACGAGGTCAAATTGGCGATGCCTGGTAGTTATTCCAAAAACGTGAGGGTGGGAAGGGGTGGAGTTTTGAGCCAAAATATCTCAGAGTCTTTCAGTTTAAGTTGTACACAACTGACCAGCGAAATGTGAGCCCAATCTTTTGGCCGTGTCTGGGGCCTTCCCCTTGTCAGTGAGATGTGTGCCTCAACAGTTCGCACTGTTACATTGCGCTGATGAATCTCCACAATACTTTCCATGCAAGTGGCCGGATACCTGTTGAGTATCTCTGGCTAGCAATAAGCTGATGACCTGCCAGACGGTGGCAGCTGCGGCACTTTGCCAGAGAGAGAGGCGTGTGCGCTGCGGCAGGCGCTGCTGCTAAAGCGGCTGCAGTTGCGGTGGCCGCGCCACGCCAGGCCACGCCGGCCAGCCCGGGTCAGCCGCCTTAATTAACGAGCCCATTAGCACGCGCCCCTACCTGTAATTGCTCCTCAGCCACGCGCTCAAATCGCAACACAACCTCTGTCCGGCTGCCGTGGCCCCTACATCGGGCTATGAGCGGGCAATCTGTTTTGCCTGCGTAGTGGCGCTTGTGCCCCGTTGCTGGCAAACACATACCTATTCTGTAAACAGAAGTCGGAGAGGGTAGAAAGGAAATGAAAAGGGGGGGAACTACTGGTATCAGCGGCATCGAGACTTGATGCGGAATCAGCGGCGACGAGAGAAAATGTGTTCCGGACTGGGTCTCGAACCCGAGATCTCCTGCTTATTAGGCAGCTGAGTTAACCACTGCGTCATTCGGAGCAGTGTTTATCGAAAATGCGTGGTGTATCTCGGCACGTTCACCGGCCGACTGACATTAGTACCTAGCGCCACGTATCTGCAGTCTTTGCCCGTGTCCTCCAAGCTCACTGATTTAAGATTCCCGCTGGAGGTCGAACGTTATTGTGCATCCGCACTGGAGGTGGTGGATTCAGTGCCCATAGAGGCAGTGTTACATGTACGAAAGAACAGGCACCAAGCATTCATGTAATTGATTCACCGCGATGGGCGATGAATCCGCGATCTTCAGTACATATGCACAATTACATTTGACCTCCTGTGGGAAACTCAAAGTAGCAAGCATAGACGACACGGACAAGATAAGTGGCGCTTGGTGGGAATCGCATTTGCGATAAGCACTGTGGCCGGATGATGCAGTGGTTACCGCAGCTGCTTAGAGCGGCGCGGGGTAGCCGCGCGGTCTAGGCGTCTTGTCACGGTAGGTGCGGCTCCCCGCGTCTGATGTTCGAGTCCTCCCTCGGACAAGGGTGTGTGTGTGTGTTGTCTTTAGCGTAAGCTAGTTTAAGCCTTAGTTGGTAACATGTAAAAAAATGGCTTTTAAAGTAACATCCGTCTGGGCGACTAAGGTGACCAAATTTTTCAAAAAATTTCCGCTTTAGTGAATACCGAAAATAAATAACAATTTAAAAGCTTGATGAAACGTTAATACTAATATTTTTATTGTCTTTCAATCACATTTTCCAATACAATACGAAAAATTTATAAAATTAAGTACTAGTTTTTACATAAAATAGTTTTGAAAAATTCACAAAATTTAATATTTCTGTTTCTAAATTTGACATGTGTTTTCTCAAATATCTTGATATACATGCAAAGGTATAGTTCGTTTTGCCATCATAATTTGTGTCACTTTCGCGTGTCATCATTTTCCCTACTCTGAAGGGAGCACCACCACGTTGTTCATTCTCGGACGTGCAAAGAATATCATTCACATCTATCACAGAATCATTGTCATGTTCTGAATCTAATACGTGATCTTCCTCAGGAACATGAGAATGGTGTGAATTAGAATCATAATCGCTTTCTTCAAACTGCTCTAAAGCCATCTGCACCATTCTTTTGCTTCTTTATGACACACAGGGTATCCCTCCACTGATAGCCATCTACAAGTAATGAGATATTTGAAAAGTAAGGAATATAACACAAAAAAACTTACTCGGTTAGAGTAATATCTGTCTGTCAGACGGAGTAAAAATCTTACCTCTACAGTAATATCCGCCTGTGAGACAATGTGACTGACGTTTGTGTGCGAGTAAAACAATAAAAAAATGGTTCAAATGGCTCTGAGCACTATGGGACTTAACTGCTGAGGTCATTAGTCCCCTAGAACTTAGAACTAGTTAAACCTAACTAACCTAAGGACATCACACACATCCATGCCCGAGGCAGGATTCGAACCTGCGACCGTAGCGGTCTCGCGGTTCCAGACTGCAGCGCCAGAACCGCGCGGCCACTTCGGCCGGCAGTAAAACAATACTATCGTGTAAATGAGACAATGACGTCCACACAGTAGCAAGTTCAACTCACGAATCAAGCATAGCTGAAATATCAGAACCAAGTAACAATACACGTCTGCGAGCTTTTATACCCGCCTAAGAGATGGATGTTACCAACTGAGGATTAAGTTTGATTAAGTAGTGCGTAAGCTTAGGGACCGATGACCTCAGCCGTTTGGTGCCATAAGACATAACCACAATTTTCCAGATTTTCCAACTGTCTATTAAACAGGAGATCCCGGGTTCGAGTCCTGTCCAGCACACATTTTCACTCGTTCCCGCTGATACAGTATAATGTCACGATGTAGCTCATATCAGCAGTCCCTTTCCTTTCATTTCCTGTCCACCCTTTCCACCTTCAATTGACATAATACATATCACAGTTGCAGATTTCATGTGGTGTGTGTTCTTTCAGACATGTCCGAAAGAGTGGACACCACGCATTCATTTAAACACATGCCTGTCAGTTACTACGCCGATACAAACACAAACATTGTGGCAACTACTTATTTGCTAAAAGTCCTTAAAATTCCGTCGCTACAACATTCCAGTGCATCAACACATATTACAAAAATAGATGTATGTATATGTGTGTTCCACATCTTCTCATCAACACTGGACCGATTTCATCCAAACTGCCGGCAGGGGTGGCCGAGCGGTTCTAGGAGCTACAGTCTGGAACCGCGAGACCGCTACGGTCGCAGGTTCAAATCCTGCCTCGGGCATGGGTGTGCGTGATGTCCTTAGGTTAGTTAGGTTTAAGTAGTTCTAAGTTCTAGGGGACTGATGACCTCAGAAGTTAAGTCCCATAGTGCTCAGAGCCATTTGAACCATTTTTTCATCCAAACTTGGTATGCATATCACCGTCTGGAAAGAATTATTGTGGGGTAAGAACCACGTACCTATCAAAGAGGTGGGTGTGAAAAAGTAGTGCAGCCTACAACATACGAATTCCATTACTTTGGTCATCCAGTATTTGAGAATGAGAACACTAAGTAACTCACAACAAACTTCACAGAGTAATTCAAACATTTAAGAAACTATTGCCCGCTGACATCTCCATATCCCCACCCACAAATGATGAAAGGAAAAACGTTTATCGCTTACTAATTTTTGCTGTTTATGCGGTAAAGCTACCGCATCAAGCAGGACGTTTTGACTTCTTACTTCTTTACTACTAACTGTATTCGCGACACATTTTACAGTGCTCAGATATATCACTAAATGTAGCACCAAAATTATATCACTTAACAAGACACAGTTCAGGAGATACAACGTCCCAAACACCATGATGCGTGAAAAACTGTCGCATCATGCATGACGTTTTAATTTATTATTATTAACTTTATTCACAACACATTGGCAGGCAATAGCCAAGTATACCACTACATGTCCCTGCAAAATTATATTATTGTAAAGCACATAATTCAGCAGATACGACGTCATAAACTGAACCTCATGGAAATGAAACTGCAGGCGACATTCGCTATAGATAGAGATGAAATACGTGTGACATAAGATGAATAGGTGTGAAATATATTTGACATGTGCTCAAGCGGGCAAAGCCATTCGTAAAAGGCTCATCCTAAACCCCTGTAACGATTTCTCCCAAATTTAGTACGCATATTAGTTACGATATGGAAAGAAATACTATGGGAGAAAGAACCACCAGCCCCCTATTGGTGTGAGTATGGATTGAGAAGGGAAGGGAAGGGAGGAGGGGATGAACAGATAGGGAAGGGAAAGGAGGATATGGACAGAGATTGGGGAAAGGAAGAGACAGACTAATAGAAGATTGGAATAAATACATACCCAGGCAAAGTTTGTTATTCAACTAGTATTTCTGTTAAACTCTTCTCATTTGACAGCTTCATATATGATAAAACGATGGACTTACTTGGAGAGAAATTGAATGCTGACGAGGTGTTGTCGGTGATATTAGGAGTGCACTCATTAGACAGTAAAGTCGTACGTTATTTTTGGCTGGGAGACCCCGCTGAGCAGGTTCAGCCGTCTAATTGGAAAAGTTTTTCTGTCCTTCACACACAATGGCACGTTTCCTTTGCGAAATGCGAGAGTTGTGTGTTTAACTGCATCTGAGGAGTGTAGGTGACTGTAACGCTTGTGTATAGCCTCGTGTCAGACTTACGTTGGAGGATGGTGAGAGAAGGGAGACGGCGAAATTCAGTGCCGAGACGTAGCCTGCTGCCAGACATTACCAGGAACCATCAATCGCACTAAAAGGAAGATTAAAATCGGTAGTTATTTTTGGGCCACCACCTGCACTTGAAACAGATGATGAGAAAGAAAAAGGGTGCGGCACATAATTAAATTGCAGCGTAGTGGTTTTTCTCCCAATAGAGAGTCAGTCCGTGTGATGGCATTCAAATTATGTGACAGCCACAAAATCCCCATCATTTTAATAAGGAACGCCAGAAGGCAGATTGGCTTGAAAGTTGTCTTGGTCCTGAACCCCTTGTTATCAGTTAGAAAAGGTAATGGAGTGTCGATAAGCAGAGCTGCAAGGATGAATAAGGAAAGAACAGAAAACTATTTCACCATGCTGGAGAGAATCCTCTGACAGTGAGACAGTGATTTAGTTGGGAAACCAGGTCACACTTTTAATGAGATGTGAGTGGTTTACGGCTGAATAACAAGGACAAGTGAGACTCAAATAATGAGATCACTATTACTAGTGGCGAAAAAGGCGAAACTGTTTCAGGTGCTACTTGTTTCAGTGCTGAAGGGATGGTGGGATAGGCATGCCCCCCACTCTCCACCTTCTGCGTTTTCAAGGGGAAAACAACGGAATGCCACATGGATCACAAGTTGTGATGAGTGAGAAGTCAGCCTACGTGACTTCTGACATATTTTATGTTTGGCTCTGAGATCATTTTCTTCTGAGCAAACCAGTTGGAAAAGTCCTTATTTTGGGTAAGCATTCCTTACATGGCTGAATGGTGGACATATTAGCCTCTTGACCGCTGTTTCTTCAGTCACTGACGACGTTTTACTACTCTGCTTGTAAAAGTTTCATCTAAAGTAACCGTGGCAGATAACAAGGCTGCAGTTCGGCGAGTTGTTGGGATATCCTTGGGCGAAAGCAACAACAATAGTGAACACCGTGTCTTGATTTAGGGCAACAGGGATCGCACCTTTCTATATGATACCAATCTCAGGGCATGCCTATCCCACCATCGAAGAATCAGCACAATCAACACTGTAAGAAGCTCCTTCTGTTACCAGTGGAAAACCTAGCAGTGCTTCTTCAAACAATTCTCAAGACATCCCAGAGGAACTAGCGGATCCAGAGGTAGTTCAGTCACCAATGGGAGTTGTAAATAAAATCTCTAAGATCTTGGAGGTGGGAAAAAAATCACATCACTAGGTGCTGCTACAAGAGATGTTAGAATTTTAAATTCGGGAAAACGTTAAGCTTCAAACTGACAAAGCCATGATTGCTGGGTTCCCGAGCGGTCAGGGGCGCCTTGTGACGGTTCGCGCGGCTGACCCCGTCGGAGGTTCGAGTCCTCGCTCAGGCATGGGTGTATGTGTTGTCCTTAGAGTAAGTTAGTTTAAGTTAGATTCAGTCGTGTGTAAGATTAGGAACCGATGACCTCAGCAGTTTGTTTCCATAAGACCTTACCACAAATTTCCAAAATTTGACAAAGCCAATAGGAGAAAAACAAGGAGGCGAATAGGCAAAATGTGAAAAAGCCAAAAGCTCCACCAGAAGAAGAAGAAGAAGAAAATAGGAGCAACACCTTTATCTCAGAAGACTCTGATCCCAACATGTAAGATAGTGAAGGCTCTGAAGGAAAAGTTTGTGTGCAATGTGAGGAGGACAACTATTGCGCAATAAGAAATTCTGATCGGCACAAATGTGTTACGTGGAGCTGTTGGTTGCATGAAAGCTACACAAAATTCTATAATACTTGTAACGTATTTGGTAAAACTGTGATGCGAAGAAAAAGATAACAAACAAATTTTCAGTTCTGCTGAGTTTCATAATTATTAAATGTTACCAGCTTGATCGGTACAGAGCATTGGAAATACTTTTGTTGGCAACTAAATGCTTTACTTCGAATGTCTCCTACGATTTATTTGATCTTGTAATGAATAAAATATTGCATAAATCAAATGGTTCAAATGGCTCTGAGCACTATGCGACTTAACTTCTGAGGTCATCAGTCGCCTAGAACTTACAACTAATTAAACCTAACTAACCTAAGGACATCACACACATCCATGCCCGAGGCAGGATTCGAACCTGCGACCGTAGCGGTCGCTCGGTTCCGGACGGTAGCGCCCAGAACCGCACGGCCACTCCGGCCGGCCAAATATTGCATAAATTCACAGACTGTTTTGAATTTGTTACCTAGTGATCGCCAGTCCATCTCACCTAGATGGTCTAGGTAGATGAACCGGTTACCAGATTTTACCGTGGCGTCCAAATTGACAATTTTCAGGAATTTTTCCTATAAATATTACAAATATATTCGATATTAGATAACTGTGTGTCTTTTTAATTACTATAGAATGGCTGGGGTGCCCCGAAACCACATTACAAGGAAAGGTGATCCCTCTCTCCCGGAATTACCCTATATTTTGGTAATAATGGATGTGTTTTCCATATTTGTGAAGTAACATCAACTGAGACAATATATTCCAAAAATAATAGCTAGCAAGCTCGGGCAACATTATTTGGATACAGTATGCCAATCTAAACAAGTTAGCAGTGACAACAGATCTCAGTTTTTATCCAAACCATGGAAGAGTACATTGGAAGGAATATGTATGAAGGCTGTACGTAGAACTCTCAGTTTCATCTGTCTTCGAACCCTGCAGAGAGTGTGATGAAACGGCTCACATGACTATGTAGGGATTACTGTCATGACCACCATACTGTCTGGCGATTTAATGTTCGAGTTTGGAGAAAGTTGTAATGAACTTCAGTATTCAACTTCTGAGATATCAGCGTATGAATTGCTAGAGGGTAAAAGACCTGAAACGATGACTGAACAGCTGCTGAAATTCCAAAAAAGGAAAGATTAGTAACAAAGGAAGACTCTTGAAAGGCAAGACATGGCAGGAAAGCGGTACAAAACGAATATGTAACGGAGGACCTTGTACTAATAAGTGCTCATAAGAAATCGTCTAAGATAGATGCTGAGATAAAGAAATGTTTGAAGTCTACTCAGTATCATTTATGTCGACAAAAACAGTACAGTTAAGAAACTCATTATAAATTTAGGGCCTTGAAATGTGAAATCCAAAAACGTTTGATGTCGTACATCACCGCTTTTGCCTGAAATAGCTTCTTGAAGTTTGATTTTACGTAAATGTAATGTAGGGCAGTGTCGTCTTGGTACATCTGTTGAATTCAGTTTCACTAATCACATGTATGTGACTACCTGAGTCAAGATCAGTAGACGAAGTTATGTTACCTAAAGAAAACAGTATCATAGGAAGTGCAGTAGCATTCGGTGTATTATCTGCTTCCTGTAATAAAATATCTCTCATGTCTTCTAGACGTACGAAATTTACTGTTTCGGCAGCGACGTTTTCAATGTCAGCTGCCGACGTTGCGTGTCATTGGTGTGTGTTACTTCCGCGCCGCTGATTATTGGCCGGATTAGGCGGCCTCGTTTCAACCATTTACGTGTCGCAGCGGGCTTGTACTTGTGTTTTGTCAATATTGACTGTGTTGTCTGTTATTGTTTTGATAATGTTCACCATTTTGATAATTGTCTCTATCATTCCTGTTTTAACATGAACTTTGTGGACCCGATCGATCAGAATTGTACTCTTAAAATACGAGTTGCGCCTGTAGTTGTTTTAATTACTGTAAGCGTGGTCGTTTTCATTGCGACTATTCTGTCGACTTCCGTGAACTTGGTCGTGTCTACGGAAATGGCTTCTGTCACGATAATTATTTCGCTTTATCAGTGTGAATCATACGGATGATGCCTGTTTTGTCGTCTGTCTCTGTGATAATGAATTTTGCGAGAGCATTCGTCATTTCTCTGATCGTTCGGGGAAGTGAATGTTGCGAGTCATTATGCCTGTTGTCATATTTTCGAGTGATGCAGTTGTTGGAGTCTAGTTCCAGTCCTTGTAACGAACCTTTAAAACATTTTGGTCGTCCTTGAATCTTTGTCAATTACGTGACGGAAATCTGAAGTCAATATCGGTAAGCAAGTGCGTATGAATTCAGGTGGACTTTACGGGTTTGTAAGATATTAGTTCGTACGTAACATCTCAAAATATTTGCCTGGGCTTGAAAACTTGGACTGACCAAAATTTATTATTATTACACTGTGCTTTACTCTATCCCGAGTAGCTTGCGACCAATAAGCAGAAAACAAAGCGTGATAAAAACAATCCTCACTTCGCATTCTCACAGCTGGCTCGCTTTCGAGGTATCAACACATAAATTCCGACCTATGACTTAAAGGTTAATTTGATGGTACTGGAAACAAAACCTTGTCGAACGAACTTTGGCCAAAGTTACGAAAAATTTTGACTTTACAAACGATGACAAAATGCTTGTAATCGAAATTGTCGTTTCGATAAGAGTGGAATGTTCTCTAATACACCTGATGGACAGCTTACTATTGTGCCTAGTTGAAAAGCATTGTTCTCTGTGAAAGTCACAAAGACGCCACAAACTGTTGGATTCATCACAAGTTTCGGATCGTGGGTGTGAGTGCGTAAAGTCGTTGGTGTCATTACTATTTAGTTAAGGTTCGATAGGTGTCAACCGTGCTCGCTTGTTGTTTATGTCTTTTCTCTTGCTGACTGACTTTAATCTCATATTCTTTAAAGTTCTTAGGTGCCTAATAAAATGTTGCGTCAAAATGGTACAGGGCGTGTAACGTCAGAATCATTGTCCGTACTTGTAGACAAATTTGCCATTTTTGTCGTCAGATCTTCGACATTCCTTGTTAACGTACTAGATTGTTCTTTTTGTTCGTCAGAGTTCAGTCTTAATGCGTTTACCTGTTCACTAACTGTTTCAATAGGTGGTGGTGATGTTGTGCGAATTGCCAGACTACAGCGTTCGATACAGTCGTATTTATTTTTCCAAGTAGTTCTTTGTCGTTCTTTTGTGTCTTTTTTCACTTCTTTTGTTAACTTTCAATACTGTGTGGCCTGGTCTCTAACCACGTAATAACTGATTGTAAGTTGTTTCTTATCTCTTGTCGAATTTCTAAAGAAAGGTTTTGCTGTTTTTTCCTCAGGTTTCTTGATGTCTTTACTTACTTCTTCTTCTGATTATGTGTTTTGTTCTAGTGTTTTACATGTGACATTAAAGGTTTTATTCATGTTCTGTAGCAACTCTAACAGTGTTGGATTATTGATTTCCACATTCGCATTTACCAGATTTGCAACGTCTGAGTGCGTACCGGCAGTAACAGGTGTTGGCTCATGCACTGTTTGATTAAAAGAAATGGAAGAAAAAGCCGAATCGACTGTCGCAGTAAATGGCTGTTGCAAAATTTCGCATAGCCAGGCGACGTTTTGCCTACCGATTCATCTTCTGAAATATTTTGTTCACCGTTGGATATACGATCCGTCCATTCCTTAATAAGGAACCCATCTGTGATGGACACTTATTTGCATTCTCTGAAATCTCACATAAATTATTAATGTGTAACGACTGTCGTGCTTCACCTGTATCATTAATAATCGGTTCATTACTTCGTGACGTGGTATGCGATCTAATACCACGACGAAATATTGTGTTGCTAGCTATAACGTTGAGACGTAAAGACTGAATTATTAAACAAAATTTTCATTTGTAGTTAAATATGCGAAAGTATTGAATCCTTATGCAACTGAAAAATGTAAGAAAAATCTAGATAACACTGAAATATTTCACAGTGTTTGTACTATTGCCGCCCTATGCAACAAATATCTTCATACTCAATATTGTTTTGCAAAAGGAGAAAGAAAAGTTTCACAAAATCACACACAAAAAAGGTAATGAAATTACAAAAGATGAAAGAGAAAATACAGATGTTTGGGCATATACGTGCGACGCTGATTCACTAGCAAGAACCCGAGGCAATCCAACTACGTAATCACAAAAAAACCAGAGGAATATTCTAGGCGAAAGGGGTTCACATGTGTAAGCTTCCTATTAAAAAGAAACATTGTCTCTTTATTAAAAAAACACATTGATTTCGAAAACTTTTTCCTCGTGCAACGTGTATTTTAAATTTATTCAACCGCTGAACAAAACTGACTGTTGGTTGGCCCTGTGTTGCGCTTGTGAACAGTGTCGTGAAAGAAAAATTTAAACTTCATGAATGCAAAATTTGAAATCAAGAAAATGAATCTATTTAAATGTCAAACTTAATTGCATGCTCAATGAAAACCGTTAAACTCACCGAAGCACATAATGAACGTTATGTGATACGAAGTTCTAAGTTCGACTTGCGATGTCCACAAAAATAAATTACTGCTCTACTCAAAAGAAAAGAACTGTTTGAAATTACCGACACTGCTCACCGAAAATTAATGTTCTGGCTAGCTGACAATCCTAACTACACAATCTTTGCGCAAGAACGTAAGGTGAGATCTGTCACGAAATAAAACTGACTTACCTGTCGCTCAGCATGCTCTTTGGGTGTCTGGAGTACTGACTTTCTCGAAAGCAAATACAAATCAGTAGGTGCAACAGCTAACGATAAATAAACTGCTCTAAATTTGTTTGTCAGAAGCAAATTTAAAGCATTACTTTGAATCATGGAGGTGTGTTTCACTTTAAAGGAAATCACCCACGAGAAATCATACTGATTATTGATAAAAAGACAACATAAGAAGAATAACAAATACAGAATTCTCTCATAACAAAAATTACAGACATAGCTTTAAAATTTCTACTGTACTGTGTATTTGCACTAATAATTTGTACTAAATCGTCTGAGGAAGATCGTGCTGTATTTTCAGATACAGATCTTACTCGTTTCACGATTCACTGCTGACTGACTTCAAGTGGCTTCCAGCAAGCCCCTTATAGTTTACAATAACTAGAATTGAGTTTAGCTATTGTTTTCTTTCACACATTGCAATTAAAGATTTACGTTTCTGAGCAAATGAATAGCGGAAGAAGATTCGTTTGAAAGAGAACTTTTGGGGTACAACGATAATTTCTATTGATTTCTGCTCGCTAATTTGCTTAAGTTTTGGATTTATTTCAGCAACAATGTTTTTACTAAAGAAGTTAATTACTCAGAAACTAAATGAGTGCAAGGGCTGCTAACTCATTTTCGCCATTAGCTGCATAACTGCTACACCGTAGTTATTTACAAAGCTTTTTCATCTAGAATGTTAGTAACTGGATATGTGTTTACAAATTAACTGTGACAACGAAACCTGAAATTACAGATGTTTTGTAATTAGACTGTTTCTAGGCAAACTAGTTAACTCCTTAACTATGGATAAACAAAGCAATGTAATAGATGATTAACTTAAGTTGGATAATTATTTTATCTGTTTTGGTTGGAGAACACCACAGCTGTTTTCATAAATTACACTGTATTAAGTACTTTAACCAGCCACAAGTTTTCTTGAAATGTTTTATGATACGCTTACTAGTTTCGGGACTGAGACCATCGTCAGATTGGAGCACTGAATTCTTTCAAATTTGTGTCCTATAATATAACAAGTTTTGTGACGCTTAATCTTCCAAATATTTTGTATTTGCATACTAAAAACTTTGTTCAGTTTAAGACGCAAATGTAAAATATTTGGAAAACTATGCATCAAAAAAATTTTGTTGTATTTTAGGACACAGATGTAAAAGAAGTCAGGGCTACCACCTGATGATGGGTTCAGGCCCTAAACCATTAATGGTATAATAAAGGCATTTCAAGGAAACTTGTGATTGGTTGCAGTATTTACTACAGTGGATGTTCGATAAGCCCTGAGTCAATGTTCAATACCTTTATGTACTGTGCACATGCCATATATACGAGTATATCGAAGATATTACAAATTTTGGGAAAAATAAGATTAATTTGGGAGGGGGTGGGGGGACAAAAACATGACAGGTGCAGAGGATCCACCTACTTTGTTACACCATGCATAAGAGCAATGTATACTGTAACCCATCAGTGTATTCCTTTACGATTATGTTACACTTATATTGTTTCTTTTTAGAGCTACATTTTGACCATGGCTTATAGCCACTTCAAATATTTGATCACACCTCGTTACAGTGCTGTATTTCCTTGACGTTTCATGAGTTGATACTTTAATTAGTACATTGTGATTGTTTAGTTGATTTTATTGGATCTCGTAATATTTATACCTAGATTACTACTGTTTAGTGAACAGCAGATGATTTCCACTATAGGAGTTTGAAGCATGTAAAGCTGCGCAACATAGAAGAATATCACATGTAACCACTAGCGAACTCCTTTGAATTCACTTCGATATGATCATAACATCAACCTTCAATATAATTAGTGCTTTGGAGGTAGATAACACTACTTGTCTTAGTGGAGTTACTATATCCTAAATAAGCATTACTGTTATAGGAGTATATAAAAATGCAAGCCATTGCTATTGGCTGTGTGTGCACTGGTGGAAATATACGTTAACATTTAAATGAAGGTGTCTAATATTAACTACATTAATGGGAGTTGCCTAATTTTTCTGGAAATTACATTTTTTAAAGATTACATTAACAGCCACTTATTGTTTGTAAGGCACGGTTCGAGATTGGGCGATGTATTCCGAAACTAGGCACTACAAATAAAAATTTGCGAACGCAACCGTGACAGAAACTGAATAAAAATGAAATCTGGTACTCTTAAGTTGCTGGTCCTCTTTCCTACAGTGTGTTGCATCTTCACGAATGTTCCAGGTGGCACAGTGCTGTACTAGTTAGTCATTCCTTACATTATTTAACAGTTATCTTCTCACACACTAGCCAAGAGTGTGACAGTGTCTATGTCGTGGTTTCCAACGTGTTGAAGTGTGAAGTAATGTCAGTATTTATAACAATCGACATAACTGGCTAGTAGATTTATAATGCTAGTACACAGCTACTGGATGAGGTTCCCTAGGAGGGGGAGAACTAAGTCCAAGGAGGGGTTGAACATCGTTCATGACCAAGATATTTATTGAACAATGTATACTTCAGGATCAATGAAACCATTAAGAAAAATTTACTTATTAGCTTTCGACAGTGAATTACATAACACCTTATGAACAACAACAAGAAGTTTCAAAGTAATTACATTTCAAAGACTTGCACATCCCTGAACATGTGCTGTTGCATTTAAGTAAGTCTAATACACTGTCACAGCGACCCATACTGTACTGTTAAAAACACAGGAAACCATAAATGTTGTATATGGTTATGAAAATATCTGCCTTCTAAGACAACAAATGAGCTTTCAGGTTAACTATCACAGTTATGGAAGCAAATACTTTCAACACCTCACATCACAGATGCACAGAATTTTGTTGCAGTTTCTTGAGAATAGACCCCTAATCATTAGGTTTCAATTCATATGACGAGACAGCATGTAATTATTAGGACACAGAACATTCTTTTTTGGTACAAGTTTATGAGGCCGAAAAAATACACAAAAATTAAATGCAGTGTATGCTGCAATGAGAAGAATTTGTGTCCCAGATAATTTAGGAATTCACCTTATCGTATTTTCTGACAACCTGTTTACTGATTTACAATTTCTTGGTACCACAGACTGTTCCACAACACCAGTGACCAAAGGAGTTGAGAGTAACTAAGACAATTACCTTAAAAGTCACGTTTAGTTCCCCAAAAAGGACACACATTCCCAAAAACACATAATTTAAAAAAAATTAAGACAGGTACAATGCTGCGTCAATTTTTTTTGTCCACACGTGTACTGTCGATCAAGAGGCAGCGCAACCGGCAACCTCAGAATCCAACCGGCTGCACCCAGGTAGTTACTCAGCGTAAATCAGATACGGACACCTTCCAGATAATAGAGACAATTCCGCGCAGGGCGCTAGTAACTGCTAGTATTACATGGCAAGAAGAAGGATCTGTAAGTTCAACAAATAATCTTATCATAAATGGTCTTCAACCTCTCAGTCATGAAACTGAACACACGATGGCTACGAGCGTGACTACACACCCACAAAACAATCGAGGCTTTATTACTGCACACACTCCAAAATCTCAAGACAAGAAAATGCACCCGCCAACAGAAATTCAGTTTCAAAACAACGCCCGATGGCGTAATGGTAGCAAAGGGCTGCCACACTGGACAGAAAATCAACAAGATTTGGAAGTATACACATGGTTGGCAAACTAACTTCGATAGCATCAGCAGACAGTATCTTAAATACCAAGAGATTGACACGAATCCTTTTCTCGAGCGTAGACAATATTAAAATGCCCACCGGTCTCTGTGGCCTCTCTGAACTGAATGCCTTACACATGTGCATGCCCGGGATTCTCTAACTTGAAACAAGTCCGCCCTAATGTCAGATTTCATTCTGGAAGTTCCCTACCATGCCGGTCGAAATCTTTGGGTGTCAGTCAGTGAGTCAGTTATATTCTGAATGGCATATAAAGATGTTATTGGGTTCAACATGAATTTGCATCAAAATTTTCATAATGCATATACTAAGTGAAATGCCACCAAGTTGAAACAAACGCACCAGCATGAAGTTAATCTTCTATGGAAGGATTAGTGGTAGTATAAATCAAGAAATTCAAAAGCTACGTATGCATAGAGTTCAAACGATAGTTCAGAAAAGTTTGTGTTTCATCTGTAAACTACGTATCGGTTCAACGATATTTAATAATGTATATGTATAATATAGCAATAAAAGTTAATTTTTTAGGCATTCGTTAAAACGATTAATATTTTCGCGGTGTTTTTTCGTCCTTTTGTCCCTGCCTTTCTATCCGTCCGAATTCTACTCGGGTTTGGCATGTTTAAAATAAAGTGTTTTTAATAGTGTGTTAAAAACCCTTTTAATACACTTTCTAAATGAACCGTTTTGTGTAAGTGTCTCAATCAATATTAGAAACTAATAAAAATTTTTCATTATTACGCATTTTTACCTGACTACGGTAAATCCGACGGAGCGTTTATAATATGATTTTAGCAGTCTACGTATGGATGTGTGTATGTGTATATGTTCATGTGTTCCATCCCTAAGCTCCCTTTCGACTTCTTTGACATGACATTTTGGCAATAGGTGTCATTCAGTGCATCATCACTCCGCGTGTCATAGGGTGCATAATATCGCCTCCCTGCATCCAGTAAGGCTAATTTTACGAAGTAATTTTCACATTTATAAAAAAATTGAATGAAGACAAACGTGCCGTATTTGTTATCAAATGAAAGGTCTAATAATAAGGAAATTCCATGACATGGACACTATCTTTGTAATTACATTTAATTATTACAAATAAAATCGAAACTACTAATATCCATCCATGTCTGTGCTACCATCATTCGAAAACTACCGAACCTATTTAGATGAAATGTCAAATCAAAAACACCTTCTCCCGTCCATATTTCCAATTTTATTTTGTTTTTGAAGACTGAAGAAGTTTTTGATTTGGCATTTTATCTTGAACAGCCGACACCTTTCAGATGAAGTTTTTCATAACTTCTTCGTAACAGTGCAGTGCTCAGTTCAGACTATACTTAATGACGACATGACCACAGCAAATACGAATATAAAGTAAAAATGTTTGCTATCGGCATGTTCTCTTTCAATCCGCGGCGTAAACCATAAGAGCTACATCATCGTATTTGTACAGTTCAGTTACGTTAATGCGTCCACTACCTATGATCGACGACAGCGTGCAATAACCACTCAGAGACAGCAGATAGCAGCACTAGCAGTCGACGGTATATAAAGCGTGTCAAGTAGACGCGGAGTACAGTGCAGTTGTTGTCGTAATGCGGAAACGGAGAGATTTATCTAACTTGCAAATGGGCATAATCATCGGCCTTCGGTTCAAGTGTGATAGCGTTTACGAAATGTCTAAGTGTGTAAACTGTTAACGTGCTGCCGTGGTTAAAGTCTACCGTGCACGGCAAAATGGCGTTATCTAAAACCGGAGCCAAGGTAACTGTTGTGCACCACGGTCCATGGATGACACGGGTGAACGACGGCTGCGGAGATATGTACAGATGAACTGACGTGCAAGTGTTGAGCTGCTGATCATCCTGATGAACTAAGGGGCTATCAGAAGTGTCTCTTCAACGTCCATTTAGCGGTCGTTGCTGTGTATGGGCATCCACAGCAGGCGCCTGGTTCATGCACCCTTGCCGACTGCTGTTCATCGGCGACGAAATCTGGAATTAAGACGTCAACACCGCAACTTGACGCCCATTGAGTGGCGACAGGCGACCTTTCCAGAAGACTCATATTTTATGCTCCATCGAACAGATGGCCGTTGGTGTGCGCGATCCTGCAACAATAGTCGGTCGGCTCCAGGCAGGAGAAGAAGCTTTGTGGTCTGGGAAATGTTTTCATGGCGTTCCCTTGGTGATCTCGTCATTATTGTGGAAGGCACAATGGATAAACACAAGCATGCATCAGTCCGTGGGGCCTTCTCCATCCCCACTTGCCGATTTTTTTCACTCGACGTATGAATTAAAAAAAAGCCGTCAGTCACAATTTTTTCGAGTTTTATTTAGTATACGATGCATTTCGGACCCTGTGGCTCCATCTTCAGGTGTAATTCGTCTTAATACATGATTTATTTGTTCTCTTGAATGAGATTCCTGTCACAAAAAGGTTTGATGTCAGGTTACCGACTTCGTAAGTCAGACGCGGAAAATATGTGTGAAATAGTGGAAAAGATTAATAGTGTAAACTTACCAAATAATCCAAGAAAAGCGTCTTTGAGGTTTTAGTAATAGTATAAGTTTTTTTCCTTCATCGATTTCAAGCATATCACTTCATTCAAGAGGCACATTCGTAAGCATATGTTTGTAAACACTACACGGATGTTTTTGTTATTTGTGTGGTCAAAGAAGAATTTTTCATAGTGATAAAGATATAATTATTAAACTATTGACATATGCAGGAAATAATTGACATATGCAGGAAATAACTTTAGAACAGATCTTTAAAATTACTGTAATAGCTATTGCTTGCGAAATCTGTTTGCTCATTTAACATAGACACTCGTTTTTTGATTTTGTGGAGTTATATCTCCAGTTGCTCTAACAGATTTGGGGTCTTACTATTGGCTTCACTATGTAATACTACCAAATTGTTTTCTTGATTGTTGATGGCATGTTTAGTTTCCAACATCTGTTGTGCAATGACTGATTTTCCAGAGTTGTTGAGCCTGAAAACAATTGCATGTTCTTGAAAACGGGTTTTGAAGTTTCTGCCTGTTTTCCCTACAAATTAGGCAGGACAACTGGGGCATGATACTTTGTACACTCCACTGTTGTTGTCTCTTTGTGTATTTGATTTTATGTTATGGAAGAGTAAGTTTCCTAATTTATTATTAGTTGAGAATGAAACTGTTACATTTGTTTTTTTTTTTCAAAAAAAAGATTAGGTATTTTTTGTGATATGGGTCCCATGTATGGTATACTGGTGAATATTTTCTCTTCTTTCATAGTGCTGTCATTCTTTGTCTTGCTTTTGTGTATTTGTCTGTCTAAATTGTCAATTTTTTTTTGGCTGTGTAGCCTTTGCTTATGGAAATGCTCTTTATTGTATCTATCTCATTCTCGAGGGTTTTTCCTTCTAGATCAAGAGAGTGTACTCTGTGTAGCATGGACGTAAATGCAACATGTTTCTGTGTGGTGGGATGGCATGATCAGTTGTCCAGTGTTATGTCTGTGTATATGTGTTTTCTGTGTATGCTGAAATTATGTTTTATTGATGGTTGGTGATTTTAAGGTCCAGGAAATTTTGTTGTCCTCATGTTCTATTGTGAATTTTATGTTTTTGTGGAAAGAATTGAACACTGCTAGTACATCTTCGATCTTGTTTTTTTTTTTTTTTTTTTTTTTTTTTTTTTTTTTTTTTTTTTTACTATGATATCTACCAATGGCACGTGTCACACAGCTCGCAGGGTTCGTGCGTGGTTCTAAGAGCGCCAGAATGAGTTTATCGTACTCACCTGGTCACAAAACTCGCCGAATTAAAGCGCAACTGAATATCTGTGGGGCTACTGCCTTGATCGGGCTGTTCACGTCGTGGACCCCTAACCTAGTGCAGCTGGCCACGACGCCTGAGTCGACACAGCTCCACAACCGTGTCGGTACCTTCCAGAACCTCACTGACGCTCTTCCTGCACGACTCGCAGCGGTCAACGCTGCAAAAAGTGGTTATTCAGGCCTTTGACAGGTGGTCACATTAATGTGACTGGACAGTGTACGGCACGTCCTTCTCCAAACATTACCATCTCAAGTGCAAGAAATCTATTTTTATTTCTGCTTTTTTTTTGCGATCGGATAGTCTGGAAGGAAAAATCAGACTACTATGTCGAAGTGGCGGTTCATAAAATGATCATAAGAAAATGCAGATCCCAAAAAAACCTACAAAAAACTCAGCGAAAGCATATCTTTATCTTTTATGGTTCGCCTACAAACAACATTTTTTGCTTTGTAGTCACTGCACCAGGCGACTTCAGGTGTAAATTAAAATGGTAATCGTCCGTCAACCACGAAAGATGAAGATGTGCTCTCCGCGACTGTATTATGTAAAAACATCCACTTATTTTACGTATAAAACAGCAACCACAAAGCAAAAAATAGTAAACTTGATAAAAATCGCCTGCAATAGCAGCCGAAATAGTGCCAGTTGTACCACGTATCACTAGTAGGATTTTAATGAATCGCGTTCGGCTGCGAAGTTCTACGTTCTGAATCGTATACTAGGACGATAAAAAGTTAAAGTATGTTACTACACACTGTCTCGTTCTGGTATGTTAAAATGGGGCTCTGTGACAAGACAAGAACATGGGAACGAGAATTAATGTTGCCGTAGGGAAGTAAAACCGATGGGATTGTTGTTAAGAAGACCCCTCTGCGAGGTTGCCTGCCGCCTGTGACTGGTGCGCAGACGCAGCTGGAGACCGGCGCTGTTCCGCTGACCGCGCCGCGGGGGCAGATAACGTCCGACCCCGTTCCCTCGCATTACGTGTAATGGGCCGTAGCGACGCGCCGTCGCCATGGCGACGCCGCAGGCCCGCCTCCGCTACGCCGGCCGCGCACGCCCCCGTTGAGGCAGTCGTCGTGGCGGCTCTGCGCGTCACGGCGCGGCAGCCTGGGCAGCCCCCGTAACGGACTTAGTCGATCAATCCATCTCCGGCTGTGCATCCCGACGCATGCGTATCGATATCCCCGAAGACCAGGGCCAGCCGCGGCGTGACAAACTGCACGCCTGCCGATTTCGCGGGCCGCATACGAGCCTGTCTCGGCTTTTCTCGTTGCTTCTCGAAAGTATCCGATACAGAGCGACATTTCATTACGCTGCTGTATTTTTCGGTCCACACAACTCTTTTCAGTTCGACAGAATCGTGACGTCATCGCTATGTAGCTTGCGCTACTTGTCCGCGATATGAAGGACGTTCACTGCACAAAAAAAGAGACGCTCTAACGATCTATCGTCACAAGCCTTTAAACCTGAATGGGAATGAGAGAAGAGAGGTATGAGAGGCCTCAGTATGTATTACACAGTTGCATAATCGATACGTACAGCAAACGACATTATAAATCCATGCAGGAAGAATTTAAAGGTTTAGTTTACAATCAAAAAGCAAAAAAAAAACATTACATCGACAGCTGGGATTCATTTTTTCTGTGCATCAAGAGGCACTTTGTGGTAAATTTGAAGGCGTGCAGGACATGAAGAAATTAGTTGTACGGATAGTAACATTTATGACGTTGCACCCATTATTCCATTATCAAGTGGAAAAGCTTTTGACGGAACTGAAGTAAGACTATGGAGATTTTATATTTTACTACGTTGCTTATGTCCAGAGGTGTGACTGGAAAGATTTTTTCATTCAAAACCCGGCATTGCTGAATTGTCCACAGTAAGGCATACCAAGCTATGAACAGGTATTTCTGATTCAAATTGTTCAAATGGCTCTGAGCACTATGGGACTTAACATCTGAGGTCATCATTCCCCTAGAACATAGAACTACTTAAACCTAACTAACCAAAGGACATCGCACACATCCATGCTCGAGGCAAGATTCGAACCTGGGATCGTACCGATCGCGCGGTTCCAGAATGAAGCGCCTAGAACCGCTCGGCCATAGCGGACGGCAATTCTGGTTTAACTGGGACGCACTTTGAAAAAAAATAGAGTTGTAGAAGGGAAACATTGAGAAAAACAGGGTACATTTCCTGAGGCTCACTGGTGTGAAGAAAACACAAGGTTTAAAGAATACATTCTGGCCTTGAAGAATTACAAGGACAGTTTTCTGAACTTTTGAGGGCACTGCCAATCTTACATCTGTTTTCGAACGGTTTCGGGACCGTTTGCTGCTTCCGTTGAAAGCGCCCCTGTGCATGTACAGATGTAACTGATTGATCTGCACTGTAATTCCAGTTTTAAAGACAAATCCCTTTACGTTAAAATTGTCCAAGACGCTTTCTTTGGTTTCCTCCAGTAGAGTTTCCAGACTCCGTGATGAGCTTTCAAAAATGCTACAATATTTCGATCATCATATGTGTATGTAAGGTCTGTTTTCGAACATGTAACTAAAGAAATCATAACTACGTAGCAGCCTGTGGAACTGTCCACATCTGTCCAGATGCCAATTGTCTGCACTGGATAAAAATTGTATTATGTCTTCATAGCACCAAAACTAATTAAATAATACTGAAAATTTGTATTCTTTGTTATATATGTTGTTGAGAAATGTAGAATATTAAACCAGGTCGCGTGCAGTGCGAATGCATTACCATTTAAATGCGGTGTTTTCACAGTGTACGCCAGTGGGTATGTCTAGCCGCTGATTAAAGATATTTTTTTATGAACAACTATGTAAAAGACTATTTGGTATCTTCTAATATACACTAGTGGAGACTGTAATGTTCTGTTGCACGTGTATCGCTCCAGTTCAGAGACCTGAGGCGATGTAAGAGTCATCTAGTAACGAGAACGGGGACCACGGATGCTGTCAACGCCATCGCACGGACAAGAAAAAGCACATTGAGCACAGTGAAGTATTATACTGTGAACTTGTATGTTCATAGCTGTAGAGCATGCGAATGAAAGGATTGTGTTTCGTTTCTCATATGTCAGTGTGGGTGTTTGAGTAGCGTTTGTAGAATGCTTTGAAAAATAGTAGTGGGAGAACTGAATGTACGATAGAAACCAAGGGAAACAGCCTGTTTCTTTCCGGTAGGTGTGAAAGTGGCGGAGCCTTATATGATTTTCTCCAATTTTCGTTTCATTCTTTTTGCATAGGAAGCGTAGGTTTGGGTAGCTACAGAATTAGATTATCAGATTTTTTTCTATTGCTTAACACCACGCTAAACAGCGTAATAATTATGACGAATGAAACGAATACTTCTACATAACTCAAGTGTATTAATTTTGTATGTGAACTGTAAGATGGTGAATTAATAATTAATATTAGCGCAGTAACTAAGTAACAAAAGTTTACCCAATCTAAGACTAAAGTATCTAACTTCACTGGCACTAAATAGCTAGGCACATTAGGAAAAGTTATAGTTCTTGCCACTGCGCAGTTTTAATATCCTGCATTTATCATTCGATGGCTGTACGTTTAAGAATAGTGGAACTTAACGTTTAACCGTCAACGCTCAAATTAGTATTCAAATGTTCAAATGTGTGTGAAATTTTATGGGACTTAACTGCTATGGTCATCAGTCCTAAGCTTACACACTATTTAACCTAAATTATCCTAAGGACACAGACACCCATGCCCGAGGGAGGACTCGAACCTCCGCCGGGACCAGCCGCACAGTCCGTGATTGCAGCGTCCTAGACCGCCCGGCTAATCCCTCAATGCTCAAATTAGTGCCCCAGGGCGTATAAGATTCCACATTTTTCAAAATATGAAGGAAAAATATGTTACAAAGGCTAGAGCGACGTATTTAATATTAGTCGTCAATAGTACATTACGTAGACGACTATAAAAACGTAAAACAGAA
Organism: Schistocerca nitens; assembly: GCF_023898315.1. NCBI lineage: Eukaryota > Metazoa > Arthropoda > Insecta > Orthoptera > Acrididae > Schistocerca > Schistocerca nitens. Next base: position 442,560,681 of record NC_064614.1, read on the forward strand.
AATAGATACCTGCTAGGCAGACAAAACGTCACACCACCAACTGACTACTGTCAATTTTTTGTGTTGTCTGATCCACAGAGGAAGTGCAGCTTTAACTGCAGCTGTGAACCGAGCCTTACGCCCGGCACCCCCACGCTTACCCTTCGCTTCGTTTTCTCGAAAACTGGTTGAGATGTACTTATGTACACTGACAGCAGCAATTCCTGTCGAGTTTGAAAGCTTTTGTCATTGACGAGACGTAACAGTTGCGTCTGATCTCTGTCGGTTGGTATCGTTTTTATGAGCATTTTTCTGAGGCCGTTATATGGCTGCGAGTGTACACGATTGCTTGTAGACATTTGTACAGATTGCGTTGATACATCCACGGACAACTTTATTTCCGTTGTGATCAAGGTCTCGACCAAACACAATAGCTCACATCTACGTTTAAATCTGCATGACCTCTCTGCATTTCACACTTAAGTGCCTGGCAGACGGTTCTTCGAAAAGCTTCAGACTATTTCTCTACCGATTCACTCTTAAACAGCGCATGGAAAAAACAGACACATCAATCTTTCGGTCGAGCTCTGGTTTCTCTTATTATGATGATCGTCTCTCCCTATCTAGGCTGGCGACAGTTAAATATTTTCACATTCAGAGCAGACGGTTGGTGACTGAAATTTCGTGAAAAGATATCGCCGTATCGAAAAACACCTTTGTTTTAATGATTGCCACCCCAACTCACATATCATATCCGTGACACTCTCTCCCCTATTTCGCGGTAATACAAAACCAGCTGCTCTTCCTCAAACTTTTTCAATGTTCTCCGTCAATTTTATTTATTTTTTGTACGGTGACAACAGCAAATATTGAGAAATACATGTAGTTTACAACTGTACGTTTAAGGATTTGGGCCCAAAGCTAATATGTTCAAATTCTTCAAGTTATTAATTTAATAATACTAAGAGGAGGACATTTAAACTATAAAATTAGGACTGTTAAATAAAACAGATGCATTTAGTCAGAGTTCAACATCTGTTGAATGAAGCCAGTTGATAGCAGAGGGAGCAGCATTAATAAAATCACTGAATGATCCTGGGTACTTTTCGGAGGGCATTCTCTAACAATATGCTGAACGGTTTGTTCTTGGGCCTCACAATCACAGGATGGAGAGTCCTGGAGTCCCCACTTGAGCATCACAGCATTCCTCATAGCGTGACCGGTTCTTATCTTGTTCAATGATGTCCAGTCGCTTCTCTTCAGATAAAATCCTGGTAGACCGGCAAATGTATCTTGAACACCCTTGTGTCTGATTGTTGCAGCGTTCCAGCTACTGCACCACTCTTCTTTAAGGTTAAACTTTTCGTTGTTTTTTCAATTACGCCACAGTGGAGTACCTGATGCCAAGCGTTCTAGAGGAGTGTCATTTATGACCGTATGAATTGGAAAGTCTTGGGGTATTCGGAGTGACGTAGCTTCCTCCATTCTCGATCTGTTGCTTCTTGGCGTCGCAATTCAGGTGGTGGAATTTTATTGATGGTGTGCAGCCAAAGGATCGTTGTGGATTTTAGTGTACCCGTAATAATTCTCATTGATTCGTCCAGATGGACGTCTAGTTTACTTGTATGAGCACTGTCTTACCATACTGGGGCACAGTATTCACCTACTGGGTATGCTAGTGTCAGAGCTGCAGTCCGTAGAGTGGAGGCTACAGGTTGTGCCACCCAGTTTCTTTATGATGTTAGTTGGAGTCTTTAGCTTTTGGCTAGTGTTTTCCAGGTGTTTTTATATGTTAACGACCGATCGAGTGCGACGCCAAGGCATTCAGGCTGGAAATGGCGACTAATACTCTATTGACAGAAATTCACATTGAGTTGCTGGTTTGCGATTCTGATGTTTAAGTGGAATACACAGACTTCTGTCTTGGTTGCATTTTATTGGACTCTCCATCCTTTATAATACGTGCTGAGATTTTCTAAGGCTGTAGACAATATGATTTCTCCCTCCTCGAGTGTGCTGGTTTGTATGGCTATGGCAAGATCGTCGACGTAGCAAAACTGTTTTCTAGTGGTGTTTGGTACGTTACCGGTATAGAGGTTGAAGAGTAAGGGTGCTAAGACAGATCCTTGGAAAGGCCACTTTTTATGGTAAATTGACTTACTCTGTTTTTGTCCAACGCTAACCTTGAAGTAGCGGTTGGTTAACATTGTAAGTAGGCTGGTTATGTTTTTATGTTGGTGACGCCACGTAGCACTCTGTATTAAAATCACTGACTGTGCTGTGTGCAGTCTGTGGCTGGTTGGACTCATTGTTGGATTATTCGCTACTGTAGTGTTGGGCAGTTGGATGTGAACAGCGCGTAGCGTTGGGTGAGCCGCCAGCAGTGGTGGATGTGGGGAGAGAGATGCCAGAGTTCTGAGACGTCAGAAAAAGGAAATTTGTCAACCTGGATGTCGCGAATTTATATATAATGACATTTGAACACTATTAAGGTAAATTCATTGTTTGTTGTCTATCAAAATCTTTCATTTGCTAACTATATGCCTATCAGTAGTTAGTGCCTTCAGTAGTTAGAATCTTTTATGTAGCTGGCAGTATTGGCGCTCGCTGTATTGCAATAGCTCGAGTAACGAAGATTTTTGTAAGGTAAGTGATTCATGAATGGTATAGGTTATTGTTAGTCAGGGCTATTCTTTTGTCGGGATTACTGAAAGATTGCGTCGCGCTAAAAATATTGTATGTCAGTTTAGTGATGACCAGAATAAGTAAAGAGAAAACTATCTGAGTACGTTCAGTTTTACTCAGCTGTTTCAGTATCAAATAACGTAGAAGTTTACCAGTACAGTCATTCTGATTTTTCTGAGGGAACATTTCAACGTATTTGACACAAGTGTCGTCAGTTCCTTAGTTAGGACGCGCTTTTTTAGCGTCAGAAGTAGTCTATCTAGTCACACAGCATCATATGCTGCTAACAGATCAACAAGGGCCACCGATGTCTTTAGTTCCCCGTCAGTCTTATCCAGTAAGCATCCCACACAACACAGCCATACTCTAACAGAGAACTAATCAGTGTAGTGAAGGTAGTCTCTTTAGTATACTGGTTGCATCTTCGAAGTGTTCAGCCAGTAATATAGCCTTTATTTTGTCTTTCTCACAACATTATCTATGTAACCGTTCCAGTTTAAGTTGTTTCTAGTTGTAATTCCAAGGTATTCAGCTGAACTGATACCCTTCAGATTTGTGTGATTTATCGTGTAACCGCAATTTAGCGGATTCCTTTTAGGAATCACGTGTATGGTCTTTTAATACTTAGAGTCAATTGCCACTTTTCGCCCCATACAGACACCTTGTCTGAACCATTATCAATTACGTTTGATCTTATAAAGACTTTACCAAATGGTAAATGAGAGCATCATCCGCAAACAAACTAAGAGGGCTGTTCAGGTTGTCTCCTAAATCATTTACATAGATTAAGAACGGCAGAGGGCATATATCACTTTCTTGGGGAACGCCAGAAACCACTTCCGTTTTACTTGATGACTTTCCATAGATTGATACGAACTGTGGCATACCTGACAGGAAACAACGAGTCCAGTAGCACAACTCAGACGAAACTCAATAGACACCCGATTTGGTTAGAAAGGTCTTGTGGGAAACGTTGCCAAAAGCTTTCTGGAAATCTAAAAATATGTAATAAATTTGACATCATCTGTCGATAGCACTCATTACTTTGTGAGAATAGAGACCTAGTTGTGTCTCAAAAGAATGTTATTTTCTAAATCCGTGCTGACTGTGTGTCTATAGACCATTGCCTTCAAGGTAAACCACGATGTTCGAACACAGCATATATTGCAAAATCCTATTGCACATCGACGTTTGTGATATGGATCTGTAACTCATCGGATTATTCCTATTTACTTTCTTGGGTATTGGTGTGACCTGTGCAACTTTCCACTCTGCTGGTACGGATCTTTCGTCCAGCGAGCTGTTTCATCTGATTGCTAATTATGGGGCTATTGTATCAGGATACACTGCAAGGAACCTTACTTGTACGTTATCTGGACCGGAAGATTTGTCTTTATCAAGTGCTTTAACTTGCTTCACTACACCGAGGATCTTTACTTCTAAGTTATTCATGTTGGGAGCTGTTCTCGATTCGAATTTTGGCACGTCTACAAATGACACGTTTCACTGCGCTGATTCGACAGAATCGAGTGTCACATATACAACACTTCATTGCCAAGACTTATGCCAGTCATGGAGGCTCCAATGATCACCAGGTCCAGTTCTACAGCATTTACAGAGCTCCAAAGCAACATGCATGCATTCCCAACGGAATTTTGCAGCAGGTACTGCAATATTGTATTTACGAGGGCAGTTCAATAAGTAATGCAACACATTTTTTTTTCTGAAACCGGGGTTGTTTTATTCAGCATTGAAATACACCAGGTTATTCCCCAATCTTTTAGTTACACAACACTATTTTTCATCGTAATCTCCATTCAATGCTACGGCTTTACGCCACCTTGAAATGAGGGCCTGTATGCCTGCACGGTACCATTCCACTGGTCGATGTCGGAGCCAACGTCGTACTGCATCAATAACTTCTTCATCATCCGCGTAGTGCCTCCCACGGATTGCGTCCTTCATTGGGCCAAACATATGGAAATCCGACGGTGCGAGATCGGGGCTGTAGGGTGCATGAGGAAGAACAGTCCACTGAAGTTTTGTGAGCTCCTCTCGGGTGCGAAGACTTATGTGAGGTCTTGTGTTGTCATGAAGAAGGAGAAGTTCGTTCAGATTTTTGTGCCTACGAACACGCTGAAGTCGTTTCTTCAATTTCTGAAGAGTAGCACAATACACTTCAGAGTTGATCGTTTGACCATGGGGAAGGACATCGAACAGAATAACCCCTTCAGCGTCCCAGAAGACTGTAACCATGACTTTACCGGCTGAGGGTATGGCTTTAAACCTTTTCTTGGTAGGAGAGTGGGTGTGGCGCCACTCCATTGATTGCCGTTTTGTTTCAGGTTAGAAGTGATGAACCCATGTTTCATCGCCTGTAACAATCTTTGACAAGAAATTGTCACCCTCAGCCACATGACGAGCAAGCAATTCCGCACAGATGGTTCTCCTTTGCTCTTTATGGTGTTCGGTTAGACAACGAGGGACCCAGCGGGAACAAACCTTTGAATATCCCAACTGGTGAACAATTGTGACAGCACTACCAACAGAGATGTCAAGTTGAGCACTGAGTTGTTTGATGGTGATCCGTCGATCATCCCGAACGAGTGTGTTCGCACGCTCCGCCATTGCAGGAGTCACAGCTGTGCACGGCCGGCCCGCACGCGGGAGATCAGACAGTCTTGCTTGACCTTGCGGCGATGATGTCACACGCTTTGCCCAACGACTCACCGTGCTTTTGTCCACTGCCAGATCACCGTAGACATTCTGCAAGCGCCTATGAATATCTGAGATGCCCTGGTTTTCCGCCAAAAGAAACTCGATCACTGCCCGTTGTTTGCAACGCACATCCGTTACAGACGCCATTTTAACAGCTCCGTACAGCGCTGCCACCTGTCGGAAGTCAATGAAACTATACGAGACGAAGCGGGAATGTTTGAAAATATCCCACAAGAAATTTCCGGTTTTTTCAACCAAAATTGGCCGAGAAAAAAAATGTGTTGCATTACTTATTGAACTGCCCTCGTATCTGCCGATACCGGGCAAACGGCTTTCAAGTACAACATCTGACCTGTGCGGGAATGTACATAATGCATGCACGAGTATAGGTCGTCGACGCGTGGTTGACGACATATGGAAGTTTGGGTGTGGCCGTGAGTCGTGCATAGTTAGCAAAATGCTAAGGTGACCGCTCGCGACAAGCTGGAAACCCGGGTTCGACTCACGGTCTGGCACAAATCTTATTGTCGTCATTCAATTCTGCAGCTGATGGCTGCCATCATTCGCAGTTGCGAATTCATTTAGTGTGATTAACTTTTTCTGTTACCTGACCGGCATCAGTCTCACTGAAATGCTTTGTGTGAGTGAGTTTTACCACCTAACCACTGACGAATGACGTTGAGTTCTGTTATTTTCCCCGGATATGTGATCCCGTCATGACTAAAAATCAAAATGACCGCCAGTGTTTCAACAACTGTTGCAGGCAGTCTTTATCAGTCACCTGTACGGAGCCTGTCAGCACCGGTAGTCGAAACGCTGATGTGAGTCATACATAGTCGGACAAGTAGTAGAAGCTTTATGAACATATTGACTCTATTTAGGCAGCCTAAAAGAAGAACTGCGCGAAAGGCGTGCACGGTTGTCATTTAATGTTGCACGCTCAGTCAGAATCTACATGTGTTGTCCACATTTAGGAAGAAACCATTACAAAAAATTCTACAAGCTCCAGTCAAATTAATCTGACTACCTTCTACGTTCGACGACAACATGCAATAACCACCCACAACCGGCACGTAGCAGCACTATCAGTGGAGGATGTACAAAGTGTTTTGGGGGGGGGGGGGGGGGGAGGCAGAAAACAGAATGGCCGTTATGGTAAGGCGGAAAGGGAGCAATTTACCCGACGTCCAAACAGACATCGTCATTCGCTTTTGAATCAAGGGTGGAAATATTTCCGAAGTATACCGTGCATGGCAAAACGGCGGTTTCCAAAACCAGCGTCGAGTCAACTGTGGTGTCCCAAGAGGCATAGATGGTAGCGATACACGACTGCTGCGGAGATGTATACGGGCGAATAGACGTGCAATTGTTGAGCAACTGACCACCCAGATGAATCAAGGGACGACCAAGAGTATCCCCTCAACCATCGTTCAGTAAACATTGCGGCGCATGAATATCTGTAGCAGGTGCCTTGTTCCTGCAACCATGCTCACTGCTACTCATCGGTGACGAAGACTGGAATTTGCACACCAGTGCCGCAAATGGACGTCCAATGAGTGGCTACATGTGGGCTTTGGAAATGAATAACGTTTTCTGCACCACTGGAGAGATTACCGATGGCATGTACGGAGTGAAATGTGTGAAACCAAACACATCGGAAGCTTGCAGCCTGGAGGAGAGAGCTTTACGTTCCGGGAAATATTTTCCCCGCATTCCCTGGGTTAACTTGTCACTCTGGAAGACACACCGTGATCAACACGAGTATGTATCTATTCTTGGGGATCATATTCATAACTACACGCAGTTTGTTTTCCCTCGCCACGATGGCATCTACCAGCAAGACAGTGCAACGTATCATACAGTTCACAGTACATGCGTTGCTCGAAGAGCACGAGGATGAGTTTGCCATACTCTTCTGTCCACCAAAATCCCTGGATTTAAACCGAATCGAGAGTCTGTGGGAGCACTTAGATCGGTCTGCTCTCGCCTCAGATCCTCAAGCGAGAATCCTAACCCAGTGAGCCACGGCACTGGATGGCGTGTTCCACATTCCAGTCAGCACCTTCCAGAACCTCAGTGACACTTCCTGTCCGTCACGGAGCAGTCCGCCTTGCAAAAGGTGGTTATTCAGGTTTTTGACAGACTATCACGTTAATCTGACTGGACAGTGTGTATGTCCTTCTCCAATCACTGCCGTCTCAAGTGCAAGAAATCTATGTGTTTCTGCTTGCCTTTGTCGATCGCATAGTCTGAAAGGAAAACTCAGGCAGCTATGTCGAAGTGGTAGGTCATAAACTGACCATTGTATTTTCCGATATCGCCAGCAATTTCCTTGCAGCCCCATAAGAAAGCGATTTCTTGCAGTATATTTCGCTTTGTCTTAATCGGTTTACGAATTCAGAAAGGAACAGCCTTCTAAATCACGTGCGTGGAACGTTATCACGCCTTACCGGAGAGCAGCTGCAGCGTACTCTTATACTCACAAGCTTCAGAAAATGAGAGATTTGAGATTTTAAATACAAACTTTGAATGATCTAGTCCTCTTTTTATTCTTAGCTGCAAAACTGTTCTACAAAGTAGCGATGAAATCAATGAGGTTAATATGAAAATTATGGGTATGTATGCGTCAGCATGCGTACCTGATACGTTTCAAAACGGTGAGCATAAAAACGGGATTTTCCGGTGCTCATACCTCGTGTACTACTAGTGGTAAAAAGTTGGTCTCTAGTGTTTTGGATATCTCTTGAGCAACAGACCATTTGTATATCCAACAGAAGGATCGTCTTAATGTCATTGTTCTACAGTACAAGGTCAAAGTATGAAAATTACAATCTCCTGCTTAGACAAATGGAGAAAATCTGTTGACTTTTTTCGCATTTTATGTAGTTTACGGTGGGCTTGATTGGACTTAACGCAGTCACAATTATTTCACGCTTGGTTCCTCGGAAAACCGTAAAAAAGGTTTGTTGTTTTTTTTGCTATATTTAGTATTCTAATTTAGTATTGGAGGGCAGCGTGGAGGGTAAAAATCGTAGAGGGAGACCAAGAGATGAATACACTAAACAGATTCAGAAGGATGTAGGTTGCAGTAGGTACTGGGAGATGAAGAACCTTGCACAGGATAGAGTAGCATGGAGAGCTGCATCAAACCAGTCTCAGGACTGAAGACCAAAACAACAACAACATATTTTCGCCATCACCAGCGGACCAAAACCCAGCCGAGCATTCCAAGGCAGCTATGAATAGCAAATGTCTGAATCTTTTTCGATATAATCCTAAGATCCCGGTCTCGAACAACCTTGGCAATTTTCTTTATACTTTTAAACGTTTTCTGATACAGAGGTTCAAAGTTAGCTTGCTTCTGCACATAAGATCCTGTATGAAGTGAAACCTAAATAATAACCAACCGCAGAAAATTGTTCAAATTTTAACGATATATTTGCTAGGCATTTATTTTGAAGAGGTATCCCTACGCTTTAAAAAATCTTCATTCATTATCGAGAAACACTCCAAAGACTTTCTTTTAAGGTGCGACAACCCAGCTGCGTATTCCGAGAAGGCTAAACACAGCATATGGTTGTAACTTTTACAACGCGTTTCTAAGATTCCGGTCTGGAACAACCTTAAATATTTTCTTTACTGTTTTACCCGTTTTCGAGATATAGAGGTTCAAAGTTACGTTTCTGGTATACTTAAAATATACACGTAAAATCCGGTCTGAAGCGGAAACGTATTTATAAAGTGATGTAGAACGGAGAAATATGCTGCGAAGTGTCTCCGCTATCATCTGCGAACCACATTTTTCACTACTGAAGAACATATAATTTTTCTTTTTTTTCACGTAAAATTCCGTCTGAGGTGTAAAATTTGGTTTGCTTCACATAAATAAACTAGATAAATTTTACCGACCAATACATTTCTTTTCACATGAATTATTTGCACTGGTGAATCATGGAAAAGAATGGAACCAGAGGGAAAATGCCCCTATCGGAGCTCAAAAAATACGAATATGTTCCTCTTTACGTAAAAAATCTCTGAGTGAAAAGTGAGGTACCAACTTTCTCATTCTACCTTCCTCAGCATGCTGAGAGAGAAAAAGAAAGTGGCAGTGGCAAAGAGACGGAAAAGTAATAAATCCTGTAAGATAGTAGACAGTGGTTGTGTTACAGAATGAGCGAAGGATGCAGTCGCAGTGAGAGGGAATTAAAGGGACAGTGACAGAACAGAACAGTGCCATAGAGAAAGAGGAAGCGGAAGTGAGTGACAGCCAGTGATAATGAGAGACATTGTATGACAACCAGAACGACGAAAAGAGAGAGATATCGACAATGAGGAGAAAAGACAGCAGTATTGTGAAGGAAGGAACGAGATGGTAGCAGCAAGAGAGGGACAGTGACAGCGAGAGGAGACTGTAGTGTCAGGACAGGACGAAGGCGACTGTGGCTGTGACACAGGGGAGAGTGACAGAGAGACACAGAGAGATAACGGCAATGAGTTGGTGTGAATGAGTGAGTGAGAAAGGGCGGCGGGGACTGGGTGGGTACTAGTGACTTACAGCGATGCAATTAGGGGAGCTTGTGCAGTCTGAGGTGAGCTGCATGTTAGAAAAAGTACGAACATGTGTGCATGTCAAAAATTTTGGAAAATTTTTTAAAGAATCTCAGGGAGATAGAATAAGGCAACTGGTACCCCTCTTTTCAGTCAGTCTGTAAAATAAACGGGAACATATTCGCATTTCTGTGCTCCGACAGTAGCATTTTAGCACTGGTATATCTATGACTTTATTCTGAAGTGACTCAGTCACCTCGTAGTGTATGACGAAATGGAATGAGACGGGCCGCAGTAAAATAGTGCAGAGAGCGCGACCGTATACCGTATACAGGCAGAGCGGAGCTCAGATTACGGCACCACCCATAAGGTCTGGGTTTCTGTGGTTCACTAAACTGTCTTTGACTAATTTTTTTTTTCTTTTCGGCCTTTCCAAACTTGGATACTAACAGCGTACTATCGAGGGCATTTTACATGTACGTGTAAATGGAAGCCACTTCATGATGTGTATCGAAGGCTGTTTTGTGTTTCACAGTCACTTGCCGCCACCGCCCCTCGTTTCCTGTTACAAACGCGAATACCTTTCAGATTGAACAATTGTTGGTCCGATACTTATGTCAGATAAGAATCTACGCGACGCTCTCGCACTTACTAAGCGAACCACTCTGCTGCACTTCTCTTCTCTGTTTCCTGTATCAGTCCTCTCTAGTATGCTCCCCAGACTGACGACCAATATTAGAGTATCGATCGAACAAGTATTTCATAAGCTACCTGTCTCATGGGTGGACCACACCTCCCGAAGATTCTTCCAAAGATACGCAGTCTGGCGCCTGCCTTTGCTACTACCAGATATTCAATACTGTCTCCGGAGATTATTCACAACCGTTAGTCACGTATTTGATCTCCATGCCTATCTGTAGGCAATACGTTACATTTGTTTCTGTTGAGGGTCAGTCACGAATCGCTACACCAATCGTCCCTCGTGTCTCAGGTCTTCAAGCATTTCGCTACAATTTTCTAGCGTTGCGACTACTCCGTAGGGTAAGGTCGGGGAAGGAGTGAGCGGTCGGATAACTGTGTGAATCGCTATATTTTTAAGTTGGCTAATCTGGGAAGTCACCTGACGCTATCAGCCAACTAGCCGAACACACCTGACGAATCTGATACCACGTCAGCTTACTCCGGCGACACGTCTACGTTTAGCAGGTAAGAAACGTTTGTTCAGGAATGCGTTGTAATATGCTCAAGTAGCATAGTAACAGTTTACATCAGTCACATTGGTGCTGTATAATTCCCAATATTACTCTTACGAATAGAAGATACTTAGCTATTAATTAATGTAATATGCTGCAATATAGGGCTTGTGGAGGATAGTAAGATTTAAAGTTACGTTTTTTTACGACGATGGCGCCAAAGACTGCGCACTCAAATGTCGGTTAAGATTGCGCAACTTTTGTAGTCTGCAGTCTTGGCCATATCGTTTCTTTGTCTATGCAGTGTTTGTTTTTGTTGTTGCTGATAACTCTTAACACATGTATGATTTAAAATATTTGTATTACAGCTATAGTAATGGGCAAGTACACCAAGAAAACTGAAAGAACTTCAAATTTCACCGAGGAGGTACTAAATGTAATACATACCAGAATTGAAAATCACGAAAACACGAGGCAAGTTGCAAAATCGTTTGGCATTGAGGAGACTACTCTTCGAAACAGTTTTAAAAAGGGGACAATTTAAATTGAAGCTGTAATTCATATAGAAGTAATTCTTCGCTGCTAGTGATAGTATTCACGTGCTATTAAATACAAGGTGTGGTAATCCTTTTTTTTTTCTATTTTCAGAGGAACGTTCCTACTTGTCGTGGGAGGTTCAAGAAGTTTTTTGTGATGAAATGCAAGAGTTGCTGGCTAATCTGTGGAGACATTTTGATGCACGGTCTTACGATCTGACATGCAAATTACGTATCAGTTTAATGACTTAAGTGACCGATTTCATAATGAGCAGAAAATGGCTTTAAAACTAAGTTGGAAGATTTTTGACAACTTGAAATCTGTTTTCGAACGAAAAATGTTTTCTACTCATAGGATCTTTATGAATCGCGGCTATTAACGGTGCCTAACAAAACACCGAAAGTAATTTCACCAGCCGGTAAAAAAGAAGTCTGTACTCTACCTTCAGAGGAAACAGGCCCAGTATTATTAGGATTGTCCCAGTAGGCCTTGCTGAAAACATCATAGATTTCTCATTGCAGCAGGGATATTGCAAGCCTGCTGATTTCAAGGGAACACAACAAAAAAGTGGAAACTATCCCCAATGACAGATTTAATGATTCCATCTCCCAACCAGGTCCATCGTCAACATTAACTATTGCCGAAATTGCTGCTAAGATCATGATTAAATTTACAGGGAAACAAGGTAAATTTGAAAATAAAAGCAAGGAAACATTCAAAACGATGAAAAACCAGAACCTATTCAGGCATTCCTACTAAGGCTAAAGACAACGCAAAGAGGAAAATAACCACCCATCTTCTTAATATTCAGCCCTTTCCGAGTTGCAAAGCAGCGAAAAACAAGTCAGTGCACAATAGTCTGAAACAGTATCAAGCTTGCCATTTAAAATTATGCAGAAAAAAAGCAAAAATGGAAAATAAACTCGAGAAAAAGAAGAAAGAAGAAAAGAAAGAAATAAGAAGCTGTAGGCAACATCTGTGAAAAGGAAGCTTGAAGTAGAAGAAGATAGAAGAGCTCAAAAATCTATCATATCAAAACGATACACCAACTGCGACGTGAAGAAACAAGGAGAAACCTTTTGCCTCGGTTGCAGTGTGAGTTTCAAGGATTGTTGTGTCCAGTGTACTTAGTGTCAATTATGGTGGCACGAAGCATGTTGAGTATACAGTTCAGGACCTAGCATTTGTAGTCATTGTTAAAGCTTAGGGACTGCATACTCTTCACCGCCATACTGCGTGGCATTAATCGGAAATGTGGCCAAGATTGCGTAGATAACGTTTAAAAAATTGTCAAAACAAAAAATTTGTTGTTAGATAAACTTGATAATGTTTCACCCTTAAATAAAGAATACATTTATAGAATTTTAATTTGTTTTGGAATAAAATTAATTTTTCATACCAAAAATTATGTTAAGGGCGCATTCTTACCCGACTCTCCCCTGTGCAGCTGAATCACTCAACAACAGCTTCATATGTCTTCCAACGTAAGTCACATCTATATACATTTTGAACAGCCACGAGCCTGCAGTGCTTCATTACTTTCACATCTGAAGAATTTTCCGCCTTTAAGAATGAGATGCTTGTTCTGTTCCCTACGAACTCTTCAGTCCAATAACAAATCTGTTATTGTTCCTTAGACGGCCGTACCGAGCTGTATCGAATGGTTTCCAGAAGTCAAGGAACGTAACACCGACTTAAGCGCTGGTATCTACAGCCTTCTGGGTCTCGTGTACGAACAGAGGGAATTGAGTTTCCAGGGAAATTCTTTGCGGAGTACATATTGATTCCCATAAAAGTTATTTTCGGTGTCCAGAAATGTCTTAACACACAAGCGTAGAACTTGTTCTAAAATTCTACGAAAGTAATCAAAATAATTCTTCTAATTTATTACAATAACAATACAAAATGCATAACTACATAATTTATCAACGTAGTTATCCTCCTTTTCAACGCACTTGGTCAGCCGTTGCAAAGTTTCCACATACTTCCAGAAACAATTCTTGTAACTGAACAGCAAGCCACGAATGCACCGTTTATTTCACAGGTTCATCGAGAGTGAATCGACGGCCTCTTAACCATCTTCAAGTGGACCAAACAACTGGGAATCCGACGCTGCGAGATCACATACGGTGTTCCAACATCTCGAAATACATATTCGAAGAGTCCGAACGGAGTTGGCCGCGACATATAGACGGGCGTTGTCACGTTACAAAAGAATGCCGCCTGACAAGAGATCTCGGCCTATGATTGGGATTTCAGGCTTTTATTCATTGCGAGGCATATCTCAGTGACGGTGACTATTTACTGTTGACCCCTTTTCCAGGCCATAGTCCCGAATGAAATCTATGAGAATCACTTCCGCTGTAGAGGATCGTGTATTGAATTCCTTTTGGCCGGAGAGGCGTGGTGTTTCCATTCCATGCCTGGCGTTTGCTCTCTTCTGGAATTAATTTATGTTCCATCCCTAGTGATTGTTTGCACCAAAAACATCTCACCTTCATTAGCATGACGTACAAGTAGCTGCTGGCGAATTCTCAAACGGCTACGTCTTTACGAAAGCTGAGGCTGTCTTGTCCAATACCTACTATTGTTGCAGTTGTGACAAACTTAGAAGTCAGACGCTCGTACATTATTCTGCTTTGCAGACTGTAAATATATCGCGGAGTGTGATGATTACTGATCAGATTATTCACTCATCAGTCATCAATATCATAATTTAAACAGTTATATTCTGCAATTTCACGTTGACGTCCTTCTCCTGTTTTCGTATTCGACAGTTGTTTGAGTGTTTCAATTCTGTCGCTCATATTTTCTCACCTCGCGCAAACATTTACATCTCAGCATCACTTTAATGTCCAGTATTCTCGATAATCAGTTTTATGTTTTAACTATTGCTACAGTTTTACCTCTCCTCTGCTATTTCTAATACTGTTTTGAAGTATCCTGACAAGTATCGCACTAACCTTCATATTCTTCTTATAAGAGTCTTAGTTAAATTCTTTTCTAAACTAACCTTATTAGTAGCTCTTTCGTTTTGTACATAACCTGTATGCTTAATTTTTTACATCATATTCATTTTCATTTCTTTACGTTGTCACTAACTATACAGAAATATTGTGTTTTCTCGTCAACGTTCACAGCTCGTTTCATATCATTGCAGTCTACGTTGTAGAAATGTGTTCGATCAGAGGTTGCTAATTTTACACTTACACAACAAAGATACCTTTCAGATTACAGCTGTACGATTTCGGAATATTTTGCAAATTTTCGTAGCTCACTAAAAACTATTTCATAGGTGAAATATGTCCTCCCTTCAGTTTCGAGACGTTTTTGGCGAACCTCACGCAACTGCTGTCGCATGAGCCACGGCCAAAGCCCTGTAATTGCGGACGGGCTTTTCACGAAATGTGAGCTCTCCGGCCGATGTTTATCTGGGATGAGAGATCAAATGTGGGACTCAGATTCCGATTAGCATTTGACAGGACTCCATTTTATAAATCACGCGGTGAATTACAGGCTATTACTCTCGCGCAGTTTGTCATCCAACATCATTTCGCGTGAGTGGCTATCACAATGCGTGGCCTCTGCCGAAGCCATATTATTGGAGCAATCTAAACTGTTGACGTGGCTGTTTCTCGTTCGTCACTCACAAGCTCATATAATTCTTTAGTAATGTACGAAAGAGACAGGTCGTGGGAGGTTCGGAGGCTCAGTGGCTACAACGATTTTAAATGGATCTGTTGTAGCGTATCTCAAAGCAAAAGGCCAAAGATCTGTGCCAGGGAACACTGCGAGGAGAAACGTATCGCATCAAAATTCGCCATCTTTCACCAACAACACAAAATATACGCGACACATGTCCACTGTATATGTCGAACAAATCACCGATTTTAATCGTTGTACAGGGTGTAACTAAATTTCCTTTTTAGACTTCGAGGACGGCTTCCTAACGCCAAAACAAAATTTAAAAACGGTCCATTACAGATTGACTCTAAAATGCCCACATTAAGAACTATATGAGCACTAGTTCATATTCGACATTGTGAAACACATCTCTTCTACTGCAAGTTCTTTGCTTTCCATTTTTTGCTGTCAGGTAGTATAGTCCAAAACCAGAAAAAAATGTCCTGGAAACATGGGCTCCAAAATGCGTGCCTTATGAGTTATGAGCACTTGCTCTTTCCGAATATCAGGAGAAGAGTTCGATAGGTTTTGAAGAAATGCGAAGTTTGTCAGCTGAATAAGCCTTGAGCACTTGCTCAATAAAAGGTATATATTTCACAATAACTAAGATAAGGAAGTAGTCATATCTCTTAAAGTATGCATTTTAGAGCCCATGTTTACTACATTTCCTTTTTTTCTTGTTTTGGCTCATGGAAAGCAAAGAACTTGTAGTAGAAGAGATCTGTTTAACAGTGTCGAAGATGAACAACTGCTCATAGCTCTTAAGATAAACATTTTAGTGTCCATGTTTACTAGGAATTTTTTTCATATTTTGATGTTAGGAAGCTGTCAATGTCTGTAAAGGGAATTTAGTTACACCCTACATACATAATTAAATACACTTTCACATACACAGTTTTTCCATATTTTCCGTCTTGAACCTTTTGTCCCATAATTATATTAAAATAGTTGTGATCTCACCGTTCTGACAGAGGTTGTCGAGAGGTTTCCCTTGATTGTAACGCAAAAACTGGAATTGCAAATTTCATCTCAGATTCCCAATTCGGACCGCATCTGCATAGCTACGAGCTCTCGTAACGTATGGTTCAAAAATCCTTGACTCTACAACAGTCTACATAGACAATGAAAAGTAATCTAGAAAACCGGAACATATTGCGTGTTTCAGACAGCGGAATACATTTCTTGTATCTTCTTCCACACGCAGAAAAATTGATTGCCCACTGCCTCGTTTATGGCACACGTTACTTGGAACATGATTCTGCAACATTTAAATATCCTTGTCGGGACTGAACCGGCGCCCCCAAGAGCTTCGCAGAACACTGCCTCCAGAGCGTCATTTAGGAACAAGTGACCACGGGGTTAATCTGCGACAAATGAGGTGACAGATAGATCTGAAGAGTAAATTAATAACAGTTAATTTAAGTACAATAAATTTCGTATATCAGATTGGTATTGATTAATGCTCAATGCTGGAACGTTCGTCCGCCAGATGTAAACAAGATGAATGCAATAAAATATGCACTTTATAAAACATCTATAAAATTGTATTCTGTACAACTTGTATTAATAACGTTATGTAAAAATATCGTGTCCATATTATTTAGCTAGTTAATGGGCCTTTAATAAAGACAAATAACTAAAAACAAACAACCTCTGTCAGTCATGCTACGAGGTTTATTATTCCTTGCACATTTACCAGCCGTGACTATAGGCCTCTGCGAAACGAACAATATTAATACTTCGTAACACATATATTTTTTCATTGCAGAAGTAGCTGTGTAAGTATTTTTAGCACACTTCCGTTATTTGAGTTCATTACAATTGCATGTGCTTACGGGACATCAATACGTCATTCTCTTTTGACACTGTTACTGGTCACGTAATCGGAAGATGAGTTGGGAGATCCGATACTGCGACAACAATATGAGAGTCTACCGAAATACTTGAGTCAACAAGGGCCCTGGAGTAGACGAAAATCCCACAGTATTACTAAGACCCGTAGGAGAGCCAGCCATGACAGACTTATCAAGCATTGTATACAAAATAAATGAAACAGGGCAAATGCGCTCAGAATTCAAGAAGGACGTAATAATCCCAATTCCAAGTGGTGGAAGATGTATAACCGAACCATCACGACTGGAAAAATACTGACAATAATTAGTTGCAATTTTGACCACCAGGTACAAATCTGGCGCTGTAGAGCATTTCGTTGATGTCTCTGTTGCTCATATTGAACAAATTCTGTAAGGGGCTGTTAGTAATAAAATCTACTTTATGACTTTCTGATTTATCACTTGCTTGATATTTTCAAGTCACACCGCGTTCCTAGTCCATAACATACGGAAACATTTCTATACGTCTTTCTTGCATTCACAGCGCCATATTTACAGCTGATGGCCGAACTGGAACTAATGATTTTACAGCGTAAAGAGGTTCTGCATAAATGCATTAGCATATATACCGAGTTTCAGTACCAACGATAATTGCAGCCCGCGATAGACCTCTGTGAGTAGCCGTACTTCAATAATAACCACATGCTTTTGTTCATAGCCGGCCGTGGTGGCCGAGCGGTTCTAGGCGCTACACTCTGGAACCGCGCGACCGCTACGGTCGCAGGTTCGAATCCTCCCTCGGGCATGGATGTGTGTGATGTTCTTAGGTTAGTTAGGTTTAAGTAGTTCTAAGTTCTAGGGGACTGATGACCTCAGTAGTTAAGTCCCATAGTGCTCAGAGCCATTTGAACCATCTGAACCATTAACCAAAGACAAATTTGTAGACTGCATTAAAGTTCAGAGAGGAGAAATAAAATCTTTGAGGTTTCCTGATCACATTGCAGTTATGTCAGAGAAACAAAGGACCTGTAAGAGTAGCTGAATGGAATGAATTTCAAAAAAAGTAAAACATTAGTAATGAAATGTATTCACATTAAACCGGGCGTTCCTGAAGGTACTAGATTAGTAAATTAGAGACTAAAAGCAATAAATGAATTCTGATATTTGAGCAGTGAAATAACTAATGATCGCCGAAGCAGAGAGGCTATGAAGTGCAGACTGGCTATAGCGTGAAGAGCATTTTTGAAAAAGAGAGATCTGTTAACTTCTAATACAAATTTAAATGTTAGTATCTCTTTCTGAAGGTAGTTGAATTGTAGTCTTGTACAGAAGTGAAACATGGACGATGAATATTTGAAATAAGAAGAGAATAAAAGCCTTTGAATTGTGGTGCTTCACAAGGATGCTGAAGATTTGATGTGTAGATCGAGTAAATAATGATTAGGCACTGAATCAATGGGGGGGGGGGGGGGAGGAATTTGTTTTACAACTTGCTTAAAAGAAGGGATAGTTTGAGATGACACATCCTGAGACATGAAGGAATCGTCAGATTGTTAATGGAAGGAATTGGAGACCTATAGAGGGAGACTAAGGGGTGAATACCGTAAGCAGATTCAAATGGATGTAGACTGCAGTAGTTATTCGGGGATGAAGAGGCTGGCACAGGATAGAGTAGCGTGGAGAACTGATGGGGATAACATTAATAACAATAGCTAATGCTATAATATTAATACATTGCTGCGCAAAGCGTAAGGATGGAATTAACTACCGAGCGAGGTGGTGCATTGGTTACCACGATGGACTCACATTCTGGCGGACGACGATTCAAACCTGCTTCTGGCCATCCGTGATTTCCTCAGATTTCTCCAGGAAAATTCCGCGACGGTACCTTTGAAATGGCACGGCCGATTTCCTTTCTCCTCCTTGAGACTATCCGAGCTTGTGCTCCAATTCTAATGACGTCGATGTTGACGGAACATTAAACCCAATCTTCGTTTCTTGTCCTTTTTCGAAAGTACTTTCTACACTATCAGTCCTGGTCTCGCGGTAGCGTTCTCGCTTCCCGAGCACGGGGTTCCGGGTTCGATTTCCTGCGGGGTCACGGATTTTCACCTGTCTCGAGATGACTGGGTGTTGTCGTGTCGTCTTCATCATCATCATTCATCCCCATTACGGTAGGAGGAAGGCAATGGAAACCACCACCACCTAGTTCGGAGGTGCGGGTCTCCCGCATCGTCCCCTACGCTCTGTCAACGAGTATGGGACTTCATAAAAATAATCTTCGCTATCAAGTAACAAAGCTCGATGAAACGTGGACCATTCATCGAAAGAACTGCTGCAATATGGTACAGAAGGTAACTTAAATAAATATGTAATGAGACGAGCAGAAATTAAACATTCAAAGTGAGTAACTGTACTGAAGTATCGTCACTCATGATGGTTCGCTGTATGTTAGAAAAGGCGGGACGTGGTTCCCAATAGCGTGTGTGATCGCCACAGATGGTTGGGCATGCTCTCCAACGTGCTCCCATGCTGGTAAGGAGTTCTTGTGGTAGGTCGTGCTCAATTAATCGAACTCAAACGTGCTGGATAGGATACAAGTCCACCGAGTGCGCAGACTGGACCGACCGTCCAATACCACGTCATTCCGAGAGATCCACCTCCTACGCTGTTCGATGAGACCGCATATGGTGATCGTCAAGAATGAAATCAGAGCCGAAAGCGCCCCCTTGCAGGAACATACAAGGAAGAAGCATCGTGTGGCAGTCCAATGTCCGTACGTAATGTAATATTATTATATTATTCCGGCTGCGGGTACCAGCGTTGATGTGCTGCCGTAATTGAGACGACAACGCTGTTTGTTGTAAAAAAAAGGAGCATCTATGCTTTTTCTAATTGCTGGAGATACCTTTTCTTTTCTCTTTTTTTTTTAGGTCAGATAAGTTTGCACATATACATAATTTGAAGTGCAGAGGAGATTATAATCGTAATTATCAAGAATAAAAGAATCTCTCCAGTGAAAAAGAAGGTAAATATCGTCTAAGAACTTTTATTCGATGTTGTATCCCCAGACCTTCATGAACCGATTAGTGTGTTTTGTGGTGTCACAGCCAGACACCACACTTGCTAGGTGGTAGCTTAAATCGGCCGCGGTCCTGTAGTACATGTCGGACCCGCGTGTCGCCACTGTGTGATCGCAAACCTAGCGCCACCACAAGGCAGGTCTCGAGAGACTGACTCGAACTCAGCCCAGTTGTACGGACGACAGAGCTAGCGACTAGACGTACGAAGCCTTTCTCTCTCATTAGCCGAGAGACAGAATAGCCTTCAGCTAAGTTAATGGCTACGAACTAGCAAGGCGCCATTAGCCTTACAGTGATTGTAATTAAAGTCTCCTTTGTGCGATGTACCACAATGAGTTATTAAAAGATAAGTATTATACCAGCTACGTACTTTTCTTCATAGCATTAATTACGTATCCTGTTCCAGTACTTCACGCCCGTCTGCGTTAGTCTAGCGTGCATTAAGCCACCTCTATCTACAAGGTGTTGGCCCAGCTGCCGACACATCATGTTTAGCAGTACTTTGCATAGTAATTTCTTTGCAAATTAACAACACTGGGCGAATCTGCTACTATCATGGACAGAACGACGCGCAATATTTCGCCGTCGGCTTGTGTGTTCAAGACGTTCTCTAAGAGACCAGTTTGTTAGTCAGAAGATACCACACTGCCACTGTTGTTCAACCTTCTCATTCTGAACGTGTTTCCAGAAAATCTTACGGTGGCTGTGATTACTTTAACTGCCAAGAGAGACGGAGTCTTCATCGCGAGTTGTAGCAGTTTTCTCCGACTTTGCCTGGCGTTTTCTGAGAACCAGAGTAACGGAAGCCTCCGACCGCCAACTCATCCTGTACCTAACCCGTTCTTTCCTCAACGCACGCACGAAGAAAAACATAGTCATCTATAGTCAACTTTTTTCACAGATTTTTATATTAGACAGGTAAAAAAATTTAAAATGTATGCATCTAGACAAACATTTTAAATGTATGCATCTAGACAAACTTCCCCCATGAACCATGGACCTTGCCGTTGGTGGGGAGGCTTGCGTGCCTCAGCGATACAGATGGCCGTACCGTAGGTGCAACCACAACGGAGGGGTATCCGTTGAGAGGCCAGACAAACATGTGGTTCCTGAAGAGGGGCAGCAGCCTTTTCAGTAGTTGCAGGGGCAACAGTCTGGATGATTGACTGATCTGGCCTTGTAACATTAACCAAAACTGCCTTGCTGTGCTGGTACTGCGAACGGCTGAAAGCAAGGGGAAACTACAGCCGTAATTTTTCCCGAGGACATGCAGCTTTACTGTATGATTAAATGATGATGGCGTCCTCTTGGGTAAAATATTCCGGAGGTAAAATAGTCCCCCATTCGGATCTCCGGGCGGGGACTACTCAAGAGGACGTCGTTATCAGGAGAAAGAAAACTGGCATTCTACGGATCGTAGCGTGGAATGTCAGATCCTTTAATCGGGCAGGTAGGTTAGAAAATTTAAAAAGGGAAATGGATAGGTTAAAGTTAGATATAGTGAGAATTAGTGAAGTTCGGTGGCAGGAGGAACAAGACTTTTGGTCAGGTGATTACAGGGTTATAAATACAAAATCAAATAGGGGTAATGCAGGAGTAGGTTTAATAATGAATAAAAAAATAGGAGTGCGGGTTAGCTACTACAAACAGCATAGTGAACGCATTATTGTGGCCAAGATAGACACAAAGCCCATGCCTACTACAGTAGTACAAGTTTATATGCCAACTAGCTCTGCAGATGATGAAGAAATTGATGAAATGTATGACGAGATAAAAGAAATTATTCAGGTAGTGAAGGGAGACGAAAATTTAATAGTCATGGGTGACTGGAATTCGTCAGTAGGAAAAGGGAGAGAAGGAAACATAGTAGGTGAATATGGATTGGGGGGAAGAAATGAAAGAGGAAGCCGCCTTGTAAAGCACTGAAAGACCTGAGTCGAAACAAGGCCCCGGGAGTAGACAACATTCCATTAGAACTACTGAAGGCCTTGGGAGAGCCAGTCATGACAAAACTCTACCATCTGGTGAGCAAGATGTATGAGACAGGCGAAATACCCACAGACTTCAAGAAGAATATAATAATTCCAATCCCGAAGAAAGCAGGTGTTGACAGATGTGAAAATTACCGAACTATCAGTTTAATAAGTCACAGCTGCAAAATACTAACGCGAATTCTTTACAGACGAATGGAAAAACTGGTAGAAGCGGACCTCGGGGAAGATCGGTTAGGATTCCGTAGAAATGTTGGAACACGTGAGGCAATACTAACCTTACGACTTATCTTAGAAGAAAGATTAAGAAAAGGCAAACCTACGTTTCTAGCAATTGTAGACTTAGAGAAAGCTTTTGACAACATTAACTGGAATACTCTCTTTCAAATTCTGAAGGTGGCAGGGGTAAAATACAGGGAGCGAAAGGCTATTTACAATTTGTACAGAAACCAGATGGCAGTTATAAGAGTCGAGGGGCATGAAAGGGAAGCAGTGGTTGGGAAGGGAGTGAGACAGGGTTGTAGCCTCTCCCCGATGTTATTCAATCTGTATATTGAGCAAGCAGTAAAGGAAACAAAAGAGAAATTCGGAGTAGGTATTAAAATTCATGGAGAAGAAGTAAAAACTTTGAGGTTCGCCGATGACATTGTGACAATATAAGATGAACATCAACAAAAGCAAAACGAGGATAATGGAATGTAGTCAAATTAAATCGGGTGATGCTGAGGGGATTAGATTAGGAAATGAGACACTTAAAGTAGTAAAGGAGTTTTGCTATTTAGGGAGTAAAATAACTGATGATGGTCGAAGTAGAGAGGATATAAAATGTAGACTGGCAATGGCAAGGAAAGCGTTTCTGAAGAAGAGAAATTTGTTAACATCGAGTATAGATTTAAGTGTCAGGAAGTCGTTTCTGAAAGTATTTGTATGGAGTGAAGCCATGTATGGAAGTGAAACATGGACGATAACTAGTTTGGACAAGAAGAGAATAGAAGCTTTCGAAATGTGGTGCTACAGAAGAATGCTGAAGATTAGATGGGTAGATCACATAACTAATGAGGAAGTATTGAATAGGATTGGGGAGAAGAGAAGTTTGTGGCACAACTTGACTAGAAGAAGGGATCGGTTGGTAGGACATGTTTTGAGGCATCAAGGGATCACAAATTTAGCATTGGATGGCGGCGTGGAGGGTAAAAATCGTAGAGGGAGACCAAGAGATGAATACACTAAGCAGATTCAGAAGGATGTAGGTTGCAGTAGGTACTGGGAGATGAAGAAGCTTGCACAGGATAGAGTAGCATGGAGAGCTGCATCAAACCAGTCTCAGGACTGAAGACCACAACAACAACAACATCTAGACAAAAAATCAAAAGAGAGTTTAAATGCAGTACCTGTCTTATCTGTGTCGAAGTCAGAGGTCAAGTTAGTTAATTTTTTCTTTGTGACGTTGCAGTTCATTATAGAGTGACGACCAATTCACTTCACAAATTCTTGTAAGGTCCGCAGAAGAGCTTCTGTGAAGATGGAAAGTAGGAGACGAGGTACTGGCGGAAGTAAAGCTAAGCTGTGAGGACGGGGCGTGAGTCGTGCTTGGGTAGCTCGGTTGGTAGAGCACTTGCCCGCGGAAGGCGAAGGTCCCGAATTAGAATCTCGCTTCGGCACACAGTATTAATCTGCCAGGAAGTTTCAAGATTATAGTTCCTGTCCGCACTCATCCAGAAAATATCGATGAGCTTATACAGACGTTTCATGTCAAGAAATTCTTTTCAGTGTATGATCTCAGAACTTCTTACTGCCAGATAATGCTAAGTTCTGAGTCGAGGACGTACACAGCATTTGTTTATGCAGGGAGAAGCTATCATTTTACGGTTCTTCCATTTGGCCTAAAAGTTAACTCTCGTGTGTTTATCCAGGCATTGGATGCTGTTTTCGGACCTGGACTGAGAATTCCACTTACGCTCTTTGTCTATCATATTCTCATTGCAACATCTTCTCGGAAATAACACGTTAACCTCTTGGCCAGAGTCATAGATGCATTTAGTAAAGCAGTAGTGACATCTTACCTATAAAAATCTCATTTTTCACTTGAACGGACACACAATAATGCCGGATTCAGCGAAGGTGAGCGCCGTCAAGGATTTTCCCACACCATCAAACAACAAGCAGTTAAAATTTTTCATAGAAATGACGACATTCTATAGGCGATTTTTAGACAAACAGGTGATGAATGCAGAGCCCTTATACCAGCTTTTGCGAAAAAACGTACCGTGGAGGTGGACAAATGACTATGAAGTAGCATCCCAACTTATCAAAGACACTCTTGCGGATGCAAAATTGTTACACCACCCGGGTATGGCTTCGGAATTTGGTTTGATGACTGATTCATCCTGCTTTGGTTTAAGTTGCTGTTTGTTTCAAATCAAGTACATCAATAATCATCCAACGGTCTGTCCCATAGCTTACGCAAATCACGTGTTATCATGTTGCGAGCGCTCCTATACAATCAAAGAACTGGAAGCTTTGGCGGTTGTGTGGCAGATATTACTTGTTTGGAGCACACACTACCGTGTACTGCGATCGAGCAACAATGCAAACTACTTCACGCTCGTCTATCACGCTAGACCTTGGCTTTACAAGGATATAATTTCAAAATTCTGTACATAAAGGGACAACGTAACCTGATGGCAAATGCTATATCTAAACTACCTGAAGGTTTGGAGAACATTACAGCTGTGGAAGATGAGGAGAAACAACATAGGATCTTGCTGATGAAAGATTTGGAGTCCAGGACATATTATTTAAATACATGTGGAGTAACCTATCTGTCAACCAGCAACGAGATGATCATTGGTCTATAATTTTGAATAAACTGAGTCAGCCAGACCAAGATCACCTCTGAAGATTTTTCAAAGTAGTTCATAATATTTTGTTCTACGGAAGGCCTGATACTTCAGACCAATGGAGTGTATGTACACCATAAGATTACATGGAAAAGCTCATATTCCATACTCACTATGTTTGGGGACATTTTGGCTTACTTAAATGTGCAAGCAAGATAGGTAGCTATTGTTACTTTCCGAATATCAGGAGAAGAGTGCGATAGGTTTTGAAGAAATGCGAAGTTTGTCAGCTGAATAAGCCTTGTAACATACACAAGATGAGATGCACTCCGTCATCCCACATTAGCCCATAGATCTAATCTCTTTGGGCATATGTGGGCCAGTTCCGAGGGCAAGAGGAGGGTGTAAATACATAGTTGGATTTTTTGATACGTTTTCTAAGTATGTAGTGTTGCACCCAATTCGATCAGCCACCAGCAAATCCGTTATCATGAAATCGTTTTCTGATTTTATTCCATCTGTTCGGAAACCAAGAACGATTCTAACAGACAATGCAACAATTCAAGTGTTATACTTGGAAGAAGGCTTTACGGGAAGCAAATATTACACATGTCAAAACTTCATGTTACAATCGCGAAGCGTGTCCCATCGCACGTGTATTTAGAGAGTTAAAGCGTTTTATGAGAATCTACTGCTCAACGAAGCAAACAATTGGACTGATCTGTTGGAAGACTTCACTATAATCATAAATAACCTAACACAAACAACTACTGGTTATACACCGGAATAATTACTGCTAAATACCGAAGAAAATAATGAGTGGGTGCAAGTGTTACCGAAGATACGCCGAAATAGGATCTCACGGGAAGAAAAGATTCGTGATACTTACCTCATCATGAAAGAGAAAACTATTATGAGAAAGAATAGACACGACAAGGGATTAAAGAGAAGACAATATTATAACGTTGGAGATTTGGTACTATTGAGATCTCATTCAAGATCACTTCTGGAGAAGAGGACCAACAAGTGACAAAGAATATACCATAGACCATATGTTATCATAAAACTGTCACATCCAGGTTTTAATATTTCTGGTATTTAAAAAATTGTAATATTAAATTTATTGCTTTTACTGGTGACAAGCTTCTAAAGTGATATAATGGTGCATGGCAAATTTTTACTTGTGGATGATGAAATTATATATTCCACCAACCAGCATCACATTCCCATCAGGCCCACGAGAACGTTGACCGACGGCATTGACTAGAGGCCAGTGACAGATCTAAAAATTACGCAGTTTGCGTAATTACATTGCCCGAATACTGATAGAAAAGACCTCTAAACGATATCTCAGTGACGCTGATATAAAACTTTGATAAGGTAATAGCTGACTTAACACTAGTAGCGTTCGGCTGTGGCCACCAAACAATTCGTCGGCAACTCTCCTTCGCTGCAGCCTGAAAAAGTTCTAAAATGTAGCATAATAATTTGATATGTGAAATTAATAAAAAAGGAAAGTACTGTATTAATTAAAACACGGATTTTGCAAATTAAATTAGCGCAATTATTTGCCAAACGTTACAGAGCGGCACTTACATATTTGAAACAGCCATCGAAAACAAACAGCTCCTGCTTTTATATAATCCAAAACCAAATTACGGCGACTGCCTTCAACTTGCTTTATAGTTTCGATGTATAAGCATTTGTCTGGAACATTCGTTAGCCGCGTGGGATTAGCCGAGCGGTCTTGGGCGCTGCAGTCATGGACTGTGCGGCTGGTCCCGGCGGCGGTTCGAGTCCTCCCTCGGGCATGGGTGTGTGTGTTTGTCCTTAGTATAATTTAGGTTATGTAGTGTGTAAACTTAGGGACTGATGACCTTAGCAGTTATGTCCCATAAGATTTCACACACATTTGAACATTCGTTATCAGAACAGCAAAAAAAAGTACATTACTTACATTAAATCGTGATTTTTCTCCTTACTTTACACATTTACTTACACAGAAAAAAATTCTTAATGTATTTTAGCCTTAATTAAAAATTGGGGCATATTCTATTAATAACTCAAAAAAGCAACATTTCATTGCCCCCTTGAACACTTGTTTCTTATTTTGTCTCTAGAAAGACAGAACAAGGGTTCAACTGTGATAAGATTAGTATGCATTGTGTTACAGAGGAGTAAATAAATATAGTATTCCAACAAAATCATTAACAAAATACACTATTCATTTGGCAGCTCTTTTAGAGAAAATGTCTGGTAAATAAACTTTACACTTTACTGTCTTTGTGTACCCCTTTTTTAAAGTTTGTTCAAATACCTTTGTCTTCTAGAAAATGTTCATAAACTTTTAGTAAATATACAAAAACACAATGCTCCAGACATAAATTATTTCTGAGTTTGTTACCTTTTTTTATTTTTTTTTACTCATTTATTTTTTAATCAGAATCTTGACGCACTTGTCTGTAACTACGAAACACGCGCGGCGTCTATGGTTTTTTTTTACTCATTTGTTTTTTAATAAGAATCTTGATGCACTTGTCTGTAACTACGAAACCCGCGCGGCGTCTCCGATTGACACATCACAACACTTTCTCGATTTAGCGCGCTCTGTTGAGGAGGCGGGACGGGCGGCACGTGCGGTGACCTCTGTCGGCGATTGCAGGAAACCCGCTGCTCAGCTAGGTGCCCATCGTAGCTGGAAAGTGTGCGACGGCTCTGGCAACTGGCCACGCCCTCACTCCTGCTTGCTCCTTACACGTGACGACCGACTGTGGACGTTGATACAGGCAAATCAAAGCAAAGCATTATCAGCTTTACAAAAATTAGCACTGTATCGCAGATATGCCCTAGTTAAAAATTTGATTAGTACAATGGATTTCACTTTCATTATTGTCTTGCATGTGTGTTGTTCTTGCGATACAAGTCTATCTTTAGGGAACTTTATTTATCATTAGTTTGTAGTTGGCACCACTGTCTACAGATCATGGCGTATTTTCAAACTAAGTGAGTCGACTTCTTGACTGATGACTTAAGAGGCAGTACTCGTTTATGCTTTTTAGTGTTCACCACAGGCATTTCAAGAACGTGTCTGCAGAATCACTGCTTGGGATTGTTACATAAAAAAAAATTCGTTCAGTGTATAACGGCAAATTTTGTGTGCGGCGACAATTAGGCACGCTTTCACACTGTGTTTGTTTATTGACGAGGCAGGTTTTTACTTGTCCAATACCTCGCCAATACAATAATATCTTCTATATGTTCACTAAGTCACTTTTGTGTGAGGATACATTTATTAACGTGCGTGTACACACCGAAGACAAGTCATGCGCACCGGACTTCTCACTGCGTTGGCTTGGGTGCAGTCCACAACGGTGAGTTTGACATATGAACTGTTGACTTCACGTAAGACTTATTTACTTTATACATTTTGGATTCACAACGTCACTCGCTTGAGTGTCCTATTGCGACCATTGTCCACCAGTTCACGTGGCCATCTTCAGTTATAAAAACACTCACTAATAAATGATTCCCTTTTTCTTTTATCGACACCAGTCTGTTTGTTCTCTGGATCGTATTTTCTTCTTGCACAAATTAACTGACGTAGTTTTTACATTTCTCTTTCTTACAAGTGGCGTACTTTACATGAATAATGTGTCGCTCGCATGTTTTTGGTATGCTAAGCCGTGTTTGACAATACATTGCTCGTGGTCTGATGTTTACAAAATTCTTTATTATTCTTTTCATATTTCATAGATTGAGTACGATTACCTAGGTTATCGTTATGCCGGCCGGAGTGGCCGAGCGGTTCTAGGCGCTAAGTCTGGAGCCGCGCGACCGCTACGGTTGCAGATTCGAATCCTGCCTCGGGCATGGATGTGTGTGTTGTCCTTAGGTTAGTTATGTTTAAGTAGTTCTAAGTTCTAGGGGACTGATGACCTCAGCAGTTAAGTCCCATAGTGCTCAGAGCCATTTGTTATCGTCATGTTACCATGTACCCATGAAATAACCCTGTTCTAAATACGGATCGGCAACTAGCAAAGCACAAACAAAGTCTGAACAACACAGACCGCGATCACGAAATTAACACATTCCTCTGAAATCGCATGTGGCAAAAGTCTATACTCCTGCTCCACATCAACTCACATAACTCATGGTCTCACATCATTTAACATATAATGGATCATGCTGATGAAATTGTGACAGTACACCTTTGCATAGCAACTCCCTAAATCAAAATAGAATTCATATCAACTCACATGACATGTAAGCAAGAGATTAGCATACACATAAATATTCTCATACAAAATAAAATATCAGTCCAATAGCATCTTTTACTAGCTTCTGCTTGACTTATATACTGGAAATTTTATCTTTCATGCTGATTACATACTAATATTTACAGTTTGATTATATTTATTACATGATCTGTAGTTCTTTCTTTCAATAAATGAACAGCTTAATTTAGTGTCACGCTATATAGCACAAGTGTGACCAGATAACGCACTCTGTTAACATGCAGTGCACTATCAGGTTTAATTGTTCTTTACTTGGTAGTATTCAGTGTATAAGTGGATCATATATCCCATAGAAATTAAACTTGAAAAAAAAAATGCTTACCACAAGATAATTAGTTACACTGAATATTACTGTCTCTTGCTCTATATACACTTAGTTGCAGGTAACAGTTCATCTGCTTAAGTTTGTACTAGGCAACAAATTATGAAAACTAACTTTAGTTCGCATTTGGCCCTTTTTCCATCACTTTCCCTTATCCTATACTTTAAATGATCTACACAGAAATATCTTCCATAATAAACTTGTCAAACTTCTAAACTTCATATAACTAATGCTGAAAATAATCTTTTCACTAACAAAATACTCAGCCATCATTTTCACGTTTCACAGTTTTAGTCCCAGAGTGATACTTTCTCATTATATAGAGTCAGTTTTGACGACATAAAAATACTTTCGTGAGAACACCTGAGAAACATCCCAACAACTACTTATATTCAGCAAATACTTAAAACTAAAAGATCATTATTATTGCTTCTAATAGTAAACAAATGTCAGCAGTTTTATCGCCTTCTAATGCTATCTGAAAATGGCTCTGAGCACTATGGGACTCAACTGCTGTGGTCATTAGTCCCCTAGAACTTAGAACTACTTAAACCTAACTAACCTAAGGACATCACACACATCCATGCCCGAGGCAGGATTCGAACCTGCGACCGTAGCAGTCGCACGGTTCCGGACTGCGCGCCTAGAACCGCGAGACCACCGCGGCCGGCACTTCTAATGCTATCTGTACATGTATATCATTGGTAATATTTAAGTCCATTAGTTTTGGTACACAGAGTATGGCAGGTTCAGCATAAAACTTCAAGGAGTGTATATATTTAGCATACAGAGTGGTAGTTAAAACATAGAAGACAATATACTTTGGCATCTGTGTAAATATCCTTACTGAACATATTTGGTGATAAAGTCCTCTAACTTTCAACGATTCAGGATAGGCCAATAGGTAGCTTCCTTCATGAGGTGTACGGATAATCTTACATGGACCAGTATACATTAGTTGCCATTTCTTGTTTTTTCTTAATAAAAGAGAAGATTTAGGGTGTGTTCTCAACAAGATTTTATCTCCAATTTTGAATTCTTACATCTTTCCCAGTTTCTTATCATAAGCTGTCTTTCTCAAAGCGGTTGCTGAAGAGCAACCAAGCCTTGCGTAATTCTTTCCTCACGTGACAATTTACTCTCTGTTAACTGGGAAAGAGGAGTCACCCATTCATTTCTCTCAGACGTATCAGATATGAGCGAGGCTGGCGTTCGCTGTGTGGAAGTGTGCGGCAGTTTGTTTACCACTTGCTCAAATGGCGTACCTTGCCCTTGATTATTTTGCGACCACTGATTATTGTGGTCCTCATTCCTATTGTTATTTTGTCGGTTCCCGTTTCGATTATTTTGATAACCGGTATGGCGCCGATTAATATTTCGTCTCTGCCTTTGAAAGAATGTCTGTCCGCCTTGTGGACCACCATTGTTGCCGTTCTGATGTGCGTGTACGGTTTGCGACGTTCCGCTGTTACTTCGCCACCCGCCGTTACGGCTGTCATTGCGGCCGTGTGCGTTCTTATTCGCGGACTGCGAGCCATTGTTCCCGGTGCAGCTTATCGCTTCTTCTTATATTAGGTCCATAGTATCAAGCACTGACAAAAAGCGTTCAAGGTCAACATCAGGGACTGTGATTAACTTTTCCTTTATGCGCAGCGGCAACTTTGCCTTTAAAGATGCGCAGCACATCTTTGTGCGCGACCGGCTCGTCCCAGTACCTCGTTACATTAATGTATTTTTCGATATACTTCTTAAGTCCACCCTGCTTTGGGTTGTAAATTTCTGGGCTGAAAACCTGTTTTCTAAGGCGTTCTTGTATGCCCACTGACCAATACTTAGCCAGAAAAGCCTTTTCAAATTGTTCATAATATGTGCAGTTCTCTGCGGCTTCGATAGCCCATAAAGCACCGTCTCCTTGTATATGTGAGGCAACGAATTCTATTCTCTGCCTCTCATTCCATGACCTGGGTAATACGTTACGGAATGAACCTATAAAAACTACGGGATGCACTTGTTTTTTCTCTGGGATAAAGACCTGAAATTGTCTGTGTTTCAACAGGCTTTCTTCCTAAAATATCTTATCAAGGTTGCACCTGCCCCCATCTCATTATGCGATTGTTGCACAGCGGGGTTTACAGGCTGATGCAGTTCAAAGTATGTCCCTGTGCTTTGTGGACCTGAAATGTACGAGTCCTGCATCTGCGTATCGATAGTCGGTGCTTCTCGTGACGGCTGTGGTATTGTTTCCACCGTTCGTCGCACTTGTCTTACCTGTGACGAAACTTCGTCTCGCCACTGTGGAAGGTCGTGATATGTCATATGCTTCATGTGGTCTATTTCACAGCGGAGCGTTTGTTTTGCCGTGCCGCGTTTGGTCATCGCTTCGCTCCCAGCGCGTTGTATTGCGCCTTTCCACTCTGAATTTATTTTGTCAGTGAGCATTTTGTCTTTCTGCTCAAGCCATTTGGCGAATTCGGTATTTAATTTTTCACTCTGCTCATCTGGCCTTGTTTTTAACACTTCTTCTTCCGTTTCTACAGACAGGCTGTCGACACGTTGTGTTAATTCGCGCATCGTATCTTCCACCGTCTTCTGTGCTGATTGTATTTTCCCACATCTTTTGACAATTTGGAAATAGTTTCTGGTAAATTTTTATATGTCTCCTTTAGCCCGGTAATTTCGGATGCTATTGTTCCTAAACCAGTGTTTAATTTTTTTACTAATTCCTCACTTACCTGAGTTGAATTTTGAGTGACCAGTTGTTTGTCACGTTCAGTCAAGGTATTATTTATTTGAGATCTCGGCGCTACATTTCTTTCGGCAAGAGTAGTATTGACCTGCATTGAGATTTGTAAAGCCAATTGTTTATCCCTTTTAGAAAGGGTGCTGTTAATACGTGAAGCAAGCGCTTCTAGGCTTTCATTTAATCTAATATTTATGCGTGAAGCAAGCGCTTCATCGCGTGCGTTAATTGTCTTTGCCAGTTCCTTATCGCGAGCATTAATCATCTCAGTAATTTTATTGAATAACAGAGAAAAGAGATCTACTGCGGGAGGAGGTATTTGCTCGACACTTTCAGTTGCTTGTGCCTGCATATTAGCTTCTGCCTCTATATTTTGACGATCCGATTCTGCCACCGTCGGATCTGTACTATTGTTACCGCCATAGACGTTATTTTCAGAAACACCATCATTTGCGGAATCCATGTTTTCAGGTTTATCTATCTTTGTCATAACACAGATTGAAAATATACTTTGAAATAAAATCTCTTGACAACACACAGAATAATTAGCGTAAATTGACCAGAAACTAATTGTTGTATTACTAAAATGACAATATGGATGCTTCAAACTAAATCAATCCACTATCATTCGTTTTAATCTCGCTTACGCGCAGCAGAAAAGTAGCCATCATAGTATAGCACTTAGCAACAATGCCTACTGCCATTACAAACTACGCAAAATGCAAAAAATTCAAAATTGACCATGAATTAAATGAGCTACGCGTTGCAGACTACGAAAGCAGAGGAAACTGGTAACATGTTAATAACCGTACCTTTCGTTCCGTGTTGCTGCTTGGAGTCTGTTTAAATTCCGTTACATCAGTTACTTTCATTTATGTTTCGTGTAGCTGTCATAAGATTTTCTTGTCTCGAACAATACAGTCGATTCATGAAAAATAGAACAAACAAGCATTAATTAACAACATACAACTTTTTTGTTCGAGCAACACGTTGGCTGCGCCAATTTAATATTTGTGAAATTTAAAAAAAATGTAATATTAAATTTATTGCAATTACCGGTGGCAAGCTTCTAAGATAATATAATGGTGCATAGAAAATTTTTACTTGTGGATGATGCAGATTACACTACTGGCCGTAAAATTTGCTACACCAAGAAGAAATGCAGATGATAAACGGATATTCATTGGACAAATATATTATACTAGAACTGACACGTGATTACATTTTCACGCAATTTGGGTGCAGAGATCCTGAGAATTCTGTACCCAGAACAACCACCTCTGGCCGTAATGACGGCCTTGATACGCCAGGGCATTGAGTCAAACAGAGCTTGGATGGCGTGTACAGGTACAGCTGCCCATGCAGCTTCAACACGATACCACAGTTCATCAAGAGTAGTGACTAACGTATTGTGAAGAGCCAGTTGCTCGGCCACCGCTGACCAGACGTTTTCAGTTGGTGAGAGATCTGGAGAATTTGCTGGACAGGGTAGCAATCGAACATTTTCTGTATCCAGAAAGGCCCGTACAGGACCTGCAACATGGGGTCGTGCATTATCCTGCTGAAATGTAGGGTTTCGCAGGGATCGAATGAAGAGTAGAGCCACGGGTCGTAACACATCTGAAATGTAACATCCACTATTCAAAGTGCCGTTATTGCGAACAAGTGACCGAGAAGTGTAACCAATGGCACCCCATACCATCACACCGGGTGATACGCCAGTATGGCGATGACGAATACACGCTTCCAATGTGCGCTCACCGATAAGTTGCCAAACACGGATGTGACCATCATGATGCTGTAAACAGAACCTGGATTCATCCGAAAAAATGACCTTTTGCCATGCGTGCACCCAGGCTCGTCATTGAGTACAACATCGCGGGCGCTCCTGTCTGTGATGCAGCGTCAAGGGTAACCGCAGCCATGGTCTCCGAGCTGATAGTCCATGCTGCTGCAAACGTCTTCGAACTGTTCGTGCAAATGTTTGTTGTCTTGCAAACGTCCCCATCTGTTGACTCAGGGATCGAGACGTGGCTGCACGATCCGTTACAGTCATGCGGATAAGATGCCTGTCATCTCGACTGCTAGTGATAAGAGTCCGTTGGGATCCAGCATGGCGTTCCGTATTACCCTCCTGAACCCACCGATTCCATATTCTGCTAACAGTCATTGGATCTCGACCAACACGAGCAGCAATGTCGCGATACGATAAACCGCAATCGCGATAGGCTACAATCCGACCTTTATCAAAGTCGGAAACGTGATGGTACGCATTTGTCCTCCTTACACGAGGCATCACAACAACGTTTCACCTGGCAACGTCGGTCAACTGCTGTATGTGTATGAGAAATCGGTTGGAAACTTTCCTTATGTCAGCACGTTGTAGGTGTCGCCACCGGCGCCAACCTTGCGAGAATGCTCTGAAAAGCTAATCATTTGCATATCACAGCATATTCTTCCTGTCGGTTAAATTTCGCGTCTGTAGCACGCCATCTTCGTGGTGTAGCAATTTTAACGGCCAGTAGTGTATATATTCCAGTAACCAGCATGAGATTCCCATCAGGTCGACGAGAACGTTGACCGATGGCATTGTTTAGACTCCAGTGACCGATCTAAAAATTACGCAGTTCACGTCATTACATTGCCCGGATACTGATAGAAAAGACCGCTAAAAGATATATCAGTGATGCTGATATAAAACTTTTATAAGGTAATAGCCGACTTAACTCTAGTAGCGTTCGGCTGTGGCCACCAAACAATTCGTCGGCAACTCTCCTTCGCTGCAGCCTGAAAAAGTTCTAAAATGTAGCATAATAATTTTATATGTGGAATTAATGAAAAAGCAAAGTACAGTATTCATTAAAACACGGATTTTGCAATTAAATTAGCGTAATTATTTGCCAAACGTTACAGAGCGACCCTTACAGTTTTGAAACAGCCATCGAAAACAAACGAGAGAGAGCGAGAGTTCACAGCTCCTGCTTTTATATAATCCAAAAATATATTACGGCGACTGCCTTCCACTGGCTTAACAGTTTCGATTCATAAATATTTCTTTGGAACATTCGTTAGCAACACAGGAAAAAAATACATACCTTACATTAAATCTTGATTTTTCTCCTTACTTTACAGATTTACTTACACAGAATAAAAATTCTTAATGTATTTTAGCCTTAATCAAAAAATTGGGGCACATTCTATTAATTATTCAAAAAGGCAACATTTCAAGGTGCGTATCTGTTGTTATAACCAAAGACATTGAAAATAAATTGTGTGTACCCTCACAACGATTTAAAAATGTTCTATAAATAATTCTGTGCATTTTTTATATGAATGTCATGATTTGTGTAGGCATACGATCTGTAAATAGTCGTTATTTAAGTTATGCAATTTCTTTCTTATGATATGTGTTGATAATATGTCACCATTGTGTGCCATGAACTGGCGTTCTAAAATGAGGGAACATCCAATCCAGTTGTTGGGATATAACTATATGATTTATTTATGGTTACTTTCACCATGCTTGATTTTCTTGTCGGTTGTAAGTACCTGTAGGATAATTTGTATATTGTTCTATTTGATTCTGTAGATTATTCCATTTGTCACAAGTTTCAGATTTTTTGTGTCTTGGCGTTAAGTGAGTTTCGTGGTCTCTTTCGTCTGAATTACGTATCCTATCTCAACGACCTGAAGGATATCACAGACTGTAACATTGCTCCTGTTTGACTGCAAAGGTAAAACTTGAAAATATTATTATATACACGTACAGGGGTGTAACTGTTCTGTAACATTATGTGTTGTTTTTGTCGCGATTACTGTGTCATATGCTAACTAGTGATCCTCCTCGACAGTATGCTTCGGAATTGTGCGAAATCGCTTTCAGTGATGTACAGACAGTTAACTTTGTTGCCGTGAGTTGTTTTAGGCTGGTGTCCTGTCTGACAACGAAACTTCAATGGATGAGTTCTAGTGTCAGTTTGGAATGTAACTGTGGATACTCTGGGCAACGTATCTAGTGTTGCGAAGATATCTCAATGTACACTGTTTTGACCGTGCTGTGACTGTTCTTTTTTTTCCTTTTTTTCTGGACACTCTTGAGTGCAAGTACAAACACTAACCGAAGTGGACTGTTTATACATAGGAGCGAGTTGGGTAGAGTTGAACGCTAACCCGTTTTACTTCAGATAGGCGCTGTAGTCAGTCGTTTTGTCCTTGCTCATTCTTTTGTACTTTGTTGTGTGCCGTGAGAACTTCTATTTTGGCGCCACGAGGATTTTGTAATTCCATCACAGCCTCCAGTCCATCCAGTCGTTCACTGTTAGCTTAGCATCTAGCCTCCTGACCAGCCATCACCACCAACCACCATTCTATACCGATGTCTTGCAGCTTCTCACCGTCCTGCTGTACCATCGGCATCGCACCGTCGACATCATATAATTATCACCGCATCATCGACATAATACCCAGAACATGATTGTCTCTTGAATGAATCTTGTATTGTGTGAATAAGTCAAGTTTTCAAAGAATCTAAAAGAGTTCTACGAACATTTAAACGATTTTGTTGAAACCAATACGACTGATTCAAAGTGCTGTGTTTTTCCTAAACTTGATAATTACAACCGGTCTGGCGAGGCCCATTGGGAAGTTTTGATCTCGGGTTACATCCGCCAACAGCGCCCGAATGGGTGGGCCTCATTTTCATTGTACAATCCATTCGCGAGAAAGTTAGTATGATTATTTATGCCAGCCGGTAATGAGAATTTCTAAGAAAGTACATACAGCTCAGTGATTTAATTTGTAATCGTAATATTCGTTAACAAACCGTTCAGAAACTTAAAATACTTTGAAAATTATATTATAC
This sequence comes from Schistocerca nitens, assembly GCF_023898315.1. NCBI lineage: Eukaryota > Metazoa > Arthropoda > Insecta > Orthoptera > Acrididae > Schistocerca > Schistocerca nitens. The sequence goes on from NC_064614.1 coordinate 442,597,989, forward strand.
CAATTTATCATTTAAAATAGAGAGGGGCCATGTAATGTCACTAGGTAATGTATTAATCCGGCTGCGAGTACCAGCGATGGTGCGCTACCATAATTGAAACGACAACGCTCTTTGCTGTAAGAAAATTATAATCTATGCTTTTTGTAATTGTTGGAGATAAGGAATGCTTTTATGGGAGCCTTTACATTTTATGAAATAACAGCTTTTTCATGAGATGAGAAAACATTTTATTTTCCAAGCACAGATCAAAAACTAACAAGAATAAACAACTCGTAACCAAGCCGACTACGGCAAAGATAAATATCTATCAGCTGCAGCTTTCACCCGCTGTTTTTGGCGCAGTGGATAAATGACGTCGCTACACTTTTTTTATGTCAGAGAAGTTTGCACATATACATAATTTGAAGTGCAGAGGAGATACAACTTGTAATTATCAAGAACGAAAGAATTTCTCCTGTGAAAAAGAAGGTAAATATCGTCTACATCGTCTACGAACTTTTATTCGATGTTGGATCCCCGGACCTTCATGAACCGATTAGTGTGTTTAGCAATACTGTGCATAGTAATTTCTTCGCAATTTACAACACTGGGCAAATTTGCTACCATTACGGTCCGAACGACGCGTAATAATTCGCCGTCGGCTTGTGTGTTCAAGACGTTCTCTAAGCGACCAGTTTGTTGGCCAGAAGATATCACGCTGCCACAGTTGTTCAACCTTCTCATTCTGAAAGTGTTTCCAGAAAATCTTACAGCGACTGTGAGTACTTTAGCTGCCAAGAGAGACGGAGTCTTCATCGCGAGTTGTAGCAGTTTACTACGACTCTGACTGGTGTTCTCTGAGAACCGGAGAAACGGAAGCCTCCGACCGCCAACTCATCCGGTTCCTAACCCGTTCTCTCGTCAAAGCAGGCACGAAGAAACAATATTCATCTATAGCCAATTTTTCCACAGATTTTTATATTAGACAGGTAAAAAAATTTAAAATGTGTGCATCTAGGCAAAAAATCAAAATAGAGTTTAAACGCAGTACCTGTCTTATCTTTGTTAAAGTCAAAGGTAAAGTTGGTTAATTATTTCTTTACGACGTAGCAGTTCATTATTAGAGTGACGTTTGTTGGTGAGTGCATCATGTTCAATGATACGGAGGTCAGTACGCAAATGTAGCATTATGCCTCTGCATACCATAACACATTTGGTACTATAGTCACCCTGTTCTCACACCATGTGACGTCCGGTTTTCTGTGGACGACTGGAAAACCTGTGGCAATATGCTCCCGTACTGCCTTTCATTTCTAACGAGTAGTTAATACGTTGAGGCACGTTATCTACGAGAGTCTCGCCCGTAAGTCTTACAAGGGTATGTATAAATGTAGTACACGTAGGATAAAGCTGAGGCCACAGACTTATCGTTGTCACCCACTAGTTATACAGGGTGATTCAAAAAGAATACCACAACTTTAAAAATGTGTATTTAATGAAAGAAACATAATATAACCTTCTGTTATACATCATTACAAAGAGTATTTAAAAAGGTTTTTTTTCACTCAAAAACAAGTTCAGAGATGTTCAATATGGCCCCCTCCAGACACTCGAGCAATATCAACCCGATACTCCAACTCGTTCCACACTCTCTGTAGCATACCAGGCGTAACAGTTTGGATAGCTGCTGTTATTTCTCGTTTCAAATCATCAATGGTGGCTGGGAGAGGTGACCGAAACACCATATCCTTAACATACCCCCATAAGAAAAAATCGCAGGGGGTAAGATCAGGGCTTCTTGGAGGCCAGTGATGAAGTGCTCTGTCACGGGCTGCCTGGCGGCCGATCCATCGCCTCGGGTAGTTGACGTTCAGGTAGTTACGGACAGATAAGTGCCAATGTGGTGGCGCTCCATCCTGCTGAAATATGAATTGTTGTGCTTCTTGTTCGAGCTGAGGGAACAGCCAACAAATGCTTGCTGGATGCGTGCTACATTTTCATCACTCGTTCTCGGCCGTCCAGAACTTTTCCCTTTGCACAAACACCCATCCTCTGTAAACTGTTTATACCAACGTTTAATACACCACCTATCAGGAGGTTTAACACCATACTTCGTTCGAAATGCACGCTGAACAACTGTCGTCGATTCACTTCTGCCGTACTCAATAACACAAAAAGCTTTCTGTTGAGCGGTCGCCATCTTAGCATCAACTGACGCTGACGCCTAGTCAACAGCGCCTCAAGCGAACAAATGTACAACTAAATGAAACTTTGTAGCTCCCTTAATTCGCCGACAGATAGTGCTTAGCTCTGCCTTTTGTCGTTGCAGAGTTTTAAATTCCTAAAGTTGTGGTATTCGTTTTGAATCACCCTGTATTATAAATTGTTAGGAGACTGTGATCATTATTAAATCAAATAATTACAGTAGAAATAAAATATTATTTGTAATCTAAACGGTCGAAATAAGCATACATGGACAGATTTTAAATATGTCTCATTATCCAGATCAAGAACTGTTCTACTTGCCAAACAGATAGGCACTCTGTAGATTATCCAGAAGTCCTTTATCATTCAGATATCACGCTCTACTCAAAATATATAATTTACGACATTTATAAGCTATTAGTCATAGTTAATGAAGAAATATCAGCTATTAGGTTTAGAATAGAATAGAATATCACAATACCTCCCCCACCATGACATTCGTTTTTATTAGTGGACACTGGGACATCAGAGGTGCACTTAAGAAGAATTACGCCCTATCTGTTCAAACTGACAACATACCTTGCTCTTACTTTACGAAATGTCTATGAATAGATCTAGCCATAGTATGTGATCGATCTTTACTTGACAGACAGTGAGAATGTCCTCTCTTTGTAACATATGAAGCCATTTCTCGAAAACCAGCGAAATCACCGACACCACTCCTTAGTTCAAACGCTTATAGTTTTCCTGAACTCTGTGAATTCCCTCCTCCAGCAGCCATGTCCTCCATTAACCTAAACCAGGGTTTCTCAACCCACCAATCGCTATCAACCCGTCGATTGCCATGGCTTTATGAGTCTATCTTTCAAAGCACTTCTCCAAAATCCATTTAAATGATCTGATTTTATAAAATGCCAGTTTATTGCCAATGAGTGTTTTGCACGGCATTTGAAGATGGTAAATCTGACAACACTATGTCCTCCTCTCTAGTCTCCATCTACGTTCCATCGTCTTTAACGCTCGCGCCAAGCAGCAGTCTCCTCCTGTATGATGAGGTTACTCACGCTCTGTAACTTGGGACGTTGTGAGCAGGGGTTGCGGTGAGCGGGCAGAGCGTTAAGGGTGTGTGGTGCAGGATGAGGTGCTTTATGCGGTATGGTGGGGAACAACATCAGCCGCGAGTAGGCATGGACAACCTGTGTTTTCAAGTTTCCACGTAACAACAACGTACATGACGGAAGTAATGACACAGCTGCATGGAACAATGTATCCTGCTAGACTTTATTGCGTTAGGTGAATTTTGGTGTGTTGCACGTTTCGTACTCCTTTCCTTATACAATATTTCATACATACCCGCGACAGTTAGTAATTAGCAGAGTATATCAAATAGAAACGCTCTGTGTTCAGCAAATAGCCTTGTAATTGAGACACAAATGCGTATCTGTAAATAACTAGATTTACGGGGAAATATCGACGACTGTGGTAGCGTTACGCACTGGTAAAATCAGAACCACCTGAAGCAGAAAAGTACCGGTTAATCTAAAGTGTTTTCAGAAGGGCAATGCGACTGCCACAAAAATTCCCAATTCCATTATGTAAAAGCTATGCGTCATTCGTTCACATTTGATGGACTATGAGCATAGACTTTTATTTCTACTAGGTAAAAAATCTGCCTAAATAGAAACTGGTACTGCACCAGAACGGTGAGATCGCATGCTGGAGCCACAGGTTATCCCTTACTAAATCAGATATCACGAATGAGGGATAGGAATATACAGATATATGTACGCTCTGTGGCGGACTATACGTATGAAATTTGTAGAAACACAAATACATAGCTTCCTATTTAGAAAGTCATCAGATTTTCAATTGTTTCCATGCTGTCCTACACTTTCTCTACTTCTCATAGGTTCCTTACTTCCATCTTAGTAGGTCATCTTTCTTCACAAATGGGAGAGCTACGAGGGGCGTTCTGAAAGTAAGCTCCGATCGGTCGCGAAATGGAAACGACTATGAAAATCCGATAAAGCTTTGCACAGATGTGTTGGGTAGTGTCTCTAGTATAACCCCAGTTAGCATCACGTCGCTCTTCTCATTTCTGAGCTCGCAGTGAGTGCGTAAAGATGTCTAGAAAATAGTGTCTGCCGCCAAGTACGAGGGCCTGGTGAGAAATTTCGCCTGAAGCTATGCAGCTAACATTACATAACTGTCGTGCTGTTTCTTCTTCAAGACAATTCTCAGCCGCATTCTGCAGGGGCAATGAAGATGCTCCTGCATCGTTTTCAAATGGAAATGTGAGATTACCCACAATACAGTCCGCAATTGTCTCCCCCTGAGTTTCATCTCTGGTCACATGAACCGCTGTCTTTGAAGACAACATTTTGACACAGACAACGAGGTGTAGGCCAGCGTGGAGAATTGGCGGAAATCACTGGCGGCTGCCTTCTATGATGAGGCTATTGAAAAGTTGGTACAACGCTATGACAAAAGTCTAAGTCAGAACGGCGACTACGTAGAGAAGTAGCTGAAAGGTGTAGCTAATTGTTACAAGTAAAACATTTCTGATGTTCACTGTGGTTTCAATTTGGCAATCAATCGGAGGTTACTTTCTGAACAGGCCTCGTATTTCACTTTTATGGCTACCACGTCTTTCCCAGTTATGATGTTAGACAAAGCTCATGTTTACTTTCTGCATTTACACATGACTTTCCTCTAAGCTTCTTTTACCGTTAACCCACATTTCGTGCTAAATATGATGTCAGTATCATTCAGCGCATTGTCTAAATCTTCCTCACTTTCGACTATAAGGGCTACGTCGTCCACGACTCTTAGTACTAACATCAGTTGTTGAATTTTCCTTCTTATCCTACAGTGCTTATCGACACACAAGTTAGCGTGGCAGCGGCGATAATTTCAACGCTGCCCTCAAGCCATCTAACTGCTATCTTCTCTTTACATTTTTTCCACATACACGGTTCTGTTTATTACTCAGATTTGCCTCTCTGTTTGTATTTCATTCCTTATCGTCTCACACTGGACTCGCATTCGGGAGGACGACGGTTCAATCCCGTCTCCGGCCATCCTGATTTAGGTTTTCCGTGATTTCCCTAAATCGTTTCAGGCAAATGCCGGGATGGTTCCTTTGAAAGGGCACGGCTGATTTCCTTCCCAATCCCTCGTTAACCCGAGCTTACGCTCCGTCTCTAATGACCTCGTTGTCGACGGGACGTTAAACACTAACCACCACCACCACCTTATCGTCTCAGGATTTAGAACACTTACTCCAACTTTCACGTAAATAGCCATATACATGCCTAACTGCTATGAACATATTTTATATTTCATTTTTTATTTTTATAATTTTCTTTTATTTATTTGTCTATGTCCTACATACGTTCCAGAAAACCGCTGGCGAAAATGCGATTTTTCACGGGATAATATCTTGGGTTCTATTCATCACAGGGATAAGAGGCCAAGTGTTTGGCATAGCCCTTGGCCTAGAGACCATTTGTATACCTATCGGAAGAATGGGCATAGTGTAGCTGTCCTACACTACAGGTTTAAAGTTTAAACATTACACAAACCTTCCAGCCTACACTAAACTGAGCAAATCGGTTGGTTTCTTTGCGTTAGCTATGGTCCACGGCGGACCTTAGGCAGCTTACAAAACCACTATTTGTTCAAGAGCGGCTCTTTACAAAAATCTCGAAAAACATTGATTTTGGGTGCTAAAAGTACCAATTGATGGGATGGTCACTTTCTATAATTTATATTCATTGCAGATCACCGAAATCTTTCCTTATATGTTTATGATGATATTCTCAGTGAACTTTTTTTCGATATCTTTATTAGTTACCGAGACCCAGAGGTTCAAAATTACCGTACTCACGTAGAAAACAGTAAAAACAGGTTTTTAGTCGTTTTGCACTGTGGGCCGGACGTTACCTAAATAACAAATCATAGCAAATGACTGAAATTTTAGCTGTACAGTTTTTAGCCATTTATCTAGAAACCACATTTTCCCGTTTTCGAAAATCTGAATCTGCTACCAAGATACTTCCAAAAAATCGTAATTTTTGCGTACCAAAAATACAAGTTGTGGAAATGGTCACTTCTATAATTTCTATTCATGGCAAATGGTCGGAATTTTTACCATATGTTATTAATATGATATCCTCAGCTAACATGAAACTTTTTTCAATGCTATTATCCATTACCGAGATCCAAAGTTTCAGTTACTGTACTGTTGCACATAATATCCGATCGAACCTGTAAAAGTAGTTTTAATTGACCAAATCAATACATGGCAAGTGCTCTAGGGTCATCGAACGGTTCTGAGGTCACCTTACTTTGTTTCTAGTCAGCATTTTTTCGTCAATAAAATTTTATGACGCGCTGTCTCTGAATAATGGGCCCTTTACGTCTATACAAACAAGCCCAAAGTGGTACTGCAGTGATAAGAAATAGGCAAAAAAGGGCTTAACATGCCTGAAAGTAACTTAAAATGACTACCAAGACTTATGAAAACAGTAAGGACTGTAAATCCAGTAAAATATTACTAACATCATTTTTACTCTTTTAAGATACAAATGATAAGCCTGTCGTTTTCGATGAAATTGCAGTTGATGGGTGAAGTATTCAGAAAAAAGTAAGGCAAACGATTTCGTTTTCACCTTATGTGTACTTATTTCTTGTTTTTATGTGATTAAGTGAATAAATGTGATTAAGTGTGTAAAAGTGGGGAACCAATTGCCTCACTTGTCATTCCGCTTTCTTCGCCAAAAATTTGGCATATTCGCGCTTTTTTGTGCTGAAAGTAAGTAGCAGAGAGACAGTAACTTTGGAAGAGAGAGGAGACATCTGTGGGCGAGAAAGAAGACAGTTATGGTGGGACAGAAGATGTGGCAGTGAAAGAGAGAGGTAGATGAAGACAATAGCAGTTGGAACCAAAGAGAGAGGACATATTGACGGTCAGTGAGAGACAGTGGCAGGAAAAGAGGAAAAGAGATTCATGGAAATAGAAGCAGTGTGAACAAAAGAGAGAACAGACATCTGTAGCACAGGAAGGTGGAAGGATTATGTACACTGATGTCCAAAATTAAGGCAACAAACGGAAATTTTGCAAGGTTGCATTTCTTTTGCCACAAAACAGTATAAACAGGTGATAGTAAAGCATAAATAATGTGAAGAATACTGGTATTTTGAGAACTTAACCGATATCTGAGAACTAATTGTTCGAATCAGCAAACTGCATAGGGTACCTTCGTTTGTTTTTAACTACTTGACTCACACGTCTAAACAGTGTGCTCCAGACGAGTTAATGTCCCACAGAAGGAAAACAATGGCTGGGCAAGAACTTTATAAAACGTTCACGGAGATGCATTACCTTTAATTGGGCTTACGCAGAATGCTGCTCAGAGAAAATAATATTTAGGCTCTAAGGTACGGCAAGTACAACGATATGTAACAGAAGTAACGCAGCGCAATAAAATATAGAGCATTTCGTAGGTGACTGTCTACAATTGTTTGATAATTTGAAAAAAGAATATTTGTGCCATCAGCTGTACAATTGTAAGGTAATTTTTTACTGTTTTCGATTACTGCAATCATCTTTACGGGAGTCAGTTTATTGGTAGGTTTGTGGAGATATGTGCCATTAGATGTCTTCGCACAGGTCATGTAATTTGCGCAAATAACGGGCCGCTGATCTGCGTACGCGATGATGGCGCCCGATAGCGATACAGACGGGTTCCATAGAATTTACATCAGGCGAATTTAGTCACCGAGACATCAATGTGAGTTCACTAAAATGGTCCTGAAAGCACGGTAGCACGGTTCTGGCTCCGAGACACAGACAATAATACTAGTGAAAGACAAATGCAGGTGGTTCGCGGCAGTCAGCGTATTTTTGGTTACTACCGCAAGTCCCATGCAAGCGCAGGAGAATGTCTCTCATAGCATAATACTTCTCCCAATAGCCTGTGTCCGTGGCGTACGGCACGTTTCGAGCCGCCGTTCATGTCAATGACGGCGTTTGTGAAGACGATCGTCGACCTAGTGTAGCAAAAATGTGATTCACCCGGGAGCCGACACGTTTCCATTGATCAACGTTCGAATCCCGAAGATCCCGTGCCCACTACAATAGTAAGTGACGATGTCGTTGGGTCAATATGTGAAGACGAAGGGGTGGTTTTCTGCAGAGATCCATGTTCAACTATGTACCATGAACGGTATGCTCCGAAACAGCATTGTGCTCTTCGGCAGAGATGGTACAGATCACCATCCGTCCTCCTTTACAGAACGAACAAGCCTCTGGACCCCCCGTTCTGTGAAGAGTCGTGGACGTCCAACGCCTAGTGGTAGTTACACTGTTCTTCTACCTCTTTCCGTAGATGCTCATGACAGTAGCACGTCAACTTTGGACTAGCATCGCCGTTTTCTAGATACAGCCACTGCGTAATAGTAGTCTGCCCTTCGTCAAAGTCGCTTACCCTTCGTCAAAGTCGCTTATCTCAATGGATTTCCACGTTTGCAGCCCATATCTTCGCTAGGGTGATACCCCGTCCGTGTCTGCTCCGCTTACACACTACCCCCGCACATCTACCGTCGTTGCGACTGCACGGATATCGCTTCGACGTTTCCCTCCGACAGCGGAGCTGATCTCAAAAGTATGTGTATATATTGTCCCGGCTAGTTAAGAACCATTCCCTGTCGTGTGGGTCGGGTATAAAACATCTCTGAAACACGTTGTGCATCTAGTCGTGTGAACTAGCAGTTGAAAATTGATCGCGTTTTTTCCAGAGATAATTCGTACACTTTCAACCACGACGGATCCAAAGACACTTTTGTTTTTCATTACTCTGGAGTAAGATGTCAATTGAGCTCCGGTCTATTTTTACTAACGTGTTTCCCTGAGTAATTTGATTTAGTTACATTAGCAGTCTGTATGCGTTCGTTGAATCCTATTAAATCTGTTTGTAAAAAAGTTTATCAACTTCCTTCAATAACCCTTGAACGTTCACAGATATTATTGTCTATGTAGTAGCTGGTTATGTAATTTAGTAAACACTGGGAATGTCTCGTACATTTCTGTTTTATTGACACAATTAAGTTCTTAAATTAATGAGAGAAGGCACTGGGGCATCAATGAAAGGAGAGTTGTTCCTAGTGTATATTGTTTCGATATGATAACAGCCAGTCAACACTACATTCCTTCGTGTACCTATCATCAAAGATATGCTTTCGCTTGAAACTGCCGTTTACCATTAATGTCCGATAAGTTATAAATATTGCTCTGGGCCTTACAATGTCTAAGCTTCTCGATTCTCACGGCACGATATTAATTACGGGTTCGAATCCTTTCAATGTCTGTTCAGCACAAGTTTAGTCTTTTAACGGGCACTATTTTTCACTTCTAGTTTATTAGCGGAGTCACCTTGACAACGAGCGGCAAAGATACTAGTGTGATAAGGTCCAAACTATTTTTGGTCCCAATACTCTTTAATAATTCGCATACAGCGAATAAATTCCTAATTCAACATAAAAGTTTCCGTATTGTCAATAAATCTCTTCACAATCGTAAATATACGATCGTACAATCACCATTCATTTGAATATCAATGTTCGTACGCCCAGTCACCTAATCCCAAAATAAGCTGTTGTCCACTACTCCAATGTCTAATCAAGTTCTAAGAATGCAATTTAATTAGGCTTCTAATCCCAAAATTCCGACTACCACGGAAGAACTGCGAACACACTCGCCACCGCTCTCTAAAGAGAGGTGACAATACTTTTGTTACCGCGTCACGTGCTCGCAACGCCACAAGGCGGCATCCATCGTCAAGGTGGGCAGTGGTCATAATGTTCTGGCTGATCAGTGTATAAGGCAATGAAATGCAGAACGCAATAAATGGTCATAAAGTCTATATAAACGCGCTGTGGCTTGGCGTTACTGTAATTGCACCAAGGCACGGTGCAATTATATGGACTGCATTAAGACAGACTATTGTGACGATTACACATGTTCTGCATTTAATTGGCTCGTATATGATACTTGATCCACTGACATACACTGTTTTCCTCCTGTGCAGACGATTGTAGTAATCGAAACTGGTAGAGAATAAACGTGCAATTTTACAGCTGATGAAACTAACACGCTTTTTTACAAAAAGCAATAAATTATGGCTGATATTGTATTTAGGCTCAAATATGACCAGCGGAAAAATGCTCCTGTCATACCACAAAAAAGACGAATATGTTCCGTTCTAAAAGACTCTTATAGATAAGTGAGGAGCCAGATGCTTCAATCCTCATTCCGCCGCCGACACCAAATGTCCTGCCACGTGAACACATTCGCACTCTTTTACACACAGAACATTCTAAATCATTTTACCTATTCTCTCATGGCTAGCTTCTCTCCCTGACTGCCACGGTTTCTATGTCTCTCTCCAACTGTTCATTTTCTCCCGTTGGTTTACAGTATACCTCATTGTCACTGTCTCCTCTCTCACTTCCATTGTCTCCTTTTATCATTCTTTCCCACTGCCACCGTATCCATCAACCTAGGCAGCTCAAAAGTTCTGGGGTTCCAACTGTATTTTTCATCTCGACTTCTCCTCTCTCTTTTGCTCCCACTGCTTCTGTTTTCATTTATCTCCCACTGGTGATGTCTCTTCTCTCTTCCGCCATCACTGTCTCTGTGGTACTCATTTGCAGCACAAAAAAAGCAAAATATATTTGCAAGCCAACATTTTTGGTGAAAAAGACGGAATGAGGATTATAGCAGCTGGTTGACGGGACTGGGAAGCACTGTACCACCCACCATACTCCCCGGACTTCAGTCCTTGTGACTTTGATTTGATTCCGAGGATGAAGGAACCACTTCGTCGCATTCGCTTCAGAACTGTTCCAGAGATTCGACAGGCAGTGCTGGCCGGGATTAGCATAGCAGTCTGAGGCCCTGTAGTCATGGACTGCGCGGCTGGTCCCGGCGGAGGTTCGAGTCCTCCATCGGGCATGGATGTGTGTGTTTGTCCTTAGGATAATTTAGGTTAAGTAGTGTGTAAGCTTAGCGACTGATGACCTTAGCAGTTAAGTCCCATAAGATTTCACACACATTTGAACATTTTTTGAACGACAGGCAGTAGACCGCTCCAGTCGCACCATCAACAGAACAGGCTCTGCTAACGATACACTACCACTTCCACATCGCTGGCAACGTACACTACACAACGTTGGTGACTACTTTGAAGGACAGTAACAGGTGCAAACATGTGACTCTTTTGTATCGGTTGTGAATAAATAGTTGCCATTATTGAAGTTCCAACCCTCGTACATGGATACTTAGCAAATCAAACTTAAGTGTCTGGCAGAGGCTTCATTCAACCACCTTCAAAATAATTCTCTATTATTCCACTCTAGAATAGCGTTCGGAAGAAACGAACACATTTATCTTTCCCTGCGAGCTCTGATTTCTCTTATTTTATTATGATGGTCGTTTTTCCATATGTAGGTCGGCGTCAATAAAATATTTTCCCATTCAAAGGAAAAAATTCTGCGCAACAAAAAACGCCTTTGTTTAATGATGTCCACCCCAAATCCAGAATCATTTTAGTGACACTCTCTTCCCTATTTGGCGATAATACAATACCTGCTGCCCTTCTTTGAACTTTCTCGATCTACTCAGTTAATCCTACCTGGCAAGGATCCCACACTGCTCAGCAGTACTCTAAAAGAGGATGGACAAGCGTAATGTAGGCAATCGATTTAGTAGATCTGTTGCATCTACTAAGTGTTCCGCCAACAAATCGCAGTCTTTGGTTCTCCTTCCCCACAAGATTTTCCATATGTTCTTTTGAATTTAAGTTGTTCGTAATTGGAATTCCTAGATATTCAGTTGAAGCTACGATCTTTAGGTTTGATTTATTTATCGTGTAACAGAAGTTTAACGGATTCTTTTTAGTACTAATGTGATGACCACACACTTTTCATTATTGAGGGCCAATTGGCAATTTTCGCACCATACACATATCTTTTCCAAATCATTTTGGAATTTGTTTTGATCTTCTAATGACTTTACTGCACGATAAACGGCAGCATTATCTGCAAACAACCTAAGAGGGCTGTTCAGATTGTCTCCCAAATCGTTTATATATATATTAATAACAGAAAAAGGCCTATAAAACTACCTTGGGGAATACCAGAAATGACTTCTTCTTTATGGTATGACTTTCCGTCAGTTACTACAAACTGTGACCTCTCTGACAGGAAATCACGATTCCAGTCGCATAACTGAGGTGACATTCCATTAGTACGCAATTTGGTTACAAGCTGCTTCTGAGGTACAGTGTCAAAAGCCTTATGGAAATCTAGAAATGTGGAATCAATTTGAAATCCCCTGTCAATAGCACTCAACACTTCGTGTTAGTAAAGATATATTTGTGTTTCACAAGAACGAAGTTTTCTAAATCCGTATTGACTGTCTGTCACAGACCGTCATCTTCGAGGTAATTCATAATGTTCGAAGACAATGTATGTTCCAAAATTCTGCTGCATATAGGCTTTAATGTTGAGGGTCTGAATGTGGTAGATTACTCCTACTGAATATTTCCGTGACCTGAGCAAATTTCCAGTCTTTGGATACCGATCTTCCTTCGAGCGAGAGGTTGTATATGATTGTTAAGTTTGGAGCTATTGTATCAGCATACTCTGAAATGAACCTAATCGGTATACAGTCTGTACCAGAAGACTTTCTTTTACTAAATGAACTAAGTTGTTTCACAACTCCGGATTCAACAGCCAAAACCGCATAAATTGATGTTGATTGTTAACAATAGATTTCGGCAGTTGTAACTGTCATCTACTGGTCTGTAACGTAGTGTATATACACAAAAAACCTCCTATCATGATTTCTGAAAAAATAATTGAGAAAATTTTTTTTATTTCACATTACAAATACGGAAATGGAAACTGAATATTTTTACATACTTTCAAAATTTTTTGTTATAAAATGTGTTCCATTGTGAGTGTTGGTGTCATTATGGTGGATACAATACAGCACATTATACACAGGTCTGTCGACAGTAAAACCTTTTACAGTTAAAAAGCTCCTTATGCACATGGACACGTTCGCATATGTAGCACTCACATAGGTTTGTTAATTCTTAAAGCGCACGATTTGCACTGAAGTGCACTTGTTACATCTGCTTCTTTTTACGTGACATGTTATATACATTGTGGACCAACTTTAGACGAAGTATACAGTGCAATTAGATGGGAGAGATTCAAATATAGATGCCTCTTATACGTAGACATCGTAGAAGCAGAGGGTAAATTATTCTCTTTTTTGCATTTAAAATTACAACCGTATCTGAATAATCTTTAAACACTGTAATGAGCAAAAAACTGTACAGTTTTTTTGTATACGAAACATTGTTTACATTTTCTCAATATCCTTAAAAGATCTTATTACAACATGCTCGAGTGGTAATTTTCGGTATTTACTCTGTTCAGTATATTTCTGTGTCACTGCGGAATGTGAGTGCGAACAACAACAACACCGCAACATGCAAGATGCCTGATGCATCCGTATGACAGCCAGTACATGACAGGAATCTTGAAGTGGGTGAGGCAACTTACAGGTCTGGCATGGAAGGTGGAGAGGGGTAAACAGGTGGCGGGGGGGGGGGGGGGGCTGTGCGAAGGTTCGACAGACAAAAAGCAAACTATAGAATATTTACAGACAATATATTCTAAAAAATAGTAAAGTAGTGGTGTATAATTGTTCATGACAGTAATGTATAATCGCATGGAATGTGTATATAATGAAGTGTTACTGTTGAAACCAAAAATCACTGCAATTGAAGATGTTTAGTATAAATCTAAGTTTTTCGTGAACAAATCTGAACTAAAGAAAATAAAAATAAAAGTAAAAGTTAGAGATAGAATCAAGTAATACTTTGCTTTGGAGGACTGTGCGTACATAGTTGTGAACACATTATGCATCATCGTATGCAAATAAGCGCAGCAGAGTAATTGCCAAATAAGTAGGAGCGTATGACACATAACAACAAAATCTGATATGCACATTAGTTTTGTTATGTAAGTAACAAAAGGCGTGTAATTTACAGTAAAAACATACAAATTTAATCACTTTAGACAAAAAGTCACAGCAAAGTAAAATCATACAAGTGCAGTCATGCAAGACCAAAGGTCTCAAAAATATTACAACTGAGAAATATGTTGCGTGATTATTATACAGCAATATACGTAACTAGTTTATAAAACAAAAGGATGATGCAAAATATATTGTGATGACGTAGCTCTGCTACGTACATGTCAACAAATATTTTGTAGCATGGCAAACCGAAGTCTGAAAGATATAACTATGTGAAACAATGGTATAAACGTACTTTTCTGTAGAGAGATGTGTTGAGTACTTAATGTATAAAATATAAATAAGGATTAACTTAATGCTCAAATAAGAACCACTTAAGTGGGTTACCGTGAAGGAAAGCACCACAAACACAAGCATAAACTGTGTAGGAACATAGAAAGTGAAGGAAGACACAACACATGAAGAGAATGCTGTACATTCTGGTAGATAAACGTAAGCCAATGCACTTCAAAGCAGGAGGTGACATGTGTAGGTACATATGAAGAACCCGAACACATCCAAAAGAATGGTTTATACATATGGAGGAGAGCAGTTACACACAACTTTCACCATGCTGGCTACATGTGATCTTGTGACGTAAAATGTACACCGAAGGGACAGAAGTCATCTGACACCTCCTAATATCGTGCTTGACCTCTTTTTCCCAGTACAGTGCAGCAACCCGACGTGGCATGGACTAAAGTCGTTGGACGTCCCTTGCAGAAATATCGAGCTATGTTGCCTCTACGGTCGCTCATAATTGCGAAAGTGTTGCCGTGTAGGATTTTGTAAAGGAACTGACCTCTCGGTTATGCCTACTAATGCTCGACAGAATTGATGTCGGACGATCTGGATGGCAAAATCATTCGTTCCAATAGACCAGAATGTTCTTCAAACGAATAATTGTGCTCTGGTGACAATTCCAAAGTTGTTTCGGAACGTGAAGTCCATTAATGGCTGAAAATAATCTCCAAGTAGCCGAACGTAACCATTTTACTCACAAGGGAACCTCCCCATCGCACCCCCCTCAGATTTAGTTATAAGTTGGCACAGTGGATAGGCCTTGAAAAACTGAACACAGATCAATTGAGAAAACAGGAAGAAGTTGTGTGGAACTGTGAAAAAATAAGCAAAATTTACAAACTGAGTAGTCCACGGTCGCATAGGCAATATCATGGACAAAGTGCGCTCAGGAGCGTCGTGGTCCCGTGGTAGCGTGAGCAGCTGCTGAGCGAGAGGTCCTTGGTTCAAAGCTTCCCTCGAGTGAAAATTTTATTTTCTTTATTTTTGCATAGTTATTATCTGTCCGTTCGTTCATTGACGTCTTTGTTCACTGTAATAAGTTTAGTGTCTGTGTTTTGCGACCGCATCGCAAAACCGTGCGATTAGTAGACGAAAGGACGTGCCTCTCCAATTAGAACCGAAAACATTTGATCGCAAGGTCATAGGTCAACCGATTCCTCCACAGGGAAACACATCTGATATATTCTATACGACACTGGTGACGGCATGTGCGTCACATGACAGGAATATGTTGTCGACCCACCTAACTTGTACACTTGGCGAAGGGGTAAAATGATTCTTCTACCTTGCCCGATTTAGGTTTGCTTGTGGATGTGATAATCACTCCCAAAAAGTGATGAAAACATAAGAGTTTGTCACATAAACTGAAAATAAAAAATTAAACTTTTTACTCGATGGAAGATTTGAACCAAGGACCTGTGATTCCGCAGCTGCTCACGTTACCACGAGACCACGGCGCTCCTGCGTTCCTAGGGTCCTTGACGTTGCCTATCTTCCCATGAACTACTCAGTTTGTATATTTTGCTTATTTTTTCACAGTTCCACACAACTTCTTCCTGTTTTCTCAATTGATCTGTTTTCAGTTTTTGAAGGCCTATCCACTGTGCCAACTTATAACTAAATCTGAAGGGGGTGCGATGGGGAGGTTCGCTTGTCAGTAATCGCTTCTGCTCCACCAGAGGACCCAGTGTATTGCATGTAAACGCAGCCCACGCCATTATGGGGCCATCAGCATCTTGCACAGTGCCTTGTTGACAACTTGTTTCCATGGCTTCATTGGGTCTGCGCCACATTCGAACCCTGCCATCAGCTCTTATCAAATGAAATACGGACTCACCTGACCAAGCCACTGTTCTCCAGTCGTCACGAGCGTAGGACATGTGCTATTGGCTACTTTGTGCTGTTAGCAAAGGCATTCGCGATGGTTCGTCGTACATCTCACAATCATTTCTGCGATTATTTCACGCAGTGTTGTTTGTCTGTCAGCACGACAACTCTACCCAAACGCCGCTGCTCTCAGTCATTAACTGAAGACTGTCGGCCACTGCGTTATCCGTGGTGAGAGGTAATGCTTGAAATTTGGTATTCTCGGCACACTCTTGACGCTGTGGATCTCGGAATACTGAATTTCCTAATGACTTCAGAAATGGATTGTCCCATGCGTCTAGCTCCAGTTACCATTCAGCGTGAAAGGTCTGCAGACTCCCGCTGTCCGACGGTAATCACATCGGAAACCATTTCACATGAGAGTTTCCCCTCAGCATTGCCCTTTTATACCTCGTGTTCGGAATACTACTGACATCTATATATGTGCATATCGCTATCCCATTACTTTTATCACTTTAGTGTATAAGTATTCAAAATGGTTCAAATGGCTCTGCGCACTATCGGACTTAACTGCTGAGGTCATCAGTCCTCTAGAACTTAGAACTACTTAAACCTAACTAACCTAAGACCATCGCACACATCCATGAACGAGGCAGGATTCGAACCTGCGACCGTAGCGGTCCCGCGGTTCCAGACATTAGCGCCTAGAACCGCTCGGCCACTCGGGCCGTCTGTATAAGTATTGACTAGCAAAAAATACGACATATAATCTTTTGATTTTGTGAGCTAGTGAGATGTAAGATAAACACAAGTAATATTTTGTATTCTACGCACTGATTTATCTAAGTATTTCTCGTTGTATATCCCTTTTTTCTCACACCTGTTTCACAAAATTCTCTAAAACAGAGGACTGTCTTTCTTAGCTACAGTATCTTTCTTTCTGTAACACTTTGTCACAAGTGCCTTTGTAATAGAATGTGACATACATATGTATATACTTCATTAAACAGCAAAGATTCTAATTTTGAGCTTATACTATTCAATATTTTGAAGAAGAATATTACAAGCATACATTTTTAGATAGTTCACGCTTATAAATTTTATGTCACAGGAACCCATTTTATCAATATGTTGATATATAGCTTCCCTTCTCCATGTATAAACCATTCTTTTGCATATGTTAGGTTTTATCGCAGTAACCTACACATGTGACCTTATGCTTTGAAGTGTACTGGCTAATGTTCTTCTACCACTACGTATAGCATTCACTACACGTAGTATGCATTCTCTTGTCTTCTATGTTCCTACAAAGTTAATGGTTCTGCCTGGGGTGCTTTTCTTCATAGTTTACGGACTTCTGTTCGGCGGAGAGGAAGACGCCTTTGACTACTCCAACTGCTGGACGAGCGTGTCAGCACTACCAACAGAGACGTCCAGTTGTGCAGCGAGCTATATTATTGTGATCCTCCATCACCTTGAATGAGCGTGTCCGTACATTCCAACATTTGCAGCAATCAGGGCTGCGTGTATGCAACCGGCACGGGGGAGTTCCCAACGACTAACAGTGCTTTTGTTCACTTCCAGAATTCCGTAGACATTGTGCAAGCGTCTATGAAGATCTGCGATGCTCTGGTTTTCTGCCAAAAGAAACTCAATGACAGCTCTCTGCTTGCAACGCACCTCCGTTACAGACGTCAATTTGAAAGATACGTATAGCACCACCACCTACCGGATTTTCATGAAACTATAAGACTCTGCAGCTGAAATATTCTACGATATCCCAAAACAAATTCCGCAGTTTTTTCGACCGGACATGGCAGAGAAAGAAAATGTGTTGCATTACTTAGTGAAAGTCCCTGGTGTCTTAAGAGATCTGAAATGGAGTGATCACATAAACTTAATCGCGTGTAAAGACAGGCGCGAGACTTCGGTTCACTGGTAGAAGACTAAAGAAATGCGATGAGTCCACAAGGGAGAGTGCTTATAAAACAGTCAGTCATATATCCTAAAATAATACTCAAATGTATGTTGCAGCATCTTCAGTGGGCTTTTATTTTTCTTCTGTTAAAGAGTGTTCTTTGCCGTTTGTATACATGTAACTATTAGTTTTTAAATCGTAATTACAGATATTTGAAAAAAGAACAAATAAATTATGAATTCATACCTTTTTACCACATGATGTGGTTTTTCTGATGTGTTGTGTTTCTACAGTGACCGTGGTGCTCCACAGTTTGTCATCTGGAACCACTTATACCTTAAAGTAGATAAATTGCTTAAGCCAAAATTACGATTTGAAAACTTGTTATTTCTATACCTGAAATTATTTAATTCTATGTGTGTATGTCTGTTTACATAATGTTTCACTTACATTTTCTTTTTATTCATCATCATCACTTTGATACACTATATACTGAGTTGCCACTGTCACTGTTACTGTAACTGTTTCACTGCTTTACCAGGTGTAAAAAACAAACATGGTGGGCAGTGGAACAATTGAAGGCGTAGAAACAAGATGTCTGACAGTGGAACAGTTGAAGGTGTTCCTGGCGGTTGTTCTGAATCTTTAGAGGTGTCTGTGATATATTTTGTGTGTGTGTGTGTGTGTGTGTGTGTGTGTGTGTGAAAAGGGAGAGAGAGAGAGAGAGAGAGAGAGAGAGAGAGTGAGTGAGTGACAGTAGGTTTTAGGATTTGTGTGTGTGTGTGTGTGTAAAGGGAGACAGAGAGAGAGGGGGGGGGTGACAGTAGGTTTCAGGATTTATTTTTTATTTTATTTTTTTATTTTTATTTTTTTTATTTTATTTTATTTTATTTTATTTTTTTTTTGCTAAATACTGACTCTATCCAAAAACATACATAGGCTTCAACCCCAAGATGATTAGTACTCAAGTGTGTGACCACATACCACATAGGACTAACAGAGGGTATGGAACGTATAGAAAGAAGAACTGCGCGAATCGTCACATGTTTGTTTGACTGATGGGAGAGCGTCAGAGGGATGTTGAATGAACTTTCAAACGCTTGGTGATAGACTCAAACTGTCCCGAGAAAGGCTGCTTAGTAAATTTCGAGAGTGAACTTTAAGAGATGAAGCTAGGAATCAATTACGGCGTGCACAGACGCGTCGAAACAGTTATCCTTACCGTGCTTTATATGTAAGTGGAACGGGAATATGTCTTAATACCTGATGCAATGCGAAGTGAACCCTTGCCATTCATTTCACAGTGGTTTGCAGGATATGGATTAGATTTAATGGTTACCATATATAAATAACTGGTAACGCCAAGCTAATTTAGGCGAACTAGAAATTGCCAGCTGCTGGAGGGCACTGGTTGGCAGAAAAGTTGGCTCGAAACAGCGGCGGCCAATTACTGGGAGGCGGAAGGGGGAGGCCGGGATTGGCGCCGCTGCCCTCCTTCGCGCAGACTCGGCCCTTGCTTCGCCTCTCCTTGCCCTTTCCCGGCATGCAGCGCGCCCGTAATGAAGCGGAGCCGCACATGGCTGGCCTAACTGCCGCCCCGGCCTGCCCTTATTAGCTGGAATTTTCCTCCGCGCTGCGGGCTTCTGCTCGCGCAAGTGTGTAATCATCCGCAGGCCAGCCAGCCTAGAAAACCCGACCACAGGCAAGCCCTCCTTCACTCTGCATCTGGCTCCACACACAGGGGGCGTACCAACTGTTGTTCAACACCTGCTGCAACCCCGTCAGTTGCTTTCGTTCATAATGAGAGGCTACTTGAAATTGCACTATAAGCCGAAATTAAGTTCTTATGAGAGAAAAAATTTCAAATAATGTATTACGAAAAATTATTTAATGCACATCGATTTAAAAAAATGAATCCACACTAGCCTGTATTAAAATATACTGTTGATCAGTACAACTACACAACACCATGATGGAAGCACACAACAATCATCAAAATAGCGTACAGCGTACTACGTGACTGGCTATTATTTCTTACAATCTCAACCCATGCCACATGAAATCTATTGGATTGGTGCATAGGTTAGTAGCGTTTTCCGTAAGTTTAATAAACACAACACAGAAAATCATAGAATGAAGGTTTTCACGGCAGGTGTTGTCATCACTTAACACTTCCGGGCTGAGATGCCGTGGTCCATACATAAAACTCTCCCCTGACGTTTCGCCTTCGACTGCGAAGGCATCCTCCGAGGACAATCGGTGAACTGCAACGATAGCGCGAGTGAGCGCCGTATATATAAGCCATCCAGAGGGCGCCGCTGTCAATCACGTGACTTCGGCTGTGCTATGATCTCTGATATTGATAACTTTCTCAATTTAAATTAATCGATTTTCACGATGTTGCTGCAGTGTTGACATCCATATCTTCTCCAGCTTGATGTCTTCATCTTATCTATTAAAATTATTGCAGTGTTTGGCAATCTCAATGGCCTCTCTGTACATTCGTGCATAATAATGCGACGTCTTTACTATGACGGTCGTCTCACTAAACTTTATTTCATGATCACCTTCCTGAAACACATGTTCCGATACAGCAGATTTATCAATATGTCTGAGGCGGCAGTTCTTTCTATGTTCACCCAGACAGGTGTTGACGCTTCTTTTTGTTGTGCCTATATAGACCTTTCCACAGCTGCACGGAATTTTACAGACACCTGGTGTAGCTAGAGGATGTCGTTTATCTTTTGCGGATCTTAAACATTCTTTTATTTTCGTGTTGGGTCTGAAAACAGTTTCCACATCGTACTTGCTTAAAATTTTTCCAATGCGATCAGTGATAAATGGTAAGAGCACTTTCCCCTTGGGTTGCTGTCGATCCTCGTCCGTCCTGTTTGTCAGTCTAGGGCGTAGTGCACTTTCTATGCCTCTGTTGGAATACCCATTCTTCTTGAAGGTCGCTCTAAGGTGTTCAATCTCATCGTCTAAGTATGCTGGTTCACATACACTCCTGGAAATTGAAATAAGAACACCGTGAATTCATTGTCCCAGGACGGGGACACTTTATTGACACATTCCTGGGGTTAGATACATCACATGATCACACTGACAGAACCACAGGCACATAGACACACGCAACAGAGCATGCACAATTTCGGCACTAGTACAGTGTATATCCACCTTTCGCAGCAATGCAGGCTGCTATTCTCCCATGGAGACGATCGTAGAGATGCTGGATGTAGTCCTGTGGAACGGCTTGCCATGCCATTTCCACCTGGCGCCTCAGTTGGACCAGCGTTCGTGCTGGACGTGCAGACCGCGTGAGACGACGCTTCATCCAGTCCCAAACATGCTCAATGGGGGACAGATCCGGAGATCTTGCTGGCCAGGGTAGTTGACTTACACCTTCTAGAGCACGTTGGGTGGCACGGGATACATGCGGACGTGCATTGTCCTGTTGGAACAGCAAGTTCCCTTGCCGGTCTAGGAATGGTAGAACGATGGGTTCGATGACGGTTTGGATGTACCGTGCACTATTCAGTGTCCCCTCGACGATCACCAGTGGTGTACGGCCAGTGTAGGAGATCGCTCCCCACTCCATGATGCCGGGTGTTGGCCCTGTGTGCCTCGGTCGTATGCAGTCCTGATTGTGGCGCTCACCTGCACGGCGCCAAACACGCATACGACCATCATTGGTTCAAATGGCTCTGAGCACTATGGGACTCAACTGCTGAGGTCATTAGTCCCCTAGAACTTAGAACTAGTTAAACCTAACTAACCTAAGGACATCACAAACATCCATGCCCGAGGCAGGATTCGAACCTGCGACCGTAGCGGTCTCGCGGCTCCAGACTGCAGCGCCTTTAACCGCACGGCCACTTCGGCCGGCTACGACCATCATTGGCACCAAGGCAGAAGCGACTCTCATCGCTGAAGACGACACGTCTCCATTCGTCCCTCCATTCACGCCTGTCACGACACCACTGGAGGCGGGCTGACGATGTTGGGGCGTGAGCGGAAGACGGCCTAACGGTGTGCGGGACCGTAGCCAAGCTTCATGGAGACGGTTGCGAATGGTCCTCGCCGATACCCCAGGAGCAACAGTGTCCCTAATTTGCTGGGAAGTGGCGGTGCGGTCCCCTACGGCACTGCGTAGGATCCTACGGTCTTGGCGTGCATCCGTGCGTCGCTGCGGTCCGGTCCCAGGTCGACGGGCACGTGCACCTTCCGCCGACCACTGGCGACAACATCGATGTACTGTGGAGACCTCACGCCCCACGTGTTGAGCAATTCGGCGGTACGTCCACCCGGCCTCCCGCATGCCCACTATACGCCCTCGCTCAAAGTCCGTCAACTGCACATACGGTTCACGTCCACGCTGTCGCGGCATGCTACCAGTGTTAAAGACTGCGATGGAGCTCCGTATGCCACGGCAAACTGGCTGACACTGACGGCGGCGGTGCACAAATGCTGCGCAGCTAGCGCCATTCGACGGCCAACACCGCGGTTCCTGGTGTGTCCGCTGTGCCGTGCGTGTGATCATTGCTTGTACAGCCCTCTCGCAGTGTCCGGAGCAAGTATGGTGGGTCTGACACACCGGTGTCAATGTGTTCTTTTTTCCATTTCCAGGAGTTTATTTTGTGCGCCCTGTCTATTAATGTTTTAATCACCCCTCTTTTATGTCTTCGATGGTGGTTAGAATCTTTCTGCAGACAACGGTCAGTGTGTGTGTGCAATATCAGAGATCATAGCACAGCCGACGCCACGTGGTTGGCAGCGCCGCCCTCTGGAAGGCTTATATATACGGCGCTCACTCGCGCTCATGTTGCTGTTCGCCGATTGTCCTCGGAGAATGCCTTCCGCTGTCGAAGGCGAAATTTGAGGAGAGAGTTTTATGTATGGACCACGGCATCTCAGCCCGGAAGTGTTAAGTGATGACAACACAGAAAAGGTAATAGGGACTTTTGTCATCTATGATATATTCTCCTTCACTATTTACAACATTCTGTCAGCGCTGTGTTAACTCCTTGTTTCCACGATTGTAGAAATCACTCGTCGAGCTGGGTTCGGAGCGCATTTTCATCTGGAAAGGACAGTCGTTGAAGATTGTGGGATAGAGATGGGGAAAGGTGACTATATGATGGAGCAAGATCAGCTGAACAAGGTGGGTGCTGCATGACTTCCCAACACAACTCCTGTATAGTGTTTTTTGTCAGTCTATGAGAATGCGGGCGGGCGTTATCGTGAAGCAGCAAAACTCCACGCAGTCTTTCTGGTTGTTGTTCCTCGATTGCGTCTACATGGCGTCTGAGTTGTTGACAATATATGTCAGCAGTGATGGTTACACCTCGGGGAAGCAACTTGTAGTGCACCACACAGTCGCTGTTCCGCCAGATGCGGAACATATCTTTTGTGGATGCGCGCAAGTCGTTCGACGGGCAGTTGGTGCTTTGCTTGGGCTCAACCATTCTTTTCTTTTCCTTATTTTAGCATAAAGATACCATTTCCCGTCACCAATAACGATACAGGCCAGGAATGATCGGTGTTATTCGATGACGAGCAAGCAGAAATGCACAAAAAGCCACCCGCCGACTTTTGTGATTTTGGCTTCAAGCAAGTGGTACCCGTACACTCGGATTCTGAAAAATGTGCATTGCATGCAAATGTCCCACGATAGTGGAATGATCTCGGTTCGTCACATTTGTCAGTTCTCGTGTACACTGACGTGAATCATTGTGGATTAACGCTTTTAAACGATCTTCATGTCCGCCCCCGGGTTAGCTGAGTGGTCAGCGCGACAGAATGTCACTCCTAAGGGCCCGGGTTCGATTCCCGGCTGGGTCGGAGTTTTCTCCGCTCCGGGACTGGGTGTTGTGTTGTCATAATCATCATCATTTCATAACCATCGACGCTCAAGTCGCTGAAGTGGCGTCAAATCGAAAGACCTGCACTCGGCGAACGGTCTGCCCGACGGGAGGCCCTAGTCACACGACATCAATCAATCAACGATCTTGATCAAACGTCGAAGTTCGTCTGGAGCGTGGAGGGTCACTAATGTTTGACGATCCTCCTTAAAACGAAAAAAAAAAAACATTTTTTTGCTGTGTTCTGTCTAGTGTCATTATAACCATACACGGCGTAAGTGTTTCTGGCTGCCTCCGCGTCTGCCACACCTAAAGTGATTCCTAACAGAAGAATATGTCGGAAATCTACAGATTTCTCCCCACTTTGCACTACATTTTCTTGCGTCCACAGCTCCACTCGCTGTCTCCAAATGACAAACTGACAGTACGTAAACTCAAATAGCAACAGTGAACTAGAAATAAAAAAGAATGACAATCGATAAATAAACCCATAGCAACCAGAATACTAACACGCAGAACAAAAACTCTGCGAACTTAAACACCACGCTAATAATAAGGTTCGTATTTCCATATAGCTACAGAAATTTGTTACAAGTGTGATTACATGGTTTTGTTACATAATTTATGCATTTACAGTAATTGGTGAAATTTAAAAAGTGAAACGGGAAGAACCATCCCAAAACCTTTAAACCTTGGTAGTATTTTCGGTAATTATGTGCACCATGACCGCAGCAAATGACTACTTGCAGTTTCCAATCCTAATCGCTTGGACATCACAGTGTTAAGAATGTTATATTCTTCTGGATGTCACTGTTACTGAATTCTACATCTGTGGCCTATACTAACACGACTGCTGAGGATAATGTGCTAGATGCCTAGAACCGGAGCTCCAAGAAGCACATCTTATCACCAAACTATCCCAATAGCACCGCACCTCAGTCCTGGGTTTCGGGCCACAGGTGATCTGGCGCCTTTGCCGCAGTCTCAGTTGGATCAGCCATTAGGATTTCACGGATCCAACACACTGCCCTCAGCAGCCTGTTCTTGCTGCGAGAACCACATAAGTCACCTACAAGTCCTCATTCATTCTGCGGGTTCTGACACTGCTGCCATGCTCTTGGCACCATTGCCATTACTCTGTGTGGAGTGGGTGTTGATTCCGGCGTCGGTGAATCCTCTAAGATAGTCAATGTACTCTCGGTATTAACTTTATCACAAACAGTGGGCTTTTCTCTCTCACTGCCTTTATTCGCTCCCAGATACCTCATTTGAGGCTGTGTTCAGCAGGTCGCAAATATGGCACCCGGGAGAAAATTCAGAAAATATTTTAAAAAATAACGGCTCTGGGCAAATTATGAGCATTTTGGGCCAGCCACAGAGAATAATTAGAAGTTACGCAATCAAAAGAAAGTTTACACGGGGGTTGTCTTATTCAGACGTTGCATCTTCAAGTTTATTGTTTGTGATAAAATCGTGTTATGCCCTCTAAAACAAGGGAAACCTCTACCAGCACGTTCCGAAATTCGACAACCGAATAATAGTGTCCTTCCGAGACCGAGATTTATCGCTATGCGATGCTCCTGCTCACATTGGTCAGGGTCCCAAAACTGTCATGCGAATGTGGAATCGATAGGTTCGGGAGGGTCCTTCTCAGCCCCATGTTGTTACGTCACAACAGCTCCACACAATGATGGACCTAGAGGACAGGCATATTGTTCTCTCAGTCATGCAGAACTGTAAAGCCAACTCATGTACCCTGAGCCAACAAAAGAGGTTATTTGCTACAAGTACCCACACGGAAATTGCGACGACGTCAACAGCACCACGAATTATCGTCATGGTGACGATGGATATGACTTCTCCTGATGCGACAGCTAAGAAAATCGCTCTGACAATGGTTTGCCCAACTGGAACACTGGACACAAGAGTGGCACCATGTCGTTTGTTCGGACGAGCCCCTGTTCTGGGTAACTCAAACGTTGGCCACGCTTTGCGGAGGCCTCAAGGAGAACGAATGTTGGCAGATTGCGTTCACCATCTTTGCATTGGTCCACCACCTCACCTGACGCCACAGGCTGTTATTGGGTACACAACACAATGATCTCTAGTTCGCATGGGTCGTAATTTGGACAACATCCGCGACCATTTCCGATGCCTCGGTGACACTATCCTTCAACCCAAGGATTTCGACTACATATCGTCTTTTTACTAATGTGATCTTCTGTTGCTTTCCTTAGTTTTTCTCTCAAAGCTACCCATTCGTTTTGTATTGTGTTCGTTTCCCATGTTTCAGTCCAACCTTGGCTAATGCTCCCTCTGAAACTCTCAGGAACCTGCAATCCTTTCTATCTGCCCAGGTCTCGTCATCTTCATTTCTTACACATTTTGCAATTTCTTTAGATAACACTGTAGTTCATAACCAACAAATTGTGGTCACAGACTATTTGATCTTCTGATGCCTTCACTATTTTATCCCATCACGCTGTAGTCCTTTCCCCTGTTGCAATTGGGCTCTGTATAATGCTCCCTTTAAAATTCTCCACAACCTATAATTAATTCGATTTACACAGGTCACTTCCACTTAAATTCCACCAGTTACGCAGTTTATTTACTGTTAACCTGCACTTTAGGGAAACGTGTCCATCAGTTCATCTCATGTAACGTGACTTAAACTGTCACTTGCTCGTCACGTTTATTGTGCCGTCAGCGAGTCCCGACAGTAAACTTTGTCCTTTCAAGACGGCACTAAACCTCTGGGGAAAAGATGGACCGAGCTAAATGTATTATTCCATTATTTCTTAAGGATGTTCACTTTCCTTCCTATTCTATGAAAGATTGTCATTGGATAATTAACGGATGTTTCAAAATTAAAGTAACATCGGAACAGAGAAGGGAACTGGCCATGATAGACACAGGGTTGGGAGTTTCACTTAGCTACCTTCCTCCCCCTCTCCCCCTCACCCCTTTATCTTTCGAACAGAGAACCCATTCTCTAGTCAACGTCGTTTCAGATATGACAGAAAAAGGGGAGACCCAGAGAAGGAAAAAAAATTAGTCAGAACGAGAGACTAGTTGGACATTTCAAACCCAACGAATCTCACCCTCCAATTTTTGGACAGAGGAACCGTTCTCTGGATAGTTTGGTGGCAGACATGGCAGAGATACACACTGAAACGGACGAAAATGTTTGAACAGGAGCGAGAAATTTTATGTGTATATTTTTATTTAAAAAGCTTTAAGAGTTCTCACGTAATAAATTCAGCACGACTTCGTATACTCTCACAGTTTTCATCTTCAGATTAAGACCTATGTTTGACGCAAGTAACAGATTTCTTTTACCGATGAGTGCATTCATTTTCTGTCCTCGTTAGCATCTTATAATCTCCATTGTTTATCTTCCATGTGTTATTCTGCTTCAAAGGGAGCGAAATTTCTTCATTATTACATGATTGTCAGTTTTGATGTTATGTTTGTCGCTAATCTCATTTCTGCTGCTCCTCATTACTTTCGTATTTCTGTCCTCGTCAGCATCTTATCATCTCCATGGTTTATCTGTCACGGTTTTGTTTCCAAGGTAGTGAAAGTTCTTCGTTTCATTTATTACATAATCGTCAGTTTTGATGTTATGCTTGCCCTCAGTCTCATTTCTACTTCACCTCATTACTTTCGTATTTCTTTGGGTTACTCGCAGTCTATATTCTGTATCCATCAGACTGTTCATTCCATTTAAAAAGTTCTCTAATTTTACTCTACATTCGCTGAGAATAACAATGTCAGCTTTTTAACATTAAGCTCTTTTATTACTATATTTTAATGTTATTTATGAACCTTTCTTTCGGTGCCTTCCACAGCGCCATTGTTCCTTAGCTGACGACGTGGCGAGTGTAGCTATTCCCTTGTAATACAGCAGCCTTGCAGCAATACGTCATGCTTAGTGGTGTAGAGTAAGCAATGCTTCACCTTCGCTATGTTACGTTACCATTGGTAGCCGTCAAACTAGCCAATGCCGAAGCCCCATTTATACGCATCCACCATCTATATTCGAGCCGTTGGCCATAATCAAACAGCCGCCATCCATATTCGAGCCGTTGGCCATAATCAGACAGCCGCCAAGCTTTTGTATCCTCCTGCACGTGCTGGGCAGCCGTCATTCGTCGACAGCCTACCAGCCATACGCCGACGTCTGGAGTTGAGCGCCCACCACCCCACCACCACGCCCCCGCTCAGTGCTGCAACGAACACCAACCAAGAAACATGGGCCTTCACTGCCAGCTGCTAACTCAGCACCTGCTGCGTCAGCATCACCAAGCAGATTACACTGTCACCTAGACCAGGCGCTGCAGTGGAGACTTACCTCATGTGAGTTAGAGGACTATCCCTTCCTGTGAGCTAGAGGTCTATCCCTGATCATGTCCACGGAACATGCAGTCTCCAGCAAATGAATTGGAGATTCTGTTACGAAAGGAACATTCCTCAGCTGTTGGCGGTTTCCTGGCTGGTTCCCGATCTCTACACCCGCCGTCGATCCTACAGTACCCCTGTGAGTGAGCAGCGATCCATTCTCACGGTGTAAAGGTAACGGAATTTCATATGATACTATACAGTGTGTTTCAGAAGTGATGGCCAGTATTCAGGGATATGACAGGAATGATCATTCTAAACAAAAAAGTCAAGTAAACATGGGCTCTAAAACGCATACCTTAAGAGCTATGAGCAATTCTTGATCTTCGGTACTGTAAACAAGTCTCTTCTACTGCAAGATCTTTGCTTTCCATAGTTTGGAAAGTGGTAGTATGGATCAAAAGCCGGCCGCGGTGGCCGAGCGGTTCTAGGCCCTTCAGTCCGGAACCGCGCGACTGCTACGGTCGCAGGTTCGAATCCTGCCTCGGGCATGGATGTGTGTGATGTCCTTAGTTTAGTTAGGCTTAAGTAGTTCTAAGTTCTAGGGGACTGATGACCTAAGATGAAGTCCCATAGTGCTCAGAGCCATTTGAACCATTTTTATGGATCAAAATAACAGTAAACATGTACTCGAGAAAGCATACCTTGAAAGTTATGAGCACTTGTTCATTAGAAGACATGTGTTTCAAAGGAACGAAGATGCACAAGGGCTAATAGCTCCTAAGGTATGCATTTTAGAGCACATGTTTATTTTTCAATTTTTTTCTTGTTTTGGTCCACACTACCACTTCCCAATATACGGAAAGCAAAGAGCCTGCAGTAGAAGTAATTTGTTTCACAGTATGGAATATCAAGAATTGCTCATAACTCTTAGGGTATGCATTTTTGAGCCCATGTTTATATCACTTCTGAAACAACCTGTATATATGCATGTAGATGTTTTGTGACTATTTGAGACAATGCTACTATCGGCGCTATTATGCTCTGTTCAACCGAATATTGGATATTTTAACAATGACGACATGTGATGAACAAGAGGTCCAGCAAATTCTTATAGCTTAACAAACAAGAAAATAGAAGTGAATTCATTCAGATGCGGGAATATTTATTCTCAAAACACATGGTTCTTCCCCGAACAGAACAATCAGGAATAACTGAATCAGCAAACAAAATTAACGAAATCTATATTCATTTATGTTGTATATTCAAAGAATCATACACACCATTCACTGATAATACAGAAAACACAACGAAAGAAAGCCATATATAAATTTGCCACGAAGATTTCGCAATCAATTTAAATAAACATGCAAACTGAATCAAGTAGGTATCATTTATGACACCACATAAAATAATAATCATATGTCTACATCTACATTTATACTCCGCAAGCCACCCAACGGTGTGTGGCTGAGGGCACTTTACGTGCCACTGTCATTACCTTCCTTTCCTGTTCCAGTCGCGTATGGTTCGCGGGAAGAAAGTCTCCATGCGTGCTCTAGTCTCTCTAATTTTACATTCGTGATCTCCTCGGGAGGTATAAGTAGGGGGAAGCAATATATTCGACACCTCATCCATAAACGCACCCTCTCGAAACCTGGCGAGCAAGCTACACCGCGATGCAGAGCGCCTCTCTTGCAGAGTCTGCCACTTGAGTTCGTAAACATCTCCGTAACGCTATCACGGTTACCAAATAACCCTGTGACAAAACGCGCCGCTCTTCTTTGGATCTTCTCTATCTGATCTGTCAACCCGACCTGGTACGGATCCCACACTGATGAGCAATACTCAAGTATAGGTCGAACGAGTGTTTTGTAAGCCACCTCCTTTGTTGATGGACCACATTTTCTAAGGACTCTTCCAATGAATCTCAACCTGGCACCTGCCTTACCAATAATTAATTTTATATGATCATTCCACTTCATATCGTTCCGCACGCATAGTCTCAGATATTTTACAGAAGTAACTGCTACCAGCGTTTGTTCTGCTATCATATAATCATACAATAACGGATCCTTCTTTCTACGTATTCGCAATACATTACATTTGTCTATGTTAAGGGTCAGTTGCCACTCCCTGCACCAAGTGCCTATCCGCTGCAGATCTTCCTGCATTTCGCTGCAGTTTTCTAATGCTGCAACTTCTCTGTATTCTACAGCATCATCCGCGAAAAGCCGCATGGAACTTCCGACACTGTCTACTAGGTCATTTATATATATTGTGAAAAGCAATGGTCCCATAACACTCCCCTGTGGCACGCCAGAGGTTACTTTAACGTCTGTAGACGTCTCTCCATTGATAACAACATGCTGTGTTCTGTTTGCTAAAAACTCTTCAATCCAGCCACACAGCTGGTCTGATTTTCCTTAGGCTCTTACTTTGTTTATCAGGCGACAGTGCGGAACTGTATCGAACGCCTTCCGGAACTCAAGGAAACTAGCGTCTACCTGGGAGCCTGTATCTAATATTTTCTGTGTCTCATGAGCAAAGAAAGCGAGTTGGGTCTCACACGATCGCTGTTTCCGGAATCCATGTTGATTCCTACATAGTAGATTCTGGGTTTCCAAAAACGACATGATACTCGAGCAAAAAACATGTTCTAAAATTCTACAACAGATCGATCTCAGAGATATAGGTCTATAGTTTTGCGCATCTGCTCGACGACCGTTCTTGAAGACTGGGCCTACCTGTGCTCTTTTCCGATCATTTGGAACCTTCCGTTCCTCTAGAGACTTGCTGTACACGGCTGTTAGAAGGGGGGCAAGTTCTTTCCGTACTCTGTGTAGAATCGAATTAGTATCCCGTCAGGTCCAGTGGACTTTCCTCTGTTGAATGATTTCAGTTGCTTTTCTATTCCTTGGACACTTATTTCGATGTCAGCCATTTTTTCGTTTGTGCGAGGATTTAGAGAAGGAACTGCAGTGCAGTCTTCCTCTGTGAAACAGCTCTGGAAAAAGGTGTTTAGTATTTCAGCTTTACGCGTGTCATCCTCTGTTTCAATGCCATCATCATCCCAGAGTGTCTGGATATGCTGTTTCGATCCACTTACTGATTTAACGTAAGACCACTACTTCCTAGTCTGTCAAGTCGGTACATAGAATTTTACTTTCGAATTCACTGAACGCTTCACGCATAGCCCTCCTTACGCTAACTTTGACATCGTTTAGCTTCTTTTTGTCTGAGCGGTTTTGGCTGCGTTTAAATTTACAGTGAAGCTCTCTTTGCTTTCGCAGTAGTTTCCTAACTTTGTTGTTGAACCACGGTGGGTTTTTCCCGTCCCTCACAGTTTTACTCGGCACGTACCTGTCTAAAACGCTTTTTACGATTGCCTTGAACTTTTTCCATAAACACTCAACATTGTCAGTGTCGCAACAGAAATTTTCGTTTTGATCTGTTAGGTAGTCTGAAATCTGCCTTCTATTACTCTTGCTAAACAGATAAACCTTCCTCCCTTTTTTATATTCCTATTTACTTTCATATTCAGGGATGCTGCAACGGCCTTATGTTCACTGATTCCCTGTTCTGCGTTTACAGAGTCGAAAAGTTCGGTCTGTTTGTTATCAATAGGTCCAAGATGTTATCTCCACCAGTCGGTTCTCTGTTTAATTGCTCGAGGTAATTTTCGGATAGTGCACTCAGTATAATGTCACTCGATGCTCTGTCCCTACCAACCGTCCTAAACATCTGAGTGTCCCAGTCTATATCTGGTAAATTGAAATATCCACCTAAGACTATAACATGCTGAGAAAATTTATGTGAAATGTATTCCAGATTTTCTCTCAGTTGTTCTGCCACTAATGCTGCTGAGTCGGGAGGTCGGTAAAAGGAGCCAACTATTAACCTAGCTCGGTTGTTGAGTGTAACCTCCACACATAATAATTCACAGGAACTATCCACTTCTACTTCACTACAGGATAAACTACTACTAACAGCGACAAACACGCCACCACCGGTTGCATGCAATCTATCATTTCTAAACACCGTCTGTGCCTTTGTAAAAATTTCGGCAGAATTTATCTCTGGCTTCAGCCACCTTTCCGTACCTATAACTATTTCAGCTTCGGTGCTTTCTATGAGCGCTTGAAGTTCCGGTACTTTACCAACGCAGCTTCGACAGTTTACAATTACAATACCGATTGTTGCTTGGTCCCCGCATGCCCTGACTGCCCCGCACCCTTTGAGGCTGTTGCCCTTTCTGTACTTCCCCGAGGCCATCTAACCTAAAAAAAGGCCCAGTCCACACCACACAACTCCTGCTGCACGTGTAGCCGCCTGCTGCGTGTAGTTGACTCCTGACCTATCCAGCGGAACCCGAAACCCCACCAACCTATGGCGCAAGTCGAGGAATCTGCAGCCCACGCGGTCACAGAACCGTCTCAGCCTCTGATTCAGACCCTCCACTCGGCTCTGTACCAAAGGTCCGCAGTCAGTTTCAGACCCTCCACTCGGCTCTGTACCAAAGGTCCGCAGTCAGTTCTGTCGACGATGCTGCAGATGGTGAGCTCTGCTTTCATCCCGCTAGCGAGACTGGCAGTCTTCACCAAATGAGATAGCCGCCGGAAGCCAGAGAGGATTTCCTCCGATCCATAGCGACACACATCATTAGTGCCGACATGAGCGACCACCTGCAGGTGGGTGCACCCTGTACCCTTCATGGCATCCGGAAGAACCCTTTCCACATCCCGGAATGCACACGGAGTGCACACTGGTTTTCTTCCCCTCTCTTGCTGCCATATCCCTAAAAGGCCCCATTACGCGCCTGACGTCGGAGCTCCCAACTACCAGTAGGCCCACCCTCTGCGACCGCCCGGATCTTGCAGAATGAGGGGCAACCTCTGGAACAGGACAAGCAACCATGTCCGGCCGAAGATCAGTATCAGCCGGAGACAGAGCCTGAAACCGGTTCGTCAGACAAACTAGAGAGGCCTTCCGTTCAGCCGTCCGGAGTGTCTTTCGCCCCCTGCCACACCTCGAGACGATCTCCCACTCTACCACGGGTGAGGGGTTAGCCTCAATGTGGGCAGAATCCCGGGCAGCCACAGCCGTAGTCCGATCAGGGGATGCGTGGGAAGAGCTGGCCGTTCTCGACAAACCCCCATCCGGACCCCCACAGTGATGCCCATTGGCAACAGCCTCATGCTGTGTGATCGAAGCCAACACTGCCTGAAGCTGGGAGCGAAGGGATGCCAACTCAGCCCGCATCCGAACACAGCAGTCGCAGTCCCTATCCATGCTAAATACAGTTATGCAAAGAACGTCTGAACTTGTCTACAGAGAGCACAAACCATTCGACACAAAAATTAAACGGTTATTAAAATACAAGATTGCCTAGTAAATGCAGTAATGCTGCTACTTGAGCACTGCTGACACACTGCTCGGCGGCAGAAGGAGACTACGCGATTTTACACTATTCAGGTACTGAAACGCGATGCTACAACTCTCAAATACTATAATACGCCCGAAATTTATGAATTAAACAATGCAAATACCCAAAAACACGCAAATAAATTAAGAATTAAACTATGTAACAAATAAGTGAGGAGAATAAGTGAGGTGAATTTTACCCTCTTCAATGCGATCAAACAAAACACCTTGAGCTCTGTAGCATCCCCAGGGCATACCAACGTATGAAATTACTAATATTTTGTCTTACAAGACGTTACACACTGCAAGAGGTTGAATCATCTGTAAATTATCAAATTAAAATTAGTTTTCAAAATAGGTAGTAGCCATGACCGAAATGTGAAGAGATGTGTAAACCAAGTATAAAGTAAATTCCGCTCTTGTGGGCGTAGGCAGAATATCGCCCATGCACTGCAGCCCCAGCGATGACGAAGTCTGTGGGAGGCACCGTCCCAGCAAACAGCCTCTCCCTCGGCAGACGGCACACAGAGCAAACACGCTAGTCACGAGGCAGGCAGCATCAAAGCGACGGGCCTCTCCACCAGCAGACACTACACTGAATTCACAAGCTACCCAAGAAGCCGGCAAAACAGAGACCGCCAAAGAGGTTGGCACAGAACTGTTACTCCACCTGTCGAGGTAATATTACTCTCAAGCAAGAGTCTTACAGTGAGTTGATTGCTGAGCCCACCGCCAGCAATATTCAACCAGTATCTGAACATACATTATTACAGACAAATGCGAGCGTGGATTTCAACTAGAGTACGCGAGCTTTTCACCCATGGTTGAATCCTTTCAACATATTGTTTAATACAAGTCTTGCCATTTATGCTATTTGATCAAAAATATTCATGCACCCATTAACTGAGATTAAAATGTGGTGTGTCCGCCTTTCGCTTATTACGACGTGTTGAATGTTGCTGTGAAATCTTTCAAGAGGTGCATGTATGTCTGTGGAGAACTGGCAGCCTATTCTTCCACAGGAGCAGAAATCAGACAAGGGAGTATTATTGGATGGTGGGGTCTGAAGCGAAATCGACGTTTTCGATCATCCCAAATGTGTTCCATTAGGTTCGTCTAGTCTCTGGCAGTTCGTCGGCCAGTCTTGTTTCCAACACAACACCTGCGATCATCGGGTAGTCTGCTCCAGAGTCGCAGGCACTCCTCCATCGGAGGCTGTTTACATGGCTCGCTTGTACTACTCGACCACGATATTATTGCACTTGGCCTCCCACGGCCCTTATCGGAAACACGTGGTGACATTGCAGTAAGCAAGTATATTGGTGACTAAGGTACACGAACCACACTGGATGATTTCAAGACAGTTGTGCATGTATCAAGTGGTCACGTGTCCCGTGAAATATAACGATAAAAACTCGAGATAAGCCATCCGAAGCGCATTCTCTCACAGGTCCAATAATATTGTGGTCGACACACGGTCGTCACCGTGCTTACTACAAACTTTTTACGAAATAAATGCTAGCAGACACCACCAGGGGCACCATCATTGCTGATAGGCAGTGTGTCCAGCAGAAACGGTGCGGTTGCAATGGAGGGAACTAGCTTGCATCAGCGGTTCAGGTGTTCATCAAGTGCTTGTGGATATTCCTCTGCCTGCTGTTTATTTCAGTCGCAGCTCAACCCCAGCAGGCAGCTCTTCGCTCAGCTCCAGGCTAAGTGTCGACCACCTCCGCCAACCTATCTTGTAACAGAGCGTACACCGCACCACACTGCACCACAATGCTGTTCCAGCAAGTGCCAGGGATGACACTCCACATAGATTGGCCAGCAGTCTTCGTCAGTGCCTCCCACTTCTTCCAAATCTGGTTATCCCAGGACTCCAATCCACTTTAACGGTAATACTACTGTGGAACGTTGACTCTACTGGTACTAG
The DNA here is from genome assembly GCF_023898315.1 of Schistocerca nitens. NCBI lineage: Eukaryota > Metazoa > Arthropoda > Insecta > Orthoptera > Acrididae > Schistocerca > Schistocerca nitens. The sequence continues at coordinate 442,633,934 of NC_064614.1, forward strand.
TTTGATAATTGGAGTGAAATCGCTATGAACTTTGACTCTGTTACTCTTATTCTGTCTTTCATGACACATAACGTTTCTTGTTACGATACAATAAAAGTGTACTTAAATGCAACCTAGGGCCATTATTCATCAGCCATCTATTGGCATACAACCTTTTACAACAAAAGATAACAACAGTTTACGTCGAGATTCTGGTTAGGCCAGTCTATTCCAGCAATTTCATTGTCCAGAAACCACTGCTGCTTCGTTATAAGGTGCATTGTCTTGCTGATACAGTCACCGTCTCCGAAATGTTCCTCAACTGTACACAGTACACTTCACTGTAAAATAGGTTCATATATTTCCACATTTAGTGTTTTCTTACGCACAGTAAGGGGGCAACTCCCTAACTGCAAGAAACACTTCAATACTGCAGCACAACGTCCTCTGTACTTCACTTTTGACACTACATATGATAGCAGGTAACGTTCTCCAGGCGTTCAACAAGTGCAAACCCTTAATCAGGAATTGCCAGCCGGCCGGTGTGGCCGTGCGATTCTAGGCGCTTCAGCCTGGAACCGCGTGACCGCTACGGTCGCAGATTCGAATCCTGCCTCGGTCATGTATGTGTGTGATATCTTTAGGTTAGTTAGGTTTAACTAGTTCTAAGTTCTAGGGGACTGATGACCACAGATGTTAAGTCCCATAGTTCTCAGAGCCATTTGAACCATTTTTGAAGGAATTGCCACAGGCTGTAGTATGATTCATAACTCAAAATTTCTCGTTTCCAGTTAACCAGTATCCGGTAGCATCGCTCATTTCATCACATGAAGCCATGAAGCGTTGCTTTTTGCTTAGCATTGGTTACGGAAATGTGTAGTTTATGAGGAGCTGCTCGACCATTGCAACCTATTTATGCAACGTACTCTCATTGTACTAGCTGGAGTCCCAATAGCCCATTGGAACTCAAGAGTGATTCGTTCCGCTTATTTCATGCTATGTTTTTCAACCGCCGTCCCATGTTCGATAGATGCTGTTCATCACTATATGAGATGTGTCAGGTGTTAGTTTAGCTAGGTTATTGATTTCCGTTTCCAGTCAACTTGAGCAGCTTTAGAAGGGTTGAAATGCCACTGATGGATATCGAACAGAGTTGACTACCATTGACTATCCCACGTTCGAAGTCACGGAGCTCTTCTAGTGTAACATTCCGCTGTTACTGCATCTCTACTTAAAAAACAATACTTCAAATTCCGATCAGGCGTTTCCATAGATCAGATCGTTAGCTTATAACAATATTTTTCAATCCAATCACATTACACCATTTTACGTTGTAGGAAGTTTTTTCTAGGTGGAGAAATAGTATTAACACAATCTAATTTTGCATAACTCTTGACCGCATTATCATTTATATGATCAGAACTGTCTGTCTGGCACTTTTACCTTTCCCAAACCCAAACTGAACGCCCTCTGACAGTCGCTGAACTTTCTCTTCCATTCTTACACACTGAGTGAGAGAAGTCTGGGTATACCTACTAATATCGAGTCTGACCTCCTTTTACCAGGCTTAGTGCAGCAGCTCGACGTGGAATGGACTAAACAAGTCATTGGAAGTCCCCTGAAGAAATATTGAGCCGTGATGACACTATAGCCGTCCATAATTGCTAAAGTGCTGCCAGTGTAGGATTTTGTGCACGAACTGACCTCACTAGTATGTCCCATGAATGTTCGATTGGATTCATGTCGGGCAAACTGGGATGCCAAATCATACACTCGAATTCCTCAGAGTGTCTACGCCCCACTCTAACCCTACCATGGGCTCTTAACAACTGACCGAGCGACCGCTACGGTCGCAGGTTCGAGTCCTGCCTCGGGCATGGATGTGTGTGATGTCCTTAGGTTAGTTAGGTTTAAGTAGTTCTAAGTTCTAGGGGACTGATGACCTCAGAAGTTAAGTCGCATAGTGCTCAGAGCCATTTGAACTTACCAGCTGATATCATGACTCATCTGAGCAAGCCACGGTTTATCAAGCGCCTAGAGTCCAATTGGTATGCTCACGAGCCCAGCAGCGGCACTGCAGTCGATGTCGTGCTGTCAGCAAAGGCACTCGCGTCGGTCGTCTGCTGCCACAGTCAATTACGCCGAATTTCGCCGCCCTGTCCTAACGGATATGTTCGTCGTACATTGATTTCTGATGATATTTCACGCAATGTTGGTTGTCTGTTAACACTGACAACACTACGCAAACACCTCTGCTCTCGGTTGTTAAGTAAAGGTCGTCTGCTAGTGCTTTGTCCGTGATGAGAGGGGCCGGCCGGTGTGGTCGAGCGCTTCTAGGCGCTACAGTCTGGAACCGCGCGACCACTACGGTCACAGGTTCGAATCCTGCCTCGGGCATGGATGTGTGTGATGTCCTTAGGTTAGTTAGGTTTAAGTAGTTCTAACTTCTAGGGGACTGATGACCTCCGATGTTAAGTCCCATAGTGCTCAGAGCCATTTGATTTCGTGATGAGAGGGAATGCCTGAAGTTTGGTATTCTCGGCACATTCTTGACACTGTGGATCTCGGAGTATTGAATTCCCTAACGACTTCCAAATGGAATGTGCCATGCGTTTTGCTCCCACTACCACTGCATGTCTGTTAATCCCCGTCGTGCGAACATAATGACATCGGAAACCATTTCACATGAATCACCTGTCTACAGATGTCAACTCCGCCAACACACTGCCCTTTATATCTTTTGCGTGCGATACTACCGCCATCTGTATTTGTGCATATCCCTATCCCATGGCTTTTTTCACCTTAGTGTATAAATTTTTATAGTCGGCAACTTGCATGCGTGAGCTGTCCGATGGCATGTCTACATTCTTACAGATTCTAAGCACTAACTTGTATGAAACCTCCAGGCAGATTAAACCTGTGTGTCGGACCGAGACTCGAACTCGGGACCTTTGCCTTTCGCAGGAGAGCTACTGTAAAGTTTGGAAGGTGGGAGACGAGGTACTGGCAGAAGTAAAGTTGAGGACGGGGCGTGAGTCGTGCTCTGGTAGCTAAGTTGGTAGAGCACTTGCCCGCGAAAGGCAAAGGTCCCGAGTTCGAGTCTCGGTCCGGCACACCATTTTAATCTGCCAGGAAGTTTCACATCAGCGCACACTCCGCTGAAGAGTGAAAATCTCATATTGGCTAACCTGTATAATTATTTGGTTGTCACTTCCCCATATGATTTTAGAAGTTCCGGAGGCATGTTGTCGATCCCTTCTGTTTTGTTTGTCCACAAACTTCTCTTACTTCTGTGGGCAATACCTGCACAACGTAGAGGACCACAGTGTATTCTTTCGTCCGCCGTTTTTAGCAATAATAACTTTGTCACACTCAGTTGTAACGTTGATTCCCTCACTTTTAACTTCAGCGACAGTTACGAGGGGTGTTCAGTAAGTAATGAAACACATCTTTTTTTCTGATTGGTTTTATTCAGGATTCCAATGCACCGCACTATTCCCCACTCTTTTGGCTACAGAACCCTGTTTTTCAACATAATCTCCCTTCAATGCGATATCCTTAGGCCACCTTATTGGGAGGTCGTGTATGACCGCATGGTAGCACTGTACTGATCTATATCGTAGCCAACGTTTTGTTGCATCAGTAACCTTTTCATCATCAATGTATTGCTTGGAGCGGAGTGCATCCTTCTTTGGGCCGCACTGATGGAAGTTGGAAGGTGGAAGATCCGGACTGTAGGAATAACCGTCCAATGAAGTTTTGTGAGCTCGTTTCGGGTGGACAGACTTGTGTCACCTCCAGTTGAGAAGCGACGTATTCGACTGTGGTCCGTGATCACATCGAATGAGAGTGTCCGCACGTTTTAAAGTTTCAGACATCACAGCCGTGTGCGGTCAGCTGGCACGCGGGAGATCGGACAAGTTTGCTTGACCTTGTTGCAATGATGACAGACGCCTCGGCCAATGACTCGCCGTGCGTTTGTTTACTGCCACCTCTCCGCAGACATTCTGTAAAAGTCTCTGAATATCTGCGATGCTCTGTATTTCCGCCAAAAGAAACTCAATGGCAGCTCTCTGCTTCGTACGTACCTCTGATAGGCTCGTATAGTACCACTGTCTTACGCACTTCATGCAACTATAGGGGATGCAGCGGGAATATTCCACGATTTCCCGCAACAAATTCTGCGTTATTTCAACCGAAATTGGCGTAGAAAAAATGTATTGCATTACTTATAGAACGCCCCTCGTATATTAATTTTAGATTTCTTCAGTTTTCTTGCAGTCATATTGCTTTAGCAGAGGAGATTTTCTTGTGCTTCCCCCCTATGTGGTTATCATCCACTTTATAAATACTTTTATACAAGAAGATAAAAAATATTTGGTGTCTTAACAAAGAAATACCTGACAACCAGGAACCACTGCAGCCCTTGGTATGATCTGTACCGCCATGTTAGTTCAAAAACAGATTGTACCAGACTAGTCCGTCAAGAAACTTGCGTGCGTAGACAAGGCCCTCGCCGCGGGCCGGCATCCGTGTAGGCGCGCGCTACCCCGTGTAGCAGCGGGCCGTGGGTAATGAGCATCGCTGTGGCTCGTGCCTCGTCACCCCCTAATCACGGCAGCTGGGAGGCGCCGCCGGCAGTCCGTGTACCGCCGGGGGCGGCAGCGCGGGCTAGAGGCTAGGTCGGGGCACAGATTCTGAGGGCCGTCTGGCGTATACCAAGTAACGTGGTCAAAATGTAAACAACTCTATTACACCGAGCTGACAAAAGTCATCGCATACCACCTAACATCGTGTCGGGCCTCCTTTTTTCCGACGTAGTGCAACAGCTAGACGTAGTTTGGTCTCAAAAAGTCGTTGGAAGTCCCCTGCAGAGATACTGAGCCATGTTGCTTCTATAGCTATCCAAAATTATGGAAGTGTTTCTGGTACAGAATTTTGTGCACAAACTTACCTCTCGATTATGTCTCATAAATTTACGATGCGATTCATGTCGGGTGATTTGAATGGCCGTGTCATACTCTCGAAATGTCCAGAATGTTCTTCAAACCAGTCGCGAAAAACTGCGGCCCGAAGACATGGGAGAGTATCATCCATAAGAATTCCACCGTTGTTTGGGGACACGAAGTCCATGAACCGCTGCAAATGGTCTCCAGGTAGCCGACCATAACCATTGCCAGTCAGTGATCGGTTCAGTTGGTCCAGAGGACCCAGTCCGCTCCATGGAAACACGGTTCACACCATTAGGGATCCACCACCAGTTTTCACAGTCCATAACTTCGTGCGGTCTGCGGCACACTCGAACCCCGCCACCTGAAATCGAGACTCATCTGACCGGGTCACGGTTTTCCAGTCGAACTGATATGGTCACTAGCCCAAGAGGAGCGCGGCAGAAGATGTCGTGCTTTTATCAAATGCACTCGCGTCGGTCGTTTACTGCCATAGCGCATTAACACCAGATTTCACCTCACTCTCCTAACGGAAGCGTTCGGCGCACGTCTCACATTGATTTCTTCGGTCATTTCACTGAGTGTTGCTTGTCTGTTAGCACTGACAACTCTACGCAAACGCTGCTGCCCTCAGTCGTTAAGTGAATGCCGACGGCCACTGCGTTGTCCGTTACGAGAGGAAATGCCTAATGTTTGGTATTCACGGCATACTCTTAACACTGTGGATCTCGGAATATTGAATTCTCTAACGATTTCCGAAATGGAATGTCTCATGCATATAGTTCCAATTACTATTCCACGTTGAAAGTGCGCTTTTTTCCGTCGTACGACCATAATCACGTCGGAAACAATTTCACAAGGTTCAACCGCGTGCAATTGACTGCCTTTTATACCTTGTGTACCCGACACTGCCATCATCTGTATGTGTGCACGTCGCTACCACCAGTGCAATTCAGAATCATCAGTAATAAATGTGTGATGAAATGTCCATTTCAATTTTGTACCTAACGCGGGATGTAGTCGTCCAGAAGTTACGCAGTGTGACACTGAGGTCTGTGTGCCTGCACCATTTATATTATTGTGTATAATTAACCTAATAAGTTTATATGAGTTTATGGGGAACTCTCTTCCCCCCATGAACCATGGACCTTGCCGTTGGTGGGGAGGCTTGCGTGCCTCAGCGATACAGATAGCTGTACCGTAGGTCCAACCACAACGGAGGGGTATCTGTTGAGAGGCCAGACAAACGTGTGGTTCCTGAAGAGGGGCAGCAGCCTTTTCAGTAGTTGCAAGGGCAACAGTCTGGATGATTGACTGATCTGGTCTTGTAACAATAACCTAAACGGCGTTGCTGTGCTGGTACTGCGAACGGCTGAAAGCAAGGGGAAACTACGGCCGTAATTTTTCCCGAGGGCATGAAGCTTTACTGTATGATTAAATGATGATGGCGTCCTCTTGGGTAAAATATTCCGGAGGTAAAATAGTCCCCCATTCGGATCTCCGGGCGGGGACTACTCAAGAGGACGTCGTTATCAGGAGAAAGAAAACTGGCGTTCTACGGATCGGAGCGTGGAATGTCAGATCCCTTAATCGGGCAGGTAGGTTAGGAAATTTGAAAAGGGAAATGGATAGGTTAAAGTTACATATAGTGGGAATTAGTGAAGAATGGGTAGCTTTAAGGGATGAAGTAGTGAAGGCAGCAGAGGATCAAGTAGGTAAAAAGACGAGGGCTAGTAGAAATCCATGGGTAACAGAAGAAATATTGAATTTAATTGATGAAAGGAGAAAATATAAAAATGCAGTAAATGAAGCAGGCAAAAAGGAATACAAACGTCTCAAAAATGAGATCGACAGGAAGTGCAAAATGGCTAAGCAGGGATGGCTAGAGGACAAATGTAAGGATGTAGAGGCTTGTCTCACTAGGGGTAAGATAGATACTGCCTACAGGAAAATTAAAGAGACCTTTGGAGAGAAGAGAACCACTTGTATGAATATCAAGAGCTCAGATGGCAACCCAGTTCTAAGCAAAGAAGGGAAGGCAGAAAGGTGGAAGGAGTATATAGAGGGTCTATACAAGGGCGATGTACTTGAGGACAATATTATGGAAATGGAAGAGGATGTAGATGAAGATGAAATGGGAGATACGATACTGCGTGAAGAGTTTGACAGAGCACTGAAAGACCTGAGTCGAAATAAGGCCCCCGGAGTAGACAATATTCCATTGGAACTACTGACAGCCTTGGGAGAGCCAGTCCTGACAAAACTCTACCATCTGGTGAGCAAGATGTATGAGACAGGCGAAATACCCTCAGACTTCAAGAAGAATATAATAATTCCAATCCCAAAGAAAGCAGGTGTTGACAGATGTGAGAATTACCGAACTATCAGTTTAATAAGCCACAGCTGCAAAATACTAACACGAATTCTCTACAGACGAATGGAAAAACTAGTAGAAGCCGACCTCGGGGAAGATCAGTTTGGATTCCGTAGAAATACTGGAACACGTGAGGCAATACTGACATTACGACTTATCTTAGAAGAAAGATTAAGGAAAGGCAAACCTACGTTTCTAGCAATTGTAGACTTAGAGAAAGCTTTTGACAATGTTGACTGGAATACTCTCTTTCAAATTCTAAAGGTGGCAGGGGTAAAATACAGGGAGCGAAAGGCTATTTACAATTTGTACAGAAACCAGATGGCAGTTATAAGAGTCGAGGGACATGAAAAGGAAGCAGTGGTTGGGAAGGGAGTAAGACAGGGTTGTAGCCTCTCCCCGATGTTATTCAATCTGTATATTGAGCAAGCAGTAAAGGAAACAAAAGAAAAATTCGGAGTAGGTATTAAAATCCATGGAGAAGAAATAAAAACTTTGAGGTTCGCCGATGACATTGTAATTCTGTCAGAGACAGCAAAGGACTTGGAAGAGCAGTTGAACGAAATTGACAGTGTCTTGAAAGGAGGATATAAGATGAACATCAACAAAAGCAAAACAAGGATAATGGAATGTAGTCGAATTAAGTCAGGTGATGCTGAGGGAATTCGATTAGAAAAAGAGACATTTAAAGTAGTAAAGGAGTTTTGCTATTTGGGGAGCAAAATAACTGATGATGGTCGAAGTAGAGAGGATATAAAATGTAGACTGGCGATGGCAAGGAAAGCGTTTCTGAAGAAGAGAAATTTGTTAACATCGAGTATAGATTTAAGTGTCAGGAAATCGTTTACGAGAGTATTTGTATGGAGTGTAGCCATGCATGGAATTGAAACATGGACGATAAATAGTTCGGAGAAGAGAATAGAAGCTTTCGAAATGTGGTGCTACAGAAGAATGCTGAAGATTAGATGGGTAGATCACATAACTAATGAGGAGGTATTGAATAGGATTGGGGAGAAGAGAAGTTTGTGGCACAACGTAGCTAGAAGAAGGGATCAGTTGGTAAGACATGTTCTGAGGCATCAAGGGATCACCAATTTAGTATTGGAGGGCAGTGTGGAGGGTAAAAATCGTAGAGGAAGACCAAGAGATGAATACATTAAGCAGGTTCAGAAGGATGTAGGCTGCAGTACGTCCTGGGAGATGAAGCAGCTTGCACAGGATAGAGTAGCATGGAGAGCTGCATCAAACAAGTCTCAGAACTGAAGACCACAACAACAACAACAACAGAAGAGGATGAGGTTTTTATAAGGGGATATCCTAAGGCAAAATTTTTCAGTTTGAAAAATGTATTCAAAATGAAGCTTCTCCTTCACAAAAATCTGCTATGAAACATTTCACATTAATTTCAAAATCAGTGAACTTCTCAACTATTCCACAATTCTCATTTAGTGTCGTAATTGAAAATACTTGGATTCTTACATGACAAAAAGTCTGACATCGTTTGACAAAATAGATTCCAAAATTTAACTTCTCTGTATCAGGATTACAAAACACATAAAATATTACAAATCGGGTATACCTAATCAACCTGTACATTATATCTGATGGAAAATACTTGGTTCCTACATTCAAGGCTCAGTACTGTAAAAATTAGCGAAATCCACATTGCGATGCTGCATACTTAAAACTAAATATACAGAATTTATTACCTTGCAAATTTTTTCCAGTTGTTGTACCTTTGAGTTACAGTATAAATTCATTGCTGTTCTATAATTGCCAAGGGCAATGTTCAGTATTTGTTAACGATTAGTATCACTTTAATTCCTGATAATCTTACAGCCGCACAAATTAATAACACATTTTACACTTTTATAGAAATAACTACAATCTAGCACTTACTGGCTCTGTGTGAGTATAAACAATATCATTCGTCCATAGAGCAACAACTAAATTCTCCCAGCTAGCCACTACCTTTAAGTCTTACATCGTACCTATGACAGAGTGCAACGGCAACTGCAGGGGCAGGGCCACTCCGAATTACGTCAGTTCGCACGCTGTTCGAAGAACAACTCTATAGATGATTTGATTAAATGAAAGTGTCTGTTTTTTTAGGTAATCAGATAAACGTATTTCAACAGACGCGTTAATGATATTGTCCCGGCGGAGTGGGTGTTACATACTGCTCGTTCGGTGATCATTAACAATGTGAGGAAGACGACAGAACGCTATGTCCGTTGCGCAGTAACGAACAAACATTGAACTAGTTTGTATGTACTACTAGAAAGCGATCTACGTTTTCACCTTCGTAGGAATAAACTCAGGTGAATCTGATCAGCTGTATCCACAGGCTCTAACGACCTTTCCTGTAACAAGTGATGAAGCGTTAGGAACGAGAATATGTCTAAGACCAAGGCTGTAATACCAAACACCAGGACACGAAAGCGGTCGTGAAACTCTGGATAAAGAAGGTAATGGTTTTTTTCATTATTTTGACTAGTTAATAGAATTTGTATCATAATGAAATTTCAATAGTTCTTTTCGACGTTTGTGTACAATTACGCAAAATGTAGTAGAGAGACTATTTCATTTAACTGCAACTACATAGAAGATCCACCAAGTTCTGCATAAAAGAACACATTTTGTTTGGCACTCACTTTTTATGTAACTATTGTCCTATCGAACATACCGTTAACGTCTCATCGTCTTCAGTATTTGATGATTTTCTATTTTCGCCCAGAGATGTTAACTCTACTGAGCGAGCAGGGCATTTTGAGTTTCACAAACGACTACAGTATCTCCAAATGCTCTGCAAGCATTTGTGCGCAGTGGTCAGGACATCCGTTATGTAGGTCATGGATTCCCTCATGTCTGTTGAGATGACTTGCAATAACTGTAACAGCATATCTGCTAGAAACTGTAGATGCTTGTAACTAGTTAGAAACCCATCAATAAAGTAGGGACCAGTGTTACGAATCTTGAAAAACACACACCACAAGTTGCGCAAGCCAGGTCATTGTTCCTGTCAGACAGCGTGGATTTTGGTCTAACGGGTAGTGCATATAGAAACGATTGATTTGTCCATGGTTTGTGGACGATGCTTTATCCGTACAAAAAGTCTGCCATTAAACCGCTACATCATTTTCTAGTTTTCACAGAAACCATTCGGAGAACTGTAACTGATCGTGAACATCATTGCCACGTTTAGTAACGTCTGTGCCCTCTCTGTATAGCCGTTCGTCGTATCCGCTTGTGGTTGACAGTACCTGAGTCTTATCAAATAGGAGCCGATGGTCCCCTGGCTGTATGCTCGTTCCCAACAGGCGATCTCTCTGTCTCTCCCCTTCTACAGCGGTTTTCGACCCTTCTTTCAGTCGTATCCACGTACATCACTTCACAATTGCGAGTTATCCGGTAAAATCTTACTTTTTCCATCGGTTTGCGAGCATCCAAAATCTTCAAATGTGTGTGAATTCCTAAAGGACCAAACTGCTGAGGTCATCAGTCCCTAGACTTACACACTACTTAAACTAACATAAACTAACTTATGCTAAGACCAACACAGACACCCATGCCCGAGGGAGGACTCGAACCTCCGGTGGGCGGGGCCGCGCACTCCGTGACATGGCGCCTCAAACCGCGCGGCCACTCCGCACGACTGCGAGCATCCTCGGCCGATTTTAGGCGTTCCTGTATCTTTCGAGAGGGTCGGTAGATTACGGCGATATTCCGTTAAGGTCAGTGATGTCTTCAATTAACGACAGGAAAAGCTTGGATTTCGCAGAAAGCTGTATATGGATATCATGTTCTTGTGGCTGTCTTAACTCTCTTTTGATCTAAGTGGATGAATAGCCATTCTTCAGCAACACACTGCCGAGATTATTTAATTCCGCAACGAGCAACTCTGATTCTCAGGGGTTCCTCTATCTAACAGCTAACGTTCTTGGAACACATCTCTTTTGTTTAGGGCGATGATTTGTATTCCGGTATAGATAACGATCCATGTAATGGGTTTTCGGTATACCATGTGGCTCAGGCTACGATCTTCTTCCTTGAAAACTAGTACATCGAGGAAGTGTAATCTGTCATCTACGTCCTCCTTGTCCGTAGTGAACTGAATATTTCGAAAACCATCATTGAGATATTCATAAAAACTACATAGCTCCTCTCTGCCATAACTACAGATCAAAAACGTATCACCCACGTTACGGAACGATATATTCTTTTACTGTTGACAGTTGTCAATGCCTGTTCTTCGATTTTTTCCATGAACTAATTTTCTGTTACCAGGTTTAAGGCACTCCCCCATCTGACTACAAAATGTCATTAAATTTTGGTTTTAAAGCTAGCACGACAGAAAATTAAAACAATGATGTCTGTACTAGTTATTAAGCCTCTCACCAAAGTCATAGTGGACTTCTGTAACAAATTCTTGATATTTCAACTCATGAAAACAGCAACAGCTGTGTCAAAATTATTTATTGATCACGAGTAGTTTCATAACATTACAGACCCATATTTCGATGGCAAACTGTTGACCTTTCAATACAATGCCAACTGTTTGTCACATGAATACGTGGCAATACTGTCATGAATCAACTCGTGATTAATAAATCATTTTGAAGCAACATTTGCTGTCTTCATGAGTTGACATGTGTTATCATAGCTGTGGGGTGTACCTCATACCAAACGGTTTGTAAAATCTTGACAATCGGATTACGTGTGGCGGGATTAAGTGCCTGGTGGTCTATGAGACCAACAATAACTACACTCATGCTCATAAATTAGGGATAATGCTGATACATGGTGAAACAACGCTCTGGTGCGCGGTTTGTCGGTTTAAATCACCTCGGGGTATGACCATGCGATGCGGTCGTCGCACGGTGGCGCTGACAGCAGTCCACATACGCAGAGGTGTGTTGGCGCATGTCAGAGTAAGGTGCAGCGAGTAAGTATGCAGACGTTTTCAGATGTGCTAATGGTGACTGTGTGTTGAAAATGACTCAAAGAACACATGTTGATGACTTACGAGGGGTAGAATACTAGGGCGACTGGAGGCTGGTCAAACACAGCAGGTCGTAGCACGAGCCCTCCGTGTGCCACAAAGTGTGATCTCAAGAATATGGTAACGATTCCAGCAGACAGGGAACGTGTCCAGAGGCTACAGTACGGGACGTCCACAGTGCACAACTCCACACGAAGACCGATAACACACCATCAGTGCCCGCAGACGGCCACAGAGTACTGCAGGTAGCCTTGCTCGGGACCTTAGTGCAGCCACTGGAACAGTTGTCTCCAGACACACAGTCTACAGACGAATGAACAGGCATGGTTTATTTGCCCGGAGACCTGCAAGGTGCAATCCACGGACCCCTGGTCACAGGAGAGCCAGTAAAGCCTGGTGCCAAGAACACAATACATGGTCATTGGAACAGTGGTCCCAGGTTATATTCACGGACGACTCCAGATATAGTCTGAACAGTGATTCTCGCCGGGTTTTCGTCTGGCGTAAACCAGGAACCAGATACCAACCCCTTAATGTACTTGAAAGGGACCTGTATGGAAATCGTGGTTTGATGCTGTGGGGTGGGATTAAGATTGGTGCACGAACACCCCTGCATGTCTTTGACAGAGGAACTGTAACAGGTCAGGTGTATCGGGACGTCATTTTCCACCAGTATGTCCACCTTTTCAGGGGAGCAGTGGGTCCTACCTTCCTCCTGATGGATGATAACGCACGGCCCCATCGAGCTGCCATCGTGGAGGAGTATCTTGAAACAAAAGGTATCAGGTGAATGGAGTGGCCTGCCTGTTCTCCAGAACTAAACTCCATCGAGCGCGTTTGGGATGCTACCGGTCGACGTATCAATGCACGTCTTCAAACCCCTACGACACTTCAGGAGCTCCGACAGCCGCTGGTGCAAGAATGGGAGGCTATACCCCAGCAGCTGTCCGACCACCTGGACCAGAGTATCCCAACCCGTTTTACGGCCTGTGTACGTGTGCATGGTGATCATGTCCCATACCGATGTCGGGGTGCATGCGCAGGAAACAGTGGCGTTTTGTAGCACATGTGTTTCGGGACGGTTTTCGCAACTCATCACCAGTACCGTGGACTTACAAATCTGTGTCGTGCGTATTCCCTATGTGCCTAAGCTATTAGCGCCAGTTTTGTGTAGTGTCACGTTGTGTGGCACCACATTCTGCAGTTGTCCTTAATTTATGAGCATGAGTGTAGAACACAACACGCATAATAAATTTTCCCGCCGGAAGTAGCGTAACAAAGTGGAAATCACATTGCGTGTAATGTGGCGTAGAGAAACACGCGTAAATTATTGTAAAGCACCTGTAACTACGAAGCCGCGTTTTATGGCAAAGCCCAATTTCACAACGCATCTGAACATGCTCCTATGGAAGATGCACTGGAAGAAACGTAACTAGTCGCGTACGTATCGCCGCTTGCATACCACGCCCGAGCAAATACACGTGAAATTAAGCTTGTCGGACAAAATATTAAACATATATTCCCGAAATTTCCCAAACAGGGTAGTATAAAGAACTTCGGAAAAAACTCCATACAGCCAAGATCGCTACTAAATTATTTATCTAGATGACTATGTCACCATCTCCGGATCTTCAAGTTTACAGCTCATACAGTCTCCACCATCTGCGCTTTGTATTGTGTCATATCACAAATTTATGCGTAATGATCGTGCAACACAATGGATGTCGGCATGTCATAATTACAATAACTATACATATAACACATAAGGTTAATGTGCCGACTGCCAGTGTTCATACCCATACCACAGCTGAATGCAGAAGACAGATGGTAACATAGTCTTACCAAAACCGGCCGTGTGATACATACTTTACTAGCGGTGTTGACTGTTTGGAGTTTTACCGAAGTTCAAAATGTTGAACTCCTTCCAAACAGCTTTTGAAGACCCAACGGTACCGACGGACCGCCCACAAGCATCATTGGATGCAGATGTGAAGGGGCACGTGGTCAGCACATCGCTCTCTTGGCCGTTGTCAGTTTTCGTGACTGGAGCCGCTGCTTCTTGAGCCACGGGCAGGGGGTTTGCAGTCAATTTCGCGTGCCTTGATTTATGGCGTTATTCACTGACGCCACTATTGGCAGCGCAAGTTGATTGTTGCTTGTCGCTGGTTATCCCTGGCCGATCGAGTCCTAAAGTAGGTCCTGAAGAGCGCTGGTGCACAAAGAGCGAGGCAGCGAGTGACAACAACCTAGATGGCCTCACAGGCCGAGTTTCGAACATTGTGGGTCAGTTGGCCCCTAGCTCTGTTTCTGTGGAGACTTGGTGTAACTGGTGGAGTCTGAGTTACGACTCTGAGCTGAGTAGGGCGTCGTTGTGTCTGCGCCAACTGATTTGTTCCGCTTTGGTATTCCATGCTGTGTGGGACTGTGTGCTAGGAGCCAGACTGGATATTTCCAGGATTCTCTAACATATGCCACACAATGCGTTTACGGTCAGTATTTTTCCCACTGCGATACGCCCACCTCTATTGCCTGCGATAGGTAGCTTACCGAAATATTTGTTTGAGCGTAATTATCTAAGCTAAGGGTCTGTTGATTCAAATTATTTATATTTCTAGTCAGTCGAATATTTGGCTGTATATGTAACTGTGCCTGTTCTAGGGATTCCTGTGCATCGCTGAGAACTTCATTGTAGCGTATTTTTGTTTGCTATAAACATTGTGAAAGACTAAAGTCAGTGGTTAACCGTAATGTTATATTTTCCCTTTGATAAGGCCGTCAGCTTTTTTGTGCCGTAGTATTCTGGGTAAGTGTTTTGCCAATAGGCTGCAGCAAACATTTTTCAGGTTAAACTGTGATCTTAACCGTTTTTAAAGATTTTGCATTTACTCTTTTATTTTATATTTTGTTTGCTTGAACATAAATTTCTTGTATTTAATGTATGTGCTAAAATTGTGTTGCAGATTTCCATGTCTAAATACCACGGAAGGAAGGGTTGCTTGCAAGATCTAATTATTAAGTGCTGCCTCATAGAGGTAAGTTAGTCATTTTCCTTTCATAACTGTTTGGTTTACACAAAGTTCCCTGCCATGTGGTTTGGCTAAATTACCGTCAGATCTTATTGTCTGGGCGTTCATTAGTTTTCCTGTATCAGATTTTATTCAGATAAATGGTTTAAGACACAATACCTTCGCCGCTACTACGCATTGTTGGTATTTTGTAAATTTGATTGAAGATAAATTTGAAATTTGGTAGCATATTAAGGGGCCTAACGCTGACATTTATCGAGATGGTGGCCATTAATATTCACTTAACTTGTTTTTTTGGCCTATGTCTCACCTAAGTGGTGTTTGTGACAGACCTACTTAGTCTTCTGAGCTTCGCGGCCGGTTTTTTAGCGGCTGATGGCAGCAGGGGCTTGTTGCTGTTATACACAGCCTTGGTGTTTATTGGCTGCCTTTGAGGCGCCTCCGCGATTGACTTAGCACGCTGGTTCGCGCTGTCTGCTTATAAAGTTGAAGTTAATCAGTGGCTATATTACTTAATGTTCTGATCTACGGAACGTTATTTAAAGTTTTACTTAAAGTTGTACATCTCCTTTGGAATATGCTTGTATTGCCCGTGTTATGAGTCTCGGGTAGCCAAGAAGTTTCTAAACGTGCTTTAACACAAAGTACTGTCTTGATTATTATCTTATTCGAATATTTCCAATTATGGTCTGAGTATAAACTGGGATTGTACTTTCCTCATGTGTGGAAACATTAATCTATTTTGCTGTTTTGGTACTTGATAAAATTTTCAGTAGATTTTATGCTGATTTTAGCAGTGTGTTTGCCCTCTTGTGTTTTAAGGACCTGTTTGATTTTTAAAATTAATTAATGTCCCAAAAATGCTTTGAAGGCCTTAATTGACTTTTTCTTAAACTGTCCTAAAATTACCTTTGCTGTTGCTCTTTGAGCATTTTCTGTTTTATAAGAAAAGAAATTTTAAAAAATTACTGTTCTATATTTATTCCGGCACTGTGTTTTGTGGCTTGTTGAGGTAAAATCATTTGTTAAAGCTGACTATTGCTGTAAGCAAATAGTTTGCCTTTGCCTGTCGCTCATAATTATTTGTGATTATTGCATTTTTTATTCATACTATTATGCAGTGGTTAAGTAACTGTAATTACTCAAACAACAAACGACACTGCTATTCTGGATTCACCCTTCCACGCTTCCTTTGCCCTACCTTATCCTATGTTTAGGGATTTCGTTTCTCAACTAGGGAACCATTCAATTGTCCACACAAGTACTGAGAGCACCAGGCTTGGCAACAGCGCTCAGCAGACCTGGGCAGTCACCCATCTAAGTGGTAGTCCATCCAGTGGCAACACCAATGTCCGTAAGATCACCCAACTTAAGGTGATCTTACGGAAATTGGTGTTGCCACTTTTTTGACACGGTTCATTTTTTTTAAATATATACACTTTGGAAAAATAAACTGAAACTATTCCACCCATCTGGAACCCTGAAAACCCTGCAAAGCGATAAAGGATGGCAGGTGGACCGAGTCCATGGGGTAGGCGCGTCATGTCTCGTTCTGGATCGGGCTGGCCCCTACCACGTCAGGTACATGCTAACTTGGTGGGGGGCGTGGTAAGACCGCTGTTAAGACAATTGGGAAAATACCCTCGCGATAGCGGGAACAGCCCGCAACTGCCGCATGTGCGATCTCCACGTGCTGTCAAAAATCGAGATGCGAGTGGTGATCATCTCCATGTAAATATTCCAAGGTCCAGCCCATTATCCAGAGTACCGCCCAAGTCTTTGTGACAGGAAAATATTCTGCCGCTGGCTGATGAAAGGACTCTGTGTCAATAACATGCGGCGCCGTTCGCAGAAAACACACTACCATTTATCGTCCCAACAACCAGACAACCGCTAGTTCTATGGCATGGAGACGCCGATTACTTGGATACATCACACAGGTCACATAACACCAAGTCGACCTGACATGCGTCGGAAAGAAACTGTGATGAATGTGCCGCCAAATCACAGTCCTGCGCAGCAATGACAACTTGCGTCATACGACCTTACAGGCGACGCTACGCAGGAAAAGGATGTAGAAAAATCCTTTGTCCACGGCCACCACATTCGTGAGAATTCGGCGCAACCATAACTAAGTTCCACAATGAACGCCGCGATGTCTGCAAACGTGTGCATGTTGCTACCGCCAAGGACCAGCGAGGAGAGGAACATTGGCACAATGACGCCACGTAGACTGTGCCTCAACACCGCCCATTGTTTATACATCGTGGCCGTGTAAAGTGCCACCGTACGATAGCGTACACTCGTAAGGTCTGAGTCCTTCTGCAGGCAATGGACGATTAATGGTGTCACAGCGGACTTTGAATAGTGACCCAGGCGTCAGAAAATCTCCAAATGCAGCTCGAATATAACGACCTATCGTATTCGGCATCGATAAAATCTGCGCAATAAGAACCATTTTCGATGCCACATAGATAGTCAGGCAGAGAAAGAGCTGCAAAAGTTCGAAGCGGGATAGGAAGTTGAGGCTGCTCATCATATGGACAGTTTTCAAAACTTGAAAGTTCATGGTGAACGTACAGCCCGTTGACGACGTGAAAGTTATCCCAAGATAGCGGAGACGTCGGACACAGGGCACGAGCGACAGATCTTTCGGCGTAACCCTCGGCCAACAGAGAGCGCCGTGGATTTGCACACATTCATTACACTTCCAGACGCCCTCCCATGAGCCAAAATGGTGTTGACAATCTGTGCAACCTCCTCCCGAGAACGAACCAGCAGCAGGAGGTTATCTGCTTAGGCGCGACATCAAAAGGAGTAGCCGCAAAAGGCGGGTCCAAGTAGCTGCGTCTATGACCGGCTCCAATGCCACTGCATGAAAGTACATGGACAGGGGCAGCGTTGGCAGACCGGCCGTTGGATCGGCTTCGGACCTGCCACACATCCGTGACCTGGACCAACGAACAAGCACTGGTAAAGAGCCGCCGAAGGCTGCTGATGAACCTGGCCGGCACGCCCACCGTTCTAATACAAAGTATAGACATACGTGGCGTACCCTGCCAACTCCCAGTCACGATCTACGGCTGTGGTCGCAACACGAAGTCTGCACTCCTCTGCCAGAGAATTCACGTCACGACAGTCCCCGTCGGCTGTCTATGACTGGCCTGAAGCCGTTGTTGGCGGACAAAATATTAGTCGCCCCCTTACTAAAGCACACTGGTCGCTTTGGAGCGTTGTAGATAGTATACATTTGGTACCAGACAGGCATGTAACCTCCAATTGCTGACATAAGTGATTGCAGGAAAGGTGTATGTGATTGTGCCACTACGTTGTATAATAGCGGCGGTGAAGGTGGGAATGTGTGGAGGCGTAACAAGTGACAGATAGTAACTATCGTGTTTGGACATACTCGTGAGCACACCATGAATGAATGTGCCAGACTTGTTGGTGTATCGACACGAACTGTTGCTCCACTTGGAGCCATGTAACGACATAAGATAGTAGTCTTGAAAGATCCTAACCTACAGGGAACGCAAAATACTGCTATCACTGGCGATGAAAATCAGTTTAAAACCCGACAAGAATTTCTGCTGTCCGTTATGGAAGTCCATCTCTATCAATTTCTGAGAGAACAATGCGAAGTAGAATACATTTAGCGGACTTCTGGAGTCGGACACCTCGCAATAGCACATTTCTCACAGCTGCAGATGTTCAGTGGACCAAACCACGCAGAAACCAGTCTGTGGCTGATTAGAGGAGAGTAGTGTGGTCCAACGAGTCGAAACTTTGCCTGTTTTGAAACCATGCAAGGTACGAACTACACTCTCATCCAATAAGGAGTGTAATGCGCAATACCTGGAGGGTGCAGTTCAGGTCGGAAGTGGTACTGTGATGTTTTGGGGTTTTTCGTGCCGTGAACTGGAGCGCACAGATTCGGGCTATCGCGAAATTAATCAGGGTTATCAAGAGAGTCTTTGAATAAGCAACGCAAACCTTTTTTTCCTCGGCCAATTCGGTTGAAAAAATGTTGAATTTATTGTGGACATTATGGAATATACCCGTTTCAGCCACACAGTTTCATGAAGTTCCGATAGGTGGAGGCGCTTTAGCTAGCCTTCAAATGGTTGGTTCAAATGGCTCTGAGCACTATGGGACTTAACTGCTGTGGTCATCAGTCCCCTAGAACTTAGAACTACTTAAACCTAACTAACCTAAGGAGAACACACACATCCATGCCCGAGGCAGGATTCGAACATGCGACCGTAGCGGTCACACGGTTCCAGACTGAAGCGCCTAGAACCGCTCGGCCACCCCGGCCGGCAGCTAACCTTCAAAAGGTAGTCTGTAACGGAGGTCCGTTACTAGCAGAGAGCTGTCATTGAGTTTATTCTGGCAGACAACCAGCACATCGCCGATATTCATATTTGCTTGCAGAGTATCTACGGCGACCTGGCACTGCACAAAAGCATGGTGAGTCGTTGGGCGTGGCGTTTGTCATCATCGCAACAATGTAGTGCAAACCCGTCCGATCTCCAGCCCCACACAGCTATGACTCCTGCAATGTTGGACTTGCGGACATTCGAGGAAATCGAGGGATAAAAAGCAGACACCTTGGTGCACAACTGGACGTCTCTGTCGGTGACACACTCGTCCATTAGTTAGTGTATTCACAGGTGTGTGCCAGATGGGCTCCTCGTCGTCTAACAGGATCCCGTAAGGAGCAAAGAAGGACCATCTCTGCGGAACTGCTTGCGTGTTACGAGGTTCATCGTCACAACTTTTTTCTCGGATATCGTCTCAGGCGATGAAATGTCGGTTCATCACTTTGAACCGAAAACAAAACTACAATCCAAGGAGTGGTGCCACACTACCTCTCTTCCACAGAAAAAGTTCAGAGCCGCACCGTCACCCGGTAAAGTCATGGAGACGGTCTTTGGGACTATGATGAGGTTATTCTTTTTGATGTCCTGCCTCATGACGCGACGTTTAACTCTCCAGTGTACGGAGCTATCCTCAGGAAATTGACGGAAGGACGTCAGCGCGTTCATCTCCACAAAAATACAAACTAATTTCTTCTTCCTCGTGACAACGTAAGGCCTCAAACCAGGCTGAGCACCCGAGAGGAGCTCACAAAAAGCCATTCGACTGTTCCTCCTCATCCACTCTACAGCCCACAGCCCAGATTTTGCTCTTTCCGACTTCCATCTGCTTGGCCCAATGGAGGATGCACTCCGCGAGAAGCATTACGTGGATGATGGGGAAGTTATGGATGCAGCAAGACGTCCTCTGTGGCGTTGACCAGTATAGTGGCACCATGAGGGCATACGGATCCTCCCAGTAAGGTGACCTAAGCCCGTCGCATTGAACGGTGCTTATATTGAAAAATAGGATTTTGTGGCCAAAAGAGTGGGGAATATCATGATTTATTGGAATCCTGAGTAAAACCAACTTGCTTTCAGAGAAAAAATTTGCGTTACTTACTGAACGCACCTCGCACATTCTCGGCAACGAAATGTTATCTTTTCCTCTATATCTTCGTGATGAGTTTGCTGTGGACACCCTGATCTTCCAATATGACTTAGGCGCATCCGCAGGGCTACACGCATAAGTTCCTAATTTCACGAGCACTCAGATGCAGCACTGCACCTAGACCGGCCCATTAAAACACCCGAAAGTAATCCCATGCGTGGGGCTATATGGAACAGCGAGTGAAACGTAGTAGTCATCAAGCTCTCAGATCGGGAGGTCTACGGGATCTGATCATAAATGGGTTCCTTCAGCTGGATGTGGTACACTTGAAGAAACTTGTAGACTCTTCACTTCCTCAGCGAATACAGACCATTATCAGCACTAGAGGTGATGTAACACGGTGTTACTGTAATGACGTCTAGGAATTATTAACTCGGTTAATCCAGTATGCTTGCTTATTCAATGCTACTCACAACGATAACAATGTCTCAGAAGCAACAATTATAGTGGAAAATAGTTTTTGAGTTAAGTTGTGAAATACAGGGCCGGCCGCTGTGACCGAGCGGTTCTAGGCGCTTCAGTTTGGAACCGTTCGACCGCTACGGTCGCAGGTTCGAATCCTGCCTCGGGCATGGATGTGTGTGATGTCCTTAGATTAGTTAGGTTTAAGTAGTTCTAAATTCTAGGGGACTGATGACCTCAGATGTTAAGTCCCATAGTGCTCAGAGGCATTTGAACCATTTTTGAAAAACAGGTGTAGGCAGTGAAATGCAGAATTAGAATAATTCAAATAAATTGACTGATTGTAGAAAGCTAGCCTGGACTTGTTAACGATTTCTAACTTTCCGTTCCTCTAATTATGGCATTAATTATGTTTTGAAAACTGCGACTTAACTTTCCTTTGGCTAATCTACGAGTTTCTTCATTAAGAACTTGTCTCGCAGATGTCTCAGGGTCGAGTCGTAAACCGCCTGCTGTACGCCCTGATATGGCAGTGACCTGTCAGTCCACCACACTGGTGATCCCGCAGCCAAGCGCTTGAGGGCAGACACGGAATGCGAATTAAAGATTATTAAACATAAAATAACAAGGAAAGTACGCTCCACATTTATATGTTTAATAACTAGTTTATTCAGCAAGATATAGTTTCCTACGGAATGAATTCCTTAGTGGAATAAAAAAAGAGTTCATCTGGTAAGAATGTGCGATTTGCAACTTATCTAGCATCACATGAGTGATGGTAAATTTCACTTTACATTCTGAAATCACTAAGTGTGTTTCTAAAGCCCCACACAGATGCGTAAACTAAACTCCACGTATGATGAAATAGTCTCATGTTCCGCCAGCCAGAGCCACAGTTGTGAGTTCTGTTCGTAATTTATCGCTAGGCCGCACTCGGCGATCGCATAAAACAATCAGATGGTTCAAATGGCTCTGAGCACTATGGGACTTAACATCTGAGGTCATCAGTCCACTATAACTTAGAACTACTTAAGCCTAACTAACCTAAGCACATCACACACATCGAAGCACGAGGCAGGATTCGAGCCTGCGACCGTAGCAGCAGCGCTGTTCCGGACTGAAGCGCCTAGAACCGCTCGGCCCAATGGCCGGCATCCACTCGCACACGGAAAAAAAAAATCAGCCCTCCCTCCCAGATGATCATAACGTAACCTCTCCTCTCGCATTGCAGTACCTCCCAGGAGCACATCTCCCACCACCACGTCCATTGACATCACCAAACTTTAGCTAATCGGACCTCAGGTCGCTCCCCACCACATAACGCACTTCTTGCAACACAGTGACACATCATGTGCAGTTGAAATGGAATGAAAATGAACTGAAAATGTAAACGGAAATAGAAATGGACCACCATCCCTACACTCACAATACTAGAATGAATTTAAATATGTTACATGTAACATTATTTGATACCATGTATACAGGGTGTTACAAAAAGGTACGGCCAAACTTTCAGGAAACATTCCTCACACACAAATAAAGAAAAGATGTTATGTGGACATGTGTCCGGAAACGCTTAATTTCCATGTTAGAGCTCATTTTAGTTTCGTCATTCCAACGTGATCAAACTGTAAATTTTCACAATCAACATGTGTGGGCTGACAGGAATCCGCACGCAATTGTGCAATCACGTCATCAGCACAGATTTTCTGTGAACGTTTCGGCAGGCATTGTTGGTGACGTCTTGATTGGGCCCCATGTTCTTCCACCTACGCTCAATGGAGCACGTTATCATATAATTTCATACGGGATACTCTACCTGTGCTGCTAGAACATGTGCCTTTTCAAGTACGACACAACATGTGGTTCATGCACGATGGAGCTCCTGCACATTTCAGTCGAAGTGTTCGTACGCTTCTCAACAACAGATTCGGTGACCGATGGATTGGTAGAGGCGGACCAATTCCATGGCCTCCACGCTCTCCTGACCTCAACCCTCTTGACTTTCATTTATGGGGGCATTTGAAAGCTCTTGTCTACGCAACCCCGGTACCAAATGTAGAGACTCTTCGTGCTCGTATTGTGGACGGCTGTGATACAATACGCCATTCTCCAGGGCTGCATCAGCGCATCAGGGATTCCATGCGACGGAGGGTGGATGCATGTATCCTCGCTAACGGAGGACATTTTTAACATTTCCTGTAACAAAGTGTTTGAAGTCACGCTGGTACGTTCTGTTGCTGTGTGTTTCCATTCCATGATTAATGTGATTTGAAGAGAAGTAATAAAATGAGCTCTAACATGGAAAGTAAGCGTTTCCGGACACATGTCCTCATAACATATTTTCTTTCTTTGTGTGTGAGGAATGTTTCCTGAAAGTTTGGCCGTACCATTTTGTAAAACCCTGTACTGATACTAATTATTATTCCTTTCAACATTAATGTATGATTTCATAAACAAGGATGTGCCTTTATCGCACTTTCAATTAACCACCGTTGACAAGGTTAATGTGTTAAATTAATTTGATATACTAATAACTTATTACTGTTTCCTTTGTAAGCGTATGTATCGAGTACTTTCTGGCATGATACACTATGTGATCAAAAGTATACCGCCAAAAACTTACGTTTTTCATATTAGGTGCATTGTGCTGCCACTTACTGCCAGGTACTCCATACCAGCGACCTCAGTAGCCATTGGACACCGTGACAGAGCGAATGGAGCGCTCCGCGGAACTCAACGGACTTCGAACGTCTTCAGGTGATTGGGTGTCACTTGTGCCATACGTCTGTACGCGAGATTTCCGCACTCCTAAACATCCCTAGTTCCACTGTTTCCGATGTGGTAGTGAAGTGCAAGCGTGAAGGGAAACGTATAGCACAAAAGCGTACAAGCCGACTTCGTCTGTGGATTGACAGAGACCGCCGACAGTTGAAGAGGGTCGTAATGTGTAATAGGCAGACATCTATCCAGACCATCACATAGTAATTCCAAACTGCATCAGGATCCACTGCAAGTACTATGACAGTTAGGTGGGAGGTTAGAAAACTCGACCAGCCTTTGTGGCCGAGCGGTTCTAGGCGCTTCAGTCTGGAACCGCGCGACCGCTACGGTCACAGGTTAGAATCCTGCCCCGGGCATGGATGTGTGCGATGGTCTTAGGTTAGTTAGATTTAAGTAGTTCTAAGTTCTAGAGGACTGATGACCTCAGACGTTAAGTCCCATAGTGCTCAGAGCCATTTGAACCATTTGAGAAAACTCTGATTTCATGGTCGAGCGGCTGCTCATAAGCCACACATCACTCCGGTAAATGCCAAACGAGGCCTCGCTTGATGTAAGGAGAGTAAACATTGGACGATTGAACAGTGGAAAAACGTTGTGTGGAGTGACGAATCACGGTACACAATGTGGTGATCCGATGGCAGTGTGTGAGTTTGGCGAATGCCCGGTGAACGTCATCTGCCAGCGTGTGTAGTGCCAACAGTAACATTGGGAGGCGGTGGTGTTATGGTGTGCTCGTATTTTTCATGAAGGATGCTTGCACCCCCTGTTGTTTTGCGTGGCACTATCACAGCACAGGCCTACATTGATGTTTTAACCACCTTCTTGCTTCCCACTGTTGATGAGCAATTCGGGGATGGCGATTGCATCTTTCAACACGATCGAAATAATGCACCGCCAGTGGCGGAATGGTTATACGGCAGTAACATCCCTGTAATGGACTGGCCTGCACAGAGTCCTCATTTGAATCCTACAGAACACCTTTGGGATGTTTTGGAACGCCGACTTCGTGCCAGGCCTCACCGACCGACGTCGATACCTCTCCTCAGTGCAGCACTCCGTGAAGAATGGGCTGCCACTCCCCAAGAAACCTTCCAGCACCTGATTGAATGTATGCCTGCGAGAGTGGAAGCTGTCATCAAGGCTAAGGGTGAGCCAACACCGTATTGAATTCCAGCATTACCAATGGAGGTCGTTACGAACTTGTAAGTCATTTCGATGCGTGGCGCTCCTCCTTGCGGGTCTCTCGCAAGGACTCTGTGGTCCTCTGCCGGCTGCGCATTGGCCACACCTGGATGACACACAGCTATTTATTGCGCCGCGAGGACCCACCTTACGTCGCTGCGGGTCAGCTTTGACGGTGGTCCACATCTTGTTGGACTGCCCGCTTTTAACTCTGCTCAGGCAGACGTTTGCGCTGCCTGATACGCTTCCTGCACTTTTATCAGATGACGCTGCGATGGCAGATTTAGTTTTGAGTTTTATTCGTGCAGGGGTTTTTTATCGCTTGATCTAAGTGTTCGTCCTTTTTTGTGTTGAGTCTGGCCTTTGGTTTTAGACTGGGGTTTTTAGTGCGTTTCTTGGTGGTAGGCTTTTCCTTCTTTGTTTCTGTGCTCGGCCAATCACTGTCACACTCGCTGTGATTTTAATTCCTTTTTTCTGGTCTCTGTCGGTGTCTCTCTTGTTCTGTGTCGTCTCTTGCCATCACCATTGTTTGTTCTTATTCTTTGTGGGTGTTTACAGTTCGTGGAAATGTGATTTTAATTCCTTTTGTCTGGTCTCTGTCGGTGTCTTTCTTGTTCTGTGTCGTCTCTTGCCATCACCATTGTTTGTTCTTATTCTTTGTGGGTGTTTACAGTTCGTGGAAATAGGGACCGATGGCCCTAGTAGTCTGGTCCCTTCAATCCCACAAAACAACCAATCAGAGGTAAGTCATTTTCAGCCAGGTATCTGGATTCTTTTGACCACGTAGTTGACATTTAATGTAGGCGCTTATCACTATATTTAATAATGATGTAATTTTCGTTGCTGCTTGTGATAATGGCTACTGTGCAATGCCATTATCCGATGTTGCGTCCACCTTGTAAGAAAGCCTTGTTTGTTATTTACAGTGTGTAATCATTTACGGCGCTGAGTCTAGTTATGCTTGTAATTACACTTACTGCTTGTGTGCATAGGACTGTATTTCTTATACTCATAATAATCCTTAAGCATACGGCATTAATACTTCTTGTCTTGTTTTAAGGTATGCGAGTGTTTTTTTATGTCAGAGTCTTGGTAATTCCAAACAACGCCCAGTTTTGGTTATCTGCAGCTGTTAGCAGCGCTCTCGGCTTTTACCACTTAAGTCCAGACGCTCATTCTCACTAATCCCTGCTTTGTCCTCACTAATCCCTGTCCCAACGCAAGCCATTATCGTTTGCCCAGCATCCGTTCGTATACACACATTACAATGAACAGATTACTATAGTGATTCCTGCGGGTCGCGTCTCCCGAAAGGGAACAATCCATGGCGTTCTTCAACAGCTCAACAGCTTAAACTAATGGTTATGCTCGTCCACCGCACCGTTCTTTCCAAAACACTCATTATGAACCGTCTGCTATTGCTCATGCTTCTGGGAATTACCGCAGCAGTGAAAGCTTTAAACCGTAGTTACAAAGTGCCAAATAACTCTCTACGGCAGCCTGAGGCTTCCCCTCTAGTCTTGTCAGGTTACAAAACTCGACTCAGGATACAGAAATTCCAGTATTGGACAAATCATAGTTTTTTTACACATTATTAACAGGATATTCAAATATATTCTTAACTTTGAAAACAGGTAATTAGTTTCGATGAAAACAATTTAACACACCCCAGCGAGACCATTAACAGTGTCGGCATTTTCCGAGTCTCTATTTGACGCTAATGTTGCAGTCATCACATTCGTTCTTCACGCAATGAATTAAGCAGACTCATTCAGTATTCGACTGCTTCGTTATTTCTGCGTGAGCTTCATCACAGATCAGCGGGCGCAGACGTTAAAATTTGGCAGCTTGTCGACTATCTCCACATTCCATAATTCATAATTATTTGGACATAGTGTGTATCTTCTTCTGTAATTTCTTTTATGATGTCACTGCTTATTTCTGACATGAATACATAATAATAGTGTTGATTAAAGCAAATATAGTCGACAAATGTTACTACAGAGATAATTATTGACGCCTCATACAGCTAAAGAGCAGTAACTAAATGTGCTTTTAAGTTCCAGCGTCGCTGGTGTAGGATGGAACATTAAATACGTAATTACTGTTTCATTACAACTAGAGAAATGATTGGCATGAGGACTAATGAAAGCGAAATGTGACAGACCTAAACATATGGTTTCCTCTCTCTATGACCTTAACAGGTTTAATGCCTGACGGGCAGTAATTGTAGGACAAACCACCTGAGCTCCCCATCTTACAAACATCTACCGTACGATCCCCAATCAAGCAAATCATCTCGCTAAAAGACCGTAATACACTTGTCTACCACTTTATCAGAAACTAAATTAGAACCCTCACCTACTAACCACCCGAAAGGATGCTTATAACAGGCCAAAACTTCTAACCGGCTGAACATACGGTCTGCACGGCAGCGACTATCAGACAGAAATAAAAAACTCTCATCCGTTCCATACTCACCTATGCAAATTTTTCGCGGATCTCCATCCATCACTAGTTGTATCCTTTGAATGCAATGTACTCCACCTCCCTTTCGACACGCCTTGGCACTCATCTCCCTGTGGCACCTCTCGTTCTCATTATAAATAAATTGATGAATTTATTTAAAAGTTGTTCGATGTCCTCAAAGCCCGAGTGCTAAAATTCATTAAAAATTTAATGTAATATGGATTGTGTCGAATGAGCCCCTGCTTTAAGGAGCACGGAATAAATATACAATGGAAAATTTAAGTTAGCAGTATAAGAATCTTAACTGCATCTGGGTGCATTAAATAATTTTTCACTTCTGTAGGCGCCGCTAATAGAAACAAATTACTGAAAACCAAGGGAAAAATTTTCGTTTCAGATAACTATGTAAAATTAAACTATTGCTCACTGTTTAAATAATGTTACAGGCAATGTGCCTACTAACAATAACTTCCCAACAGTCTTTAAGAGAACATTAATAACAACAGCAACAGCCCTAGCCTGGTGCAACTACGAACACGTGAGTCTAGAGCCAACACAGTCCTAAGATTGGGTATACAGTTTCATTTTTATGGAATCCGCGCCTCTCAGACCATTGTTCCGCGCCTCCACCGCATTCAAATCAATTTTCCGAGTACTGCAGTCACTGGACCACGAGGGATGGTGGCAGCTCCAACGTTGTTAGACGTTTTTCCAAAAGTATTGTCGCCATTCTCCCATCACTCAACAACAGTTTGAAATCGATAATTTACTGTCTTTATTATGAAATAAATGCTTTAATGAGGAATATAAAATACATCAGTTACAACCCCTGTTTGATGCTAACATCACAGATTCCCAAGTCTCCTCACAAACCAAACCATTCTTACATCTTCCTCAAATTCGAATCCCAACAGGCCACTGCAACCCCCTTCCTTGAGAATCATTACTGCTACCGCCCTCTCTCACCACCACATCCGACCTCCCTCACATGCAAACACATTCTATCTCCTTTATCCCATGTAATTTCAACCACGTTCTTCTCCCAGTCCAAGTATAACTTGCACGACCACTTCCTTCTCCAAGCGAAGGCTCCTACTCCATCATCTGTACAACTCCTCTGAGATATCATCTGCATCCTATCTCTTACTAAGAATGCGACCAGAAGCCCACAGCAACACCATTGCAGGATTCAAATCCACACGAATTACCAACATCACGTCACTTTTCCAATAATCTTCTTAATTCTTATCAAAGTACCGTTACGATCGACAAATATTTTAATCTAAAGCTGAAGATCGGCTACATGGCCTCTGCAAATAACTCACCCCCCCCCCCCCCCCCATCCTCTCGTTACACAGAGGGGACGTACGAAGGGAGTTCAGTAGGTAACGCAGTACATTTTTCTCGGCCAATTTCGGCTGTTCATAAGAAGCGGAATTTACTCTGGGAGATCGTGTAATGTTCCCGTTTCAGCCCCAATAGTTTCATGAAGCTCCCATAAGTAGTGGCGATGTACGTAGCCTTCAAAATGGCTTCTGTAACGAAGAAACTCTGATCCAAGCAGAGGGCTGTCGTTGAGTTTCTTTGCGTGAAAAACCAGAGCATTGCAGATATTCATAGGCTCCTGCAAGTATCTATGGAAACCTGGTAATAACAAAAGAATGGTGAGTCGTTTGTCGCGGCGTCTATCATCAATGCAATAATGTCTCTCAAACCTGTTCGATCTCCCACGTGCCGGCCGCACACTGTTGGAACGTGCGGACACTCTCATTCGAGGCGACTGACAGATCACAGCCAACCACCTCTCTGCTTAACGGGACGTGTCTGTGGGTTCATCACTTCGAACCGAAAACAATACAGCAATGAGTGGAGTGGCACCACATCACCTCTCACCCGATGAAAATGTTCAAAGCCGCATCTTCAGCCGCAAAAGTAATGGCGACGGTCTTCTGGAACCCTCCCTGTTTGATGTCTTCCCTCGTTGTGCAACGATCAACTCGGAAGTGTATTGTGCTAGCTTCAGGAAATCGAAGAAACGACTTTAGCGTGTTCGTCGCCACAGAACTGCAAACGAATATCTCCTTCCCCGCGAAAACGCAAGCTTACACAAGTTTGGGCACCCGAGAGGAGATCACGAAACTTCATTGGACTGTTCTTCCTCATCCAACTTACAACCGGGATCTCGCACCCTCCGACTTCCATCTGTTGGCTCAATGAAGAATGCACTCTGTGTGAAGAAGAACGTGGATGGTGGGGAGCTTAATGATGTAGTAAGACATTGGCCGCGACGTCGACGGGTAGAGTTCTACCATGCGGGCATACAGGTAGGTGATGTAAGGCCGTTGCACTGAACGAAGATTATGCTGGAAAATAGGCTTTTGTAGTGGTGTATTGGAATCCTGAATGAAATCAACCTGCCTTATATAAAAAAAACGTGTTGCTTTACTTTTTGAACGCTCCTCGTAATTTAATGTCATTAATAAACGTTTGTAGGAGAGCTTCTGTGAAGTTTGGAAGGTAGGAGACGAGATACTGGCAAAAGTAAAGCTGTGAGGACGGGGCGTGAGTCGTGCTTGGGTAACTCAGATGGTAGAGCACTTGCCCACGAAAGGCAAAGGTACCGAGTTCGAGTCTCGGTCTGGCACAATTTTTAATCTGCCAGGAAGTTTCATTAACAAACGTTGCGTAAGAAGTAGCATCGGCGAATTAGTACTCAGATGGAACGTGTATTTATCTTATATTTTTCACTTTGATGTATTTTACAAGCAAATTTAACCACTAATTGTGCATAACAGCTACACGGACAATGGCTATTTATTTAGAGTTTCCCATTGGTGGTGTCAGATGAAACGTGGCCCTGAACCAGCGGGAAGTGAAAAGCGCCGGATATCGACTCGACGATACGTTTCATAACTCTTCTTGTATTATGTTGTCAAATACTGCATATGTGAAATGAATAAACTCGATTGGAGTAATGAACGATATTTGGCAGAATCGATTACATATTTTTCTATTTTTTCTACATCTCGATAATAACGGTAGTTATTATCCCCTACATGTGTCTAGAAAACTCCAGACAGTAGTTCCAACGTATCTGGATCTGTTTTACACAACAATCTCAGCGAAGGCAAGGCATGATGCATCACTGATCTAAAATTGGCCTGGCACAA
Organism: Schistocerca nitens; assembly: GCF_023898315.1. Lineage (NCBI taxonomy): Eukaryota > Metazoa > Arthropoda > Insecta > Orthoptera > Acrididae > Schistocerca > Schistocerca nitens. The sequence goes on from NC_064614.1 coordinate 442,664,800, forward strand.
GCAGGTACCGTTAGGTAACAAGGGCTGCAGCTGTTTCAAAATGGTGTGTGAATGTGGAATCGTGTATCATTTCTAACTAAATGCGTTTATAAATACGTATTGGGCTAATTTCATAAGCGATTCTTTTGTCTAATTTCCTCTAAGGCAAAGTGTTGATTGAATATCTGAATCTTAGTAGCAGGTAATTTTGTTTCACCGACGACTTGTTGGAAGTGCAGTCAGATGTGGTCCACGCCAAATAAATGTTCTGATCTTGTCTCCTCTTCACTCTGTACGATTCAGTAGGGATTTTACTTACTATTCTTGTATAAACTGAGGGTTTAATTGATCAATTTCGGGTTGTTTCTCGTCTGAGAATCCACGTATATTATGTCTTTTGAGGGCTGTAGTCATTTTATTCCAATTTACCCATAAGCTACAGTTTTTAATCTCGAACCAGTGAATGTATTTTATATGCAGCAGGCTCCTAATTTTCCTTGTTCATGTATTAACGTAGTGTGTCGTTCATCCGACCGACGTAGTATAACTGAGAGTCGTATACTATCGTTGAATTTCAATTTTTCCTTTCTCGTCTGGAACATATATCTTCCTTTATTATTTGTTCGGTGTATCACTCACCACCTAATAACTCTAAGGCAGAGTTTTCTTTTTTTTAGTGATTTATGTTGTTGATTGAAGATATGTTCCTGTTCATGTATGTCATCACCACCGCTTCGGCACTACAGGCATGACACTGTTTTCGTTGCTCTTCCTATCGAAAGAATTGCGTCAGAAAATTTCCACTTGCTTATGTCTGAAGCAGTAGCAGAGTAGTGGGAGCATATATTCTCTAACCTTCACGTCTAAAGTAAGGAATGATGTTTATATCTAAAGAAGAACAGTTATATCAAGTGGTGTGCTGACTGCGTATCTGATCAAGTGTATCTGTATATTTAACTGACTCTGTGTTAAACAATCTGTCTATACCAGTAAACCCAAACTAATTAAAACTTGGCGCAATAATGATTAGTTAGAGGCAAGTAAATTTAATCTACTCGATCTTACTACGGCCCTGGAAATCTGAATAAGTACGAAAGCGGTCCCTGTGCGAAAATCCATAAACTGTGTGAAATAGAGTGGTTCTAGGCGCTACAGTCTGGAGCCGCGTGACCGCTACGGTCGCAGGTTCGGATCCTGCCTCGGGCATGGATGTGTGTGATGTCCTTAGATTAGTTAGGTTTAAGTAGTTTTAAGTTCTAGGGGACTGATGACCTCAGAAGTTAAGTCCCATAGTGCTCAGAGCCATATGAACCATTTTTTGTGTGAAATAAATTTCATACCTCATATTGGTGTCACCTTGGATAACACGTTGTTCTGCTCTCAGCACTACTAAATTAACTACAGTTGCAAAAGCCAAAATGCAAGATATTTGACTGAGATACATTTAGAACTTGTTTCAATAAAAACGACTAGTAACTGGGAGGCGGAACCTGACTGAGGAGAATGACTGTAATATCTTACTTGAAAATCTTACTAAATTGTGAAACCCACTTGCAACTATTAAACCATATCACAAAAATGACATTTACACAAACAAATGATCTTTACAAAAAATACAATAAAAAGCTTGGGATTACATACAAAGCTGGTCTCATTAAAATTCGTTCTACAGCAAAAGCACATCAATATTGATTACCTTACTGTAGATCGATGTAACAACATGTAGAAAGATTTTTCATGAAAATTTCCTAATAACATTTACAGCCTTCTGGATTAATATTACTTCAAATCTTATTTCTTCCATAAATAATTAATACACAATACTGAAATTAAGCGACTGTCCACTCCGGAGCATCGCAACAGACACTGCCAGCCTCTGGCGCGCTATCCCTGCTGCTCTCCGAGCAACAATTGCGAGACCAAACATGAGCTCTTTGTTACACAGAACCTGCCTCAGCGACAGCTGCCTCGCAGTGTTCTATCAGACGTACGTCTTGTAATCGCTGTATCACTTATGGTCTTGGATAACACTTTAAAATGTACCTATTGCAATTCATGAAATAGTGTGGCATGCCGTAGTTGAAACGAAGTGTATGGTATAACTCCTCGATTGACAGGATCCAAAGAAATCAAGAATGTTAATCAGTTGCAAAATTAAAACGATAGTAAATATGGGATCCTCAAGCCATGATTTGCGTATCTTCAAATAAAAAATTAAAAAGATACTTCACAGTCAACTTGCAAAAGTAGGCGGCACTGAGACGGAACAGTGGCCGTGTCTGCTGGGTGGCGAGGAGCCAGGTGGACACCCCTCCCCTCCCCACCACCTCCACAGCACCCCACCCGCGCATTTCCCCCTCCCCTCTCTCGCCTCCACTTTCGGCAAGCGCGGCCTAATGGCCACAGTCCCATAACGGCCGCGGCCGTCCTCGTTATTAACGGGTAAATGTTTACACATTCGCAGCTGCCGTAATGGGTGGACCCGAGAGCGGGTCTCAAAACTGCCGAAACGCCCGGGTGACTCCTGCGAGCGTATGCTCAAAGCTGCTCCTTGGCAGTTTCACCCTGCGTCATTTCCCCTCGTTATGGCAACGGGAAATGACATCTTTATATTCTTGACGTGACTTGTCACAAAGCACATCGTTAAACTTGTCCTTCTCTCTTCCAGCCTAAAACCATCGCTGCTGTTGTTCCATGTTACGACACTAATCACACTATGTGATCACATGAGTATTACTACAGAGAGCGTATTAGGACATTATTTGCTACATCTTACGTAAACTGAAGCTGGGGGGGGGGGGGGGGGGGAGAAAGATACGGATAAAGGAATGATAGGTGTCAGCTACGTCAGGACTTTTTGCAGAATCACAGGCGGCGAGTGAAAATGTATGCCAGACTTTAGGTACGGATCTTCCGACGAGCGAGATGTTGGACGAGTATATGATTGCTTAGCATGGAGCTATTGTATCAGCATACTCTGAAAGGAAACTGACTGGTATACAATATGGAGGCCTTCACTTTATTAACTGATTTAAGTTGCTCCTCTACATCGAGGATTTCTACTTCTAAGTTACCCATGTTGGTAGATGTTCTTGAATCGAATTCAGGAATATTTACTTCGTCAGCTTTGGTGAAGGAATTTCGGAAAACTTTGCTTTAGTGGCACTGTCATCCTTAACATCACCGTTGTCCTCGCGCACTAAGGGTATTGATTGTGTCTTTCCACTGGGTGTACTTAACATACCACCAGAAACTCTTTCGATTTTCTCTCAGTTTTCTAGACAGAATTTCCCTGTGTAAACTATTAAAAGCATCTCACATTGAAGTTCGCGCAAAGTTTTCCAGTTTCTGTAAAACTTTGCCAATATTGTGGTTTTGCACACTTTAAAATTTGTCATGTTTTTTTCGTTGCTTCTGCAATAGTGTTCTGACATGTTTTTTGCACCATTATCGTCTCTATTAATTTATTTGGTATGTATCTCTCAACTGCTGTCCATACTACCTCTCTGAATTCAAACCACATCTGGTCTACACTTTTGAGAGTGTCTTTTAGAAAGGCGTCAAGCGAATGTTTATCTGCTGTTTTATAAATAGGTGTATTTTGCTTTTATTTTTGGTGGGTTTTGATGTTACGGTATTTAGTTTCGCTACAACAACCCTGTGATGAGTAAACCCTATAGCCGTCATAATGCTCACTATTTGCTCACTGTTTGCTCACTATTATTTGTTGCTAAGGGGTCAAGTATGTTTTCGCAGACATTTACACATCGAGTGGACTCCTGAACTAATTTTCTGACAACGACTTTTTATGCTCACAACTGAATTTAGCCAACATTTAGAGGGTACATTGAAAACATCACCATCTATAATTGTATGAGTGGGGTACCTATTTGAAATGAGGCCCAAGTTTTCTTTGAGTTCTTCAGAAACTGCATCATCTGAGTCGGGAGGGGGGTGGGGGGAAAGGTCGGTAAAATGAACTAGTTATTAATTTATTCGGATTGTGTGGCCTCTGCCCATACTATCTCACAGGAACTCTCTACTTCAGTTTCACTGCAAGGTACACTACTTCCGACAGCAATAAACATTCCACCACTAAAGCAGTATATAATTTATACTTTATAAAGACGGTCTGGTCCTTAGTAAAAAAAATTGGCTGAACGTATTTCTAGATTTAGCCAGATTTCCGAACCTACAAAGATTTGAGATTCAGTGCTTTCTATTACCGTTTGAAACTCTGGTACTTTCCCAACACAGCTAAGACAATTTACGACTACAGTACCCATTGTTTCTAGGTCTTCCTTCCTCTGTTTGTCCTGTACTCTTTTAGGCTGACATCCTTTCTGTAGTTTCCAAAGACCCTCTAACCCAAAAAACCACCCAGTCCCCCTCCATACAGCTCCCGCTACCCATGTAGCCACTACCTGTGTGTAGAGTATCTTTGATCTATTAAGTGGAATCCGGAAATCCACTACCCTATGTCACAAGTCGAGGAATCTCTAGCCCACACTCTCGCAGAACCGTTTGAGCATCCGATTCGGAGCCTCCATTTGGCTCTGTGCCAAAGGAAAACAGCCAGTTCTGTCGACGATGCTACAAATGGGGAACTCAGTCTTAATCTTACAAGAAAGATTGGCAGTCTTTACCACTTGAGATAGCTGGCCGATACCAGAGAAACACTCTTCCGATCCAAAAGCGAAACTCATCGTTAGTCCCGACAACAACCACCTCCTGTAGCTGGCTCCAGCCTATGGGTTTTGCTGTCTGTAAGTGTTCACCTAAAGTTGAATGGCTTGTCCTGCGCCTCCATGCTCTTTTTATCTGGTTCCAAATATTTTCCTTTTTAGTCCTGTATATCTTCTACCGCGTTTATTACGTTTTAGATGGTAGGTTTCTGTATTACAATAGTATTCCTCTTGTAAAGTTGACAAAAGTGAGGTGAAATGGAAAAAACACAAATACAGCCTAAGAAAAAGCCGGTTCATAAAATGTGAGAAATGGCGAACGTGCAACCTGATATTTTGGACTTCAGCCTCCACTGACATCGAAGGAAAACGCAGTGGACTTCAGAACGTATCAATATCAGGCAGAAACACCGTAAGTAAATTTTACGTCAATGACATACAGAAATACTGTTTCAGTTTATAAATACCAAGATGTAGACGCATTTCATGTACCCATATTTCCAGAATGAGGACAGAAGCTGCTTTTCAAATAAAAGCGAAACCAGTCTCTTGATAAGTACTCTTTAACTGCAGTTAGCTTAAATTCAATTATAACTAATACGTAAAAGCTGCTACGGAAGATGACCACACAGAAAAACTGCAATTTTATGGTAAATCACATGGAGATTCATTTTAATCAGTCTTTTTCTGCTGCCTTAATTTTTATGAGTTTAGCGACATATGTGGATTATGAGTGACAAAGTGTGAATTGATTTCAAGTGTTCCTCATCAGGAATCGTAAAAGCTTCATTATCTACATATAGGTTTTCATCACTCACAATTCTTGCTTGTTCACTTTAATATCAATGAGCAACGTCGAATTTTGTTCACAGAGCGACACCACTGCTCGTTGCTACACTATATCACATGAGGACGAAAGAAATCGGAGCCCATTGGTAAGTAACAGAAGAATACCAGAATCAAAACTCGATATAGTATTTATTTCATACGCAACTATGAAGTGTAACACTGAGAAACCGAGATTGTATAGCAACGATGTAACAGTGGACTCAGTGAAACCATGTAATATAGAACATTATAGTGTTATTCAGACCAGAGTAATGCTTGAGAGCTCAAATGTTTACCACAACTGTCACGGCTGCAATAACAACGGCACTACCTTTGTTGCTGATGAGAGATCTCGCTTACTGTAAGCAACATTAACTCCCTCCTTCAATTTGTTTTGTTATTTACGTTATGAGAAAAATTTTGTGTTTAATGTATAAGGCGATATCTTTTAGGAATTCACCGAGCTTGTCGCCGTCCGAAACGTTTTGCACCCCACGTTCGCATCCCGCACGCGAACTGCACATAATTCGCAAAGGGGTTAAATTGTTTATTCGCCAGTTCCGCTCGAAAGATTTTCAAAAATGCATGAGACTTGTGTTTGGGAGTTTTCCGGTGACTATTAATCGTCTCACGCCGTAAACCACGGCGTGAGCACGGTCGCGCGAGTTTGCAGCGCCGGCGAGAGTTACTGCCCGCCTGTCCGCCGTTCAGCACAGCTCCGCGGGCAGCCTACACACAGGGTCGCAGGCGCGCTTCCGACCACCAGGGAACAAACAGGCTCGTAGTTTGGTATACGTCCTAAGTGATATTTGTTGGAGCACTCCCTTTACTGCTACACACTGGAATTAGCACCCTCAGTTTTTGGTTTACTGCTTTATTGCTGACGTTTACGGCCGACGTAAATTGCCATAACAGCCAGTCCCCTCCCTCTCTCTCTCTTACTACGCAACTGTGCTCTCGCCAGAAGCTTCCTTCTGGAAGCTGTTCTAAATTTCAGAAATTCTTTTTTCAGTTCCATTAGTATATAATACTGTGCTGACAGAGAATCCACAAATATCGAAAAGCCCAGTAGATATCTGTAACAGATCGCAATAGAGCAGGCAACTGAAAACTTCCAGATTGAGAAGAATCTACTCTTGAGTTACAGTAACGGTGTTCCGAACTGTGAAACATGTGGCGAAGAGTTGAATCAGATATTACAGAGACAGAAAAACCACAGGTCTCATCTACGAATGATAATAATATAAACTAATACAGTTCACAAACAGTGTGTGTCAGATCCTTTTGGTGCATGTAGTCAAAGTGCAGAGCTAGTAGTCATTTTTTTGTGAATACAAAGAATGGAAGTACAGCAGTATAGATGAGGTTCGGATATTTACATATTAATTTTAATCTTTTATTTCGATCACTCTACACTACAATGTTATCTTAAATGCTAAACGAAGATGCGAGAAGTGGAACTGTCGATATTGTTTCAAGTGACAGCGGGTTTCCCTTAGTTAAGGTTTAGGAAACCACATTCAGTAGCTCTAAACTGTTAATACGTCACAAATACTTTAACTCTGACTTCAGCACGTGAAATAACGTGATGTTTTCATTGCACGAATATGTACCGACTATTTTGAAGTTGTGGAAGCATTCATATATTGTTTCAGCTTAAATCCTAATCAGGTGCCTACGTAAAATGCACAGTTATCAAAATTATTTAATTAAGTTGTCGTTTCCGTGCAAACAGAAGAGTCAGTCAATGGAAACGAGGCAGAGGAGAAAAGTAAGCAAACTGTTCCCAAGCTTGTTTCGACAACGTTGCAGAAGTGTGGCTAGTAATACCTTAAACACCTGCATACAGTGCCGATCCCTCTCCATTCGATTTTCATATTTCTAGAGCCCTGAAGAAAGAAATTGTTGGCCGTCGATTTGCTTCGGACGAAGAGTTGTACTCCTGGGTATAATAATAGTGCAGTATGCAACCGAAAACATTTTTCTACAAAGGCATTGATTGTCTTGTCTCACAGTGGAGAAAATGTATTAACAGTTGAAGTGATTAGGGATAACAAACCATTTGCCTACCTTTTTTCATCTGTCTCGTTTTCATTTGACTGCCCTTTGCATATGATCTGTTATATACTAGGTAATTTGACATGTATACTTCAAGACGACACAAAAGCCGAAAGGAGTAGATTAGACAGTTGACAACGACAGAATTAAGACCGTCTCGGTAGCTACGCTTCTGCACAGTCTCTAGACTTGCTCTTACTATGCTCGCAGCTTCGTCGTGGGATACCCTGTTTATAGTGAAAATATTCCTCTTGCATTCTGAATTGTTTCAGTATTACTCACAGAGGAAACTTAGTTGCTACATGGCAAATTTACAAGCGCAAAATGAAATAAAAACACTGCCTCTTACCCGCGGGTGCATTCGTATCATCAATAGTTTTGTTATGATAAGTGATGGTGAGTAAGCAACCAACACATCACTTGCCCACACGTGTCTGCTTGTTCGGGTAAGCACAACTATCGAGCTGTTGAAGTAGGTATATTGTATAAAACGCGTACATTACGCACCAAAGTTAATCACAGTTTAACGTGGTTTATGTTCACTGACATAAAAAGGATGTTCCATTTCCTACTTCAGCCTGTTATGGGTCGATTTTTGTTTCACTTTCCAAACAAGCCTGTGGTCTTTCTCAGGATTCAGGCTATACCCATACCAAAGTTCATCACAATCAGTGCAGTGGCCTAGTCGTGAAATAGGTAACAGACAAACACAATTTGGTGTTTATAACATTAGCGTGGATATGCTACACGGTCAATGGTTTTCTGTACACAGCTGTATGACACAATCAGCAAGCTAAAGGGTGTATAGTAGCGAAAAGGCTTGGATGAGACATTTGTCAGATTCTGCAGAGATTCTATGAACGAAGTTTCTCCCTTTCCAGCAGTAGTTCATCGTATGTGAGCGAAGTAATGACGGGTTCCTAGTAACCAGGAAAAACGTCATGTTACCAAGAGGCATCGTAGAAAAGATGCACATAATTATAGACTTTTATTGCTGACATCAATATGCTCCTTTTAGTTTTAGGTTTAGTTTGTCAACCAGAGCTTCTTCAGGCTGATTTTTGTTCATTTTTTTATGCTTTGATTGCTAGTTTGGATCTTATGAATTTTAATATTTTATATTTTTATAATATAGGCTATTTTTTATTTTATATGTTTACAATATATGCACTTGTAGTCAAAATTCCAATATTTTAGGCTCATCTTTGAGTTCCCAAAACACATGTAGAGCTACCTATTTATGGTACCGGTAGTGTAACTTTTGTTTAGGCTTTATTGTACACAGCTGGAAAACTTGAAGGATAGTGGAGTCGCGTGCTCTTCTCGGATGGGAGCAGATTCTCTCTGAGTAGTGTTTCTGGTCGTATCCTCGTACTGCCAGATGTGGGAACAGCAATACGCCCAGAAATATTGTCCAATACGAACTTTTTGGTGGTCCAGGTATTATGGTGTGGTGGACGCCTCAATCTTTGAATATGGTACACTCACCGGTCAACGTTATTGTGACACCTTACTCCTTACCCACTTGCGTTTTTTTTTTTTTTTTTCAAGGGTGCACTCGGTCCTGATTCATTTTCATGAATGACAATGCGCGACTGCATCGAGCAACGCAGATGGAAGAACTCTTCGGACGAGATGATATTTGACGAATGGGCTGGTCTGTCCGTTCTTCTGACATAAATAACATGTGGATTGCGTTGGAATACGTATTGCAGCAGGTCCACATGCACCAATGACCATCCAACACTTGTCAGTCGCTCTCATTGAGAAATGGAATGCCCTACCTCAAGAACTTATTACCAACCTTGTTACCAGCATGGGAGCTCGTTGTAGCGCATAACTGCATCAGTGGTGACCACACTCCCAATTAAGAACAAGAACCATGTCCCATTATTTGTAATGCCCTAGAGGACCATTGTAAATCGCTGTGAGTCCAGTGTAGTTATTGTCTTTGAATGGTAGTGTCATTATTACTGTTCGCCTCACTCCGTATTTCTTTCAGTTACCTTCTGTGCTGTAATGTATCAGTTTTTAAATGCATGCTCCAAGTTCCATCGAGCTGCGTTACTTGTCAGTAAAACATCATGTGAAAGTTACTTTCGTCTTTAAATTTTGTGTAGCAGTGTAGCTAGGTGGTTATGCTAATTTTCGTGTAATAAATGTTGTTATTTATTTAAGGTTAAACTTTAATAATTTCTCATTATCCGTGGCTTTGTTAGGAGGTGTTAGTGCTAGATTTATTTGTTTTCATGATGCTGATTTGGAGCTTTTAGTTGCATATTCTTTCGTTCCACATGTGAGAATGGTTACTGGTGGAATAGGAGATTGTATAGGCTCATTGTCTTTAATAGTCAGTGATGGTTTACATCCTTCTGGATTATTGTGTTTATCAAATAGTATCTACAAATGAATAAAATTAAAATTAACAGTGACATGGAAAATATAAAACCTGGTACAGCTCTTTGATGATTATCAAATATAGCGGATCATCCTTTAATTACTAAATAGAAAAATGTTCAGATTTTGTTTACAGTCATTTATATGTTGTAAGTGTATTATTATTCTCTGTAAGGTTTTTTATTCGGCAGGGATCTACACTACTTCCTTTGGAACGTCTTTTATGTTCACGTTGAGTACCTTTAAATGTTCTTCGCTTAAACGATAAATATTTCTGTGTTTAATTTTTGCTGAAACATATGAATAAAAATCATATTATTGTCAGGTAACAGATATGAAGTTTGCAGCTTAGTCCATATATTTATTTTCTGTTTGTTCATTAAGTTCTTATATTAGGTATTATAGCTGATTAAAGAGCTATTGTTAAATGGAGGTTTTTAATATAAATGGTTCTGTAATAATAATGACATTGATTTTGGACTGAACATCTCTTATTTTTATATATTTGTTGTATATATATGTCTTCTTTAGTTTGATCAAATTTGTGGTAGCCTGCGCTGTGCAGTACACTGAAACAGACTGACTGTCCCAGGTGTCTCTACTACAGCCTATGAGATTACTGAACAGACAGGCAGGTGCAACCAGAGTTTTCCAGTAAGAAAATTGTAAAAAACGTCACTAAAGCCTCACCCCCCGCCAAGAGAACCTCTCAGACCAGACGAGTGTAAACCCTATGTTTGTGTGGTAGAGTAATGGTGGTGTACGCGTACGTGGAGAACTTGTTTGCGTAGCAATCGCCGGCATAGTGTAGCTGAGGCGGAATAAGGGGAACCAGCCCGCATTCGCCGAGGCAGATCGAAAACCGCCTAAAAACCATCCACAAACTGGCCGGCTGACCGGACCTCGACACAAGTCCACCGGGCGGATTCGTGCCGTGGACCAGGCGTTCCTTCCCAATCCGGAAAACTGTACGTTAGACCGCACGGCCATCTGGGCGGGCAAATATAGAGGTACTTTAGTATAAACACCCACGAAAAGCAAAAATTTCATGCACATGTAGAAACTGAGTGCCAGAGATGCATTAAAATCCTTAATAAAATGCCAACAATTTTGGCCAGAGAGGTTTTCAGCTGCCGCTATGTGCAATAAGTATGCACCACAACGCAGTCTTAATCACTATTGTGGGCTACGTTTCAAGCGTTTGGGATCATAGAGTCAGAAAGGTAAGAACAGCACATGCTCTACAGCGAGCGCAAAAACTATACTCCTGCCCCCGACAGGCGCGTATACAGCAATACAGAGTGATGCGCTGCTGGAGACACTAGGGTTGCTACCTCTAGACCTAGCAGTAAGAAAGAGAAGTGCGCGGTTTCCAATTTAATTAGCACTGAAGTTGACCAATCAGGTCGTTGTGTGCACAAATTCAAGCAGCCTACCAGAGACAGTGTCGCCAAACGTGTTCATTGTTTGATTTCCTCAAACGTAGCTTTTGCTCACGTAGCTCACATTTACCACTTTCGAAAAACGCACATTTTAACTGGTACTAATCATTTCAGAAAATCATAACTCACGGACCCCCAGATCTCTGTACATTATGGCATTTTAGCGCGTGCAAGTGTCGCGCGTATAACGACATGATTGTCTAACGTCAAAGCTAATTAAATCGAGAACGGTTCAACATGTCGAATTTTTTTTTCTTAGGAATTGTTTTTCAAGAGAACCAACACTGCAACACCCTTACATATCTTTGTCTGTTCCTGCGTACCCTGTACAGTTTCAAAGTGAGCATTTCCTAGAGAAGATGCCCAAAGCTCACACAATCATAAATGAAAATTAATTAGTGAACTTTTACACCAAATTGTCTAATGTAGCCTGGCGCAGAATTAAACAAAGAAAAAAGTTGCTATAACACATTTTGCGTTAAGCAAGTTGGTTCAGTAGTAATGAAAACCTTAACTCGATTCTCTACAATAAAAAATCCGACAAGAAGATTCTACCTCCTTCCTGCTCACAGTTATCTCTTTCAGGTTCACAACGATTTAGATTAGTGGTTTGCCACTATCATTTTTGACGCAGGGTTTTGACATCAGCCGGCTGAGTTAAAACTGTTTTTTCTACTTTTCTGATCTGTTTTTATTCTTTTTGCTTTCCTTTCGTTACTATATACCTTGTTACTGAAATAACTTAATATTTTGCTTTGTGTGTGATATCTTTAAAAACATGACATCATGTAATGAGCAACAATACGCTTTTTGCATCTTATACGTGTCATTTTTCGTTGTGATTTATCAATACATACCACACAGCATCTGCGGGAAATCTTCTTTGTCAACATTGCTTCGAGGAATCCTGCCCTTTTTTATTCCGCAATCCAAATGGAGTCGCTTCTTTTTCATGTCCATGCGACCACAGTTTTACATGTTTGTTCATAAAATTTCTCCAGAAACTGGCGGATTAGTTCCAAGCGGTGTTTCGCCAATCGTTTCTTATGTCGATTTTTGCTTCAAAAATTATTTTTGCATTCACTCACACAAGCCAGTCAAATGAAAGAATGCTTTCCTGAGCCACTTCATTGTCTTTCGGATGCACTGTACAGATCGTAAAATCATGCCTTTCTTATCAACAATACCCACTGACTTATTGTAGCTCACTGCACAAGTGGTTTACAATCTATTTTTTCTGATTCTATGCTCCCTATTCTCACTTTCAACAAAATCTGGTATTGTTACAGTGGAAAGCAACCAGACTCCTTTGTTGTCCATCCATTTTAGTGTTACAGGACTTGAACTGTATTCCCCCTTTTTCAGTTTTTCAGTCAACGGTGGTATTTCTTCCTCTTTTGGTGAACATTTTAGGTGATCAGGTGCACCCCATGACCCAAATGTTGTTCCCCATCAATGATGCCATATTTCAGGACCATAATGCACCCGTACACACAACCAGGACAGTACAATCGCAGTATGAGGAACGTGCAAATGAACTGTAGCGTCTTCCCTGGCCAGCACTGTTCCCGGGCTTGAACATTTTCGAACCCTTGTGGGCGGTATTGGAGCGCAGACTACGGAACAGATCTCCGCCTCCCTCGTCACGACGGGAGTTAGAAGAGATTCTGATCGAAGAGTGGCATAACATTCCACTGGAGACTATAGAATCATTATATGCCAGTATTCCAAGAAGAATCGCAGCTGTTTTACGGGAAAATGGGGGTCCAACCAAATGGTTCAAATGGCTCTGAGCACTATGGGACTAACATCTGTGGTCATCAGTCCCCTAGAACTTAGAACTACTTAAACCTAACTAACCTAAAGACATCACACACATCCATGCCCGAGGCAGGATTCGAACCTGCGACCGTAGCGGTCACACGGTTCCAGACTGAAGCGCCTAGAACCGCACGGCCGCAGCAGCCGGCGGAGTCCAACCCCTTATTAATAAACCATTCCCAAGTAAGTGCAGGTGTTCCCATTATTTTGCCTGTCCCGTGCACTTTGCGTATAATAATCTACTACTTTGGCTCTTACTATTCTTTTATTTAATTTTCTTTGCTTTAAACGGGAATTTATGATTCTATGTCAAATATGGGATTTCTTCATGGTCAGTTCGAATAAATTTTAGTTTCAAAATAGACCAGTTATGTACCGAGGGGTTGCAAATGAGCAGTTCGTCCTCTTCCCATAGGTGTGTCTGCAATGCCGGATGACGCCAGAGTAAGTGCGAAGAGTTGTTTAGCACGTATTTCCACCAGCAATCGATTCGTTATAAACGTTTTCGCGGTGCCACCTGGTGCGTCCAAGTAAACAATTCGGTCAGTGTTGTCGATCCGGTCAATGATGTACTCGTAGTTGCGAATTTCCTTTAGACTGTTATTGAGGAGTAATATGTTGTGAATCGTATATTGAAGTAGTTCGTTCATGATGTAGCTTTTTTCCTTTGTAATTTCGAATTTTAGAGCACTGATAGCATCTTTCCGTGCTGCTTGCAACCAAAGTTGTACTAAGGTCTGGTTGTTTATTGCTAACCAATTAGGCCGTAGGCGAATGAGTGTTTCATTGATGATGTCGTCCTGAATTCGATGGTCAGTTCAGGATGAGCATGTCGGATTTGTTACAGTATGTCATCACCCATACTCTCTTTGAAGGGGTCCCATAGTTGTTTTGGAATCGATCGGTTACAAGCCGTTTCTATTATGGCGAATGAGCCTCTCATTTGTTCAGCTGAGGCTGTCTATTAGCGGTGTTTGCCATTCTCCAGTACTTCTGAGTGTCGGCATGCTTCTCTGTACGCCTGGTATAGGTAACTGTTGACAGTCTTGAGATCTGTGAAACTTGTTGGTCCTCGTATTTCGTGTAGCAACATCCGGAGATAGAAGCGGCGTTGATCGGATGTACGGTATATACTCGACCTCGGGCGATAGTTTTCGTTATTCCTGAATGATCTTCTACTGGAATTCATTGTTTTTGTCTTTGAAAGATTTTTCTTGTTGTGTTACACGTGTAACAGGTAGGTTTCGCGAATGGATCCGTATGGCACAGTTGGTATAAAGCTGTTAATGTTGTATTCTGAGGTGGTTCGCTTGCAGTTTTTCTGGCTATGTCTTTTGCGAAATAAACACATCGTCCATTTTCCAAATGTACTGCTACATGTTGCACAGTTAGTTCGCGTTCGTGTATGAGAAAACAGAAAATCAGCTACGTAGCTTCGTTACTGTTGATGTATCTTCCTATTTTGTACACCAGGATCTCGTCGTTTGTGTTTTGTTGTTCGCTGTCTTTGGCTATTTGGAATACTGCCATGTCACTGCCTTTGTTCACATACTTACAGATATATTTGATGGATTTCACTGAATTGCAGTATTCCACGTTTATATGTACTTGGAAGATTATGGGAAGTAGTGCGTTATGTGCCACTAAATATTGATTACCTATTTCCAGTTCGTCGCTGCCTCTTATTAGTATTTTTGCTGTGAAGCCACCGTTTTTGTGTGATCGTCTTCTGTATTTGGGATAGACATCAACTCTGGTCCAAGTATGGCTTTTCGCCTTTTTTTATTTTTTCTACGTCACTCATACATGGCGAGTTGGGTTTTCACGGTTTGCACGGTCCGTGAATCATGTTTTTCCCTACTACACTATGTGATCAAACGTATGCGAACACTCCCAAAAACATTCGTTTTTCATATTAGGTGCATTACGCGGCCACCTACTGCCAGATACTCCATATCAACGACCTCAGTAGTCATTAGACATCGTGAGAGAACAGAATGGGGCGCTCCGCGCAACTCACGGGCTTCGAACGTCGTCAGCTGACTGGGTGTCACCTGTGTAATACGTCTGTACGCTAGATTCCCACACTCCTAAACATCCCTAGATCCACTGTTTCCTTTACCATAGTGAAGTGAAAACGTGAAGGGACATGTACAGCATACAAGCGTACTGGCCGACCTCGTTTGTTGACTGACAGAGACCGCCGACAGTTGAAAAGGGTCGTAATGTGTAATAGGCAGACAACTATCCAGATCATCACACAGGAATTCCAGACTCCATCAGGATCGACTGCAAGTACTATGACAGTCAGGCGGGAGGTGAGAAAACTTGGATTTCATGGTCGAGCGACTGCTCATAAGCCACACAGCACGCCGGTAAACGCCAAACGACGTCTCGCTTGGTGTAAGAAGCGTAGACATTGGACTATTGAACAGTGGAATAACGTTGTGTGGAGCGACGAACCACGGTACACAATGTAGCGACCGATGGCAGGGTGTGGGTATAGTGAATTCCCGGTGAACGTCATCTGCCAGCGTGTGTAATGCCAACAGTAAAATTCGGAGGCGGTAGTGTTATGGTGCGGTCGTGTTTCTCATGGAAGGGCTTGCACTCCTTGTTGTTCTGCGTGGCTCTATCACAGCACAGGGCTACATTGATGTTTTAAGCACCTTCTCGCTTCCCACTGTTGAAGAGCAATTCGGGGATGGCGATTGCATATTTCAACACGATCGAGCACCTGTTCATAAAGCACAGCTTGTGGCGAAGTAGTTGCTCGACAATAATATCCCTGTAATGGACTGACCTGTGCAGAATACTGACCTGAATCGTAGGACCTTAGGGATGTTTTGGAACGCCGACTTCGTGCCAGGCCTCAGCGACCGACATGAATACTTCTCGTCAGTGCAGCACTCCGTGAAGAATGAGCTGCCATTCCCCAAGAAACCTTCCAGCACCTGCTTGAATTTATGCCTGCGAGAGTGGAAGCTATCATCAAGACTAAGCATGGGCCAACACTATATTGAATTCCAGCATTGCCGATGGAGTGCGCCACAAACGTATAAGTCATTTTCAGCCAGGTGTTCGGACACTTTTCATCATAAAGTGTATGTCGTACAGTTCCGGATCTTCTTCTGTGTTGAGAAATTCAAGTAAGAAGATTTGGTCGATATCTGTGTCGTGTAGCCATATGAGATTGTGTGACTGAAAACTATCCTCGATTTCGGCATTGGATTGTGTACATCCAGCATGCAACGGTTTCAAACATGTCGTATTTCCTGGTGACTTCAATAAAAACATTTATGTCTGTCGGAAAACTCAGGCTATTATGTCGTGTCAATGCATGGGGGCTTGTCCGTATCCTAGTTGTTATTTAATTTCTGGGCTAGCTGCATGTGAATGGTACGAAGAGGTCAGGTCGTCCATATTTTCTTACATGGGTGATGGTATCATGAATGTATTCGTTCATGTGTCTCGGACTTCTTATGTATGATGAGGGTAGGATCACCATTGTTCCAATGTCGTCAGTGTTTCCGTCATTTATGATTGCGCCTCGAAGGTGGATGTATTCTTCCGTGCGTAGTTTCTTCTGATTCAGTCTTATGTAAAGAGTCCGTTCCACATCTATTTTTGCACACATATCTATCAGGAATTGTTGGAATAAACGGCAAGTGTTGAGAATGTGATTGTATGTTTCGCTGTCTCTAATCATTAAGCGGTAAGCATAGAACTCCTTGGAAGTGACTTTTTTGTTTTTTTCTACGCCTGCTTCAGATTGGATTTGTTACATACTAAAATGATATCCGTCTTCTCTGTGCATAAATATTAATATCCATTATTGGAGGACATCATATGAACGGTGTGTCTCTGCAATGCGTTGTAGTTCTTCTCTTCTTCGCTGTACAATTATGTCACAGCTTCCGTTTTTATTGTCCACAATTACAATGGCGTCTTCGTCTATCTGAGGTGCATTAAATCGACGTTCGTGTTCTCCTTGTGGTCTCTTGCCGACTCGAATTATAACTTCATGAGAAATCATTCGGACCAATTCTGTTATTGTGAACTATATGTCTGTATTCGTGTAAGGTCCTCTGTACATATCAGACTACTTCTCGTCTCAGTCCACTGATATTTGCGCATCGTTGATCAGTCCTGTTTATTCATTCCCGATGAAATGTACTTGCAGAAATTTATATTCTTCATTGGGTAGTGGTAGTAATGATTCCATGTTGTGATAGATTTGTCATTTTATTAAAAAAAACACAATCAATTTCATCTCTGTTAGTGTTGATCAAAGTGACACAGGGAGAAGTCATTTGGAAACAGGCTTTGTACACTTTTATATTTTGAAGAAAGTGTTTTGTTTCTGGAGTTTCCATAGAATTTTTCCATTCGTGCAACACAGTCCTGGTATTTCGCTACTGAATTTCTTCGCGTTGCAAAATTGGCAGATCTTATCCATTTTCCCGATTATGATGAGTTTGTTATATTCTTTCGTCGCGTCGTAATGGAATGCTTCATTTGTTAGGCAGTACTGTTTACTTGTGCTCGTTGGCGCTTCTCGTAGGATGAGATTTTCATGGCTGGCTTGAGTTCACAGTCTTGTGTCGCAATTCTTGATTCTTCAGTCCTTTCATTTCGTTGTTCTTCGGTTTCTCTGCTTCCCACGGTGCTCATTCTCGTTCCTTGGGAACTTAAACGTGCTTCTCGCTCTTCGTCTGTTTCGTTTTTTCACTGTTCTTTTTGTTTTCCTGTTTTGCTTCATAACTGGCAAGATTACACTAAATACACTTTACATATTTTTCACACTTTATTTTCGATTTATATTTTGTCATTCTATCATTTTCACTACTCACACGTCACTGTTTGTCTTTATTCACTCACTGGACTACACTACTTTTTCGGTTCCTCCCTTCGTCGCTGATAAGGAACTGACGTTCGAACCCACGACGGGTCCCACAACCAATCGGTAGTTCCACTAGTGGCGAATTCCATAACATACCAGAAAGACTTACAATAGTCTACAATGTTCTAGAACATTCCACAGCATTCCAAACTGTTTTGGAATGTTCCAAAATGATGTGGGATGTTCCGGGATGTTCCCGAACAGTCTGAAATGTTCCCAAATGTGCCTGACTATTCTCGAATATTCCAGAAGATGCCGGATTATTGTGGAACATTCCGTAACACTCACGAATGTTATGGAATGCTTACCCGTACTCTCGAATGTTCTTGAATGTTCTCGAATTCTCTCGAATGTTTTGCAATGTTTTAGAAATTTCTAGAGGATGAAAATTCCCAGCCCTTGTATCTTCAAAAGCATGCGCTACAGGTGAAAACGGGACCTTTCTTCATGAATGGGCAATAGAGGCTACCACACCACATAACTCCCTTGATCGTAGCGGGATTCGTTTCTGAGTTTTAGAGGCAGACACTTACTTTCACAATATATATTGGTTTCGTGTGTTGCACCGAAAATATAGTCCGAATACCAAAGATTTTATTCGCTGTAGCATACATGAACGGAGACGCAACTCTCTAGGTGACAGATGCAGCGGAAAAATGTGAAACTTTCCCACAGTTTTAAAAAGCATTTCTAGCTAAATATTAGTCAGTTTGTATACACGAAAAGTTAAGGCAATAAGTTTATAAAACAAAACCGTACAATAGCAACCAGGGTACACGGGAAAACATTTCGAAAGATACTTGAATGAGACTAAATACTAGGACGAATCTATTTCTGGAATGAATCTGTTTCACGCCGAGATGTGTTAAGAATTTTAAAAGCTAAGTTACATTTGAACATACAAGGGAAGCTAGCTAATATACCAGATATTGACTTAGAGACTTTCATAGCTGTGCTGGATTCTCTAGATTTGTTACACGAGGGAACGGAACAAAATAATAACAGTAACGGACACGATTCTCAGTCCGTGAGCTCTGATAAGGGCAATAAAACGGGAAGAGAGACCGTCATTTTCAGAACAAAAACTTACATATGCACGGAAGGCAAAACAATAATTTCCGTACGCAGTTTAATAACAACCAGACCAAATGGTAACAAGAGATGCAGATTTGATAACAGATTCCACCCAGATTACAGTTCAAATTGGAAATGGCAAGAACAATAGAAATCGATATAACAACAAATGGCAACATAATTATGCAGGCCAGTGACAATTAAGCGGTAGTCTGCCGTATGTTGAAAACGTACCGACACACGACTGTAATCTCAGAATGAATCAGGAACAGAGCCTAATACAAAACTGGCAACCTCAAACACACAGTATTCGGATAACTGAAGCGGCAGAAGACAACCGTTCGAATACGACTGGACAGTGAAACTAAATGCGACCGCATTTCGCCCTTGATGCTTACCTTCGAACGAAATGGAGGTCACGGGCATACACACAACCACAGAAACACAGATAACCATAACTCTAAACACATTAATATGCTTAGATATAACGATGGAAAAGAAAAGAACTGAGGCAAAGAAATGCGAAAAACAGTATAATGAGGTAATACAAGCAGCAGTAAAAGCCAGTATATGTAATATTCCGCAAGTGTGATTCTGGACAATGGAGCTTTCAGTCATGTGATTAGTTATGCTTTGTTTAAGAAGATAGCTACTGCGAACCACATACTTACTCTTCTCATACATGATTGTGAAGTGACTGGTGCTGTTGGTGCCAAATCGCGATGTGTTAACGAGCAATTACAGGCTACGATTCACATGGGAGATGCATCCTTTTTGCACACTTTCCTGGCGGTTAAACACATATATGTATTTTGCATCCTAGGCCTTGAATTCCTAAGAGAAAAAAGGAGTAAGATTAGATTTCATTAGTAGTAAGTGTTTATTACAGGAGCAGGGCAAGTAAATGGTAACTTGGAACATTGCAAGTGTAGTGTCCATTTAAAACGCAGAGAACTTTGGGCAATCCTAGCAAGCAACACATGGCACGAAGTTCGTTACGAGCTATCAAGCTGACATCACAGAAGGAATTCAGCTGCTGATACGGTCGTTGCGCAAAAATAAAACCCACTTCGCACTAACTGTGGGTCAGGAATGCAACGTGTCTTGACCAAGGAAAGCGAAGCTATCTAATTCATGAATGTTACAACGACACTAAGAAGCGCTTGTAACCTGTAATTAGCAGTGAGATGTGATGGTTTTGGAGACCAGACACATCAAGACATTAATTCTTACAGATTAAAAAATTATCTACTATACAGGAATGAAAGAAAAATTTGCTAACCATGATCAAGATACTAACTTGAGGATAAAACTTTCTTCACACGAAAATTAGCCAAATTCTATTATCAGAACTGATAATTATCGTGTAGTATATGACTGTATGTGAGGAGAAATGTTTGTAAATAATAATTACAAGTAACAAAATTCTAATACTGCTGTAGAATTTTTCACGCTCTTCGAATGGTACGAAGTGATGTCAACCCTGATGCTGATCTCTGACAACTCCCGGTAACCTGCCGACATCGCATGAAACCATGATACCTAAATCTGAAAGACTTTAGAATTGAGATGATTCAAACTAAAAGTTAAAGAATTGTCAAACAAATATTGTCAGTAAATGGGAAGTGTAATGACCTACAAGTCTGTCGTGGTAAAGCTTTGTTAAGCGGTGGGCAGCCAATAACAAAAAAGTTATAAATGATAAAGTTTGTAGAACTCTGAACAAAACGGAATAGTCCAAGTTCAATATATGGTGTATAAAAATCTAAAATTATCTGATGAAGGAACATTTTAAGAGACCTGACGGTTAAATTATTCTGAAAACTCTTATGTAAATAAACAGTATTTCGCATGAAACCATGTAACCTAACTCAGAAAGACTTTACAATCGAGATGTGATTCAAACTAAAAGTTTGTTATACCGGATGCATGTAAAATTGCACACAAAAGAATGCACTAATGCGTATTGTCAAACAAGTATTGTCAGTAAATGTGAAGGGTAATGACCATCAGCTCTGTCGTGGTCTTTCAACTCAGGTCTTTCCATAGACCTGTACCCGCATGAGGAGCTAAATTTGAACTGATTCCTGTGCACAGCTGAAACATTTGTTTTTTATTTTGATATTATCTTTCTTACAAAATAATTGGAGCCACGCAATAGAATATACAATAGCGTGAAAGAAATCTATTAATTCTAAATGACGTAAAAGCCTAACAAGCAGGCAAATCTAATGGGAATACCGTCGTAATACCACGGAGTACGTATGAGAGCTAGCGACTTTAATAAAAATACACTCCTGGAAATTGAAATAAGAACACCGTGAATTCATTGTCCCAGGAAGGGGAAACTTTATTGACACATTCCTGGGGTCAGATACATCACATGATCACACTGACAGAACCACAGGCACATAGACACAGGCAACAGAGCATGCACAATGTCGGCACTAGTACAGTGTATATCCACCTTTCGCAGCAATGCAGGCTGCTATTCTCCCATGGAGACGATCGTAGAGATGCTGGATGTAGTCCTGTGGAACGGCTTGCCATGCCATTTCCACCTGGCGCCTCAGTTGGACCAGCGTTCGTGCTGGACGTGCAGACCGCGTGAGACGACGCTTCATCCAGTCCCAAACATGCTCAATGGGGGACAGATCCGGAGATCTTGCTGGCCAGGATAGTTGACTTACACCTTCTAGAGCACGTTGGGTGGCACGGGATACATGCGGACGTGCATTGTCCTGTTGGAACAGCAAGTTCCCTTGCCGGTCTAGGAATGGTAGAACGATGGGTTCGATGACGGTTTGGATGTACCGTGCACTATTCAGTGTCCCCTCGACGATCACCAGTGGTGTACGGCCAGTGTAGGATATCGCTCCCCACACCATGATGCCGGGTGTTGGCCCTGTGTGCCTCGGTCGTATGCAGTCCTGATTGTGGCGCTCACCTGCACGGCGCCAAACACGCATACGACCATCATTGGCACCAAGGCAGAAGCGACTCTCATCGCTGAAGACGACACGTCTCCATTCGTCCCTCCATTCACGCCTGTCGCGACACCACTGGAGGCGGGCTCCACGATGTTGGGGCGTGAGCGGAAGACGGCCTAACGGTGTGCGGGACCGTAGCCCAGCTTCATGGAGACGGTTGCGAATGGTCCTCGCCGATACCCCAGGAGCAACAGTGTCCCTAATTTGCTGGGAAGTGGCGGTGCGGTCCCCTACGGCACTGCGTAGGATCCTACGGTCTTGGCGTGCATCCGTGCGTCGCTGCGGTCCGGTCCCAGGTCGACGGGCACGTGCACCTTCCGCCGACCACTGGCGACAACGTCGATGTACTGTGGAGACCTCACGCCCCACGTGTTGAGCAATTCGGCGGTACGTCCACCCGGCCTCCCGCATGCCCACTATACGCCCTCGCTCAAAGTCCGTCAACTGCACATACGGTTCACGTTCACGCTGTCGCGGCATGCTACCAGTGTTAAAGACTGCGATGGAGCTCCGTATGCCACGGCAAACTGGCTGACACTGACGGCGGCGGTGCACAAATGCTGCGCAGCTAGCGCCATTCGACGGCCAACACCGCGGTTCCTGGTGTGTCCGCTGTGCCGTGCGTGTGATCATTGCTTGTACAGCCCTCTCGCAGTGTCCGGTGCAAGTATGGTGGGTCTGACACACCGGTGTCAATGTGTTCTTTTTTCCATTTCCAGGAGTGTAATTGTAATAGACTTTCTTTGGAATTGAGTTTGAAAGGTGAACCCAAACCAAAATTTAATGACTAACCCGTACGTAAGATATAAAGAAGATACTGCCCAATACTCACGAAAATTTAATGAATTATGAAATTAATTATGACTAATGACAGCTGAAGTGGTTGTGCCAAGAGCACAGACGATAATCAAAAATATCTGGATACAAAAGGGTTGTTGTAACCCCGATGCTTTCACGAAACCGTAAAACTGACATTTCTGAAATGATACGAGTAGTACTGAATGCTCACAGGCAGAGAGCCAGCGCTCGTGCTTTCATGTTTAAGAGGGCTGTTTGGCGCTTGTTTTAGAATACTCAAGTAATTTAAGGATTCTCATTTTTCAAGTCATTTTACGTACATATGGAGAAAATAAATGTAATTTACAGTGTTAATAATTTATGTAATGTGTCATGTATGTCTAAGAATAAGCAACAATGTGGAGATAGCGCTACTGGTTTGTCTTATGTTTATCAGCTGTATCAGGAATGCTATCTTTGCCTGTGCCAGTCTGCTTTTTATGTCCTTGCATCGTCTGTCAAAGGTTACTACGCTTCCAAGATAGCAAAATTTATTATCTTCAGCTCCTTTGCGATCAACAGTTTTGATATCAAGTTTACACTATTCTCATTTCTGTTACTTCTCATTACTTTCGGCTTTCTTCCATTTAATCTCAGTCCATATTCTGTACTCACTAGCTGTTTATCCAGTTCAACAGATCCCGTATTTCTTCTTCACCTTCGCTGAGGGTACTAGTTTATCAGTGATATCGCTTCACCCTGAATTATAATCACACTGTTGAAACTTTCTTTCATTTCGTCATTGTTTCTTCGTATTTCTTCTTCACCTTCGCTGAGGGTACTAGTTTATCAGTGATATCGCTTCACCCTGAATTATAATCACACTGTTGAAACTTTCTTTCATTTCGTCATTGTTTCTTCGTTGGACAGAATTTACAGTAGAGGCGAAAGACTTCATCCATGCATCACACCCTTTTTAGTTCGAGCACTTCGTTCTTCGTCTTCTAATCTTATTGTCGCCTTTAGCTCTTCTACATATTTATATTACCTGTCTTTTCCTATAGATTACTCATCGTCATCATACAATTCCTTTCCTTCACAGAGGCCTCCGATGTACCCTTCCGACCTATCCGCTTTCTCCTCTGTCTCCAACGCTGGAATCCCCATTGCATTTATAATGGATCCAACGTTGTTTTTTGTAGTGGACTGACAAGGCAGCCAGTCCACAGAGACGGGTAGCCGAGAGGGCACACGTACACACACGCCGACTGGCGCGAAGTCTGGAACAGGATACGTGATGAATGTGATAAAGAAAAGAACGTAGCTACTATAACACTTAACTTTTATATCGTCCTTTGGTATACAGCATTCTTGATGATACAAGTGAGACTCTTTAGATTCATGAAGTAACTAATGGCGCCTTGCTAGGTCGTAGCCATGGACTTAGCTGAAGGCTATTCTAACTGTCTCTCGGCAAATAAGAGAAAGGCTTCGTCAGTGTAGTCGCTAGCAAAGTCGTCGTACAACTGGGGCGAGTGCTAGTACGTCTCTCGAGACCTGCCTTGTGGTGGCGCTCAGTCTGCGATCCTGACAGTGGCGACACGCGGGTCCGACATGTAATAATGGACCGCGGCCGATTTAAGCTACCACCTAGCAAGTGTGGTGTCTGGCGGTGACACCACATTTTTAATCTCACCGAAGGTTTCTTTTATTTTTTAAATGCTGGGTCAATCACTCCGACGATCATTTTCTTTTTCGATTTCTTCCCATTTTTACTGCAGCTCTTTCGACTTGACTTTCCTGCATTTCCTATTTATTTCATTCTTAAATGATTTATATTTATGTCTCTTCTCTTTCCCTGAAAATTTTTGTATTCCCTTCTTCTGTCGATCAGTTGAAGTATTCCTTCTGTTACCCAATCTTCACAGTGACCTACCCTGTACCTAGGTTTGTTCGTCCAACATCTGTGATTGCCTTTTATACAGCAACTTTAACTGAAGTGCCTATTTTAGTATTCCTTATCGCAGTGATCACACCTTTGGCAAGCTTCAAACGCGTCAATCATTCCTCAGTACTTCAGTGAAGTGCCTCACTTCCTTCCATAATGATACCTCCAGACGATTTTCTTCAACTTCAGTCTGCTCTTCATAATTACTAAATTGTGATATGAGTCTATATCTGCGCCTGTGTAAGCCTTACAATCCAATATCTGATTTCAGAATCTCTGTCTGACCTTGATGTAATCCAGCTGTAATCTCCCCATGATTCCGACTCTTTGCAAGTATACCTCCCCGTCTTGTGATCCATGAAAATACTACTTGCTATTACTGGTTGACATTTATTACACAACGCAATTAGTCCTTCTCCTCCGTCAAGCCCATATTCTCCCGTTAACCGTGCCCAGTGACCGCGTGGTTTGAGGCGCCACGTCACGGATTGCGCAGCCCCTGCCGCCGGAGGTTCGCGTCCTTCCTCGGGCACGGGTGCGTGTGTTCTTCTTAGCATAAATTAGTTTAAGTAAGGTGTAAGTCTAGGGTCAGATGACCTCAGCAGTTTGGTTCCTCATGGATTCACACACATTCTCCCGTAACAATTTCTTCTACTGCTACCCCTACAACAGCATTCCAGTCAGCATGATTATTAGATTTTCATCTGCATTTCCATACTGAATTATCTGTTCAGTATCCTCATATAGTTTACCTTTCTCTTCAACTCTTACTTGCAACGTTCGCATGTATACCGGGACTATTGTTGTTGGTGTTGGTTTGATATTAATTCAGATGAGAACTACCCTATCACTGAACTGTTCGCAGTCATTCACTGTCTCTTGTACTTCCTATTCATAACGAATCCTATATCCTTAATACTGTCTTTTTTTCTGATATGACGCTGTTCGTCTGACCAGAAATCTTTACCTTCTTTCTATTTAACTTCACTGACCCCTACTATATCTTTTGTATTTCTCTTTTCAGGTTTCGTAGCTTACTCACTACGTTCAAACTTCTGTCTTCCACACTCCGACCCACAGGACGGTACCTTTCGTTGGTTATTCCATCTTTTCTTCGTAGCCATTTCCCCCATGACAGTCCACTCCCGGGGAACCGAAGGGGGACCAATACGAAACATTTTGCAATGGAGAGATCATCACGAAATCTTTCAGTTACAGGCCACTTGTCCTGTGGGTACACATGAGTCCTTAAAGCAGAGTTTCCCAATAACTTCTGCTGCTGATCCCTGTTGTACCTTCAGCCTGTTGGGGGCAGTTTCCCACACTAAGGACAACAGAGTGATCTGAACCTCCATCCGCTTGTTCGCCTTCTTTGACAAGGCTATTGGCAGACGGAGGTTGACTTGACGGCCGCCACTGTGATGCTTTTTATTCCAAATTTAAACACCGCCCAGCTCTGAATTCGGGACCTAGGACGTTTTCGTTATAATCTAAGACACATTTTTTATATATTATAACATTTGTGTATTACTTGTGCTACATCGGTTAAAAGAGTCTTTCTTCAAAAAATGGTGCAATCGGATTTTTCTTGTCCACTGCCATTGGCGTTTTCTGTCTTCAACAATGCTATGTAAAAATATTCACAACAGACTCATTCTGCTTTGCCAGTTTCTCATGAATCAGACAGCCTCTTTCCTTCCACACTTCTTGCAATTCAAAATAATCTGGCTCCATTGTGATTCTGTACAGAATGTCAAACTGAGCCAGACACTCCCTAACTAGAGGAGTGGCGCTTAACGGAAACACAGCGTAATTAATTTGTGAAGAGTGTACAGTACCTTTGTGCGTTTGAGCGGTTTTGCTGGTAACACCTGTAATCAGGCTTCATTTTCTCCCCATGGCCGAATACGTAGTCGATGGTCATTCCCTTGAACGATGTGAGCACATGATATTTTGTGTGTGTGTGAAGGGAGGGGGGGAGCAGGGGGGGGGGGATAATAGTCATTTGGACAGAGACGTCATGCAGATGAAGTAATGCTCATCAGTGCCCAGGAGGCGACAGTCAGGGTAAAAAATGGAGTCCGTTAATGAAATAGCGTGTACTCAGTGTCTCATCACATTTTGTGATCTGATTTGATCCATTATAAATGGTTCTGAAAACCTGAGACTGTGAAAACAATAGGTTTGTTTATAAATAACTCATCTGCTACCAGTCGCGATTTTCTTTATTTTATTTTTCGAACGACGCGTTTCGGGAAATAATTCCCGTTTTCAAGTGCGTTTTACAATTGTGCTTATTTCTAAGTAATCATCCAAATTGTTAAGGTAAATAACCTCTGTACAAAAGCATATCATACTCTGTGGAAGACCTGTAATGTCATCTCTGTTGACTGCTTGAAAGAACATCTGTGTCGCTGTTTTAATTATGTACAATGTTTTCGATGTTTAAAAGTGTACAACAAGTTGTGTGTGTTGTTTAGTGTGTGTGAGACTCTGCACAAACGGACCATAAGGAAGCTGTAAGTACAAATTCTTCTAAATTTCGCCACTAACTTCACAAAAAGATAGACAATATTGCAGTGAAGTCAACAAAATAAAGCAGAATCTCACACATCGACAACATCACATAGGAATGACATAACACAAAAAAACGCACTTGAAAATGGGAATCATTTCCCGAAACGCATCGTGCGAAAAATAAAATAAAGAAAATCGAGAATGGTAGCAGATGAGTTATTTATAAACAAACCTATTATCATCACATTTTTTTTGCTGATGGCTTGATACCACATCGCACACACAGCGGTGGACAGAAAATTGTAATGTATTGTTTTCCACACTAGTGGCCAATGGGCAGTTGGGTGCTTAGTTTCTAACACATTACATGGAAAAATACAGAGAAGGATTGCGTAAAAATCTTGCGCCATATGCAAGCGCTTTTCAGGGAGACCGACGATTAAATAGCTGCATTCAAGAATGAATGTCGATACATGAGAGACTGATATCAGACTCTCCAATAGACTATCCGTCAGTGAATCATGTTGACTGCACCTGGAATACTCCGTTGAGGACTGGATATGTCTTTAACTGTGACCACTTTTCTGCCAGTTGTTCTTGTACCGTGCCGTGGGGGCGAAGCATCACCACAACACCTGTTGCTGGGAGTTTGGAATGGATTTCGAATATGCACATCCACAGTCCAAGTTTGGCATGGTCAGCCTATACTATTCCAACATTTCCGTCTGCATGGCAGAAGTGGAGTCCTGATTCATCTCTCGAAGGACCTTGTCACATGTACCCTCGTTAATGTTTCACACAGACCGTACTATGTACGATGTCGGCAGCTGGGATCTGGGCCTTCTCCTTCGAAAAGCCGTCAACATCGAGTGCTTTTGGCCTAGCAATGTCATTTCTAAATGTGAATTTCAATGTTGATTTTCTGTATTGATTCGCTATGAACTTGCCGCGGTACAACGTCACGTGAGTGTCGGTTGGAGGACGTAAACAAGGAGAGTGTGCTAGCGCTGCATGTGGAAACAGACACCACATCTGCTCCACTCGTCTGCTAAAGACGGACCACTCCTAGAACACTATCAACCACAAGAGGTGGCGAGCACAGTGTGAAAAGATAGTAAATATAATAGTCAGAGAAGAAACCTGAAAACCATTAAAAATTATGTTTATTGACAAACAATTACAGGAAACATTTTCGGTAACAACTACTAACGATTAGGAAAAAAAAAAAAGAAAAACACTATAAGCTGGCAAAAGCTGGACGAGTTTCCTATGAAAACATTTATACTAATGTCGAACTATGTCAACAATTTGATTGTTGCACGGCAGAAAATAACATGTAATTAAAATTATTATGTACACAGCAGCGTTTAGTGGCTTACGATGGCTATTTCTAATATTCAGTTGATCTCAGCGACAATTTTCTTCTGTAATCGCTCTTCGACGAACATAATTTTTAACAGATGTCAGTTCTCTTCTCTGAACATTCTATTTACATTCTTTCCTTACTGTGTCCTCGATACCTCTTACGATTGTCAGCTAAACGCTACAGTTTTAGGAGTGAAGTACACCACAACGCTGTCAAAACCAGTATGCCCTTGTCGATACAAGCGCTTTCTTTTCTTGAACAGAATGTGTTTTGTGGTTATTTATTCCCTTCGGAACCGTTGCATTCCAGAGCCGGTAGCAGAAGCGGAAATTAAACATCTGGGTCCACCATTTAGAGGTGCGGCGAGGCGGCGCAGATATCGCACCGCCCTCTCTCCCGCGAGTAAATATTGTGCCGGATATTAAAGGAGGTGAGAACATCCGATAACGGAATGGGAGTGATTCCGGGTTCATTCCTGCAGTTTCCACGGCAGCAGAGTTCGAATGACAGAATTCTTCCGTTCCAGCGTCGCGTACACTTGAGAACAGGGCGTTTTCTTTTCTTTCAGCCAGACTGCGAAAAATTTCTGAAAATTTCGCGTCAAGAACGTGGCTTTACAAGCACCTGTATGTTCAACCATTGCTTTATATATCCTTGCTCAGTATTCTTAAAGCTTCCGATGGCACTCTATTTATTTGCTTTATTCGTCTGTACCTTCACCAACGTCGTTCACAATTTCTGCTGTGCTGTTTACTTCAGTTCTCATTAACGTTCATAAGGAGATGAACTATGATATAATGACTGACGCAGCTCGCATTAATGTACATTCTAGCTTTCTATGTGAATATTACCTTTACTTACGAAAAAAAGTCATGTTGGTGTTAACAGTAACAACAACAGGCTGTATATCCATCTTCAATGTTCTCGGTGTAACTACATACGAAATTCTGTCCGTTGAGGACTACATGGAAGGGATGAATAATTATGAAACTGTATTCCCAGAGCCACAGTTATCAGAGACAACCACGTCCAGCAAACCAAGTGTTGAGGGTTTCATATAAGGGAAACAACGAAAAATTGTTTTAATCAGCAGCTTGAAACGACAACGCTATTTAGTCATGAATCCATCAAATCTACAGCACCTACCTTTCTTGGTAAACGCGAGTCACAAAGTTGATGAAAACATCAACCATAAGAAAATCTCTCACTGGTGCCTTTGTATATATTTTCTAATTGATTGTGTCCATAGCACGAAAGTACCGTTATGTACCTATGTAATTTGTTTTCATTTTGTCAATATCTGGTTCATAATTGTTATTAATAAACTTCCAAGTTGGGTCTTACATTTGCAGATTTTGAAATTTAATTTGCTACTTTCACTAAATATTTTCGTGTTATAGTTACCGGAGGTTTAGTGTGCCGATGGTATTCTGTACCTAGTTTATCGACTGGGAAGAACTTCAGTGTCTTTGAGTGAGCCTGCGAGGTATTAAGGAAGTATTTTCGTAAGTTCCAGCTAAGCCGATCAATTAGGTTAGAGCTAGTCTCACTGTATTTCTGGGTCGCGTGTACGAATAAACTCTTTGTGTTCTGTAGTGCTTCGATTAAGACTTGTTTCGGCGCCTGACGGTAGAGGTTGCTGTTTGCCGTGCAGTTTGGCGGTAACATGTATGGGTGCTAAACAAGAGCACACTTGCAGTATGATTTTTCTAATCATTAGCAGTGAGAATATGGCTCAAGCATAGGTATTTTCTCGATTCGCATCGCAGATTTACTGAAACTTTCAAGATTTGGACGAGTGTTTCACGTGTTGAAATCTGGTCTTTCTGTCTTAGTGAGAAGAGCGTGTTTCGAGGCTCGATACAGAATACGTTTGCTACTATTCTTCCCAATGGCACAACACACAATTTCGTCTCACTCCCTATTCATATTGATGGAAACATCAATTGATCTTACTTTGATGTTCTTGTATGACGGAACTGTGGGTGTCAAGTGTTTTCTGACGATTAATAATACCAGTGCTATTGTGATATAGAATATGTTTGGTACTATTCATCCTAATGACACTCCCTGTTCGTGTTGATGGAAACATCAATTGATCTTATCTTCATGTTCTTATATGACTGAACTGTGTGCGTCAAATGTTGTCTGAGCATTAATATTACCCGTGCTATTGTGAATTAATTAAATTTCTGAATTCAGTTACATGAATTTATATTCAAGTATTCTGTCAAATTAACTTTTTCCTCTCCAACCACTTTCCTGTTCCGAAGAATTTGTGCTGACTTGTTCTCAGCTGTCAGCATACAACCACTTGATACGAAACACGTTACTCCCCTCCAGCGGTAGGTAAAACTTCACAGATTCTATTAATATTAACATCAAAGCTTGCATCAGTTACTGTGTATAGTATTCTTCACTTTCCTTACATGGTTTTTATTCATGAAATGTTAGTGTCGGTGCTGACGTTGCAGGCAGAGCCACAGCTATTTATTTTACAGGAAGTGTGTTTACACGATGGCCGTCTATTTGTTATCTGTTTAACAGACAGGGTCCACATGCCCACAGCACTCCTCGGGCTATAAGGCACGTTGCTTTATACACATTCATGTTTGGGGAGATATTTGCTACGATTACTCAGATTAATCGAGCGAGATGGCGCAGTGGACTTGCATTCGGGAGGACGACGGTTCAAACCCGCGTCCGGCCATCCCGATTTATGTTTCCTCTGATTTCCCTAAATCGCTTCAGGCAAATACCAAGATACCAAGATTGTTCCTTTGAAAGGGCGCGGCCGATTTCCCTTCCCATCCTCCGTACTCGAGATAATGACCTAGCTGTCGACGGAGCGTTAAGCGCTAATCTCCCTGTTACTCAGATTCACGCAAATTCAAGTTTCTTTTGCTATGCCCGTTAAAAAAAACGATTGGGCGATGTAAGCATTCTCTGTCTAGATAATAATCTCTAACATTTTGCAGTCTCTTGGGTATAAAGATTGAATAGGAGAGGAAATTTTGCTTAATTCAGGACCTATTTGATTTACTTTAATAAGTAATCCGTTTTTCAGATCTAACAGCGACTCTGCAAACTTCGCGATGATACCTGCATAGTAGTATACAACGGTGTGCAGTTCATTCCAAAATATTATGGAGGATGAGGAAGAACGGGGAAGAGAGGGGAGGGAGAAATTTTCGAAGTGTTGTATTATTGGAAAACATTCCGCATTAAAATAAACATAGAAAGTTCGTTCAACTTTATCAGGTACAGAAAGAAGAAGAGAGTAATGCGTAACAATTGAAGAGGTCGGTGGAGGAAGGAGCCGGTGGAAGAAAAGTGCTAACCCTTAATTCAGTCAAAACTAGCTCGGTGGTGTTATGTGTTTTGGTTTCAACTGCCTTATATCCCGTAACAAGTAGCTGTGTTTGAACCGCTAAAAAGTTTTTGAAGTTTTTGTTTGCTAATAAAAATCGTTTTGACTCTTACGCATTTATGCTCTTGTCTTTGGATGAAAACAGAGTGGTGTCACAGTAACAATATGGCAGACACATCGTTTTCTTATAATTTAATACAGTAATGGATGCTTGGCGAAGGAGTCAATCATGACAGTGAGCCATCATTGATAACAGTAGAGCAGATCCAGACTAAGCACCAGGGAATATATCCGATGTTGAAGACACCACACTGTGGCATAGCGTAACATTACCAACAGTCTAACCACAAAAGTCTTAGACACATCATTTGTTAAAATTGTGAGGTATTCTTTGACGTTATAAACATACAGTATAAATGCAATGTAATAAATATCAATAAACGCCTGTAAGATCGTTACTGTTTCGTCGGTGGAGTGATAAAAAAACGAAGCTGAGAGCAGTAAAAAGAAACCGTGATTATACTCAAGACATCAGCTTTAAACATGATGTTTGCATTAAATGAAAGCACATAAATCACATGGCAGTGAACCTCAAACAGCAACTGAATGCAGACATTTCAGACTTTATATTAAGAAAAAGAGGAAGAGTGTCATTCCCTTATAATTAAAGATGGACCACATCCAGCCAGTAAAAAAAAGTAATACGAAACAGTTGTATCACATACATCATTTTTATTTTGAAAGTCTTCAAGTTAATAATGAAGATCCGGAATTGCTTTATTAGTGTTGTGACTGCACTTCAAAAGAACTCAGAGTTTATACATTACGTGCTTTATGAATATTCAGTTATAGTTTATGTTTTGGAAAAAGGTTCGATTCTTCAGTATTCTGTTTGCTAACGTAAAATAACATGAAACAAAGTTCACAAATGCTTTCTGCATTGATTTAGTCACTATATAAAAACTGTCGTTGTAACTTTGTAAATATTTTAAGGTTGTTATGTTTAGCGACTGTAGTATACCATGCTATGATATAAAACGTTGAAACTTTCGCAGATATTATTGATGGAGGCAGTGCTAACAGGCAACAGGAGGAACCGTGTTATCAGAAAACAATTTTCAGGAGTTACCAGCAATTTTTTACCGATTTTAACAGATAACATAGCTTAACAAATTTGCAACAGTTCATAGAAAAAGTTGTAATTAAGTACTTTTGATGAATATAGTGCTAACCGACATATGTAGGAGCATTGTCATAACTAAACAATTTTATGGGAGATACTAGCAATTCTTTTACCCATTTAACAGAAAACATATGGAAACAAATGGTGTAACTGCTTATAGAAAAAGTTACAAATAAGTACATTAGGATTTAAGATTAATCATCACAGAATGTTCAATAACTCAAAATTATGTTCTTTTGGGTTCTCACTTTCTTTGGGTGACCACTTCTGTTGTTGGTACTCTTAGCACACGAAAGAAAGTAGACAGCAATAACTTCGTTGACATACGTAGAACTCGAAATTTTGCATTTTCAGTGTCCTCCCAAATTTCTCTAAAATGTACGTAAATAATAGTGTAAACGGAATTGTATTTAATGAATGACATATAAAGTAATTGTCTGAAAGGTGATCTACAGTAGCATCGTAAAGTTAAGGATAATGAATAAATGAGATCAAATTTCGTGAAAATGGTACCAGAATATGGTATATCTTAAACGTTGAATATTTCACATACAACAGGGTCCTAAACATGCAGATATACAAACTGAAGAGAAAGATTCAGTAAAAATAGTAACCAAGCCTAAAATCTCTTCATAAAGAAAAAAAAAAGGTACTTAATTGGTATTACGGTTACAATTTTCTGGTTCATATGACTAGCAGTGATGTGAAATCTTTTGTGTGAGATCATTCAAGTGACCTATAGATAGCTCATTCACTTCGTATGAAAGAGCTAAGTGGACGTCTGGAGGAACCGTTTGGTGGTGATGGATGTGCTGCGATTCGTGCTCCAGATAATCCAGACACCTTGATGTGCATCAAATACTTGTCACTGATGTCCCCAACAGCGAGAAGTTCGTTCATCACAAATAGTTCCATTTTATTGTTCACCGTAGGCCGTGTGGGCTAATTGCACCTCTCAAATGCGCCCATGTTTGTGCAGTATTCCCTACCTCATCTATATGTCTGTTGAAACTTAGCACTTATCTGACTTTTTGATTTTGTAAACACAAGTAGTATACGGACCATGGTTGATCATTTAATGTATCAGTCCACTCCCATTTTTAGTCTAACTGGTCTTATGGAACAATTCATATCTTCTTGAGCCTGTGTCTCAAGTGCTATGTTAATTTTTCCAAAGTTGTAATATACGATTTGAATTATTTTTTTTCATATTGGCCCCAGTTCCAAGTATCCTCTGCACTTTCATTGGTCCGTCCTTCTCTATGTAATTTCTCTTCTTTTGGAATAGAGAACTCGTAAATGTATCTTTGTCATTGCAGAGTGTTGCAGGAAACATTTACACCTTGTTTGAACGGCCTATGAGAGTAATGTAACACTTTTCACTTGAGGTAATAAAATGTAGAGGAACGCTAACCCAACCGGCGGAGCAGAACTTGTTACCGGTCAATTTGCTGTAAGCGTCTTCTCGTGAAGAGAGCAGAAGAGGGGAGAAGAGGGGGGGAAGAGAGGCTGCGCACTCTGCTAAGATGGGCGCCCCGTTATCTGATGGAAATCCCGGGCCGTAAATCCGGCGGCCGGTGAAAGTTTTGCTAACAAGTCGGGCCTGGCGCTCGGGAGCGTCGCGGGCGGGCATAAATACAGGCGCTCCGTGCTGAGTTACGGCGCGGCGAGGCTTTGTTCCAGCGGGGGCGGACTCGTGACGGCGCGTTCTTCCACGTCACCCCACGATGTATAGGCGCCGCCGACGGTATCGCAACCAGCCATAATTTTTGTGACATTGTGTGCAACCACGAGATCACATGGTCCCATATCATTATAATTATAAGTAAACTACATGCCATCCGATAGCAAGTCCGACATTTATTAAACATTGTGGAGATACATTGGTATTGTCTATCGTCACGGGGCTTTCAGCTGACGTTTGTTTAATGACTTTCTGACGTATCGGCACCACGTGTAATTAGCATTGTCAAAAAACCACCCTCCATTGCTGGTGGCGGACTGGAGTTGAGCCCATGGTTGGAGGTTACATGCATCTGTCGCGTTATCTTCTGAAGGCATTTCCCCACTTACCACGAGCTGGGATGGTGACTTCTGCGAACAAATTGAAGATGTAACCGTAAGTCCACTTAATCTGCTGGTTTTCATTTTCTTGATGGGGCTTTTATAAACGCAGGTGCTGAACTTGTCATGTTCTAAACCATAGGTGGGGCGCAGGTGCCACAACTTCGTCGTTTTTACCCCCCGTGAGGAAAAGCTCAATGACTTCCTAAGGCATAGGAATTACCTCCATGCCTGTATAACATTTAACGTGGGAGTAGAAAAGGATCAACAAAATGGTTCTAATGGCTCAAGCACTATGGGACTTAACACCTGAGGTCATCAGTCCCCTAGACTTACTTAAACCTAACTAACTTAAGGACATCAAACATCCATGACAGAGGCAAGATTCGAACCTGCAACCGTAACGGTTCCGGACTAAAGCGCCTAAACCGCTCGCTCACAGAGGCCGGCAAGGATCAACAAGTATATTTTGTAAATGTGTCTGTTATGAGGAGTGGTTGAGAACCAGGTCAAAAGCATGCATCGGAAACCGACACAACGGGTTGATACCTGCACATGCTTTTAAACCAACACTCGAGCCAGAAAAGAGATGATTAATACGTTCGTAGCGTGAGCAAGACAAATATTTGAGCCATAGCACCGTGGATACGAGATGTAACGCCTAGTATACATTCTGAAGAACGCTGGGTACTCGGCCAGTTGCGTAAGAAGTGCTACGAAAACTAACACCTAGCAAACTGACACGCTGGAAAAATGTCGGATACGGGGTTCCAGCAATACATCTCACGGGTACAAACAGAATCGGCTTGTGCTAACAAGGCGTACAGCCTAAAATAAACAGACCATTAAGATAAAGGTGTGTCTCAGCTCAGCAAAGGAAAAAAGAGAGCCACGTGTAATGTCGGAATTATATTGCACACCCTGTACAGGTGGAAACACAGGACGTTCCACCAGTACCAGAATCGTTGAACATTAACGGTACTGCAGAGTGTAACAGGTGCAGAAATTGGCCGTGGCGGAGCACATTCCGTGTGATACTGATCACATAATAAAGTTCGCCGACAAGCAAGCAATAACTCTCAATCCGTTTGTTCATGGAAGCCATTCAAATTCAAAAATGTCACAGTAGTTTTAGCAAGAAAGTAGGAATCTAAAATGTAAACAGATCCCGGATTTCCGTTCTGCAGCGAACGACCGCTGTAAGTAACAAACAGGGAACAACAGCAGTTATGACCAGAGAAGGAGTACTCGTACATATAATCTCCGACCGCGGGCCCTACTCCAGTCTGCTACGAGGAATATAGGGTGAATCTTCGACAGTGCCAGACGCTCGTGCTGGTGAGGTGTCACACAAATCATTAAACAAATATCTGCCGAAGATCCCGCGACGAAATCCAACAGGTTGCAAGTCAACAAGTCACCATGGAAACCCAGATTTTGTATGTTGTGGAGACGTCCATTTGGAATCGATATGCATCACACGATCCGTACCTAAGGACTGGGATATTGCATAGGTCACACCAATATACAAGAACAGAAGTAACCCATTGAGCAATTATACCCACATTTTTCTGTCCTGCTCAGTGTGGGTACAACAATTTATTACTATACACAATGGCGGTGACGAATACATGCTGCGAGGAGTGGCCGCGCGGTTTCAGGCGTCATGCATGGATTACGCGGTCGCTTCCGCCGGAGGTTCGAATCCTCCCTCGGGCGTTGGTGTATGTCTTGTTCTTAGCATAAGTTGGTTTACGTAGTGTGCAAATCTGGGGACCGATGACCTCAACAGTTTGGTCCCTTAGAAAGTCGAACACATTTAAACATTTGAACGAATATACCAGTAGAACAAATTTGCTGTTAGTTTGGTCGATGAGAGCGGAATTGTTGCTGTGTCTTAGCATGAAGTTTCGAGCGGGAACCGAATAACTAAATGAAGAATTTTTGACTGGTCATTGGTTGACACTAGGTACTGTGAGGTAACGGGCGAGTTGTGGCGCCCTGGAAATAATCTAAATTCGGAGTTGTCGTGGCCGCACAGGCCGCTCGGCAAGCCGTGGCCCGGCAGCGGCCACGTGGTGCCGAACGTTAGCTGAACAACAGGGGTAGCCCCAGTGCGTGGTCCAGCGAGCAGGTGGCTGGGAATTCCTTGGTGACGCTGTGTCGATGAAAGAGACTTGTACACTGGGAGAGACAAAGATGCCGGACTCTGTGAACCCTTAATGGCAGACATTTCACAGTTCGTATAGAAATTAATAGTAGCCAGGTAATTCGTGATACGTCAAAAAGAAGCATGTACATTACCATTATTTTTAATATCTTTATTAGTTTAAAGTTTAGTATCTAACTGTAAATTATACAAATAACACCCAGCAACGAATATCCAAAATCTAAACGCTTCATCCTATTTCGTCGATCGACGTGTCTTTAGAAATCGATTAGTGTAAACCTAAATTGGTACGAATTACAGACATGTAAATTCAATAGTACATGAGTTATTAGAGGTCAAGGTGGACGATTACTATCGATCGCGTCAGGCCATAAGTACTCCACAGTTAGACGAAAAGACGGTAGCAACATGCTTATAAATATATTTACTCATCTATGTCTTTGTTTATATCCGATATATGCTATTCATGAAATAATTGGTCAATTATTTATTGTGTTTTAGGAAGCACAGAGACATTAGGCTAATGGCTTAATTTTGTTTCTATTCCTACGATATATGTTTATTTAATTTGTTTACATATTTAATAATGTGTGTTGGAGAGTGTTTATGGTCCAGCAGTAGGAATATTTATTTAATTTCAAGTTATTTAAAAGGTAAATCCAGTATTTCGAATGTGTTTCAATATGTTTGTGAGTGTACGTTGGCTTGAAGACAGAGCAGGAGCGCTCTTCTAGCCAATCTCAGCGCTCGTGAATGGGGAAACTGGATGGAAGCGGGGAAGAGTGCTGGGAGTACGACAGAGGACGGGGATGGGAGGGAAGGATACTGGACGCGATGGCGTGACGGATGCATGGTCGGCAGAGAGACTTGGACAGTGGAGCAGTTTGCGCGTGGTCGTGGAGGATAGAAATATTTTGGAGTGCCGACCTGTGCTCTTGTGTGATTTCCGTGGCTTCTGCAGTGAAGACGTAGTATGCGTTCAGAAGTGAATATCTCGCGAGCTGTGTTGTAGTTCATAACTAATTACGTGAAGTAGGAATCTATTGTTTCCCTGTTATTCAACTTAGTTTTTATTTAATTGCTGGACGATCGACACCAATAAGTGTTTTGCAGAAATATATCACATTCTCAAAAGTACTTCTACTATCGTACACATCATTAAAGCTGTTAAGACAGTACCTGCAGATTTTATTTAATTGCAATCTTTCATTTATAAATTTATGTGTTACTTTCATGATTCGCAACTGCCGAGTGATAGAAACCTTCGACCATTCGTTTCATGTGCGTATTCTTATCGTATACTGTAGTCTCAGAAGTATTTGGCCTGTAATGTGGCAACCACGTATCCCAGCCCCTAGACAACAAAACCAAAACTTTTAGTATTTCAACACTGAGTCAGAGGGTGCGTGATTGAGGGCCACCACCACACCATCATATTTCATTTAATATTATTTGAAAGCCCGCAGTACCATACAAATATACATGAAACTTCTTGACGCCATATATATTAACAAACGCATCTTTCTCTAACTGCAAGTAACTCCTTCTTTAGATGACTGATTAAGCTGGTAGCAAATTAGAGTCCCATTGGAAATTATTTTCGCATAACTATCCACACCCAAGAACGACTGCAGTTTTTGTGGTTCTTAGGAGCTAGTAAGTTATTAGTTGCATCCACATGATCCTGCCTGGTCGTAAACCTTTCTTTACTTAATGCTCGAATGTATCCTAAGTACATTACACTTGGCTCAAAGAAATTACACTTGTCGAACTGACAACGCAGACGATGAACTTGAGGCCGCTCAGACAACATCTATAGATGTTGCAGGTGTTCCTCTCATGTGGTCCCGATAATTAACATAACTGAGGACGGACCAGTTGCTCTAGGTGTCCTTGAAACACTGCGGGTGCACTTGCGACCCCAAATGACATTTTGTTATAACGATACATATCGACTGCGATTTTAAACAGAACAAACATCATCTACAAGCAATTAAAGCCTACTGCAGAAAAATAATGACCACCTGCCAGTTTTACTAACAATTCCTCTAGCCTGGCAATTAGAGACACCTGTGTTAGCCTCAGCGTTAATGATAGACTTCAACAAATATTTTAATATCTTTTCTACTACATAGGCGTTACCAAGTGGCTAGACGATACTAGGGATGTTACTTCCATTCTTTGTAGTGGAAAAAGTCTCTGTATTTCCCCTGAAAAATTCAGGCACTGCTGGTGGCTTTAAAGATGCGTGGCTTTAAACGCTGTTGCACAACCCCATGTTCCTCTAATAATTTCTTATACTGTTCATATAACGTATCAAGTTCTCTAAACAGAATCGTGAAGGAAACTAAAGTCAGTTGGTCTTGCTTTTGGAAATCAAAAATCGCAGTAGCGGCTAAGCTAAAAATGTTGGTTGTCATCGTAGCATTTCCCATTGACAGGTTTAGTAGCCTAGCTATATTTTTGTACTAAGCATAGACTAAGACCTGACTCCTTGACGGGATCGAATGCCCATTGTACTGTATGTTACCACACTGAGCTGAGGATACTGCAGCTGTGATGAACCGATGCGTCGGCGCCTGTCTACATAAATCAGATACACGGCTGCGCCTGTGTCCAGTCGGAATTCTGCCATTGTTCCATTAATTTCCAGCCTAGAGTGATTTTCTGCAGTCCGTTCTTTGCTGCTATTGGCACCAACAAGACAGAGTGCAGTGCGCTGGCGGCTGTTTTTGTTACCCGCCTGCCAAGGCAGACAATTGCTACATACCGCGGCTTGCAGCTTGCATAGCAGTTAATGTCACGGAAGGGGCAGTGACATCGCTGATGCCTTGGCCCGACACGATATGATTGTGCTTATTTTTCGGTGACACAGATAACAATATCGAGTAAACCTTTGTACGAGCTTTCGCTCACTGTGGTACACGCCGGCAGCGAGCAAAGCACTCATGTTTGCACGCATCAACTGAAGATAAGGGCGGAGGACTGCCAACTACTGCTCTAAGTACTGAATTCCCCCCCAGACTACCAGACGATCGGTGCTCGATAATTCGTATGATGGCGTTGATCGCAGAACTCAAAGCCTACTAGTAGGAAAAACATCGACACCAGTAGCGTCAGCAAACATAGCTTCCGCGTATGCTGTTAGTCCGGGAGATTTGACATTTTTTAGCGCATTGCGCCGGTTTGGCTCGGATGACCCTGAAGCCTTCGCACTAACTTCTCTATCAAGAAATAGACATATCATAACATCACGGATTAATGATTCCGCTTACTATGAGCTACTTAGTCACCAAACTACAAACATCAGAACGGCTTAAACCACTGGGGTCCGAGAGCGGGTGTATTTTTGATGCCAATAGAGAACCATAAATATACTCTCTGAAGACAGTGAACGCAGACACTGACGTTCAGGGTCAGTTATTACACTTCCCTTTCAGTGAAGAACGAAGCAGTATGAATAGACGTCCTAAATCACGTTTCCCAAGTCAAAGCCAGAGAGTAACAGAGAGGGAGGCGATTCTGCTACAGCTGCAGCCTGTTGTCGCTTTTACAGTGATTGTAACAGCAATTTCTGCAGTTATTGTTGGAATTCAAACTGCTGTTTTTGTTATTACTGCACTCTTGTAGCTGGTGCGCCTGAAACTGCTGCTAAAACGTTGGAAACAGAGAACCCATGCCTCAGAATAAATATTTGCACGGTGAGAAAGTCTTCGTCGCATTTCTATCCTATTCGGCGCAGGTGAACACAGTTTACGATTACTCGCACTGGTGATGACGCAGAAATCTGAATACACTGGCGGTTCCTATGTTCGATGATGGAGGAGTTATCGACGTGAATGGCTAGCCAGAAGCAAAGTCTGCAGCGTAGTGAAAGTCGTAAGTG
Source organism: Schistocerca nitens (assembly GCF_023898315.1). NCBI lineage: Eukaryota > Metazoa > Arthropoda > Insecta > Orthoptera > Acrididae > Schistocerca > Schistocerca nitens. The sequence goes on from NC_064614.1 coordinate 442,706,258, forward strand.
GGTCACTTTACTGTCAATGGTGGTATCGATGGCTTCACAGAATAGCGAGGCACTGAGGGTGCAGTGCGGGACCGCAATATTTACTAGCACTCTCTGTGGACGGCTCCACACAGCACGTCTTTAGCGGCGGCGCCCTCCACGAGAGGCAACTGCAACCATGCTACGAAGCCCAACCATCTCGACAATCAGCCTGGCCGAGAAATCCAAATTACTGTCGGATATTAAATACGAAGGCCACTCAATAATTAATGCAACACATTTCATCTCAGCCAACTTCAGTTGAAAAATGCATAACTTGAGGAATATTTCTTCTTCAGCCCCTGTAGTTTCACGAAGTTCCGATAGGAGGCTGTGCTATAGGCAGCCTTCAAAGCGGCGTCTGTAACGGATGTGCGCTCCAAGCAGAGAGCTGTCATTCGAGTTTCTTTTGGCGGAAAATCAGAGCATTGCAAATATTCATAGGCGCTTGCAGAATGTCTAAGCAGGCCTCGAAGTGAACAAAAGAACAGTTAGTCGTTGGGCGAGACGTCTGTCATCGGCGCAACAAGGTCGCGCAAACCTATCCGATCTGCCGCACGCCGACTAGCCGGAAACAGCTGTGACTCCTGCACTGTTAGAACGTGCGGACACTCTCATTCGAGGTGATCGGTGGATCACAATCAAACACCTCGCTGCCCACCTTGCTGCTGGTAGTGCTGGCCCCCTCGTGCACCAGTTGAGGTACTCATAAGCGTGTGCCCGTTGGGATCCTCGCCCATAACGAGCAACCAAGAACTACCTGTGCGGAATTGTTTGTGTTATACGGGGATAATCGTTACAATTTTTTGTCGAACATCATCAAATGCAATGAAACATCGTTTCATCACTCCAAACACGAAACAAAAACGTAATCCATGGAGTGGTGCCACGCAACCTCTCTTCCGAAGAAACATTTCAACTCCGCACTCTCAGTCAGTGAAGTCATGGCGACGGTCTTCTGGGACTCTGAAGGGCTTATTCTGTTTGATGTCCACCCTCAGGGTGCAACGGTCAACTCTGAATTTTATTGTACTACGCTCAGGAGGTTGAAGAAACGAGTTCAGCTGTTCGTTCCCACAAAAATGCAAACTAACTTCTCCTTCTCCAGGACAATGCAAGGCATCACACAAGTTTGCGCTCCCGGGAGGAGTTCATAAAACTTCATTGGACTCTTGTTCCTCATCCACCCTACAGCCCGGATCTCACACCTTCCGACTTCCGTTTGTTTGGCCTAGTGAAGGAAGGACTCCGGTGCAAGCAGTTCGTCGATGAAGTGGAGGTTATTGATGCAGCAAGACGTTGGCTCAGACGTAGACCCGTAGAGTGGAACTATGTGCGAAAAAAAAGAGCCTCCCAGTAAAGTGGCGTAAAGCCATCGTTCTGAGCGAAGATTATGTTGAAAAATATGGTTTTGTAGCCAAAAGAGTGGTGTTTTAGAATCACGAATAAAACCAACCTGCTTTCACAAAAAAGGAATAGAAAAAAAGAAAAAAGAAACTGTGTTTCATTACTGATTGAACTCCTTCCGTATATCATTGTAAATAATCTCGATGAAAAAGATCTACTGTCACATTATTACTGCAGGTGCAGAGAACAGTGTTCTTGTGAACTACACCTGCCTCTTATCTCGTAATAATTAACGAGTGGTACAACAGGAAATCTTAAGTTAATTCCATATTTGTATAATTCCAGTAGGTTTTTGGTACTGCACCTCACAAGTGGATTCTAATCAGATTGCATGTGACTGCCTTCATTACTTCCAGTCAGAAAAATCACAATCCATAATGAATGATGATCTAAGCCCTTCATTACATTATCAGAATATCAGTTTTTTTGTTACAGTGCAACATTTTTGGAGTTAATACGGGGTGACACTGAGTTCTGTTTACATGAAAATTTCTAAAGTGGTTCTTATCCTTGCTGAGAAAAAGTGTATTGCATTTCGTGCACTTCATTACAGGTAACTATCCGCGAACAATTTGCATCTTACTTTGATACGAAGGTGTTCTGTCCCATTGCCTGTATCGTAGCGTACATCAGCAACTGGACGACGTTCTTTTTCTGTTCTTCTTTTCTTCACTGAGTTTGGATTTGGTGAATCGGTTGAACGCTCCTCTTTTTTGGTTATGCTGTAACCTCATCAATAACCTTGCTGCAATATCGTTGACAAAATCAAGTAGTGGTCTGTATTTTACATTTTTCTGCCCACAATGTTTTCCATATAACAGCCATTCATCTATATTACCACATTCACCTTTCTCATATAGAACCGGCGTTCCTCGATATTATTCCTAAGGGGTTGAACTAATATGTCATGCAGATCAACACCACACCCATAAAAGTGTTGCATTCATTTACGATTGCAGACCAAGAGACATTCGCATATTGATTAGCTGCAACCGACCAATGTCTTTCATCTTCAATGGGCTCTTGACACATATTTGAATAAATAAGGTGCACTCTCTTATCATCAAAGGATTTTAGCGCTATGATCTTCATGTTTATCTCTACTCTCCACTTGAACACATAATAAACATAACCACCCTCCTTCTCATTGCAATTGTAAATGTGTCGATGGCTTCCTTGTTTTCTGCGTTGAATATAAATTTGTTTGATTTACTAGATTCTGAGCTATGCTGCAATCAATAAATTTTTCAAAGTAATTCATGGCTAAGTCATCATTTGGAGGCTCAGAAAATATGTAATTGTAGGTTTTATCTTTGGGTTTCCCTTTTTTGTTACCAGTGAATGCTCCTTGCGAAACATACAGATAATTCACTTCAATTTCGTGTTTCAAGACTTGGAAATGTTTCATTTAATTCTTCTCTTCATCGTCACTGAACATGTGAATTACTACAAGCATATGTAAACAGTCTATACTAAAAGTTTCACCAGCAATCTACTTCCAAAGTACATTCCTCATGATCACCAAATGAGATATGCCACCTTCCAAAATTGCAACAATTATTGTGCCTGTCAGTGACTGCGACGTGTCCATAAATAACTAATATCAAACTAATATTTATATTGTGAATGGTAACATGTAAATTACAACATAATATCACGTAAATGTAACTACTTGCAGTACCGTCTTCAGATTACAGAATTATAATTTACATCATGTTCGTTATTGTTGACACATTTAAAGATGGTAAATGTGAGTAGTAGGATGTAAATAGCGTGCTGAATATCCCTGTAATCAACAGTAAATAACATTATCATAAGTTAAACAATACACATGCCAAAGATCTACTAATTCCAAATGGAATAATTCTTTTCTAACGATTAAAATTTTAATTTCCGCTGCACATTCTTAAAATGTAATATGTGCACATATGTCTGATTCTGTAAGCAAAAGGAACTGACAGAAAGAAGTCTTTGTATAAATAATACATAACTGATATTATTTGATAAAGTTACAAATGAAGACCGAAACAGAAATGCTATGCGCTTGCAACAAACAACACACAGTTGAGACCTAACAGTCGATCGCTATTGACTAACGACATGTTACAGTCTGTTGCCGGAAAATAGAACTACATCGACATATCCCATTTACTAACATTTCAATGTTTTTTTTTTTGGGGAGGGGGGGGGTTAAGGGCGCTCAACTACTGAGGTCATTAGCGCCCAGTCACAATTGTTAGAGCACATAGAATCTAGTAAAACTCAAGGGGGGGGGGGGACACCAGAAAGTTCATACAAAGATGCAGATAAAATAAATGAAGGAGTTAGATGTCTTTGGACAAGCCAGTCAAAGTAATGAAACGAAGAACACGAGCAGCTGCACGAGCGTCATCAGCTAAAATATCCTTTAAAGTAGATGGCAGAGACAGGACAACGCGAGATTGACTAAAACGGGGACACGACAATAAAACATGTCGCACTGTTAATGCATGACCACAAGGGCACTGCGGGGCTGGGTCACCGGAGGGCAGGTAGCGGTGGCTAAACCGGCAATGCCCAATCCGCAACCTGGTCAGAAGGACCTCTTCTCGCCGAGATGATCGGGAGGAGGTTGTCCAAGCAGTTGGGAACGGTTTTACTGCCCGGGGCTTGTTTCCTTGAAGTGATGACCAAGTATCCCACCACAAAGACACAAGCCTCTGTAACGTCCCTTAGCAAGAGACATATGTTGTAGTAAAGAGAAAATATTGTGCATCGTATTCTGTTATTGTATGGAATTATGTATTTTTTTTATTATTATTTATTTTAGATAATATCTGTGTCGGCGAGTACTGAAACCGCACAGACGATAAATATCATACAAAGATAAACAATATCAATAGTATAAATAACACAGAATGAGCATTAATTTCTCTGTCTTCTTCTTGAAGTTACGGGAGTAAGATAGCCTGTGACGCAGTTGTACACGCTAACGTAGTCTTCTTTTGTCATGGATAATCGATGTACGCCATTACGTACTCATGTTTAAAAAAGGTGTGTATTGTAGATAAGTTAACATATTTGAATGTTTAAATAGAGTTATTTAGATGAAAACTTGCATTATTAATTGTTATAGCTTGCTTGCCTATTATCCCATCCTGTTGAGACATTTTTCAGTTATTTAAATATTATCCGTGGTGCAGAGCTGCGCTACGAACGAACAAGCCGCTGCCGCGGCGCATTCAAACTGCATTAAAAGAAATTGATCATACCGCAAAGAAGCGGGAAGGTAATAGTGAAATAAAATCATTTCTTTCAGCTTCCGGACTTGCAGAGCAGAGTAGCAGATTTTATGATGTGTTTTGCAGGTTGACGCGGGCTGCTCATAATATATTGCTAACAGTACAAAAGAGATAATTTACCTTCGTAACATAATAGGAATTTTGCTGTGCTTAGTTTTGGTCTGGCAAACCTTATAGTGAAAACGTATTTTTTCTCTAACAATAGTCTCATGTTCTTGTGCTAGTCGTGGTAATTATTGGTGTTTTACGCTTAACAAAAATCCACTGCAAAATGTTGAACAATCTTTGCGAACTGTAACATCAGTATTTCATAACAAAGTAATTTTCATTTTCAATAACTATAAAGTAGGGAAGATATGTTGATTTTTATAGTGAGTTACAGTAACCAAAAATGTTCCTTTAATAGAAAGCCAGATACAGAACAATAAGAACCCAATATATTCTGTTTTGTTGAAAATTAATGATTATAAAGAAATTCTTGGCACAGCATTACTAAAAGGTATTTCGCGGCTCTTTTCGTATATGCGTTATTACGCGAGCAATAACAAAAACAAAACCAAAAATAAAACGAGAAAAGAATATGTACAATTTACGACCATACGCGAAATTGGCTCCCAAAAACGCGGGGCCCGAATTTGCAGTGGCCACGAAAATAAGAATATTTTATGTACTTTCTTTCAGTGATTATTGTTATATATATGTATGTATTTAGTGATAAATGTATGTATGTGTACCATGATTAATGCTATGTATTAATGAATGTACAAAAATTTTTCAAGAAAAACCGCACCACTGCAAGCAAGTTAGAGGAAACGATCCTGATAGTACTGAGAAACTGTAACGACTACATAATCCGGGGGCAGCCGAACCCCGAGATCAGATAAATAAAAGGTAAGACTACAGTGTAGTTGTCCTGTTTGTAGAAGATTAACTCCAGTGAAGTGATCTCATATCGCTAGTGGTGTGTAGTTTGATGTTAGTGTTTATGACAGGACAAAGTTGATTGTAGATAGCAATTTTTTGTGTGCAGTGTATTGTAGATAAACTAACATATTTTGTGTGCAAGTGAAAAAACTGTTAGGTCTTGTGTTCGAGTAGGTAATTTATGAATATGGTTAAATTGCGTAGTCAACGTCCGAGCAATATGGATACTGAGGAACAGCCATTAGTTAGTGCAGGAAATGTAGAAACGGGTGCATTAAGCAGTACAAGTACTCTCTTTGAGGATATACCATGCGAAAATGTGGGGGCAGGGGCACAGGAAGTGGTGCCACCGCCCACCAGTGCTCAAGGAGGGTTAGATAAAGAAATTACACCACCTCCGGAAAAGCAGGAACCAGAGAGTGGTAATCTGCCTGGTGGGTATTCACTTCAGGCGATATTAGAGCGCGTGCTGGATTACCAGGCAAAATTTGCGCAACAGCAAGCCGAGCGAGATCGCCAGCAGGCTGAGAGAGATCGCCAGCAAGCTGAGCGAGATCGCAGGCTAGAAGAAAATTTACTTGCCCAGCAGGCTGAGAGGGATCGCCAGCAAGCTGAGCGAGATCGCCAGCAAGCTGAGCGGGACCAGCAACTTGTGCAATCGTTAGAAAGTATGAAAAAAGAGATTGCCTGTATGAAACAGAATTATGAGTCGATACCTAAGGCCGTGCAGGAGTTAACTGTACAGGTCAGCAACCTGCAAACCTCTTACAAAAACCCCACTAATGTCAGATGACGGGACACAATGGGAGGCTGGCCGAGGCAGGAGGACTGTAGCCTTGGCTGCAGCATCAGCAGCCTCATTCCCAGGCACTCCTACATGGCCGGGAACCCACAGAAAGCTGACAGGAGAGCCATCAGCAGCAGAAGAATGGAGGGACTGCTGGATCCGTTGCACCAAGGGATGGACCGGATATGGAGCTCCAAGGCTCTGAAGAGCACTGAGTGAATCAGAGCAGAGTACATACGATGAATGGCGGTGGCGGCGGGCATACTGAACGGCCTGATGGAGAGCAAAAAGCTCGGCCGTAAAGCTGGAACACTGGTCGAGGAGCCGGTATTTAAAGGTGCCGGCCCCGACGACAAAGGCACAGCCGACACCATCGTCAGTTTTGGAGCCATCAGTGTAAATAAAGGTGTGACTGGCAAGTCGCGCACGAAGTTCGACAAACCGTGAGCAATACACTGCAGCCGGAGTACCCTCCTTCGGGAGCGAGCTGAGGTCGAGATAAATATGAACCGGAGCCTGGAGCCACGGTGGTGTCGGGCTCTCACCCTCTCTGAAGGTGGTAGGGAGGGCAAAATCCAATTGTCGAAGCAGGCGACGAAAGCGGACACCAGGGGGCAGCAGGGCAGACACATACAACCCATACTGACGGTCGAGAGAACCGGCAAAGAAGGACTGACAGGAGGGGTGGTCGGGCATTGACAACAGCCGGCAGGCATACAGACAAAGCAGTACGTCACGCCGGTAGGTCAATGGTAATTCGGCAGCTTCAGCATAAAGACTCTCGATGGGACTAGTGTAGAATGCTCTGGTCGCAAGATGTAACCCCCAATGGTGGATGGAGTTGAGACGGCATAAGAGGGATGGCCGAGCAGACGAGTAGACGAGGCTCCCATAATCCAGCTTTGATCGGACTATGGACCGATACAAGCGAAGCAGGACAGTGTGATCCGCTCCCCAAGATGAACCACTAAGAACTCTGAGGACATTAAGGGAATGTGTACAACGGGCAGCCAAATAAGAGACGTGCGGAGACCAACAAAGTTTCCTGTCCAGTGTGAGCCCTAGAAACTTCCACGAATGGGAGAACAACGGGACCGAGATGTAAGGATGGCGGAAGGAACGCTTTATATCACCAAAAGTTGATGCAAACCGTCTTCTCTTCAGAGAACCGGAAGCCATTTGCCACACTCCATGAGTATAGGCTGTCTAGACAACGCTGAAAGCAGCGCTCCAGGAGGCATGTTCTCTGGGCACTGCTGTAGATCGCGAAGTCATCGACAAAAAGAGAGCCTGAGACATTAGGTGGAATGCAATCCATAATTGGATTGATCGCTGTGCCAAAAAGGGCTACGCTCAAGACGGAGCCCTGAGGCACTCCGTTCTCCTGGAGGAAGATGTTTGACAATACGGAACCCTCACGTACCCTAAACTTTCGATCTGTTAAAAAGGAATCAATAAAAAGGGGCAGGCGACCGCGTAGACCCCACCTGTGCATAGTGCGGAGGATACCTCCTCTCCAACAGGTATCATAAGCCTTCTCCAAATCGAAGAACACGGCTACCGTTTGGCGCTTTCGCAAAAAGTTGTTCATGATGAATGTCAACAAGGTCACAAGGTGGTCAACAGCGGAGCGGCGGCGACGAAAGCCGCATTGAACATTGGTAAGTAGCTGTCGAGATTCAAGAATCCAAACTAACCGAGCGTTAACCATGCACTCCATCACCTTACAGACACAGCTTGTAAGAGAAATGGGGTGGTAACTAGAAGGAAGGTGTCTATCCTTCCCGGGTTTGGGTATAGGAACAACGACGGCGTCACGCCAACGCATGGGGACTTGACCTTCGGTCCAGACGCGATTGTAGGTACGAAGAAGGAAGCTTTTGCCTGCCGGAGAAAGGTGGGCCAGCATCTGAACATGAATGGCATCTGGCCCCGGAGCAGAGGACCGGGACAGTGCAAGTGCACGTTCGAGTTCCCGCATAGTAAAGGGGGCATTATAATTTTCCAGATTCAGCGAGTGGAAGGAAGGTCGCCGAGCCTCTTCTGCCTCTTTCCTGGGAAGGAAGGCAGGGTGGTAATGGGCGGAGCTTGAAACCTCCGCGAAAAAGCGGCCGAAGGCGTTGGAGACATCCACAGGATCAACAAGGACCTCAGTACCTGAAGTCAGGCCAGGTACTGAGGAGTGGGCCTTAATGCCCGACAGCCGGCGCAGGCCACCCCAGACGACAGAAGAGGGAGTAAAACTGTTAAAGGAGCTGGTGAAAGAGGCCCAATAAGCTTTTTTGCTGTCTTTGATGACTCTACGGCATTGCGCTCGGAGTCGTTTGTATCCAATACAATTCGCCAACGTAGGATGGCGGCGAAAGTTGCGTAAAGCACGTCGTCGAGCACGGATAGCGTCTCTACAAGCCTCATTCCACCAGGGGACGGAAACGAGACGTGAAGAAGAGGTAGTACAAGGAATGGAACGTTCGGCAGCATAGATGATAACAGCCGTGAGGTATTCGACCTGACTGTCACAACTGAGAAAATCGTGGTCCGGAAAGGTCGCCAGGGAGGAGTAAAGTCCCCAGTCAGCTTTCGGTATGTTCCAGCTCGAAGGACGTGGGGATGGGGTGTGGTGCAGGAGACGAACGACACAGGGGAAGTGGTCGCTCGAATAGGTGTCAGAAAGGATATACTACTCGAACCGACGGGCAAGAGTGGTAGAACAGATCGAGAGGTGCAAGTGGGAGTAGGTATGAGTAGAGTCCGAGAGGAATGTCGGGGCGCCAGTATTGAGGCAAACAAGATTGAGATGGTTGAAGACATCCGCCAAGAGGGAGCCTCTCTGACGGGATGCAGGAGAGCCCCTAAGGGGATGATGGGCACTGAAGTCGCCAAACAATAAAAACGGCAGAGGAATCTGAACAATCAGGTGCATCATGTCAGCCCGACTAACTGCGGATGACGATGAAGTGTAGACGGTACAAACGGAAAAAGTAAAGGCAGAAAGAGTAATACGGACAGCTATTGCTTGGAGTGGGGTGGTCAATGGGATGGGATGGTAATAGACATCGTCCTGAACGAGCAACATGACCCCACCATGAGCTGGAATACCGTCCACAGGGGTGAGGTCAGACCGCTCCGAGGTATAGTGGGTAAAAGCAATACGGTCAGTTGGGCGCAACTTGGTTTCCTGGAGACCAAGGACGAGCGGACAGTGCAGGCGGAGGAGCAGTTGTAATTCCTCCCGATTAGATCGAATACCTCTTATGTTCCAATGTAACAAAGCCATCGCTAGTCAGAAAAAAGGGGGAACGAAACGGGTGAAGAGCTGGTCACCTCGACGGCCACGGAGGGCCAGGTTTCGAGGGAACAACGCTACAACCGGCGGGAGGCGGATCCTGTTCCATCGAGTCGTCGCCAGCTGCGGCCGCTTTCCCGGGTTGCGTAGGAGGGGCAGCATCATTCGCCGACGAGAGGCCAGCTGAGCGCCTGGCAGCAGAGCATCCCGGCGAAACTGAGGACGGCCGGGAGCAGCGACTCATGGATGGAGCGTCAGACGAAACGCGCCGGGGTGGAGAGGGGGATAAAGACTTCTTCTTGGAGGCCTTCTGGGAAGTCCGATGAGGCACGGGGATGGTGGGCTGGACCCGAAGAAGGTCCTCATGCGCGGGGTCCATTTTGGAACGCCGGTCCTCGGAAGCCGGGGTCCGGAACGTTTCCCCGATGGACGCCTGAGAAGAGGACCGCTTCTCAGGCGGCGGAGGGGGAGGAGGAGGAAGGGTGGCCCCTGGGGCAGAGGGGGCAGGGGCCGCGAGGTAGGAGGATTTGGAAGGGAGGGATTTGGGAGGCGGAGGCATAGACCCCAGATGGGGTGAGGAGGTGGAGGGGGGACAGGATAGGGGTGAGGATACTGTGGAAGGAGTGGACATGACTGAGGCAAACGAAGTTGTCAACGTCACGGGATGGAGGCGATCATACTTCTTCCTGGCCTCAGAATAAGAGAGGCGATCCAAAGTTTTTAATTCTTGAATCTTCTTCTCCATCTGATACGCGGGGCAGTCTAAAGTTCTAGGCGAGTGGATGCCAGGACAATTGACGCACCGAGGTGGTGGGGTGCATGTATGTTCCTCACGAAGAGGACGTCCACAATCGCCACAAAGGGGCTCAGCATAACACCGTGACGACATGTGCCCAAAGCGCAAACACCGAAAGCAGCGCATAGGAGGCGGGACGTAAGGTCGCACGTCGCACCGGTAGCACATCACCTTTACCTTCTCCAGGAGAACGTCCCCCTCGAAGGCGAGGATAAAGGCCCCGGTGTCGATGCGACGGTCTTTGGGACCGCGCTGGACTCGCCGGACGAAATGCACGCCTCGGCGCTCCAGGTTGGCCCTGAGCTCCTCATCAGATTGCAGCAGGAGGTCCCGATGAAAAATAACCCCCTGCGTCCTATTCAGTGCCAGATGCGGGACAATGGACACTGGGATGTCCCCTAGTCGGTCGCACGCCTGGAGCGCCGCCGACTGAGTGGCGGAGGTGGTCTTTATAAGAACGGACCCCGAACGCATTTTACTGAGAGCCTCGATTTCCCCGAAGATGTCCTCGATGTGCTGGACAAAGAACATGGGCTTGGAGGTGGCGAACGTCCCCCCATCGGTCCGAGAACAGACTAAATAGCGGGGGAAGTACTTCGCCCCAAGCCGGCGGGCCTGTCCTTCCTCCCAGGGAGTGGCCAAGGGGGAAAGGGCAGGAGAAACAGAACCAGAGACAGTATCTTTCTTTTTAAAAGACTCGGCTGCAGAGCGACCCGATACATGTTGACGTTTCATCTGCGAAACGTCCGCCCCGATACCACCCACTCCGACCAGGGGCTCTCCCCACGGGCGCCACCCAGCCTCAGCAAGGGCCACCTGGCAGGATGACCGTTGCCGGGAGTCCTGATGCCCCAAGGAGACGGGCATCTACTCCTTGGCCGACGTGGGGAGGGTGCTGCTCAGGTATCGGCAGTACGATCCCTGTGTTGTCAGGGGGCTACAACCTAGAGGGTACATGACGACCCCACCACAACGGGCTGGCTACTGTGCTGGATTTTGGGTGCCATGGAAAGTCCATCATGATCGTAGGTGCAGATGGGGATGCACTATGGGCGTAACTTGTGCAACCCATCAGGCGTTTTGGCCCAATTTGAGGAATAGTGGTTGTGGTTACAACGCCGTTACAATGCTGAGTGCCAAGGTCTTGGTGCACTGAGGACCAGTGAGACACCACATAAGGCGTCCTTCCCCAAAAGGCTCGTACTTCTGTAGAATTTTGAAAAATGGAGGTCAAACCCCAAGGGGGACCATCACATGGAAGGCCGAAACGGTTGAAACTCCTTTTAGTCGCCTCTTACGACAGGCAGGAATACCTCGGGCCTATTCTTACCCCGGACCCGCAGCGGGAAACACTCAATGTGTAATAAGGGCTCTAAAATTCAGATTAATTAGTGATTCCAACTGTAATCAAACTGTCAGAAAGAGCTAATAAAACTGCAGTTACATCTGCGGTGCCCCAAGGAAGCTTTATAAGCCCTTTACTGTTCTGACCCTATTCAAAGGATTTTAGAGACATCTTAGATTGTTTGAAGATGACGTTTACCACCTTTTAAACTCTTCAAATGACAGCATCTATATTACTATATAAAGACAAAACGTTGTTCAACATCGTTACTAAAAATCTCGTTAAGTTATTGACCATTTACTTCAAACTTTTAGACGGTGCTCTAACAAACACTCGGATGCATGTGGGCTACATATTTTAGTATATAAAATATATACATGTATACAGGTGTGTCTTAACTACAGACAACTAAATACCTCGAAAAGAATGCTCTAGGTGAAAAGATGTGATAGTAAAGGAGACATTCGTCTGTGCTACAAATAGCCATCTCCTACTCATCCCTCTTGCATTGGTGGGCTCAACCTTGTATTTTCAAATGGGAACCCCTCATTGTTATTGCATATTCGGATTCTACGCAAAAAAATACGTACAGTTTACTCAAACCACTGTTTTCCGTTGTTGGTAAATGGGGCTGTTTAAGTGTCAGGAACTTATTTCTAAAAGTATTTGTATGGAGTGTAGGGATATATGGATGTGAAACATGGACAATAAATAGTAAAGACAAGAAGAGAATAGAAGCTTACGAAACGTGCTGCTACAGAAGAACGCTGAAGATTAGATGGGTAGATCACGTAACTAAAGCGGAGGTACTGAATAGAATTGGGGAGAAGAGGAGTTTGTGGCACAACTTGACAAGAAGAAGGGACCGGTTGGTAGGACATGTTCTGAGGCATCAAAAGATCACCAAGTTAGTACTGGAGGGCAGCGTGGAGGGTAAAAATCGTAGAGGGAGACCAAGAGATGAATACATTAAGCGGATTCAGAAGGATGTAGGGTGCAGTAGTTACTTGGAGATGAAGAAGCTTGCACAGGATAGAGTAGCATGGAGAGCTGCATCAAACCAATCTCCAGACTGAAGAGCGCAACAACAACAATTCACAAATTTCAAGTGTGCCTGTTTTTGCATTCAAGAACTAGCGCATTTAATTCTACATTTCATTTACAATGTAAATGTAAACCTTTGTGTTCTACCGGTTGACATTTAAATATGAGTATCAATATCAGCTTAAAAAGGCCACAGCGCTGCTGTGGGGCGTGCCGCATTGTGAGGTGCTGAGCGATGGGATGAGCGTGTGAGTGTTTACATGATATGTGTGTATCCATTATAGTTGCGCCTGTCACTATCACTTCACGGACATTTTGCCTTATACAGGGGCTGTGGTTTGTATTCCTCCGGTAGGTATGTAGCAGCCAGTGTGAGAGTTACGGCGGCCAAATGGAAACACCGAAATCAGACACCATGAAGGCGGGCCTCTGGGGCAGCCACCGGAATCGAGCGTTCCGATGTTTTTGGAAATCACCACAATCAACCCCATAGACAACAGAAAACTATGTTCTCATACAAGTAACTTTTTGCCAGGAATGTCATTGTCTCAGCCATATTATTTGTACTGCGCAATCACATTTGTAAACTTTGAAGTAACGTTTGAACATCAGTACCCACGGATGGACAACAAAGGTTTTCATTTACGACGCAAGTGAAATGTAGAATCAAATGCCTCTTAACGGCAGAAACAGGCACACTTGATAGTTATCAGTTATAGAGCCTTCTACCACGAATGGAAAACAGTGGTTTTCCGGCGTAGAATTCGAATAAGCAATAAAATGAGTCGTTCAAATCTGAAGACACAAAGTTGATCCAACCCATGCAGAAGAAGTGGCTTGGAGGTTACTAGTTGTAGCACAGGCAGATGTCCCCTTTACTAATATTCATTTCTCATGTCTAACATTTTTGGTACGATGCTTAGTTTTCGAGATATCTAGTAGTCTTAAGTTAAAGCTAATGGCATGAATATAATATATAAATGGGGAACTTGTTATGAAAAACCTCGAAAAGTTCTTGACCGATTTACTTGAAATATTTACATGGTGCTCTAATAAACACCAAGATGGGCATAGGCTGTATATTTCCTAACATGAAAAGTGATTCTGTGATCATGTTACAAACTTTCGGGGATGATGGAGAAGGTTAACTGTATCATTTTGAGGTAAGGAACCCTAGTATGGAAACGACAGAGTCGTAAATTCTGACACTTCTGACAGTGGCCTCTTCCACTGCAAGCTCCTTGCTTTCCATATTATGGGAGGAAATAACTTGGGCTAAAAAGGAAAAAAAAGGTTCGGTTAAATTGCACACTTTAAGAGCTATGATTACTGATTAATTTACGGTATTGTGAAACATACATCTCTATTAACCCTTTGTTTCCTGACATAAGAAAAAGTTTACTTTTTAACATTTTCTTTGCAGAATTTATGCTATTGTAGCCTCAAATGACGGTAGGATTTTTTGTAAAATTTTATTTTATTTTTTACAACTTTTTTCATTCCTGGTACTCAGAAGTACCGTCAGACTCCATGGACAGAATCACAACATGCGCAGAAAAATGCTCCAATTTTTATAACTTGTACTTTATTCCATATAAATATTAAATATTTTTACATTAGAAAATTAATTAACAGAAATTGATATTTCTGAATTTTTTTTAATTTCGCATAAATTTACCTTCTAGAGTAACTTCACAATACATAGTAACTCAGCTATACATTTTTGACAGTATACACATACCACATATTTACTTATACCTCATGAAATTGTAGGAAACAGTTCTTTCTCTCATTCCAGCACAAATACACTTTACATGTACTACATTTTGAATGTGGTCTCGACTGAATTTTATTTTTCGCACACATTTCGCGTCGTCCTCTTTTACAACTGAACACTACAAAATGGTTTCCTCGGTTGCCAAGACGTACATCCTTAGGAACAGAAAAGTTATCTTTCCTTCTCTTTGGGGGGAGTTATTTCATCTTCACCAGAGTTTCTCTTTTTGAGATTTGGCACTTGCTGTCCGATCATTAGCCCTAGTGCCACAGCACGCCTGAATTCCAGCAGTGGCAGTGCCCCATGTAGATTACCGAAAATCTCGTAAGCACTGACAAAAGCTATTTCTATTGCTCCCCAGAAGAGACGGTGCCACCATTTTTTGATCGCTTGTCAAGACCATAAGTTGAACGTAATCTGTCTGCATGATCCACACCACCCATGTTTTTATTGTAATCACATACAACAACTGGACATGGTATAGTCATACTAGTTCCATCTTTCTGTTTTCTTGACACTACGCTCTGTTCAGTGCCATGGAAGTTTGACGCAAAATACACTAATTTATTGTCCCTCCATTGAAATACTGTTAGGTCTAATGATGACTCTCTGTGATTTGATTCCCCACGCTTTAGACATTTTTCTTTAGGTAAATTCGCTGGCAAATCTTTCCTGTTTGTTCTAATTGTTCCACAGGCAAATGTATTTA
The DNA here is from genome assembly GCF_023898315.1 of Schistocerca nitens. NCBI lineage: Eukaryota > Metazoa > Arthropoda > Insecta > Orthoptera > Acrididae > Schistocerca > Schistocerca nitens. The sequence goes on from NC_064614.1 coordinate 442,721,632, forward strand.
CGGATTTCTGTGGGAGAAAAACTGGACAGAACAACTAGTGAGAGGTAACGCGTTGTTGCTACAATAAAGTGTTCGCACAACCTGACGGTACTAATAAGTCCGCTTTATATTTTCCACTTTATCTCATTCACTTGTAACATAATGCTTCAAACTATTACAAAAAACAAAGAAGTTAAATACGTACAATGGAAAACTCAACGGAAGTTTCAATAAATTGCGCACAAATTCAGGCAACACCATGGAAACAAGCACATAAAATCTTCTGTTTTCACAGCAGCGTACGAAAAACAATTTCAAGCTCTGACCGCCAGAGAGGTCTATGTATTGCACAATAACATCTATGAAACATTAAAGCAGAGTTACTGTTACGTACCGACAGGCTCTCAGATCACGAAACTGCACCACGAGAAAATAATGAGAGTCAAAACTTACTGGTACTTTTAAGTACCGTCAGGCAACAAAGGGTTAAACAACAGTTCATAGCTTTAAAGGTATGCATTTTAGAGCCTATTTTTTCTAGCCAAAATGTGGAAATCAACGAGCTTGCACTACAAGAGGTCTACTATCAGACGTATCAGAATGAATGTCGCTTGTGACTTTCGACCCGGTCGTTTCCGGACCAGGGTCCCAACGTCAAAATCGTACATTTACCCTTCTTCACGGTGCCTGAAAGCTTGTAACATCATGATAGAATGACCCTGTACAAAATATATAAATAAATATAATATTTGAAAGAGAGAAGTTGTTAACAAAATTCTCCAAAAATTCTCTACCTATATTCTTCAAATTTTTGTACACACTCTAATTAACGTTCGGATGACGTAAACCATGTATTTTTACTATGTGTGGTGTAAAATAAACATACAATATACAATGGGGAGAAGTTGTTAGGAAATATCTCGAAAAGATGTTGACCAATTTACTTTAAATAGGCTAAATATTTCTGAATATAGACACATATTTAGTATATAAAGGTGAAACGTGTTAGCAAAAATCTCGAGAATTTCTTGACCACTTTTCCTCCTATTTTTACGCGATACAACAATAAACTTTTTTTAATATAACACACCTAACAAGAATAAACAAGGCCCAAGCTCAGAGAGAGGTTTGGAGGGGAAACTAACAGAGAGACAGAGAGGATGGGAATGGACATAGGGAGGGAGAAGGAGAAGAGGGACAGAGAAAGGGGAGGTAAGGAGATGGATATAGAAAGATGTGGAGAAAGTGATGGTCAGAGAGGGTGGAGATTGGAAGATGGGGGACATATTTCCAATCCCAATAGATATTTGGCAATTGCACAGCACTGCGTGGTTCGTGAGAAAATTATAAAATGGTTCAGACAAGATGTTATGTCCGCACTATAACACAACAAATATTCCGTGATAACCACTTTTATTTGACCTTCTGTCACTCAAAACAACACTTCGCTGGCTATAGCGCCAAGGAGAAATCAGAGTCACTAGTAGAGAATACAAGTCCAAACCACTGCAAACCAGTCGATACCGACGCGTCGCAAGTTTCCAGCCAGGGAGGCCACAGCACGGTTCGGTCGTCGTGAATCCAGCAGCCGGGTAGTAACACAGTCATCGGCGAAGACTGAACTGGTTAAAGGGGCTCAGGGAGCTCGCTTAAATCCGCAGATCCGGCCAATCAGAGTGTTGGTAGATGGCGCCCTTATACGGTTGCTCACTCTGGTGGCAAGGGCACCGCCGCCAGGGTAATCCGTATCGATAGTGGTGTGTACGCTGCCGCTAACCCCGCGACGACGCGTTCACTTGCGCCAGTTGTTGACACCGTGTGCGGCGCCAGCGGTACTCGCTGTGTGCCGCGCGTGTTGTAGCACGCCGCGCCGAGTTGACGGCTGCTGTGCGGCGGCCGATACGACACAAGACATCTGCATTGGCCCAAAAGAGGCAAATGACCCTAAACAAGAAAAGGTATCAGGTTTTCATATTAGTACTAAAAACACACTGAAGCGCTAAAGAAACTGGTACAGGCATGCGTAGTCAAATACAGCGATATGTACAGAGGTGTAACTCGGTGCTGCGGTCGGAAACGAGTATATAAGACAATAAGTGTCTGGTGCAGGTCTTAGATCGGTTACTGCAACTACAGTGGCAGCTTATCAAGATTTAAGTGAGTTTCAGCGTGGTATTATAGTCGGCGCACGAGCGATGGGACACAGGATCTCGGAGTTAGCGATGAAGTGAGGACTTTCCCGTACGACCATTTCACGAGTGTACCGTGAATATCAGGAATCCGGTAATACATCAAATATCAGACATCGCTGCGGCCGGAGAAAGATCCTGCAAGAACGAGACCAACAACGAGTGGAGAGAATCACTCAACGTGACAGAAATGCAACCCTTCCGCAAATTGCTGCAGATTTCAATGCTGGGCCATCAACAAGTGTCAGCGTGCGAACCATTCAACGAAAGATCATTGATATGAGCTTTCGGAGTCGAAGGCCCACTCGTGTACCCTTGATGACTGCACAACATAAAGATTCACGCCTCGCCAGAGGCCCTCAACACCGACATGCGACTGTTGATGACTGGAAACATGTTGACTCGTTGGACGAGTCTCGTTTCACATTGTATCGAACGGATGGACGTGTACGGGTATGGAGGCAACCACGTAAATCCATCAGGGGACTATTCAAGCTGGTGAAGGATCCGTAATGGTGTAGGGCGTGTGCAGCAGGAGTGATGTGGGACCCCTGATACGTCTAGATACGACTCTGACAGGTGACACGTATGTAAGCATCCTGGCTGATCACCTACATCCATTCATGTCCATTGTGCATTCCGACGGACTTTGGCAATTCCAGCAGGATAGTGCGACACCTCACATGCCTTGAATTGATACAGAGTGGCTCCACGAACACTCTTCTGAGTTTAAACGCTTCCGCTGGTCATCAAACTCCTCAGACATGAACATTATTAAACATATCTGGCATGCCTTGCAACGTGCTGTTCGGAAGAGATCGCCACCTCCTCGTACTCTTACGGATTTATGGACAGTCCTGCAGGATTCATGGTGTCAGTTGCCTCTAGCACTACTTCAGACATAAGACGAGTCAATGCTATGTCGTGCTACGCCACTTCTGCGTGCTCGCGGGGCTCTGCACGGTATTAGGCAAATGTACCAGTTTCTTTGGCTCTTCAGTATAGTTAAATCATACATGTTCAAATGTTGTCGGCGCAACTAAATATCTTATGATCACAATCTGGAATACCTTAAGCTGAAATCATCACACAGAAAATGTTGTGCGTAAGGCAAACCGAACTTTGAGTTTTATTTGCGAAACACATAGAATGTACATGAAATATACTAGACTGTGTGCACTACGCTTATCTGTCATCTTTTGGAATTTTGTTGCGTGGTATGGGCTCCTTAGTTTACAGGACATAGAGAACGGAAGACGTAGAAAAAGTTCAAAGAAGGGCATCCTCGTTTTGTATTTTCACAAAATACAGGAGTGAATATCAAAGATATAAGAATACATGACAGGGGGTTTGGGTTGATAATTATTAAAACAAAGTACTTTTAGTTGTAATGAGAGCTTTTCACAATGTCAAATGCTTTTTTGGCTTCCTCTTACACAGGAATAAATGACCAAAATCATTAAATATGAGAAATCAGACTTCGCACAGAGAGATTTAGGTGCCTATTTTTACCACGTGCTTTCGACACTGAAATGGCAGAGAAATAGTCTGAATTTGTTTCAGTGCATCCTCTGTGAAACACTTAAGTGTGCACCGAGGGACTGAGTGTACAGCTGGACCAAGTGGCTTTTGAGGTAAAAGAGTAAATCACTGCTAAAGTTAAAAGACTATTTACAAAGTATATGAGTTACTATCAAAGCTTCAGATATTTTGTCTTAATGGTCAGTTAGTCTGTGTACAGGTGTAAGTAAGGTTAGACTATGTAGTGCCCCTGCAATATTTTTATAATATATTAAAAATACTTATACCCCTTGCGTCTTAAAACATTTTAGAACAAAACAAGTACAAGTGCAAAAATATTTTATTTACTCTGCAATATTTTGAAGATTTTTTTTTGTAGAACAAACGATGTACATAGTACAATACATGTTCACTAATAAACAAGGATATAAGAGTAATTAAAGCAAAATTAGTATAACAAGTAGAAAACTGCTAAGTAAATACAAGATGAAATAAAAATACCTAAACGAAAATATATTGGTGTGGCTCGAACACCCTCAGAGATTATTCATAGTCACTTCCATAATCTCCTCACAATCAGTGTCTCTGGAATATTAAACTTTTAATTCTGTGATATCTCTTCAAGACCGTGTATTCCGAGGCAGAACTTGTGATTCTGTACCACTGTGTGGTGCAATTATCAATCTTCCTCGTCCGCTCCGCGTCTTTGACCACGTCCTCTTCTTCCACAATGGGAAGCGATGCATAGGGTATAAATAAAGTAAAGGAAGTGGGACTGGTGGGCGCGGACCGCAGAGGGAACATCCAGAGCCGCAGTGGACGAAAAACGGAGCGGCAACGCTCCAACAGGTCGTGGTGAGCGGGCGCGGACCGCAGGGGGAACGCTTGGTATCCCATACCGTAGATGAAACCCCCAGGAGCGGGGTTGGTGGGCGCGGACCGCAGAGGGAACACCTAGAACCGCAGCGGACGGAAAACGGAGCAGCAACGCTCCAGCAGGTCGCAGGGAATGGGCGCGGACCACAGAGGAAGCGCCTGCAGCCGTTGGTGGAGGGGGAAGGCCATAGGCATAAATACTGGACCAGGTCCACTCGAGGAGCAGTCTCAGGTCGCACCTGATGAAGGTTACGAGCTACGTGACCGAATTATCGTGCAAGTACGACGCTGATATCCGGCAGAACACCCGACAACCCAAGATGTCATTAGATCGCCGGGAAAGCCTGAAGAGTTACATCAAAGGAACACTTTCTGTTATTGAATGCACAAGCACTAAACATTCTACATCTACATCTACACACATACTCTGCAATCAACCATACGGTGCGTTGCGGAGGGTACGTCGTACCACAACTAGCATCTTCTCTCCATGTTCCACTCCCAAACAGAACGAGAGCAAAATGACTGCCTATATGCCTCTGTACGAGCCCTAATCTCTCTTATCTTATCTTTGTGGTCTTTCCGCGAAATGTAAGTTGGCGGCAGTAAAATTGTACTGCAGTCAGCCTCAAATGCTGGTTCTCTAAATTTCCTCAGTAGCGATTCACGAAAAGAACGCCTCCTTTCCTCTAGAGACTCCCACCCGAGTTCCTGAAGCGTTTCCGTAACACTCGTATGATGATCAAACCTATCAGTAACAAATCTAGCAGCCCGCCTCTGAATTGCTTCTATGTCTTCCCTCAATCCGACCTGATAGGGTCCCAAACGCTCGAGCAGTACTCAAGAATAGGTCGTATTAGTGTTTTATAAGCCGTCTCCTTTACAGATGAACCACATCTTCCCAAAATTCTACCAATGAACCGAAGACGACTATCCGCCTTCCCCACAACTGCCATTGCATGCTTGTCCCACTTCATATCGCTCTGCAATGTTACGCACAAATATTTGATCGACGTGACTGTGTCAAGCGCTACACTACTAATGGAGTATTCAAACATTACAGGATTCTTTTTCCTATTCATCTGCATTAATTTACATTTATCTATATTTAGAGTTAGCTGCCATTCTTTCCACCAATCACAAATCCTGTCCAAGTCATCTTGTATCCTCCTATAGTCACTCAACGACGACACCTTCCCGTACAACACAGCATCGTCAGCAAACAGCCGCACAATGCTATCCACCCTATCCAAACGATCATTTATGTAGATAGAAAACAACAGCGGACCTACCACACTTCCCTTGGGCACTCCAGATGATACCCTCACCGCCGATGAACACTCACCATCGAGGACAACGTACTGGTTTCTATTACTTAAGAAGTCTTCGAGCCACTCACATTCTTGGGATCCAATCCCATATGCTCGTACCAAAGTTAGGAGTCTGCAGTGAGGCACCGAGTCAAACGCCTTCCGGAAGTCAAGGAATATGTCATCCGTCTGATACCCTTCATCCATGGTTCGCAAGATATCATGTGAAAAAAGGGCGAGTTGCGTTTCGCAGGAGCGATGCTTTCTAAAGCCGTGCTGATGCATGGACAGTAACTTCTCTGTCTCAAGGAAATTCATTATATTCGAACTGAGAATATGTTCGAGAATTCTTTAACAAACCGATGTTAAGGATATTGGTCTGTAATTTTGAGGATCCGTCCTTCTACCCTTCTTATATTCAGGCGTCACCTGCGCTTTTTTGCAGTCGCTCGGGACTTTACGTTGGGCAAGAGATTCGCGATAAATGCAAGCTAAGTAAGGAGCCAATGCAGTAGAGTACTCTCTGTAAAACCGAATCGGAATCCCATCAGGACCTGCGATATATTTATTTTCAACCCATTCAGCTGCTTCACAACCCCAGGGATGTCTATCACTATGTCCTCCATACAGGAATCTGTACGAGACTCAAACGGCGGTATGTTTGTACGATCCTCCTGCGTGAAAGATTTCTCAAATACTAAATTTAAAATTTCAGCTTTCGTTTTGCTGTCTTCCGTTGCCAGGCCAGACTGATGAGCGAGTGACTGGATGGAAGCCTTCGACCCGCTTACCGTATAAGACCAGAATTTCCTTGGGTTTTCAGGAAGACCTTTTGCTAAGGTATGACGGTGGTAGTGGTTGAATGATCCGCGCATCGCTCTTTTTACAGCAGCACGAATCTCTACTAACTTTAGGCTGTCCTCATTCTGCCGATCTTTCTTGTACCGCGAGTGATAACTGCTTTTGCTTCCTGAGCATTCTCCGAATTGCGCTGTTAAACCACGGTGGGCCTTTTCCGTCCGTAACCCACTTTTTCGGCACATACTTGTCCAATGCGTGATTTACAATGTGTTTAAAATTTGCCCATAATTCTTTCACGTCCATCGTACCGGAAGTAAATGAAGTCGATTCATTTACTAAGTGGGATGCTAACAACTACTTATCTGCTCCTTCTAGTAAGAATACTCTCCTAGCCTTCTTGACCGACTTTTTAACTTTCGTAACCATAGTCGTAATGACAGCATCATGATCACTAAGCCCTGTCTCAACACTGACACCGTCGATGAGGTCTGTTCTGTTCGTGGCTACCAGATCTAAAATATTTCCATTACGCGTTGGCTGTCGATTTAGCTGCTCAAGACAGTTTTCGGATAATGTGTTCAAATGTAATTCACACGATGGCTTGTCTGTACCACCTGTAATGAATCCATAGACATCCCATTCTATACTAGGTAGGTTGAAGTCGCCTCCGACTAATATAGTATGATCCGGGTACATCTGCGATACAGAATGTAGACTCCCTTTCAATGATTCTAGAACTGTCACCGTGGAACCTGGTGGCCGGTAATAACACCCCACAATTAACTTTATTTCCCCTAGCCCTGTTAAACGTGTCCAGATAACTTCACAATCACACTCTTCTTCGACCTCAGTAGACACAATATTTTTGTCAACTGCAACGAAGACACCACCTCCTACGGTGCCTAATCTGTCTTTCTCCGAGAATACAGATGTCATACATATTGCACATACCCTTCCCAGCATTGCATCATCGATTTTGGCAGTCGCTTCCCGTATTCTCTCCCGGAGCTCTGCTACATCACGTGGTAGTGGCGACACATATACCAGATCTTTAATGTGTCCCCACAGAAAAAAGTCACACGGAGTAAGATCTGGTGATCGGGGAGACCATTTCATGAAACAGCTGTCCTCTTCTCTTGTTCCGCACCTGAACTCGCCATATTTGCGACTAGCGCTGACTATCGCCAAATTAACAAACTATGCTGTGGTGGTATACATGAAAAAAAAACATTCAGGGTTTCTCTTCAAAATGACATATGTATGATATTTGTGCAATGTTTGGTTCTTATGCAATAAATAATTGACAGTGTTCATGAACTTTATGTACACCCTGTATTATTATATAACTCATTATAAATTGGAAGGATATAGTTCTTCATCTTGAAATGATTTTCCATTTCTCAAATTTTGTTTCCAATTCATCTTGATGCAAATGCTGCAGAAGAGGTGTTGATGAGGGACCAATATTGGGCCCCCTAAAATCCGTTTCTGTCAAGTGAACATTAGGGCTTAGGGCATATGTAAACTGCATTTTTTGAGGATTTTGCTTGTTGATTCAGATGCACATTATATTCCTTCATTTTATTTTGTTTCCTTATGTGTCTTTAGCAAATTTGTCCGCTACGGCATCCATGGTTTTAATTGAAAGGAAGTTTTCTGTTTTTATTTTCACTACCAAAAATTTTTTGCTGACCTACACCACTGCTTCCATCCTGTCTTGGGGAAAAATACACATGTGAAGTGTTTCTTTGCCTTTTCAGAGATCCCAAAATCTTCATCACATTTCATTTACGTATGATCAGGTTCAAGGACCTTATAAACTATTTTGTCAATATGCTGATTGTAGCTCAAGTCGTTCATTCCGTATTTCAAATATGACGTTGCCGTTCTGTTTCGTTAATGTGGAACGAAATGTTTTAAAACATTGGTTCCCATTCAAAATTGTAGCTACACGTTTCCCGCTGCTATCACCGAAAGTATATGTCTGTAACTGAGCAACAACTTTCACACGATTAAGATATTCTTTGTCATCAGTTTTGTGATTGGTTTGACGCGGCATTACATATGCATTAAATATTACTATAAATGCTCTTACAGGCACACAGATTAGACTACTGCTACTCACTTTTACTAGTCGTATTCTAAATGCAGTCTAGGCGTTGGCTTAGAGGTTAAAGTTTATCATCGCAGATTGTGCTACTATTTAGGAAATCGCTTGTACTTCTTTAACTCAGAAAAAGCATACATGTTAACGTTCCAAATATGCATTTAAATCAATTTCTTGTGAAATGTCATTTGTGCCAGTTGTACTCTCAGCCCCTCAGTTGCAGAATAGATGTGTAGACGTAAAAATAGACTCCCTAAAGGGCACGAATAGATTGTTGCATCATTGTGGCGTGAAGTCAAACAGCCTCCGAATGTCCTCTTGAGGAATTTCTTGCCAAGCATGAAACGCAATTTGCGTCACTTCATGAATACTGTGGTCTGGAGTGTGATATGAAAGTATTCGGGTTCCCATCACACCCACGATGTGTTCTATGGGTTCCGTACATTTTTCAAGGCGTCTGAGGTGTGAACTTCAATCTGGGGATTCAGAAAAATTGGATAACGTGGTAGGGAGGGCTCTCAAAATTTAATGTCATGCAAGTTTGCCAAATGTGACAATGATAAGTTATTTTCTATGCAGCCAATTGAAATTTTCTATTTTTGAGATTATATATACTTGAAGAAATTCCACTATTCTCGCTTTTAGCCGTAGCGGATGTAGAAATTGATTAACGTGCGACTTGTAACACGCCCGGGGGTACAAAAAGAGGTGGGGTGGTACCTTAAAGTGGTTCTCGTTCTTTGACCATGCGCCCTGTCAACACCACGTACCTGATAATCCCGCGGCGGTCGTATTATTCTGCTCCACACTGCTGCTGGCTTGCCTGAAATTATCTATCGAATTATGCAAGCGGGTTTAGGGGAGCCACTCAGCGTTAAAACACATCACTGTTCGATGGCTGGTATGAACAACTAGATTTGAGACGATTAGAGGAAAATCGCAGGTTGTACTGTTTACTTTCTAATTCAGAAGTGTTATCCCAATTAATGGATGATTAAGTCTATAATATCATTCAGACGAGCGTACGCGTAACCAACACGACGCGGGTGATTGTTGATGATGCGGAAGTTCTTACGCTCGTCACGCATACACAGATATTTGGTACCAGTCCTCTTTGACACTAGTAATAAATTTTAACACTGTTCACAAAGTTAAATTTACAGTTCACAGTTCTCAGTTGTACGAGCGTGCGCGTAACCGTCGCCGCGCGGTTGATTGTTGATAATGTGGAAACGCGATGACCGAACACACGTTCTCACGCTCGCTACAAATCACTGACACTTGATCGCACTATTTTATGGTAACTAATTTCTACTGATTCACATCAGTCCATTCTGGGAGACCGAACACGGCGCGGATGACTGACACTATACGGTACGACACGCAACAAGAGGATACACAAATACGTTATCAGCAGCACTGTTCATTTATAAATTACTTCCTGACGCACTTTCCTCTGAATTATTTACTTATTTTATCACTTTACTGTAATAGCACTTGTAGCAACACTTCAGCTTCCATGATAACAGTGTCTCTCACAGTACAGCTACACACTACACAACATAACAGTTCCGTGTCCAATGCTCGACTCTGCAGACACAGCTGCCCGCAAAGATACTCCACAACTAAGCCAGCGATATGACAATACGCTTACATTCCCGCACGAAAAAAGTTTTCGAATTTTCGAAGAGAATATCGAAAATCTAGATAATTCTCTCCTGAAGGGGGTTAAGGAGATGATGTGAGGGGTAGGGGTTTACTTCCCCGTCCCATGGGTATATGTTGTTGTTGTGGTCTTCAGTCCTGAGACTGGTCTGATGCAGCTCTCCATGCTACTCTATCCTGTGCAAGCTTCTTCATCTCCCAGTACTTACTGCAACCTACATCCTTCTGAATCTGCTTAGTGTATTCATCTCTTGGTCTCCCTCTACGATTTTTACCCTCCACGCTGCCCTCCAATGCTAAATTTGTGATTCCTTGATGCCTCAAAACATGTCCTACCAACCGATCCCTTCTTCTAGTCAAGTTGTGCCACAAACTTCTCTTCTCCCCAATCCTATTCAATACCTCCTCATTAGTTACGTGATCTACCCACCTTATCTTCAGCATTCTTCTGTAACACCACATTTCGAAAGCTTCTATTCTCTTCTTGTCCAAACTATTTATCGTCCATGTTTCACTTCCATACATGGCTACACTCCATACAAATACTTTCAGAAACGACTTCCTGGCACTTAAATCTATACTCGATGTTAGCAAATTTTTCTTCTTCAGAAACGATTTCCTTGCCATTGCCAGTCTACATTTTATATCCTCTCTACTTCGACCATCATCAGTTATTTTACTCCCTAAATAGCAAAACTCCTTTACTACTTTAAGTGTCTCATTTCCTAATCTAATTCCCTCAGCATCACCCGATTTAATTTGACTACATTCCATTATCCTCGTTTTGCTTTTGTCCATTCCATTCAACAGCTCTTCCAAGTCCTTTGCTGTCTCTGACAGTAGTGGGTATATATCATTCCCATATTATGGACCAGACATTAGTAACACATAATCATGAAAACATAAAGAACAGTTGTCAAATACGCAAAGTTTTACATAATAAAAGGACCCTACCTACAGTGCAACCTATGCAGCAAAACTCACTTACAGTTCAGTGGATATACAAATAGTTAATACACTTAGACACAAGAATATAGAGTCCCTGAAATAGAAAAGTTTACAAATACAATTGGTTAAATATGACAGACAAGTGCCTGAAAGAAAAACATAAAAAAAGTAGAAAAACACATGCGTTCACTGCTACTCTTGGTAGACAGTATCACTGGTGACACTATTAGGCAAAGACTGAAGAACCTCCATCAGCACTAGGCTGTCAAAATCCAGGAAAAAGAAAAAAAATTTGTTCACTACTGTAGCGTCGATGCTGCGCCGACCGGCAGATGTGAAGTAAAGTCGTCAGCTCGCCACTCTCGCCTCGCGGTAATTCGTCCATTGGCGTACATTAAACAGTTTCATGGCGCTCTCAGTGTTGCCCTAGCAATGCCTATTCAACTTAGCCTTAGTCTGTTACTACTACAGTAGACATTACGATGTTCTATATGACATAATAAACACATAGGATATTAAGAAGAAAAAAATATGGATGTCCAGTAAGTTAAATTTAGTTACTAAGTGAATGGTATAAAAAAAAATAGCAATCATTAAGCAGGAGTAGTAAGAAACTTTTAAATGAAAAACTTTTGGATAGCACAACTTATATACACTAGACACTAGTAATCACTCAAACCATATCACTGTGTGGGCAAGAAGAAATGTAATACTATAATCTAGGTTAGACAGATAGAAGGTGAAAAGAAAGAAAAAATTTGCATATGGCTGTAACACATCCTTGTTAAATCTCAATCGATTCGAGTGTCCTCATGAAACCTCATAATAATCAGAAATTAATGTTTCTACTTAACGACAATAGCAGCCGATATATGTACAGATTCCCACACATCACATATTACAATCAGTCATTAATCTTGCTCATTATAGTATAGTTTAACGTTTACCACTTGGTGTTGCCCTTGTGGCATGAGGTTTGCTGTTGATTGCACCCTCAAAATATGTTATATACGCTTTCCACTTGCTATGTTTCCAATTTTGCACCTGGTCATCCAATGCATTGTGCCATGAATTCTGATATCCGTAGCCGTCAACGTCGCTTCTGTGACCACCATGGACACAGAAACCACCGTAATGTCTCCTGTCATTATAATTATTCCAATGTCGTCCACTGTGTCTAATGTCATGGTTTGAATGGGTATTTGTATTGGTTTCATTGTACCCTGATACTTTTCCATCATGTTTTCCTTCTCCTGTTCCTTGTGACTCATACAACGGGTTTAATTGTCCTGAGACTAATTTCATTGCCTCTACGTCATCTTTAGGGATAGCTAGCAACTTATCCTGAACTCCAGTTGGTAGCTTACTTATGGTCAGGGACACTATTTCTTCTGTCGTCACTGGTTCACCTAAATACAAGTTCCGCTCATAATTATCTTGAAAAAATTTCTTTAATTTCTGGTCACACCCGGTCTCAAACCTTGTACCTCGGTATAGGCTGTTACGTACTTCATTTTGCTTCCGTCTCGGCCAATATCGTTGCAAAAATTCCTTTTCAAATTCAGCAAAGGTTGTACACTTATGTCCTATTCTCATACCCCCGGTACCAGCTTCACCTTCCAATCTTGCTGCAACGAAGCGTATCTGTCTTTCCTCGTTCCATAATTCAGGTAACACGCCCTTAAATTGATCTAAGAAATCTTTAGGATGCCACCTCCCATTTGGTTCGAAGTTCTTAAAATTCCCTATGCCAAGGAAGACCTCATCATTTTGTATACCAATTAAGCTACCTCCAGCAATGCTTCCATCACGTAATAGTGATTTCACTTCGCTCTTCATTTTCTAACCGACCTGTTCTTTAGTCTTGTCTACCTCACAATCCACCTCTTCCACTAGACGTGCATAAGCATCCTGGTTTAGCGCAATAGCTGACATCCTGTGTTACAGTGTTTCACTTCCTCATCCAGTTGTTCGAAATGCTCGTCGTAAGCCTCAACCTTTTAAGTAATTTCTTCCTCCACTTCTATGCTTTCCAATTCCACCTTTTTAAAATGTTTAATATTGCCTGCAACGTTCTCCTCAAACCGAACAGTAAGTTCATCTATCCTCTGATGGCTTCACTCAGTCAGCTTCCTTAGAAACTCATTGATCTCGTCGATCTTTTTACTGAGTCGTTCGTTTATCTGCTCCACCGACCATTTAATATCTTCCTTTAATTGTTTGTTTTCTTGCAATAATAATTTTTGGTTTCTACTGATCGCCTAATATCTCCTTTTAGGCACATAATATCTTCCCTTAATTGTTTGTTTTCATGTCTCTGGTGCTTAATGTCTTCCTGAGCATGTCAACGTTGGACAGGTCAGACCTAAGTTTACACTCATCTCGCTTGGGCGTCTCCATGATTGGTGACGACACCTCATTTACACTTACCATCTCTAGCTCATTACTTGCCATATTGAACCAATGTAAAGTAACCCAAGCAAAAAATAAACAAATCTCAGTAATACTCATAGCATAGAATGGATGGCAATAACCACAACCAAAGTACAATGCCGTACACATCCAACGCTGTAATTCGTGCTCAGAAGCACACATAACATACAAGATCACGTAAATTAAAAGAAGAAAATAAATTAAATATAGGCTAACGTAAATATAGTTCTGCAATTGTATTAACCTGTTAAAAAATTAGACCACTAAATAAGCAGGGTCTGACAGTGACATTTACTTTACAGTACAATCGGCAAACTAAATATTGTCTCGTGGCATTAGTTTAATGATACAAAAGAATTTCAACTGTCACTGTTTGTAATTACGTATTATACACAACTGGCCATTACAATTGCTACACCAAGAAGAAGTGCAGACGATAAACGGGTATTCATTCGACAAATATATTACACTAGGACTGACATGTGATTACATTTTCACGCAATTTGGGTGCATAGATCCTGAGAAATCAGTACCCAGAACAACCATCTCTGTCCGTAATAACGGCCTTGATACTCCTGAGCATTGAGTCAAACAGAGCTTGGATGGCGTGTACAGGTACAGATAACCATGCAGCTAAGAGTACTGACTCGCGTATTGTGACGAGACAGTTGCTCGGCCACCATTGACCAGACGCTTTCAATTGCTGAGAGATCTGGAGAATGTGCTGGCCAGGGCAGCAGTCGAACATTTTCTGTATCCAGAAAGGCCCGTACACGACCTACAACATGCGGACGTGCATTATCCTGATGAAATGTAGGGTTTCGCAGGGATCGAATGAAGGGTAGAGCCATGGGTCGTATCACATCTGAAATGTAACGTCCACTGTTCAAAGTGTCTTCAATGCGAACAAGATGTGACTGAGACGTGTAACCAATTGCACCCCATACCATCACACCGGGTGATACGCCAGTATGGCGATGACGAATACATGCTTCCAATGTGCGTTCACCACAATGTCACCAAACACGGATGCGCCCATCACGATGCTGTAAACAGAACCTGGATTCATCCGAAAAAATGACGTTTTGCCATTCGTGCACCCAGGTTCGTCGTTGAGTACTCCATCGCAGGCCATCCTATCTGCGATGAAGCATCAAGGGTAACCACAGCCATGGTCTCCGACCTGATAGTCCATGCTGCTGCAAACGTCGTCGAACTGTTCGTGCAGATGGTTTTTGTCTTGCAAACGTCCCCAGCTGTTGCTCTCAGGGATCGAGACTTGGCTGCACAATCTGTTACAACCAAGCGGATAAGATGCCTTTCATCTCGACTGCTAGTGATACGAGGCCGTTGGGATACAGCGCGACGTTCCGTATTACCCTCTTGAACCCACAGATTCCATATTCTGCTGACAGTCATTGGATCTCGACCAACACGAGCAGCAATGTCGCGATACGATAAACCGCAGTCACGATAGGCTACAATCCGACCTTTATCAAAGTCGGAAACGTGATGGTACGCATTTCTTCTCCTTACACGAGGCATCACAACAACATTTCACCAGGCAACGCTAGTCAACTGCTGTTTGTGTATGAGAAATCGGTTGGAAACTTTCCTCATATCAGCACGTTGTAGGCGTCGCCACCAGCGCCATCCTTGTGTGAATGCTCTGAAAAGATAAGCATTTGCGTATTACAGCATCTTCTTCCTGTCGGTTAAATTTCGCGTCTATAGCACGTTATCTTCGTGGTGCAGCAATTTTAATGGCCAGTAGTGTAGAATGCAATCTGCACTGCCAGTTAATTACTCTCGTTGCTTCAGTTGCGTAAGGTAACGTTGCGATGCGTGACTTACTTTGCGTTGTCTGCTGGCTCCGTAGTCGCGGCTGTTGCGTAGCGCCGACTCAGTTGACGCCGTTCGGCTGTCAGCACTGCACCCCCTCTGCAAAGCGTGCTAATATTTGATGCGACGCTCCTAGGCGCCGCTCACGTCGTACACGATAATGGCTGCCGAAAAGTTTTCAGTTTTGCCCACAGGTGACACTAGCGTCGTCTATTGTAATGGCTGTCTAGTAACTATTCCCTTTCGTACATAGGTGCCGCTAGCGTCGTCAAAGCGCACCACCGTGGAGTATGATTACTTCGTAGAACTAGCTCTTTGCACTGTCACTGATCGGACGAGTGTAGTATACACTGGGTCACAAGTTCTTTGAAGTACACATCCCACAGCTAGCGTGACGTCACTCAACAATCCAAATTAGCAGCTATTCAGAAATAGTTCACTCTGCGAATTAATTATACGGCACTTCTTATCCGAAAATTGCAAGTCCTGAATACATGTCGCTATGTAACACACCCGGGGGTACAAAAAAAGGTGGGGTGGTACCTTAAAGTGGTTGTTCTTTGACCATGCGCCCTGTCCACACCACGTACCTGATAATCCCGCGGCGGTCGTATTATTCTGCTCCACACTGCTGATGGCTTGGCTGAAATTATCTATCGAATTATGCAAGTGGTTTTAGGGGAGCCACTCAGCGTTAAAACACATCACTGTTGGACGCCTTGTATGAACAACTATATTCTGAGACGATTAGAGGAAAATCGCAGGTTGCACTGTTTACTTTCTAATTCTGAAGTGTTATCCCAATGAATGGATGATTAACAGTCTACAATATCATTCGGACGAGCGTACGCGTAACCGACACGACGCGGGTGATTGTTGATGATGCGGAAGTTCTTACGCTCGTCACGCATACACAGATATTTGGTACCAGTCCTCCTTGACACTAGTAATAAATTTTAACACTGTTCACAAAGTTAAATTTACAGTTCACAGTTCTCAGTTGTACGAGCGTGCGTGTAACCGCCGCGGCGTGGTTGATTGTTGATAATGCGGAAACGCGATGACCTAACGCACGTTCTCACGCTCGCTACAAATCACTGGCACTTGATTGCACTCTTTTATGGTAACAAATTTCTACTGATTCACATCAGTCCATTCTGGGAGACCGAACACGGCGCGGATGACTGATACTATACGATACGACACGCAACAAGAGGATACACAAATACGTTATCAGTAGCACTGCTCATTTTTAAATTACTTTTTGACGCACTTTCCTCTTAATTATTTACTTATTTTATCACTTTACTGTAATAGCACTTGTAGCAACACTTCAGCTTCCATGCTAACAGTGCCTCTCACATGCAGAGCTACACACTACACAACATAACAGTTCCGTGTCCCATGCTCGACTCTGCAGATGTGGCTGCCCGCAAAGATACTCCACAACTAAGTCAGCGATATGAAAATACGCTTACAGCCTGATACCTAAATATCCGCTGCTATAAGGAGACACAGAACAATGCAACAACAACCGTGTTCCGCTCTCTGATACAACTGACACGTACGAGCACTGCCGTACTCTTTCGTTATTAATGAGAAACATAATTTTTTAATACACTGGTTCCCATTCAAAACCGTAGATACTCCTTTACCACTACTATCACTGAAATTACGTGTCGGTAACTGAGCAAAAACTTGCACACGGTTAAGATTTTCTTTGTCATCAGACTTCTGAATGGTTTCACACGGCTCGCCATAATCTCTTGTCCCATGCCAAGCTCATCTTAACAGTAACACTTACATCCCACTGTACTCAGTTCTCGCTGTATGTATTTTCAGTCTCTGCTTACATAACACCGCACATCAAACGCTTCGATCCTCTTCTAAACGGTTCAAATGGCTCTGAGCACTATGGGACTTAACATCTATGGTCATCAGTCCCCTAGAACTTAGAACTACTTAAACCTAACGAACCTAAGGACATCACACACATCCATGCCCGAGGCAGGATTCGAACCTGCGACCGTAGCGGACACGCGGTTCCAGACTGAAGTTCCTAGAACCGCACGGCCACACCGGCCGGCGATCCTCTTCTTTTCCGATTTTCCCACTGCCCGTGATTCACATCTAGGCAGTGCCATGCTCCAGACATATATTCTCAGAAATTTGTTCGTCATATTAAGGCTGATGTTTGGTACTGGCAGACTTCTTGTAGCTTTTAGCAAGGAAAACTCTAATTTCCTGTTCTAGCCCTCTACTTATACCCTTGTTGCTGCGCCTTCATGTGTTATTGTGCTTCAGAGATAGCAGGCGGGCTGGTGTGGCCGTGCGGTTCTAGACGCTTCAGTCTGGAACCGCGTGGCCGCTACGGTCGCAGGTTCGATCCTGCTTCGGGCATGGATGTGTGTGCTGTCCTTAGGTTAGTTAGGTTTAAGTGGTTCTAGGTTCTAGGGGACTGATGACCACAGATGTTAAGTCCCATAGTGCTCAGAGCCATTTGAACCAAAGATAGCAGAAGTCGTTCACTTGGTCCACTAAGTGGTTCTTAATTTTCATGTTTACTTAATGGCTACTCTCTTTTCCGCTACTCTTCATACCATTCGTCTTTGTTTGTTTTACTTTCAGTCTCTCTGCCGTGCTCAGTAGACTGCCATTTCCATTCGAAACTAACTGTAATTTTTCCTTACTTTTACTGAAGAAAGCAATGTTGGCAACGAAATCTTATTAGTGACATCCTTTCACCTTCAATTTTCTCCCACTCCAGAAACTTCCCATTTCTGCTGTATTGTTTCTTTGATGAATAGGTTGGGAAGTAGAGGATAAAGACTGTATAGCTGCCGTGTACCCTTTTCAATCTTATGACTTCTTTCTTGCTCGTCCACACTTACTGCTCAGCGTGATTTTTTTTTCGAAGTTGATACTACCTGTCTCTTCCTATAGCTTATATCTATTATTCTGAGAATCTCGAACATTATGCACGCTTTTTCGATGTTGACATATTTTATGGAAGTTAGATTTTTCTTAAGCATTGTCTCCATTATGAAGCCCAACGTCAGAACTGTCTCTATAATGGCTTTACCCTAGTAATTAAAGCCAAAGTGACTGCCATCTAATAGGCACTCAGTTTTATTTTCCATTATCATTATTATTGTGAGTGAAGTGACTGTATGAGCAATTAGGCTGATTGTGCGACAGTTCTCTTATCTCTCTCTTTTTGCTTTGTTCAAGATTGTGTGTGTGTGCGTGTGTGTGTGTGTGTGAGAGAGAGAGAGAGAGAGAGAGAGAGACAGACAGACAGTCTTCCGAAAGTCCGATGGCATGTCTCCAATGTGATAGATTCCACACATTAACTTGAATAATCGTTTGGTGACCACTTCCTCCAATGACCGAAAATGCATAGAAATGTTACCCATCCCTTTAGGGTTGTTTGTTGGTAAGTCTTCCACAGCTATGTCAAACCTTAGCTCTAATACTGAATTCACTGTATCTTCCAGATGCACGCCCATTTCTCCTTCTACCATGTCAGCAGTCATTTACTCTTCCTCACAGAGACCCTCAGTTTACTCTTTCCAACTACCCTCTTCTCCACCGCGTTTAATGATATTGACTTCCTTCCTAAGTGACTTATATTGCTTATATCTTTCTTTTCCTGAATATTCTTACATTTGCTTCTTTCGCCGATCAGTTGAAGTGATCTCTTATTCAATTTCCATAGTTTTTTTATATGTGTCTGTCCAGTTCTGAGACTTATATCAGACCCTAGCAGGCGAATAAGAGTTTTCTGTGGTTTGAATAAGTGTATATCATTAACAGCCCTGCACGCTTATTGATGTAAGTTCAATTTCACATTCTCTTTCAAGTTCATCAATTGCTGTTCAGTAGTACGCTGCGGTACTGTCAACACAACTCAGCTGACAAATGGCAGAAAAGCAAAGTATTTCGTAGACAACTACGACATCAAGTTTCGCTTTTGATTTCGTGTACTGTACACGACAATCACAACTAGCTATTTAATGTTATAACGAAACCGCAGATATTATGATGTTTCTAAGCAGGGATAGCCAGAGGGTTTCTTTGGGCTGTCGCTTCATCGTCATGCGATTCTTTCTGCTCGTGATTGGTGTTAAATTGATAAAATATTAAAAATTATTTCAGGGGAGCAGCTTCATTATATTGAATAAGATGTATACACTATCTGACCAAAGTATTCGGACGCCTATCAGTGAATAATGATGACCTGTGATGGTGATTTGAAATCTGTTGGGGACAACTTCAACGAGATTTTGACTGTCTGTGGAGGAATGGCAGAGACGAAACCAGAGAAGGTAGTGATGTTGGACGCTGGGGTCTGCATAGAATTCGACACCGTAACTCATCCCAAAGGTGTTCCACTGGGTTCAAGTCAGGACTCTGGGCAGACCAGACCATTTCATGAATGTTGTAACTAACCTGGTTGTACGGCTTATTACGTTATTATCGGGTCGGTACCGACTCCGTGTAACTCACTTGGTTACTTCTTACTATTGACCTAAAGCATAGGTCAATGGGCGCTGCTGGCAGTCGTCGTGTGGCACCTGTGAATAAACCGTGTAAGACAGCCGTGTACTTGTTGCGTTCTGTGTGAGTGGCATGAAGCGCCTTTGAGTCAACAGAACGTAGCGCTCGGAACGGTGTCGGAATATTTAAATGAACCAGATGCAAGTGGAAATGCTTATTGACTGTGAAATTAACGTGAGAAGATCAGGGTCGCCACCGACTCTAACCATACAACTAATCAAGGGTTTGGCCGAGTCGGGAAGTAAATTAATTTGATGATAGACCAAAAACTCATAAAAGTGCACACGTCCCTCATAGGGGATGCGATGTAATTAATAGTATTGCCCGTGCACTGTTCACGAGAATCAAACATTTAAAATAAAATAGAAAGTGCATGAACACTGTGCATAATATCAGCTCCCAGCAACAGCTGAAAATAAGACTTAATCTAAAGCATTTGTTTTAAAATAAAAGCGGAAACTAATCACTGGACCTGTGTATAAGTAAACGCTTTGGATGTGCTAACGGCAAAGCTACGAGGTGAGTGGCATAGGTGCAAAAACGTAACCTCGGAATACAAGGGAAAATTCTTAATAAAATCATTTATTCCTAAGACATGGATGTGAGGCATGTACACAATTCCTGATAACATTAATTCCTAAAACGTTAAAGAAAAGCATCGATACGTTCACCGTTATAATCTACACCTACAGTCATTGGTGTGACTCATTGATACAACTGTGGTTGCCTGATGGCTAACTGCAATGGCTCGTGAAACGGTACACGTTTCGCAGCACACCCGCGTGCCCACATGGTTTGTGGAGACGCAATTCCTAGGTATCGTGGCCAAGTTGCAACAATATCACATCACGTAATCATGAACAGTTAACATTCTTTAAAACACACATGAGATAGGTGGGACTCCTTTGTGTGGCGCTCTTCCGGCAGATCCAAGTCTGCTATGGAAATTTACTAAAAGCAAAATCTGGCAAAATTTTTCATTCCTTGCTGCGACAAGGCAAAGCAATCTTTCAAAGTTGAAAAGCTAGACCAAAAGCTAACAGCTCTCCTCTCGCCAAGTAACAACGAGCCACGCGGGCAGTCTAACTCACCCTTCTTCGACTGGAGCACAGCTGTGGACGCTTCCCGTACCGGCGGCAGACTGCCTCGCTTTTTTCCCTCCATCCTCTTCCACGCTCCGCGTGGCCCGGAAAACCCAAAGATGCCATTTCCGCCACCAACCTAACGCAGGTAGATTTCTCACAAGTAGCGCAAACCTCTTTGCCTACTTGACCACTATGAGAGTTGGCTATTCTGTACAACTGCTGCTGAATCTGTATGACTAGCGCAAGCTTTCTGCAGCAGACTACGCCACCTTCTAGCAACGTGACACACAACCACATTCATTCAATCAGTTATGAAGAAAGGGAAAGAAGGTAAAGAAAGAGAAATGCTAGTGGAAGTGGGCTACCGGACTAATGAAGGGTGGCTACAGGAACCTTTCAATGTTATTGTCCACAAACCATTGCCTCACAGATGCTGCTTTATGCCGTGGTACATTGTAATGCTGATATAAACGATCATCGTCTCCGTATTGTTCCTCTACTGTACGCAGTACACAGTGCTGTAAAATATGTTCATGCCCTTCCGCAATTAGTGTTTTCTTCATCGCAATAAGGAAATCAAACCCTAAACACAGAAAACATTCCCATACCGTACAATTGTTGGCACTACACTTGATGGCAAATAATGTTCTCCTGACATGCGCCAAACCCCTAACCCTTCCATCGGAATGTCGCAAGGTATAGCCTGACCCATCACTCCAGATCACTCTTTCTGGGTCACCTATTGCCCAGTGGCGTCGCCTTTTACTTCACCTCAAACGCCGCTTAGCACTGCCTACATAAATGTGTGGCTAATGAGGAGCTGCTCGACCACTGTAGCTACTTGTTTTCAGAACTCCATACGCACTGTCAACGTGCTAGCTGGACTGCTGGTAGCACTTTGGAACTCACGAGTGATTCCTCCCACTTACGTGGAGCGTTTGAAAAATCCGTGCAAAGTCCGAGATATGGCACCACCGGCGCGCATCGAGGTCATGTTTAGTTAGTAGCATCTTTGGAAAGAACGCACACCAAGTTTCAGCCATATTGGTCTATTTCTTTGTGTCTGACATTCGTGTGAATCAAGGAAGTCGAGTGATTGTCAAAAAATGGACGAAAAAAAATTTCGTGTGGTGATTTAACATTACTTTATAAAAGGCAAAACGCCTCAGGAGACTAAAGAGAAGCTTTATAAACCTTACGGTCACTCTGCACCTTCGATTAGAACAGTTTATAAGTGGTTTCAAAATTTTCAGAGTGGCCATATGGGCACAAGTGATGCTGAACGTTCTGGACGTCCTGTGGAGGTTACGACTCCATAAATCCATGATATGTTGATGGATGACAAAAGAGTTAAGATGCGTGAGATTGCTAGTACTGTGGGCATCTCGAATGAACGGGTACATAATATTTTGCACAAACATTTGTACATGAGAAAGCTATCCGCAAAATGGGTCCCGCGATTGCCTACAGTTGACCAAAAACGGAGTCGTGTGAAGTGTTGCAAGGATGGTTTGCAGCTGTTCAGGCAGAATCCGCAGGACTTTAAGAGTCGTTTCGTCACTGTGGATGAAACATAGATACATTACTAAACTCCTGAGACGAAACGACGATCTAAACAGTGGTATACCAAGGGAGAATCTAGACCGTTCCTTCGGCCGGGAAGGTCATGGCGACTGTCTTTTGGGATTCGCAAGAGATAATCCTCATCGACTATCTGGAAAAGGGTAAAACTATTACAGATGAATATTATTCATCGTTATTGGACCGTTTCAAAACCGAGCTACAAGAAAAACGCCGGCGATTGGACCGCAAAAATGTCCTTTTCCATCACGACAACGCACCAGCACACACCTCAGCAGTTGTGGTAGCAAAATTAATGGAAATAGCATTCCGACTCGTTTCAAATCCCCGCCACCGCCACTCCCTATTCTCCAGGCTTGGCTCCCTCGGACTACTATTTGTTCCGCAATGTGAAGCAATGGCTGGTGGGAGAAAGATTTTATTCAAACGAGGAGGTGATTGCAGCAACTAATAGCTATTTTGCAGACTTGGACAATTCCTATTATTCGGAAGGGATCAACAAACTAGAACAGCGTTGGACGAGGTGTGTGTCTAAATGGAGACGATGTCAAAAAATAAAAGAGGTCTACCCCAAACACATAATTAGTGTTTATTTTTGCACGGACTTTTCAGACGCTCCTCGTATTTCATGCGACTGTTTTCGCAACAACCATCCGCAATATTCGACGGCCCCTGTCCGTCAGTGTAAGATGTCTGCCTGGTCTTGATCTAGCTGTAGTTGTCACCTTCTGGTTTCCATTTCACAGTCACATCACCAACAGTCGTAATGGGCACCTTTGGAGGGGATTTTTACTGAACTGACATCCAGTGACAGTGACTAGTCCACATTAGAAGTCAGTGCGCTCTCCTGACCGACCCACTCTGTTGTTGCTCGCTCTCTACTGACAAACACACTTTTTTCTTTTTTAGCGCATTTCCTTCCTTTTCCTGAGGGGAGATGGCAGGCTGTTCTAGGGCTTATCTGTTTGCCCTTTATCAGCCAGAGGTTACAATCTTTATTTTATTTATTTCCATTTTTTCATATATTTGATTATATGCTATTATTTTATATTGAGCATCTTTAGTTTTGCGTTACTTTTTAGTGAATAGAATGTGAAAGAAAATTAATTGAATTAATTTTGCAAAAAACTGAACTTACTTAACAAAATAACTAATTTAACAAAACTAATTGGACAATTAGTTGAATTTGAAATAGTGATAATAGTTTAATATGTGATGAGTGAAATGACTTAATAAGGTATGTGGGGATGATTTGAGAATATAATTGGAAGTGACACGTTAACCTGATGGGGGATTCTTATAGTGTTTACATTTATTTTTCCCTATGTAATCATCCCACGAAAGTGCAAAAGGATGGAGGAAGGCGTTGTTGTTGTGGGTGATATCCTCTAGCTTATAACAAATTTTAAAACTAGTGTTACATTTTCTCCTTTCCTGCTTTGCAGTACTTGGAGCTGGTTGCTACAATGGTTCTTTTTGCCTTGTATCTAGTTTTACATATTCTCCTTTCCTTTCGGTAGTACTTGGAGCTGGTTTTTACAATGGCTCTTGATCTTATCTATAATTTCCTTAAAGCTATTGTGCTCAGTGTTATGAGGTGTGTTGTGTGGTGAATGCGGGGGGCTGTCTTGGTGCACTAGGTCGTTCGTTACAGTATTACTGTCTTTCGTCTAGGTGGGGCGGGGCAGTTTCTCCTCCTGTCAGTTGTGTCATAGTGGGCGCTAAGTCGGGGAACTCGGTTGATGTATTTTGTGCTACTGTAAGCGCCGGGTAAATGTATTTGGTTTTCGGGCGTCTTGTTGTGTGTGGTTTGGTCGTCAGTTTGTCTTCCATATCGGGTCGTTTATGTAGGATGTGTAAGCCGTATCTTGCCCTAAGTTTTGCCAGTCTTGTTTGTAGTGGGGTTATTCCTGTTGTCTCGTACACTTCGTCCCTAGGGGTGCGGTATGGTAGCTTTGCGATGTTGCGCAGAGTCGGCGTTCTGTCGAGTACAGTCTGTTAGCTACTGTCTTTGGTATTCCGCACAGTGGTGCAGCGGCGTATTCGTAGATTGGTCTTATGTAAGTTTTGTATGTGTGTATGGCTGTCCTGGTGGAGCAGCCATACAGTCGTCCTTGTACTTGTCGAATTAACTGTTGTCGTTTCCTCGTTTTGTTGAGCAGGTATTGTAGGTGGGTTTGGTAGTTGAGGTGCTTGTCAACGTAGACGCCGAGGTATCTAGCGGTGTCAGTCAGTTGTAGGGGCTCGTTCCATAGTCGGAGTATTAAGTCTTCTTGTTCCTGCTGTCCTTTTCTCGTCAGGTTGCGGTGTTGGAATAAGACTAGTTGTGTTTTTGTCGGGTTAGGTCGAATTATCCATTTGGTCATCCATGTCTCTAGTTTGGTATTTTGCAGCTTTTTTTGTATTATGTCAGTTCTGAGTCTTGTGCACCAAAATACTTCCTGCCTCGTTTTTTATTCGGTGGTCCGCTTCTCGTGACATCTAGTGGACAATTCTGCATTACATAAGTACACTCCTGGAAATTGAAATAAGAACACCGTGAATTCATTGTCCCAGGAAGGGGAAACTTTATTGACACATTCCTGGGGTCAGATACATCACATGATCACACTGACAGAACCACAGGCACATAGACACAGGCAACAGAGCATGCACAATGTCGGCACTAGTACAGTGTATATCCACCTTTCGCAGCAATGCAGGCTGCTATTCTCCCATGGAGACGATCGTAGAGATGCTGGATGTAGTCCTGTGGAACGGCTTGCCATGCCATTTCCACCTGGCGCCTCAGTTGGACCAGCGATCGTGCTGGACGTGCAGACCGCGTGAGACGACGCTTCATCCAGTCCCAAACATGCTCAATGGGGGACAGATCCGGAGATCTTGCTGGCCAGGGTAGTTGACTTACACCTTCTAGAGCACGTTGGGTGGCACGGGATACATGCGGACGTGCATTGTCCTGTTGGAACAGCAAGTTCCCTTGCCGGTCTAGGAATGGTAGAACGATGGGTTCGATGACGGTTTGGATGTACCGTGCACTATTCAGTGTCCCCTCGACGATCACCAGTGGTGTACGGCCAGTGTAGGAGATCGCTCCCCACACCATGATGCCGGGTGTTGGCCCTGTGTGCCTCGGTCGTATGCAGTCCTGATTGTGGCGCTCACCTGCACGGCGCCAAACACGCATACGACCATCATTGGCACCAAGGCAGAAGCGACTCTCATCGCTGAAGACTACACGTCTCCATTCGTCCCTCCATTCACGCCTGTCGCGACACCACTGGAGGCGGGCTGCACGATGTTGGGGCGTGAGCGGAAGACGGCCTAACGGTGTGCGGGACCGTAGCCCAGCTTCATGGAGACGGTTGCGAATGGTCCTCGCCGATACCCCAGGAGCAACAGTGTCCCTAATTTGCTGGGAAGTGGCGGTGCGGTCCCCTACGGCACTGCGTATGATCCTACGGTCTTGGCGTGCATCCGTGCGTCGCTGCGGTCCGGTCCCAGGTCGACGGGCACGTGCACCTTCCGCCGACCACTGGCGACAACATCGATGTACTGTGGAGACCTCACGCCCCACGTGTTGAGCAATTCGGCGGTACGTCCACCCGGCCTCCCGCATGCCCACTATACGCCCTCGCTCAAAGTCCGTCAACTGCACATACGGTTCACGTCCACGCTGTCGCGGCATGCTACCAGTGTTAAAGACTGCGATGGAGCTCCGTATGCCACGGCAAACTGGCTGACACTGACGGCGGCGGTGCACAAATGCTGCGCAGCTAGCGCCATTCGACGGCCAACACCGCGGGTCCTGGTGTGTCCGCTGTGCCGTGCGTGTGATCATTGCTTGTACAGCCCTCTCGCAGTGTCCAGGGCAAGTATGGTGGGTCTGACACAGCGGTGTCAATGTGTTCTTTTTTCCATTTCCAGGAGTGTATATCCCAATGTATGAGATAAAACAGTGTATTCTCTGAATATCTTCCTTTCTTCTTGTGGAAAATGCCGTATAATTCCTGACGAGTTCTATTCACAATTATGGTGAGTTCTGCTACTGGTGGCTCTGTTAGGTCTGAGGGCTCGTATCTGTTGGTTGGGGAATTTACTTCGTTCGTCTGCATACAAGAAGCTCTGAGGTCTACGTGGAAGACCCTGTTTGCCCATCTGTGATACAGTGTTGCAATAAGTACACGGCAATTTAATAACAATTTTTCCTAATGTTTTTCTCACAAGAAGTGACGACTACACTGAAGTAGTCCTTCTGGAAGCTCGCCAGCTCCCCGCGCGCCGGCGAGCACCCTCGTTAATTACTAAGCGGCCAACTACCGCTCATAATGAATAGCTGAGCAATTAATGATGCCCCTGCGCCGGCTGTAACGGCGTTAATATTTTACTCGAGTGCGCAGTTCATTCCGCGCAGAGGCCGACATGTTGCGACGCGGGCGCGCTTTATGCGGAGTAAGCGGGCATTAGCCACTTCCTCGATGAAAGCCAAATGAAGAGGAAGCGGCCGCCGGCCGCCGGCAAGTGGGCGGCGCTGAGGTCGCGCCGCGGCTCGATCGCGGCTCATGCAGCATTCAGGCCACCGCGGTCGCCGGACCCTAATTACGGCGTCGCCGCCGCCCACACCCCGCCGCTACAGCCACCCACTGTTCCCTCCCTCCCTCCCTCCCTCCTCCGGCAGGTGATGTCACGCCAGGGAGGCACGGGCCAGCCCTCCATAACTTATGAGTGCCGCCGCCGACAAGATGGAGGGTGCGTAGCCGAGCACGTGTAGGTGGTAGCTATAGCTAGGTGCGAGATCATCCTCTTCCCCTTCCCCCTTCCCACACCACAAGGCTAATCACGTGAACATCTTCTCTGACAAATGACAAAAACAAGCGTAGGATTTGCCTATATAGCGCTACAACGATGAAAAATAATATTACGACGGTGTCAAACCTTATCTTCATGATATCAAGAAGAATTGACGATATTAAAAATGTAATTACAATTTTATTATTTTAATTTTTGTGCTCAGTGAATCAAAGACTTTCTAGTGCACGGAATAAACTAGCATTGTTTGTACGAGGTGCATTCAGGTTCTAAGGCCTCCGATTTTTTTTCTCCGGACTGGAAAGAGATAGAAACATGCGCATTGTTTTAAAATGAGGCCGCATTCATTGTCAATACGTCCCAGAGATGGCAGCACCGCACGGCAGATGGAATTTTACTGCCAGCGGCGAGAATGAGAACTGTTTTAAATACTTAAAATGGCGACGTTTTCCTTACTTGAACAGTGTGCAATCATTCGTTTTCTGAATTTGCGTGGTGTGAAACCGATTGAAATTCATCGACAGTTGAAGGAGACATGTGGTGATGGAGTTATGGATGTGTCGAAAGTGCGTTCGTGGGTGCGACAGTTTAATGAAGGCAGAACATCGTGTGACAACAAACTGAAACAACCTCGGGCTCGCACAAGCCGGTCTCACGACATGATCGAGAAAGTGGAGAGAATTGTTTTGGGGGATCGCCGAATGACTGTTGAACAGATCGCCTCCAGAGTTGGCATTTCTGTGGGTTCTGTGCACACAATCCTGCATGACGACCTGAAAATGCGAAAAGTGTCATCCAGGTGGGTGCCACGAATGCTGACGGACGACCACATGGCTGCCCGTGTGGCATGTTGCCAAGCAATGTTGACGCACAACGACAGCATGAATGGGACTTTCTTTTCGTCGGTTGTCACAATGGATGAGACGTGGATGCCATTTTTCAATCCAGAAACAAAGCGCCAGTCAGCTCAATGGAAGCACACAGATTCACCGCCACCAAAAAAATTTCGGGTAACTGCCAGTGCTGAAAAAATGATGGTTTCCATGTTCTGGGACAGCGAGGGCGTAATCCTTACCCATTGCGTTCCAAAGGGCACTACAGTAACAGGTACATCCTACGAAAATGTTTTGAAGAACAAATTCCTTCCTGCACTGCAACAAAAACGTCCGGGAAGGGCTACGCGTGTGCTGTTTCACCAAGCCAACGCACCCGCACATCGAGCTAACGTAACGCAACAGTTTCTTCGTGATAACAACTTTGAAGTGATTCCTCATGCTCCCTACTCACCTGACCTGGCTCCTAGTGACTTTTGGCTTTTTCCAAGAATGAAAGACACTCTCCGTGGCCGCACATTCACCAGCCGTGCTGCTATTGCCTACAGTAACAGGTACACTCGTGGACAAAACGAGCGAGACCCCTCGCCTTTTCGTTATGCTGATCCGCACGGCTTTAAAGTCTGCTACACAGCATAACAGGCAAGGCGACGAAGTGCTACCAACATACTATGCGCAGGCGTGAAATTGACAAACTATCTGAACTTTTTTAGACTGTATTCCATAATTTGTAAGACTATATTAATGCTGATTAGTGTGTTAAATACAACACGTAAATATAAGACAGAACTGAAAGAACAAACGCTAATTGGTATGAACTGGACAAATAAAAATGAATTTCAACTTATCCAGATAACAGACAAAGAACCCCAGACCGTTACGAATTAGCAAAATATTATCCGCATTCGGCCGCGAAACGGTCTGTGTCAACGTTCAGACCAGTCATACTGGATTACCATTGCTGACCTACCATGAAAGTGTGCAAATTTAGCAATGCGTGAAGATTCATAACGAAATTCACTTAAACATCATTCAGTGCCACACTTAAGTCAATTCCATTATTGACAGAAGCGGAAAAAGGAGGCAGTATCATGTATGAAATTCTACAAGAGTGTCATATTGACAACCACAGAGCGCCAGTACAGAATAAAGGTAGCGATAAATCGTATTGGGTGCGCGAGAATTTCTTAAAATTGCTTTACTGATATTCTACCTGCCTCCATAGAGATTAGAACCGAAAACAAACCAGACCTTCCTTTCACTATGCTAGCAGACAACCTAGGCAAACAGCCCTCTATTATTACCCCAGACATGAACAAGCCGGCAATTTCGCAATAAAAATCTGCAGTTTCTGTTGCATAGAGCTTTCTGGACTCAAAAACATGAATTTTCTTCCTTTATGTCACCACTTATGCGACAATCATTCGGGATGATTATCGAAATAACAAATTACTGTTATTAGAGAGTAAATTTTGTAGGATAATTCTGCACCACCCCAGGAAATAAACGGCTACATAGCTGCCAAACGTATTCTGCATTGTTTCGAATTCTCCACTAGACTCGCCACAGCCAGAAAACGTTCATTAGCAGAAGTGTTTCTTAAGCTAGCTAGCAATGAGAATGTTCGTACTTCTAAAACGCGGTGGCATTAATACTGGGATGTGAATTACCACGTGTATAGGCAAATACATTCTATTTGCATTCCTGTAAACGTGATTTGGATCGAAAACGTAGCTACGACTAATATGCTTATGTATCGACAGCAACTAGAACATTTCGAATAAAGAGTAGCGGGTGTTATTTATGCGGCCCTCATCTTCAGTGTTTTCGTTGTTAGGATTTCGTCACCTAAACCGGTAAAAACGGAACCCTACTAGTCTCACTTTCTTGACCGTCTATCGGTCTACCCAACCGTTAAAACCCGTTTACCTCCAGAACGGGTGGACATAATAAGCGGAAATGTATCGCACTTCTTGCTGTAACCGGTCCCTTGCTGGTGTAAAAAAGTGAGCTTCTATGTCAACGCAATCAAAAGATACGACGGTTTATGTAAAGAAAATTTACGCGAAAGGTCAAAAAATGGCTTCAAGAACTATGCGACCTAACTGCTTAGGTCATCAGCCCCTAGACCTAGAACTACTTAAACCTAGCTAGCCTAAGGGCATCACAGACATCTATGCCCGAGGTAGAATTCCAACCTGCGACTGAAGCAGCCGTGCGGTTCGTCACTGAAGCGCCTGGAACCGCTCGGCCACCGCAACGCGGCGAAACCCTACTCACCTCATGTATAATGATAATATATACTGTCTAGTGAGGATAAACTGTATTCTCCAGCAACTCAGATCGTTTGATCACGGAACTTTTACGAAGCTACATTCAAACTTTGTCGAAGTCGTCTGCAATATCCATTACAAACACCCTAGGAACTTCGTATGCGATATCCACTTCTGAATACGCTGCCAGATAATGCAGTACTATAACAAGTAGGTGGGAACTTATTGTTATTGGTCCATGCATGACACTTTATTTCAATATCACTTTAACGCGCCTAGATGTTCGTATATGGCTGAAATTAATGAACAAAAAGTAAATAAACAGTAAACAACTTCGATGTTCAGATCAAGTGAAAGTCACATGTCGTAATTACAACATAATTTCGTTGTTACATCTACATGACTACATCAACAGGATTTCTTTGCAATCCGGACTTACGTGCCTGGCAGAATGTTCGGATTATTTCTCTACCGTCCCACTCATTAACAGTGTGCGGGAAAAGGGACTACTTAAATCTTTTCTTGCGAGCCTTGAATTACATTATTACTATGGTTTCTTCTTGTGTAAGTACCCTAGGAAATAATGTTTTGGCATTCAGAACGTATGGTGGTGATTGAAATTTCGTGAAAAGATCTCGTGGCAACGAAAAACGCATATGTTTTCATGAATGTTACCCCAACTCGATTATCAAATCTGGGATCCTCTCTCCCCTATTTCGTGACATTACAAAGCGTGCTACCGTTCCTTGGACGTTTTTGCGTGCACAGTCAATCACGTCTGTCAAGGATATTATAGCAGTGGACGGACAAACGTAGTGTAGGCAGTGTTTTCAGTTGGCCTGTTGCGTATTCTTAGTGTGCGGCCAATAAAACGCAGTCATTCGTTTGCCTTCCCCACAAAAGTATGTTTTCGATCTTTCCAGTTTAAGTTTTACTGGGTACTGAGATGAACTGACAGTGCTTCGACTTGTGTTTTGTCATGTAACCGAAAGTTAATTATTGTTATTGGACGCAGCTTTCGTGTTTAATGTATTCCTCAGTCAACAACAGTAGACTCCTCGTACACCACACATAACTGTTTCAAAGTATTAAATTGTTACTGATCTTACCATGTTGCAGTGGTCATCTTAACTTGCCGTTTTGAAAAAAAGGAAAATATTTTAGCGAAATGTAGCAACTAAGAAGCGGAGTATCCAAACAAACAAACGTTTCCGGTTTAAGTAGTTGCAGTCGGTCTACTACACAGTAACGTAAATTAGGAGCAAAGTCCATAAGTAGATCCTCATCAGGAAAACCAGCCCTCATAATGCAAAGTGCAACTACAACAAAGAAAGTTTCCAAACATGTCAATGAGTAGTCGAGGAAAGTGGACGCATTCTGTCTACTGAATCCCAACGCACGCAATTTACGAGGGGGCACGCCAAGTGTCAGACCCCGATCTTGCTTTTAACTACGCTCATTGAAAGAGGGGACAAAATAAGCTTAAACTCTACCGCTTCTGAGAAAACGACGGTCAAAGTGTTCAATGCGTTGTTGCTATAGTGTAGATACCGCTTAGCGGTTAAGGATTCAACTGAAGCGGTGGCTCTGCGGCTACCATAGCGACTTCGGAACTTTGCGCTGCGAGTTCGAAACCCGGTTTTTCCTTTTTTCCCCCCTCACTCTCTGAATTATCTACGAATGTTTATTCCAATTTATGATGAAACACTGTTGTCGTTATTCGTCAGTTAATTTACTGTGTAAAGAAATAAGTTAAAAAGGGAACACACAGTGCGTAGTGGGGCGATCACTCTGTTGTAGAAATAATTCAGAAGCCAAGATCGCTTAAATACTGTCTACTGGATAACCGGTTTCAACACACTAAAGGTGCCATTATCGGATCTAAATGTAGATTAACATTGATAAACCATTTGGATATAACGATACATGAGGCAGACGAGATGATTTTATATCAGCTTGTCTCATTCGTTTATTATTTTTTTAATTCATTAATTACACATAAAGTTAATTGTCGAGTAATGACAACATTATTTCAACATAAATTAGAAAAAAAAACATTCGAAGATAATTATGATAGAGAGGCAGGAAAATAAAATAATTAAAAAACCCAATATGGTCTCGAACACGGGAATCAATGCTAAGAAGGAACGACGGTAGCCACTGAGCCACCGCTTCAATTGCGTTCTCGGCTGCAGAATGTATCTACACTAGAGCAACAGCGCGTTGATAACTTTGGCCGTCGTTTTCTCGGAAACGGTCGAGTGTCTGCAGATAAGCCGAAACACAAGTTCGCTTATTTTGTCCTCTCCTTCACTGACAAGGGGAGGCCGCCAATTGTGAAATTCAGATTCGATTCATACTGCGCATAATAAAAGCTCATGGCCAGAGGTGTAATGTGGCAAAGCACCAAGATGCACTTCTCAGCCGTTGTCGAGAAAATCGACAGTTAGAAGAAACCGCTGCGGTGAAATACTCTCTACGATTCATAATTTTCTACAGCGTCGTGGCGCAGCGGTAAGCGCTCGAGTTCACAGCCGGCACGGTAGCTCAGCGTGTTCGGTCAGAGGGTTAGTTGCCCTCTGTAATAAAAAAAACTGAGTTAATCGATCAACAACGACCTTAAACGGATGTCTTACGACGTCCGCCCCGAGCAGATACAACGAACGAAAGCAAACAAAACGAGATTTAAAAAAAAAAAAAAAAAAAAAAAAAGTTCGTAATCCGAAGGTCGGCGGATCGAATCTCGCTCCATGCAACTTTTTTTTTTTTAGTATTTGTTTTTTGTAATTCAAATGTGTGTATAAACACACACACACACACACACATATATATATATATATATATATATATATATATATATATAATTCCCGGCAACGGGTTGCAACAATTATGCATATAATAAGTTGTTGAAAGTCGTTTGTCGTGGAAAAACTGGCGACTTCGAACATCATTATGTTTTCCGCAAACAAATTTGTATTTCACAAATGTTATTAATTGTCTTCATAATGTTAACCACGTATAGTTAGCGGAAGACGTAGAAACGATATTCCGAAACGAATACGTATAGCGTAAGTCAAACGTTCGAATTAGAATAGAAACCCCACGAACACAAATTTGCTGTGGCAGGTATGAAATATAAACTCCGTTAATCGCTCGTTACACTTGAAGGACAGATGTTGAATGGGCCGAAACGAGCCGCCGCATAACAGCGTAGTTGCCTGCTAACTTCGAAAGAAGGTAGATGCGGTCCCTAGCACAACTTATAACACCGTCGAAAATCAGTGCGGACGTGAGAGCTTTGGTACACCCTGTTAAACAAACGGTAAAATGGAGGCGGTACAATTGGAGAGCGATCCGCCTTCACCAACATGCATAAGCAATTCATTAATAGTTTATATATATATATATATATATATATATATATATATATATATATATATATATATATATATATTTGAATTACAAAAAAATAATAATAATAAAAAAATGTTGCATGGCGTGAGATTCGATCCGGCGACCTTCGGATTACGAACTCGAGCGCTTACCGCTGCGCCACGACGCTGTAGAAAATTATTAATCGTAGAGAGTATTTCACCGCAACGGTTTCTTCTAACTGTCGATTTTCTCGACAACAGCTGAGAAGTGCATCTTGGTGCTTTGCCACATTACACCTCTGGCCATGAGCTTTTATTATGCGCAGTATGAATCGAATCTGAATTTCACATTTGGCGGCCTCCCCTTGTGAGCCAAGTTTCGGGACAATCAGCCTATGACACTTGGCGAGTTCCCCTCGCTCGTCGAGTCGCTTCTTACGCCCGGCGAGAATTATGTATGCCTCCGAGTAAACTGCGCCACCTGGAAACACGGCGAGCGGGGATAAACTCCTTCTTATAAGGCAACCCTCTACAGATAAAATTCATGAAGTGTTCTTCAGGTTGCCTCAGATATTTCAGAAATGTTTCTTGCGTCAGGCCTGCCGCATATGCAAAACGTAAACATTTCATTTCATGTAATATTTATCAGGATAAGACATGACAAGAGTGGACCAGTCCCTTCTGAGAAAATTAGAGATTTTAAGTTGCTCCACTATGTAATGACACGGGTATGGGCTTGCGATCTCTCTTTTATGCCATCGATTTCCGTGTTACACATACTTGGCCACTGCGTTGTGGCTGCCATCGTGGAGGAGGCAGTCTGTTTCCTGCCAGCGCTGTTTCCGCAGCCAATATTAACCGCGACGAATCATTCAGTCAACGCTAAATGGCCCATCTGGCTGAGGCAGACAAGGGCGCTATAATAGAACTCCATGCAGAGGGATCTTCAAATGCCGACATAGCAAGAACTATGGGTCTTCACAAGTCGACGGTAGCCAGGTGGATCAGACGAAAGGAAGAGAGTGGTAACTTGAATGGGAGGCCTCATGGCCGTCGCCGCAAAACAACAGCAGCTCAGGATCAGCAGATACGCCGTTTCAGTGAGAACCACCCATTTGTCAACGCACGACAAATTCAGCAAACTTTGGGTCTCAATGTTAGCAGTAAGACCGTCACTCCTCGTGTAAGGGAAGGTGGACTGAGAGCAAGAAGCGCTGCTGTGAAAGAGACATTGACTGTTTCCCAAAGAGAAGCTTGCCTTCCTTTTGCTACTGAAAATGGCGACAAACTTCTCCAGTTTTGGAGGCGAGTGATTTTCACGCACCAAAAAGTTTTCTCTACGGCATCATCCGGAAAAGTACTAGTTTACCGGCCTAAATGTGCTAGGTATAATCGAAAATATATTTACAGTTGCCGAAGGAGTGGCAGGTTGTCGGTGCCGGCCGGTGTGGCCGTGCGGTTCGAGGCGCTTCAGTCTGGAACCGCGTGACCGCTACGGTCGCAGGTTCGAATCCTGCCTCGCGCATGGATGTGTGTGATGTCCTTAGGTTAGTTAGGTTTAAGTAGTTCTACGTTCTAGGGGACTGATGACCACAGATGTTAAGTCCCACAGTGCTCAGAGCCATTTGTAGTCGGTAACGGTATGGGCGTGGATATCGGCCGAAGGGTGTGGGCTCCTGTGGGAAGTGGAAGGAAGATTCGATGCGCGCAATTACATATCAATTCTGGAGAACGTGATGTTGCCTGCTGTGGCAGCAAGATTTGGCGATGATCAGATCATGTTCCAACAAGATCGCTCGTCTATTCATATGGCACGTGTGGTTAAGAGGCGGGTCGACGACCATAGTAATATTACTGTAACGGAATGGCCACCTAAAGGAGCTGACACGAATCCCATTGAGAATATCTGGGCAGAAATGGTCAGAGTAATACGAGAAAAGGGCAGTCACCGTCGACTCGCCGACAGCTTTCTGATGTGATTCATGACGCTTGGAATGAGTTACTTGAATCTCCTAGTTATGTGGCTCGAGTTGTGGGCTCAATGCCCAACAGACTTCGAGCTGTTGTGGAAGCCAAAGGAGGCTTCACCAATCAGCTGTTTCAAGCTTTGTTTCTTTCTTCTTCGTCTTTTTTTTTTTTTTACTTACAGACGTATATTTTATATAATTTCAAGGAAACGCAGTAAATGGAATGTGGACTGATTTTTGAGGCTTCATTTTGTGACGGCTAAACAGTGCTGCATCATGGGACCCGCTATTTGTCCACATGTGGCTGAACATCAGAGGTGTAAAAAATTTTGAGGTGCCGAAGTTCTCTGGAAGAATAACGTCTTTTAGACAAGGAGATGATTTTTAGTTCATTTCATTTTAACCATTCACACTATGATTTGACATTCTAATCTTTGATTTCATTTTATTATTATGTATCTTTTCTCCAGTGAAAGTCAACGGTAGTAAGTTTCAAGATATGAAGAATAACTGGAAGTTTCTAATTTGTGGAAAGCGTATTTAACAGTTAATATTTTCGACAAATCTGTAGTTATAGGACATATTAAGAAGCGAGTCAAAAATGGCATTGTGGAATGATCAGGTTGGTCTCTAAAGGGTAACGACGATAAAATAGCAAATATGAAACTATGGGTAACAACTATTGTTGATGGTGAGGAACCATAATCGATATGTCACTTTTCCGTAATTGTATTTCTGAAGTTTATCGTCAATCCTAGGACTGACACCGATACTCTGTTTTACGTAAAGAATACAACCTTCAAAATTTATTTAGCAGCGCAGAATATTAAATCACAGTTTATAGATCAGGAACCTAATCCAACTGCCTTTAATTTTATTTTCACGGATGACATTGAGACAGTAAATAACAAGAGAAATAAGAAAACTCTCAGAATCAATATAGAGAATTCAAGTATCATGTGAATTCAAAAGTTTGCTATAATAGCGATTAATTGCTTTTTACAGACCCCTTCATGCCTACGTTTTCCGTCAGACAGACAATGTTTGAAACTAGGACTAACGAGGTAAACAATTTTTCCACAAATTGTCAAATTGGAAGTCGGAGAGCCAGTTACATAAATTACGATGACAACAAACGTTTTTCAAGTAAACTGATCACAGGAGGCATCCAACGCATTTATTGTGAGTTACATGCACAGTATGTAAACTGGCAACGCCACCAACACACAATACCACTAACAAGGGAACATCCCCATCGCACCGCCCTCAGATTTAGTTATAAGTTGATACAGGGGATAGGCCTTGAAAAACTGAACACAGATCAATCGAGAAAACAGGAAGAAGTTGTGTGGAAGTATGAAAAAAATAAGCAAAATATACAAACTGAGTAGTCCATGCGCAAGATAGGCAACATCAAGGATAGGGTGAGCTCAGGAGCGCCGTGATCCCGTGGTTAGCGCACGCAGCTGCGGAACGAGAGGTCCTTCCGTCAAATTTTCCCAGGAGTGAAAAGTTTAATTTTTATTTTCAGACAATTATTATCTGTCCGTCCGTCCGTCCGATGCGAGGTAACCGCGCCGTAGTATGATGACGCTACACCTAAAAAACATCGAAAGACATGACGTCAGTCGACTATAGCGCACGGAAGAGAGAGTATTCCTGCTAATGAGGCTCCCTGGCTGGCAGTTAACTGTTCGCTACTTTGGACGAGAGTGCATTAAATACGTGCGATGCATTGCGTGGGCAATATGAATCCAGCAAATATAGCTCGTGACTCCAATAACAATGTCAATGAATATTTTCCGAACTGTAAGGCATCGGAAAGTTCCTTAAGGGATCGAACGATTGTCGAACATTTGTATGATTATTTCCTACATTTGTTGAATAACAGTACGTGTGGTGATGATTGTCTGAAAATAAAAAAAATCAAACAACTAACCCGAGGGAAGCCTTAAACCAACGACCTCTCGTTCTGCAGCTCCTCACGCTAACCACGCGACCACTGCGCTCCCGTGCTCAAGCTATCCTTGATGTTGCTTATCATGCACACGGACTACTCAGTTTGTTTGGTTTGAATATTTTTTTCATAGGTCCACACAACTTCTTCCTGTTTTTCGAATGATCTGTGTTCAGTTTTCAAGGCCTATCCACTGTGTCAACTTATAACTAAATCTGAGGAGGGTGCGATGGGGAGGTTCCCTTGTTAGCTATGAAACAACTGTAGCAAAACGGAGCATCCTCGTTATCCATGTGATGGATAAGACGACTAATTCGCAACATAAATGTCAATGTAAGCATCAGTTTCTGTTGGAACGTGCTTCCCGGACAAAATAACATACATTTCCTACGTCTTCAATGCGAATCATGTAGCAAATGTAATTTAAAGGACATAAAAATATCGAGTGAATTTACTAAAATAATTATGAACCACTTGAATTTGCATTCAACAGGCAATGTTCAGAAGTCTGGTGTAGGAGTACTGCATGCTCTAATTCGAAACAACAAAAATCAACAGAGTAACTATTATTGAACGTCATCAGGTCACTCATCGAGCATTCCTATGCAGTACTGTTACTGGTGACGTGTTATGATGCCTTTATCGTTAACTTCCTAAGAAGAAATGAAAGGCTGAGCCCCACCAAAAGACGTAAACACGAGGAAAGAGTTGCGTGAACATATTATTTTACATCTGATAAATCCAAAAGTGTGTTTTGGGCTACGAATTCTGCCCCCAGGGTGTGTGCAACACAGCTGGAATTCGTTGCCAACAACTGAGACACCTTTCGGTCACAGTGTAAGAAAATCGAGCAACAAAACTACATCACCTGTGCTACTGCATGATAACGCACTATGTTGATTTGAGAAACAAAACTATCCAGGAGATTGATAGGAAAGTCGTCTCTCAGGCACATTTGTATTGATAGGGAAGTCCTCTCTCAAGCACTTGTCCCTCTCGTCATATATTTGTAAAATTTTACCTTT
Organism: Schistocerca nitens; assembly: GCF_023898315.1. NCBI lineage: Eukaryota > Metazoa > Arthropoda > Insecta > Orthoptera > Acrididae > Schistocerca > Schistocerca nitens. Next base: position 442,760,767 of record NC_064614.1, read on the forward strand.
CCCACTCTAGATCGATCAACCGTCAAGGCAATTCATTTCTAGACGAAAATACTTTTAAAACTACTCTGGTTTATTGACATCGTTAGAACAAGTAGGTTTCTACAGGCGTAGACAAAGCAAAGCTTGACCGATTATCAGATAATTGTCCACATGGGTTTTGTGGACGAGTATACTTTTAGTAGCCGCGCGGGATTAGCCGAGCGGTCAGGGGCGCTGCAGTCATGAGCTGCGTGGCTGATCCCGGCGGAGGTTCGAGTCCTCCCTCGGGCATGGGTGTGTGTGTTTGTCCTTAGGATGATTTAGGTTAAGTAGTGTGTAAGCTTAGGTACTGATGACCTTAGCAGTTAAGTCCCATACGATTTCACACACATTTGAACATTTGAACATTAGTTCTGCTCCTGTAAATAAACTGTTATCTCGTTAGTTCACATATTTATATTGGAATAACGTATTTGTAATAAGCACATCGGATTATTATTTTCCACAGTGTTTAAGAATTCAGGTCCTGTCATAGATAAGTGATCTATATTCAACAGTCCGATAAAGAATGTGGTTTACACAGTCTATCATATGATGACAGTCGTGGTCGGATATCCACATTAAGACTACCTGGCTGAATCCGATTAGAACGATCTGGTATCGAAATGAAATTACAGAAATCGGATAATTTGAACGTCTGTATTTCAACAATGCTTCGCACATAAATTCCTATGATGGAGTAACAGGTAGCAACTGTCTAAGAAAAAGTGAGAAATATGTCTACTAGTAGCAATGTAACGTAATTATAAACCACATTTATGTGATGGAAATACTGAATCGAACAATACACATCTATTTCAGTGGTGGGAAGATACACCATATGGGATTTGCTGAGACATAATGACAATAATAATAATAATAATAATAATAATAATAATAATAATAATAATAATCGCGTGTGGCGGATAGTGGAAACCCTCCCCCATATGGGTGGTACCGAGGAAATCAAATACTAGGGGTGAACCAAATACTAACACAATCCTGAACGGCTACTCAATCCGTTGAACGCAAAATCCAGACACGTCTGAGTGAAAATCACCGTTACTCTGGTCACCGTGTTAGCTCAATGAGCTTGGCTGAAAATATTTGCTTTCAAAGGCTTCAACACCCTCTGGTCCTGTCCGGTCCTGGTATCACCCAAGCACAACCAATGAAACACAAGCAAACGTAAACTATGCAAGCAAAGTCAACTTTATCCCAGGTGGTACACAACCCGGCTGTCGACAGGCGGCAGTTGGATTTTCGGATTCTGGGGAGTCCAGGTTAGCACGACAGAGAATATCGAAGATCTCTGGTAAATTTCCCTACAAGCAAAAAACATGCATTTAAAAGTAAACATCGATACCTTGATCCAAACACGAAAACTAAATAATTTCACAAAAGAAATGGACCGACAAAAAATTCTCATCCTTGCACTTCAAGAACCACGACTAACTGACAATGAAACCGTGTATTAGGGAAACCATTGCATCTTCAAGAGCAGAATACAACAAAAGGTAACGAAAGGCGTACCAATCTTCGGCATTGCATTTCTCGAACACCGATCTATCAACTCTGCCAAAGAATTCACACCGATCGACAATCAAAAGGTTCCAATGGCTCTGAGCACTATGGAACTTAACAGTGGAGGTCATCAGTCTCCTAGAACTTAGAACTACTTATACCTAGCTAATCTAAGGACATCACACAAATTCATGCCCAAGGCTGGATTCGAACCTGCGACCGTAGCAGTCGCGCGGTTCCAGACTGAAGAGCCAAGAACCGCTCGGCCACCGCGGCTGGCCCGTCAACAAGCGACTTATGACTATGGTCATTCAGAGCCCCAGTAAAACATATACACTCATCAATGCACGTGTCCCCACCAACATCGACGGCCGGAGTGTTCGAGAGGTTCTAGGCGCTACAGTCTGGAACCGCGCGACCGCTACGGTCGCAGGTTCGCATCCTGCCTCGGGCATGGATGTGTGCGATGTCCTTAGGTTAGTTAGGTTTAACTAGTTCTAAGTTCTAGGGGACTGATGACCACAGCAGTTAAGTCCCATAGTGCTCAGAGCCATTTGAACCATTTGAACCCACCAACATCGAAAATAAGAAAAACATCGACAATGTTGAAAAATTCTGGTACACACTCGAAAATACCATGAGCAAAATTCACCAAGATGACGTGAAAATACTAATGGGAGACTTCAACTCTATTTGGGACAGAAAAAACGTGTAGAAAAATCATTGGTACAAATTCAACACACCGAAACGCTTAGACTAACGTTACACGTCTGACTGACATTTGCCAATTGAACCACAAAAGGATGTCTTCCCGCTTTAAGAAAAAAACAGTCCCCAGGTAACATGCTTAGTAACCAGGTGCAAGCTGCTTTTGTTCGCCTTTCGAGACTTGCTGAAAGCCAGATTTTTAATTCTTTTGTAGCACAGCTACAAGCAGGCAGATAAAAACTTAATAAGGGAATCGTAAGACAACGCTCGAGCAAAATTCTTCTTGCTACTTTCAGTAACTCTTAGTGTCAGAGTGAAAACCTTACGGTACTGCCAGATTCATAATGCCACTTTTGTTTTCTGCCGACATTTTTTTGTTGTTGTGAATACATAATTTTATCTATGAAAAGCCCCATTTTCATAACACTTACGAATGGTACAGGAAATGAAATAAATACAGATCTTTTCTAAGTGTAAAGTCTGTAATATCCTACTAATTCGTGTTAAAATAAGCCCAATTGTCTCACAGAAACTTAATGCTTTATTAAGATAGACTGCCGTCGTGATGTTTCTGTATTAAGCTGACTTTAGTTTGTATTAGTACAGTGAATATTTTAATTGCATTTTCCATTAGTTTACTAAACGCAACAGTAATTATCAAAGAGAAATTAATTAGCAGCAGAATTTTCTTTCACGATATCTAAAACGATATGACAATGGTAAAGTTGTTTACAAATTCTACGCCTGTAGAAACCTACTTGTTCTAACGATGTCAATAAACCAGAGTAGTTTTAAAAGTATTTTCGTCTAGAAATGAATTGCCTTGACGGTTGATCGATCTAGAGTGGGAAAGGTAAAATTTTACAAATATATGACGAGAGGGACAAGTGCTTGAGAGAGGACTTCCCTATCAATACAAATGTGCCTGAGAGACGACTTTCCTATCAATCTCCTGGATAGTTTTGTTTCTCAAATCAACATAGTGCGTTATCATGCAGTAGCACAGGTGATGTAGTTTTGTTGCTCGATTTTCTTACACTGTGACCGAAAGGTGTCTCAGTTGTTGGCAACAAATTCCAGCTGTGTTGCACACACCCTGGGGGCAGAATTCGTAGCCCAAAACACACTTTTGGATTTATCAGATGTAAAATAATATGTTCACGCAACTCTTTCCTCGTGTTTACGTCTTTTGGTGGGGCTCAGCCTTTCATTTCTTCTTAGGAAGTTAACGATAAAGGCATCATAACACGTCACCAGTAACAGTACTGCATAGGAATGCTCGATGAGTGACCTGATGACGTTCAATAATAGTTACTCTGTTGATTTTTGTTGTTTCGAATTAGAGCATGCAGTACTCCTACACCAGACTTCTGAACATTGCCTGTTGAATGCAAATTCAAGTGGTTCATAATTATTTTAGTAAATTCACTCGATATTTTTATGTCCTTTAAATTACATTTGCTACATGATTCGCATTGAAGACGTAGGAAATGTATGTTATTTGGTCCGGGAAGCACGTTCCAACAGAAACTGATGCTTACATTGACATTTATGTTGCGAATTAGTCGTCTTATCCATCACATGGATAACGAGGATGCTCCGTTTTGCTACAGTTGTTTCATAGCTAACAAGGGAACCTCCCCATCGCACCCTCCTCAGATTTAGTTATAAGTTGACACAGTGGATAGGCCTTGAAAACTGAACACAGATCATTCGAAAAACAGGAAGAAGTTCTGTGGACCTATGAAAAAAATATTCAAACCAAACAAACTGAGTAGTCCGTGTGCATGATAAGCAACATCAAGGATAGCTTGAGCACGGGAGCGCAGTGGTCGCGTGGTTAGCGTGAGGAGCTGCAGAACGAGAGGTCGTTGGTTTAAGTCTTCCCTCGGGTTAGTTGTTTGATTTTTTTTATTTTCAGACAATCATCACCACACGTACTGTTATTCAACAAATGTAGGAAATAATCATACAAATGTTCGACAATCGTTCGATCCCTTAAGGAACTTTCCGATGCCTTACAGTTCGGAAAATATTCATTGACATTGTTATTGGAGTCACGAGCTATATTTGCTGGATTCATATTGCCCACGCAATGCATCGCACGTATTTAATGCACTCTCGTCCAAAGTAGCGAACAGTTAACTGCCAGCCAGGGAGCCTCATTAGCAGGAATACTCTCTCTTCCGTGCGCTATAGTCGACTGACGTCATGTCTTTCGATGTTTTTTAGGTGTAGCGTCATCATACTACGGCGCGGTTACCTCGCATCGGACAGACGGACGGACAGATAATAATTGTCTGAAAATAAAAATTAAACTTTTCACTCCTGGGAAAATTTGACGGAAGGACCTCCCGTTCCGCAGCTGCGTGCGCTAACCACGGGATCACGGCGCTCCTGAGCTCACCCTATCCTTGATGTTGCCTATCTTGCGCATGGACTACTCAGTTTGTATATTTTGCTTATTTTTTTCATACTTCCACACAACTTCTTCCTGTTTTCTCGATTGATCTGTGTTCAGTTTTTCAAGGCCTATCCCCTGTATCAACTTATAACTAAATCTGAGGGCGGTGCGATGGGGATGTTCCCTTGTTAGTGGTATTGTGTGTTGGTGGCGTTGCCAGTTTACATACTGTGCATGTAACTCACAATAAATGCGTTGGATTCCTCCTGTGATCAGTTTACTTGAAAAACGTTTGTTGTCATCGTAATTTGTGTAACTGTCTCTCCGACTTCCAATTTGACAATTTGTGGAAAAATTGTTTACCTTCTTAGTCCTAGTTTCAAACATTGTCTGATAGAAAATGTAGGCATGAAGGAGTCTGTAAAAGCAATTAATCGCTATTATAGCTAACTTTTGAATCCACTGGACACTTGAATTCTATATATTGATTCTGAGAGTTTTGTTATTTCTCTTGTTATTTACTGTCCCAAAGTCATCCGTGAGAATAAAATTAAAGGCAGTTGGATTAGGTTCCTGATCTATAAACTGTGATTTAATATTCTGCGCTGCTAAATAAATTTTGAAGGTTGTATTCTTTACGTAAAACAGAGTATCGATGTCAGTCCTAGGATTGACGATAAACTTCAGAAATACAATCACGGAAAAGTGACATATCGATTACGGCTACTCACCATCAACAATAGTTGTTACCCATTGTTTAGTATTTGCTATTTTACCGTCGTTACCCTTTAGAGGCCAACCTGATCTTTCCACAGTGCCATTTTTACTTGCTTCTTAATATGTCCTATAACTACAGATTTGTTGAAAATATGAACTGTTAAATACGCTATTCCACAAATTAAAAACTTCCAGTTATTCTTCATATCTTGAAACTTACTACCGTTGACTTTCACTGAAGGAAAGATACGTAATAATAAAATGAAATCAAAGATTAGAATGTCGAAGCATAGTGTGAATGGTTAAAATGAAATGAACTAAAAATCATCTTCTTGTCTAAAACACTTTACTCTTCCAGAGAACTTCGGTACCTCTCAAAATTTTTTCAGCTCTGATGTTTAGCCACATGTGGAAAAATAGCGGGTCTCATGATGCAGCACTGTTTAGCCGTCACAAAATAAAGCCTCAAAAATCAGTAAATAAAACTATTCTTGAACAGTTGCTCCGAATCGCATATACCAACCGCCCTTTCCTGCGACAACTACTCAAAGTCTATTGGGTATTTGATTTTGTTCTGCTTTTTCGGGCCTCCTTACCTCTCCTTCTAGCCCAACCTTTGTTCTGCAATTACGTCTTCATCGGGGAGCTTCTCCTCAACATTTTTATTTTGTGCTGAACTGTTTTGTACCCTTCTTGCATACACACGTGTGTCACGTATTTTATAGAGACTGAATGAATATATAAGGTGAGTATTTCTTCTCTTATCAAATTAAATATTACATATCTTGCTGTGAATTAATTTGTTTGTCCCCATTCCACTTATTGCGTTTCCTTGAAATTATATAAAACATAAGTCTGTAAAAAAAAATCGCGTATAGCCTCCTTTGGCTTCCACAACAGCTGGAAGTCTGTTGGGCATTGAGCCCACAACTCGAGCCACAGAACTAGGAGATTCAAGTAACTCATTCCAAGCTTCATGAATTTGCTGATTTGTCGTGCGTTGACAAATGGGTGGTTCTCACTGAAACGGCGTATCTGCTGATCCTGAGCTTGCGTTGTTTTGCGGCGACGGCCATGAGGCCTCCCATTCAAGTTACCACTCTCTTCCTTTCGTCTGATCCACCTGGCTACCGTCGACTTGTGAAGACCCATAGTTCTCGCTATGTCGGCATTTGAAGATCCCTCTGCATGGAGTATTATAGCGCCCTTGTCTGCCTCAGCCAGATGGGCCATTTAGCGTTGACTGAATGATTCGTCGCGGTTAATATTGGCTGCGGAAACAGCGCTGGCAGGAAACAGACTGCCTCCTCCAAGATGGCAGCCGCAACGCAGTGGCCAAGTATGTGTAACACGGAAATCGATGGCATAAAAGACAGATCGCAAGCCCGTGCCCGTGTCATTACATAGTGGAGCAACTTAGAATCTCTAATTTTTCTCAGAAGTGACTGGTCCACTCTTGTCATGTCTTATCCTGATAAATATTACATGAAATGAAATGTTTACGTTTTGCATATGCGGCAGGCCTGAGGCAAGAAACATTTCTGAAATATCTGAGGCAACCTGAAGAACACTTCGTGAATATTATCTGTAGAAGGTTGCCTTATAAGAAGGAAAACGTGTTTATCCCCGCTCGCCGTGTTTCCAGGTGGCGCAGTTTACTCGGAGGCATACATAATTCTCGCCGGGCGTAAGAAGCGACTCGACGAGCGAGGGGAACTCGCCAAATGTCATAGGCCGATTGTCCCGAAACTTTGCTCAGTGAAGGAGAGGACAAAATAAGCGAACATGTGTTTCGGCTTATCTGCAGACACTCGACCGTTTCCGAGAAAACGACGGTCAAAGTTATCAACGCGCTGTTGCTCTAGTGTAGATACCTTCTGCAGCCGAGAACGCAATTGAAGCGGTGGCTACCGTCGTTCCTTCTTAACACTGATTCCCGTGTTCGATACCATATTGGGTTTTTTAATTATTTTATTTTCCTGCCTCTCTATCAGAATTATCTACGAATGTTTTTTTCTAAGTTATGTTGAAATAATGTTGTCATTATTCGCCAATTAAATTATGTGTAATTAATGAATTAAAAAGTAATAAACGAATGAGACAAGCTGATCTAACATCATCTGGGCTGCCTCATGTATCGTTATAACCAAATATTTTATAAATGTTAATCTACATTCAGATCCGATGATGGCACCTTTAGTGTGTTGAAACCGGTTATCCAGTAAACAATATTTAAGCGATCTTGGCTTCTGAATTATTTCTACAACAGAGTGATCGCCCCACTACGCACTGTGTGTTCCCTTTTTAACTTATTTCTTTACACAGTAAATTAACTGACGAATAACGACAACAGTGTTTCAACATAAATTGGAATAAACATTCGTAGATAATTCAGAGAGTGAGGGGAAAAAAAAGGAAAAACCGGGTTTCGAACTCGCAGCGCAAAGTTCAGAAATCGCTATGGTAGCCGCAGAGCCACCGCTCCAGTTGAATGCTTACCCGCTAAGAGGTGTCTACACTATAGTAACAGCGCATTGAAAACTTTGACCGTCGTTTTCTCAGAAGCGGTAGAGTGTAAGCAGATAAGCCGAGACACGTGTACGCTTATTTTGTCCCCGCCTTCACTGAGCGGAGTTTGAGCAAGATCGGGGTATTTCCTCGGGAACACAGGAAGAAACCATAGTAATAATGTAATTCAAGGCTCGCAAGAAAAGATTTAAGTGGTCCTTTTTCCCGCACACTGTTAATGAGTGGGACGGTAGAGAAATAACCCTAACCTTCTGCCAGGCACGTAAGTCCGGATTGCCAAGAAATCCTGTTGATGTAGTCATGTAGATGTAACGACGAAATTATGTTTTAATTACGACATGTGACTTTCATTTGATTTAAACATCGAAGTTGTTTGCTGTTTCAAAATGGTTCACATGCCTCTGAGCACTATGGGACTCAACTGCTGTGGTCATAAGTCCCCTAGAACATAGAACCACTTAAACCTAACTAACCTAAGGACATCACACACATCCATGCCCCAGGCAGGATTCGAACCAGCACCCGTAGCAGTCGCACGGTTCCGGACTGCGCGCCTAGAACCGCGAGACCACCGCGGCCGGCTCGTTTGTTGTTTATTTACTTTTTGTTCAATAGTTTCAGGCATATACAAACACCTAGGCGCGTTAAATTGATATTGAAATAAAGTGTCATGCGTGGACCAATAACAATAAATTCCCACCTACTTGTTATAGTACTGCAGTATCTGCCAGCGTCTTCAGAAGTGGATATCGCATACGAAGTTCCTAGGGTGTTTGTAATGGATATTGCAGACGACTTCGACAAAGTTTGAATGTAGCTTCGTAAAAGTTCCGTGAGCAAACGATCTGAGTTGCTGGCGAATACAGTTTATCCTCACTAGACAGTATATATTATCATTATACATGAGGTGAGTAGGGTTTCGCCGCGTTGCGGTGGCCGAGCGGTTCCAGGCGCTTCAGTGACGAACCGCACGGCTGCTTCAGTCGCAGGTTGGAATTCTACCTCGGGCATAGATGTCTGTGATGCCCTTAGGCTAGCTAGGTTTAAGTAGTTCTAGGTCTAGGGGCTGATGACCTAAGCAGTTAGGTCGCATAGTTCTTGAAGCCATTTTTTGACCTTCCGCGTAAATTTTCTTTACATAAACCGTCGTATCTTTTGATTGCGTTGACATAGAAGCTCACTTTTTTACACCAGCATGGGACCGGTTACAGCAAGAAGTGCGATACATTTCCGCTTATTATGTCCACCCGTTCTGGAGGTAAACGGGTTTTAAGGGTTGGGTAGACCGATAGACGGTCAAGAAAGTGAGACTAGTAGGGTTCCGTTTTTACCGGTTTAGGTGACGAAATCCTAACAACGAAAACACTGAAGATGAGGGCCGCATAAATAACACCCGCTACTCTTTATTCGAAATGTTCTAGTTGCTGTCGATACATAAGCATATTAGTCGTAGCTACGTTTTCGATCCAAATCACGTTTACAGGAATGCAAATAGAATGTATTTGCCTATACACGTGGTAATTCACATCCCAGTATTAATGCCACCGCGTTTTAGAAGTACGAACATTCTCATTGCTAGCTAGCTTAAGAAACACTTCTGCTAATGAACGTTTTCTGGCTGTGGCGAGTCTAGTGGAGAATTCGAAACAATGCAGAATACGTTTGGCAGCTATGTAGCCGTTTATTTCCTGGGGTGGTGCAGAATTATCCTACAAAATTTACTCTCTAATAACAGTAATTTGTTATTTCGATAAACATCCCGAATGATTGTCACATAAGCGGTGACATAAAGGAAGAAAATTCATGTTTTTGAGTCCAGAAAGCTCTATGCAACAGAAACTGCAGATTTTCATTTCGAAATTGCCTGCTTGTTCATGTCTAGGGTAATAATAGAGGGCTGTTTGCCTAGGTTGTCTGCTAGCATAGTGAAAGGAAGGTCTGGTTTGTTTTCGGTTCTAATCTCTATGGAGGCAGGTAGAATATCAGTAAAGCAATTTTAAGAAATTCTCGCGCACCCAATACGTTTTATCGCTACCTTTATTCTGTACTGGCGCCCTGTGCATGTCAATATGACACTCTTGTAGAATTTCATACATGTTACTGCCTACTTTTTCCGCTTCTGTCAATAATGGAATTGACTTAAGCGTGGCACTGAATGATTTTTAACTGAATTTCGTTATGAATCTTCACGCATTGCTAAATTTGCACACTTTCATGGTAGGTCAGCAACGGTAATCCAGTATGACTGGTCTGAACGTTGACACAGACCGTTTCGCGGCCGAATGCGGATAATATTTTGCTACTTCGTAACGATCTGGGGTTCTTTGTCTTACTGAAACAGTTAAGTCATCTCGATAAGTTGAAATTCATTTTTATTTGTCCAGTTCATACCAATTAGCGTTTGTTCTTTCAGTTCTGTCTTATATTTACGTGTTGTATTTAACACACTAATCAGCATTAATATAGTCTTACAAATTATGGAATACAGTCTAAAAAAGTTCAGATAGTTTGTCAATTTCACGCCTGCGCATAGTATGTTGGTAGCACTTCGTCGCCTTGCCTGTTATGCTGTGTAGCAGACTTTAAAGCCGTGCGGATCAGCATAACGAAAAGGCGAGGGGTCTCGCTCGTTTTGTCCACGACTGTACATCCTACGAAAATGTTTTGAAGAACAAATTCCTTCCTGCACTGCAACAAAAACGTCCGGGAAGGGCTACGCGTGTGCTGTTTCACCAAGACAAAGCACCCGCACATCGAGCTAACGTAACGCAACAGTTTCTTCGTGATAACAACTTTGAAGTGATTCCTCATGCTCCCTACTCACCTGACCTGGCTCCTAGTGACTTTTGGCTTTTTCCAAGAATGAAAGACACTCTCCGTGGCCGCACATTCACCAGCCGTGCTGCTATTGCCTCAGCGATTTTCCAGTGGTCAAAACAGCCTCCTAAAGAAGCCTTCGCCGCTGCCATGGAATCATGGCGTCAGCGTTGTGAAAAATGTGTACGTCTGCAGAGCGATTACGTCGAGAAGTAACGCCAGTTTCATCGATTTCGGGTGAGTAGTAAATTAGAAAAAAAAATCGGAGGCCTTAGAACTTGAATGCACCTTGTACTACGAAACTATATATGATTGTTAAGTGAGAACTGATTCTATGTAAGACATTTTGTCTGGGCGGATTTTGTTCTCGTACTGGTCGGTAGAGAAAGAAAAGTTTCTGAATCGATGTATGTAATGTGAATGTATAAATGCTATAAAAAGGAGAGAGAGATAATCCTTGTGGACAATCACGATATTGTATAAGCAAAGGTAAATACAAGTTATTCAAAACAAATATCTCTAAAGTGTATCGTCTTCTGATTTCTAAAGACTGAAAATTGTGGTGTTTAATCCAAACCTGTCCTGAATAACAGCGAAGAACATTTATGTCATCATATATTTTCTTCGTTTGACCACGGTTGTGATTCGCATGTTACTTTTTGTTTCGCGACGTGTTAAGAATATTTTCATTATACGCGAAAAAGTGCACACAGCTTTAATCGAACCTTCATCTTTCGGAAGTGATAGCTCTTAATCAGTACAATTACGCGAATGCCGTCTGGGTCGCGACCGTGATCACAAAAGTGTTTCCTGGACCTGATTTTTATAAATGTGTGGACTTGAAAGCGAACAGCATTGCACCATCGCTGGCTCGCAACAATTGAAAGAAAACAAAACAGGGACTGAACAGCTTTGAATTTTGACGCCGTCACGTTACGAAATCTGAACGACGTAAGTTAGGTAATTAAATATTAACAGGAAGAGAATTATTAAATTTTAAAGATTAAATCATAGCAAGAATTTAAAGCAGTTTAGCATCATTCCGTTTCTTTGCATTAGTACTTGAGTATCAGATACCATCATATCCACTTAAAAGACAGTGCGTAAATAAAATTGAAACTTTTTATGATTATTATTATAGCAATTCACCTACCTCTGTGCGTTTGCACTACTATCTCTTACCTGTAGCAGCACTGTAACGTTCCGGTGTCGTTCGTCACATACGGGGTGACAATAATTAAATTTCCACTTTCAAAGTGCTGTAGAAAGAAAACTAATGATCAGAGTGACGTCAAATTTGGACAGCATATTACTGATGGAGGGGGAACCGTAACTGAACAAAAAAATTAAATGAAAATTTTCCTTTGTTTCAGATTGTTGCTAATTTTTTCCGGTAACGTTGTAAGTAGGTTGTTTCGGTTTTTATGTTGGTAACGCCACGAACCGCTCTGTATGAAAATCACCGACTGTGCTGTGTGCAGTCTGTGACTGGTTGGCATTGTTGGAATATTCGCTATTGTAGTGTTGGATGTGAACAGCGCGTAGCGTTGGACAGTTTGAGGTGATCCGCCAGCAGTGGTGGATGTGGGGAGAGAGATGCCAGAGTTTTGAGAGGTTACTATAACGTGTGTCCGCCATAAAAAGGAAATTTGTAAAGATGGAGGTCATATATATATATATATATATATATATACTCCTGGAAATGGAAAAAAGAACACATTGACACCGGTGTGTCAGACCCACCATACTTGCTCCGGACACTGCGAGAGAGCTGTACAAGCAATGATCACACGCACGGCACAGCGGACACACCAGGAACCGCGGTGTTGGCCGTCGAATGGTGCTAGCTGCGCAGCATTTGTGCACCGCCGCCGTCAGTGTCAGCCAGTTTGCCGTGGCATACGGAGCTCCATCGCAGTCTTTAACACTGGTAGCATGCCGCGACAGCGTGGACGTGAACCGTATGTGCAGTTGACGGACTTTGAGCGAGGGCGTATAGTGGGCATGCGGGAGGCCAGGTGGACGTACCGCCGAATTGCTCAACACGTGGGGCGTGAGGTCTCCACAGTACATCGATGTCGTCGCCAGTGGTCGGCGGAAGGTGCACGTGCCCGTCGACCTGGGACCGGACCGCAGCGACGCACGGGTGCACGCCAAGACCGTAGGATCCTACGCAGTGCCGTAGGGGACCGCACCGCCACTTCCCAGCAAATTAGGGACACTGTTGCTCCTGGGGTATCGGCGAGGACCATTCGCAACCGTCTCCATGAAGCTGGGCTACGGTCCCGCACACCGTTAGGCCGTCTTCCGCTCACGCCCCAACATCGTGCAGCCCGCCTCCAGTGGTGTCGCGACAGGCGTGAATGGAGGGACGAATGGAGACGTGTCGTCTTCAGCGATGAGAGTCGCTTCTGCCTTGGTGCCAATGATGGTCGTATGCGTGTTTGGCGCCGTGCAGGTGAGCGCCACAATCAGGACTGCATACGACCGAGGCACACAGGGCCAACACCCGGCATCATGGTGTGGGGAGCGATCTCCTACACTGGCCGTACACCACTGGTGATCGTCGAGGGGACACTGAATAGTGCACGGTACATCCAAACCGTCATCGAACCCATCGTTCTACCATTCCTAGACCGGCAAGGGAACTTGCTGTTCCAACAGGACAATGCACGTCCGCATGTATCCCGTGCCACCCAACGTGCTCTAGAAGGTGTAAGTCAACTACCCTGGCCAGCAAGATCTCCGGATCTGTCCCCCATTGAGCATGTTTGGGACTGGATGAAGCGTCGTCTTATGCGGTCTGCACGTCCAGCACGAACGCTGGTCCAACTGAGGCGCCAGGTGGAAATGGCATGGCAAGCCGTTCCACAGGACTACATCCAGTATCTCTACGATCGTCTCCATGGGAGAATAGCAGCCTGAATTGCTGCGAAAGGTGGATATACACTGTACTAGTGCCGACATTGTGCATGCTCTGTTGCCTGTGTCTATGTGCCTGTGGTTCTGTCAGTGTGATCATGTGATGTATCTGACCCCAGGAATGTCAATAAAGTTTCCCCTTCCTGGGACAATGAATTCACGGTGTTCTTATTTCAATTTCCAGGAGTATATATATATATATATATATATATATATATATATATATATATATATATATATATATATATATATATATATATATATAACATTATTAAGGTAAATAGATGGTTTGTTCTCTATCAAAATCTTTCATTTGCTAACTATGCCTATCAGTAGTTAGTGCCTTCAGTAGTTAGAATCTTTTATTTAGCTGGCAGTACTGGCGCTCTCTGTATTGCAGTAGTTCGAATAACGAAGATTTTTGTGAGGTAAGTGATTCATGAAAGGTATAGGTTGTTGTCAGTCAGGGTAGGGATTATTGAAAGTCAGACTGCGTTGCGCTAGAAATATTGTGTGTCAGTTTAGTGATGATCAGAACAAGTAAAGGGAGAAATGTTCGAGTACGTTCAGTTTCGCTCAGCTGTTTGAAACTTAAATAACGTAAGAGGTTTTCAAGCACTGTCTTTTTTAATTTTTTATAATGGGATGTTTCAACGTTACCCCCTGCGTCTCATCGTAAATGGGGATGGTTACAGATGACATATGGATACGACGGTTATGGTTTGAGCTGCACATTACACCATCCGTATTGTTCAATGTATTTGACTGGGCTAGTCAACAGTTGCGGCATTGTTACGTAAGCGCGTCTACAACGACAGGTGATTTTGTATGCATAGCAGTATAGGACGTTCCATAGGATTTTATGCTCGCAGGCATGTCCAACGTTCGGCCAGTTCCCCGTTCACTGCATGTTTGCATGCTCGACCTCTCCTGCAATTCTGTGACCGTATGTTAGACATATGTTCCACACTGCACTTGAAAAGAACCTGTCTTTTCGAATTTTGTTAACATTTTCTCCAGGCCATTAGCAGATGTCGACCCAGTGCATTTTTCGCATCCTTGCGTGTCAGGAACTTCTGCAGTGGTATTGGTACGTAGTCACCGGTCTTGTTACAGAGATTTACGAACAGCGCGCAATCCTTAACGGAGACATTCATGGGCGTCTCGGACGCCATAGAAGGTGGAACGTTATACCGATAAGTGGGCTCACACTTTGTAAATTTGACTTGTTCAAATCACTGAAATAACACACACAACCCTCTGAACCAGTGAACTTTCGATTCTTTTCCCCAACTCCTTCTTGGTGCTTCATTTTTTGTGAGGCGTGTATATTTGGTCTCCACAAAATAGTTTGTGGTATGACCTGGCCTGAGGAGTCTTGCTTTATGCTGCCGCAATGTGCCAATGTGCCCTCGTCAGGAAGTGAAAACGGCTTACTATTCTTGGCACATACCGCTGAGCATTCAGCTTCCCTTCAACAAATTACTAAATTACGTATCCAGTAGCTCACCACACCTTGATTTTAGGATTTGGACAAAACTGGGTATAGGGAATTGCTGCTTCCTGCCACCTTTGGCCAGGTCGTCTATGAATAGGTTGGCGTCTATGTGACCGCCGCAAACCTAAGCAAGATTCATCGCTGACCGCCAGAGAATGCGACTCGACGATCAAGCTGACTCTGGCCACACACCATGCAAGTCATTGTCAGCTGCAGTATGCTGTCAGCGGCAACTTGAGATCTCAACGCGGCTTCTAATCTCTGCGAGTAACCTGTACCTAGATTTAATCTTTTGTAATGTGTCTACTCGTCAGAGCCGTTCGAACAATATTACGGTCTTTTTTTGCCCTAGCCTTTCTGGAAGGAAGCGTGCCTAAACTTCTTACCTCGTTGTTGTCCTGAGTTTATCAAGTCACCACTCGTTCTCTAGGCATTGCGGTACAGCTAACTGTCTGTGATGTCTGTAGTTATGAGACTCCCGTGTCCTTCATACCAAACATTCGACTTTTCTCAGAGCATGAAATACAAAGCTGGTGTAAATCCACCTAATTAGTCCCAGTAACGTCACATATACTGAATTGAAAATACTGAAAATTTTCTTCAACGTATTCAACAGGCACAGAAATACTGGAGTGTCACTTCGGTAGCCTTCGATCAAAGTATTCATAGTGTGACACTTCCCCCTTCCAGCGTGACAACGCAACGTGCCACACAGCTCATACTGCACGTAAGTGGTTCGATGAACGCCTGGGTCAGTTTACTGTACTCATCTGGCCATCAAACTCCCCGGATTTAAACCCAATCGAGAATCATTGGGATTACTTCGAGCGAGTTCTTCACACTACGAATCCTCTTGAACCGAGAAACTTAGCACAGCGGGGCACCGCACTTGAGTCGGCATAACTCCACATCCCTTTTGGCACGTTTCAGAACATCATTGATCCTCTTCTTGCAAGTCTCGCAGCGGTCTGCCCTGCAAAAATTGTTTCTTCAGGCTTTTGATAAATGGTCATACTGGGTAGTGCAATTAACTTTGAACCTTGCTGTTGTCTGATACAATAATAGCCACACCGCTCAAAGGCAGACAGCGGTTATTTACTTATAAACAACGCATACCGTGTGTCGTTCAAACGAGTGAGTGTATCCCTGACACGACTGAGAGACAGAGAGAATTGGTTGTCTCGTTATTGCGTCAGCTTCTTCACAGAGCAGTCATTTTTGGAACATAAGCTGAGTTTTGTTCCCAAGCAATTTTGTTTTGTTTTGACTCATGATATTTTAAAAGTACAATGAAACAGTGATAGTTTTTCAGGACATTTATGTTTCTTAACTTTTTTGTCTTTTTTCTTTTAAAATAACTTCGGAGTCTGTTTTTAAAGTTTCATGAACGATTTTTCGAGACAACTGCAATATCCCAACGTATTGAAATTAAGCTTGCAGCCACAGCCCTGATAGCTTTCAAGTTGGGATTATGCCTACCAGGGGACGGTATAAATGATTCTGCCTGTCTCCATTCTTCGTGTAACGATTGTAGAGACTAGGCGTAATTTCGGTGGATTAAGATGGAGTACTTTTTATTTCGAATTAGACCGCTGAGTTGCATCACGACACGATGTAAACACGTGTTCGTGTACTATTACAGGCAGCCCCATCATGGTGATTTACTTGCGGCGTGTCTTAGCTGTGTACGTTTTACAGTAGTTGTCACAAGATAAAGTGTAGCTGGCCGTGTCAGAGAACAGGTGGCTTATTTTTTGTTTTGTTTTTTTGTTTATTTCATATAGGTTATAGGCGTTTTCGGGTCATAAATATTTATCTCACGTTCATGACACTAAAACTTAAGCGGCTAGCTTGCATATGTAAGCGTTAGCAGATATTTCTTGGGCGAACATATGAGTACACACACCTGCAACTGGCGGTAAGGAACCGGTATGAGGTCCCGTACTCGTCGAAGTTTCCACGCAAGAATGTAGTTCAAGATACGGATCGTGAAGGTTTGTCTCCGCGTATGTCAAACACATACGACGTAATTCAAGCAAAGAAATAAAATTTGTTCTGTGACAATGCTTGTTCTCATGTCGCTGACAACGCATCCGAATGCAGTCTGCTTTGAGCATGCATGTGTATTTTCAAAAACTCTGTTTCAGCCCAAATACCAACTATTACAGGATCCGAGGATGCTGCCGCTGCTGCGGGTCCCGATGGGCTGGGACACGTCTCTGTTGCAGACCTCAACAGACTGGAGAACGTCACAATCTACTGATGAGCAAAGAAGAAAAACCGTTATAAGCGATTATAGAAGCACAAAGAACCTCACACGGCCCTAAACATAGACATTAAGCAAGGGATACTTACTCTTCCGTGGCTTCTTCGTATTCCGTTGCTGCTGCGACTGGACAACGCTTGACGATCTCGATTGGTGCTTCATTCGAGGTGACTGATTGCATCTGAGGCTGCAGAGCTGCTGGGCCCGCCTTATATCCCTGTTGTGATCGGATGCTGCGTCCCTATTGGCTACTACCAATTCCAAGCGCCTCTGGCGGTTTAATTGTGAACTATAAGAGTTGTTTGATCCTCTGAATCGGAGGCAGATGTCTCTTGTGAGGTGGAAAACTGACTGTGAATTTCAGAAATGGCAGGCAGTTATAACAGTAGCATTCGTCCGCCTGACTTACAGAATGCAGCTTGGCACCATTCTGCTTCACAGCCATTATATGATGAGCAATATTCCTCTTCTTCTTCAAGTACTCAGCCAATATAACTCCTTTCCATTCTGCATGTAGGAGGATATGGGTGCTGTCCTCGGCTGTATACTGACAGACAACATGGCTGTTAAACTCCTCCCAGTCGGACACCAATAGCTCTTCGATAGAACACATCCGCACAGCCACGAGGATGGGTTGGTGGATGGGGACTGGATGGGGATGAGTAGTTGATCTTTGATGGTATATATCGCATATACAAATGTGCTTCCACTGAAGCGAATTGGCCGCCTCTTCCGTTTTGGGAATATCTCGACAGTTTGGGCATGCGCATGAGCATGTGTCGGTTACGGCATGCATCTAGGCTCCGTCCCACTGAATTGTTGCACTCTGCTGAACTGAATTCTTCTGCTTCTTTCTCCTACACACTTCCATTATCATAGTCTTCCATTCCTCAAGTAGTGAACTGAGGCTACAGTCCTCCTTCGAATGTGTACATATATCACAGCTATTGATAGCTGCTCTATCCTTCACATTCATCTCGATGATCGAACACATCATGATGGTTCCACAACGAGAGCTCAGCAAAGACTGAACGTGTCCAACCAATTCTGGTAACGTGAGTGGAGAAAAAAAATCCCTCCAGAAGTTGTATTTCCCGCCAATTCCCAGGCGGGATTGGGGGGGAGGGGGTGACGTGGGGGGGGGGGGCAATCAGCACAACCCTCGGACAAAAAAATTCCCACGAATATTCAAAATTCCCGCCAAACTTCGAAGTTCTAGCCAAAATTCGAAAATCTCACCAGTATGGTTAGGAATGCTTCTTCGTCTACCACCAATTTTGAGGATCTCACTCGTGATATAATCTTTTACAGGTGCTTTACAATTCTTGAGTTGTTTCAGAGCTGTTTCCGTTTCTTTTTTATCAACAGATTTCAGTTCTTCCTACTCTACTTTCGTAACTAGTCTTCGTGATTTAATATGCAGCTTTAGGTTTGTCAGTGATTGACTATAGTCTCTTTCACTAACATCGTCCCTTAGGCCATTCAGAATGTTGTAGATAATAAACTACACTTTTGACTGACTGGAACGAGTGACTCGCAAGTTTACGTAGATTTTGATGGTCTTCTCCATCAGTCTTCCGTTCTGCTTTCAGTGATCTCTTATCTCTTCTGATCACCTTCTTTATGTTTTTGTTGAGGTTTCTGTATTTGAGCTCCTCTCTGTCACTGTTTCGCCTTCTTCCTGTACGTTGTTTCGTTTCGCTTTGAATCTCGGATTATTCTGTTTTTGAAGTGTACTGATTTTCGTTACTGCTGTTCGAATACTGCTGGTAATCTCTCGAATCGAGTCGAATGTTGACATGGATCCTGGCTCTAACTACACTACTGGCCATTAAAATTGCTACACCACGAAGATGACATGCTACAGACGCGAAATTTAACCGACAGGAGGAAGATGCTGTGATATGCTAATGATTAGCTTTTCAGAGCGTTCACACAAGGTTGGAGACGCTGGCGACACCTACAACGTGCCGACATGAGGAAAGTTTCCAACCCATTACTCATACTCAAACAACAGTTGACCGGCGTTGTCTGGTGAAACGTTGTTGTGATGCCTCGTGTAAGGACGAAAAATGCGTACCATCACGTTCCCGACTTTGATCAAGGTCCGATTGTAGCCTATCACGATTGCGGTTTATCGTATCGCGACATTTCTGCTCGCGTTGGTCGAGATCCAATGACTGTTAGCAGAATATGGAATCGGTAGGTTCAGGAGGGTAATACGGAACGCCGTGCTGGATCCCAACGGCCTCGTATCACTAGCAGTCGAGATGACAGGCATCTTACCCTCATGGCTGTAACGGATCGTGCAGCCACACCTCGGTCCCAGAGTCAACAGATGGGAACGTTTGCAAGACAACAACCATCTGCACGAACAGTTCGATGACGTTTGCAGCAGCATGGACTAGCGGCCCAAAGACCATGGCTGCGGTTACCCTTGACGCGGCATCACAGACAGGAGCGTCTGTGATGGTGTACTCAACGACGAACCTGGGTGCGCGAATGGCAAAACGTCATTGTTTCGGATGAATCCAGATTCTGTTTACAGCATCATGATGGTCGCATCCGTGTTTGGCGACATCGCGGTGAACGCACATTGGAAGCGTGTATTCGTCATCACCATACTGGCGTATCACCCGGCGTGATGGTATGGGGTGCCATTGGTTACACGTCTCAGTCACCTCTTGTTGACATTGACGGCACTTGGAACAGTGGACGTTACATTTCAGGTGCGTTACAACCCGTGGCTCTACCCTTCATTCGATCCCTGCGAAACCCTACATTTCACCAGGATAATGCACGACCGCATGTTGCAGGTCCTGTACGGGCCTTTCTGGATAATGTTCGACTGCTGCCCTGGCCAGCATATTCTCCTGATCTCTCACCAATTGAAAATGTATGGTCAATGGTGGCCGAGCAACTGGCTCGTCACAATACGGCAGGCACTAGTCTTGATGAACTGTGGTATCGTGTTGAAGCTGCATAGGCAACTGTGCATGTACACGCCATCCAAGCTCTGTTTGACTCAATGACCAGGCGTATCAAGGCCTTTATTACGGCCAGAGGTGTTTGTTCTCGGTACTGATTTCTCAGGATCTATGCACCCAAATCGCGTGAAAATGTAATCACATGTCAGTTCTAGTATAATATATTTGTCCAATGAGTACTCGTTTATCATCTGCATTTCTTCTTGGTGTAGCAATTTTAATGGTCAGTAGTGTAGTCTATGATTGGTATTTGTGTTGGAACGATTTATGTCTGTTGCAACTGAGCACATACAATTCTTCGATGTAACAATTTAATCGATTTCATTCTTAACTGTGCCGTCAGTACTTTTCCAGGTCCATTTCTTTTTCGAATTTTTCTTGTAAATGTATTCATACAGATGAGCGTTCTTTGTTGAGGAAATTCATCATCATTTGTCCTCTCTGGTTTCGAGCTGGAAGTCAAAAATTTCTGATGAAGTGATGGTATTCTGTAGATCGCGCTCCAATCTTGTCAGTAAAGTGGCTAAGTATTAACGAAAATGTGGTGGTGTCTGAATCCTTCGTTTTGTCACATGTCCGTAACACTGTTTTAATTCTTCATCGGTTGAGATGCAAGTAGGTGTGTAGGTAAAAATAATTTAAAGACTAATCTCAGCATTCAGTTCGAGGATCAATTGGATCAGTTTAAAATGAACATGCCCTTGGTAATAAAGTGTTCCCTCCTGCTGTGAATTAACAGAGATACGCCACCAAAATGCGAATTTACATCCGAGTTATTCTGAAATAGGAGGTGCCCAAACTTGAGGATTGTCGTCGCTTCGCCTTTGAGCCTAGTCTCACTCGTTCCAAGTATTTTCCGTTAGATGCGCAAGTCTTGTTCAAAACAGTCGAGATGTTCGTCAAGTGTCACGGTGTCAATACCATATGCTGCAGCATAAAAAGTTTTTCTCAAGTTTTTTATCTATTTCCTTTGTGTTTATTTCGTTGTTTAATTTGATTAGTCGATTTTTCCCTTACCTTCCCAAGAATCCATTGTATAGACTGACTTTTCAGTGAAATCTTCCGAACCACCAGGTGTAATTGCCTCGGATGCGGTTGTGTTAAAGTTCGACATTTTCTTTCAGGGCTTTGGAACATATTTTCTCATGCTGTACGAATTTGAATTCAGGCAGGTGGAAGGTTCTACATTAATTGACTGAGATTTGGATGGATATGGGTTATAGGACATGTTCCTCTCAGGATATAGAGGTAAGGAAGACAAGTACTCCTGCTTCATTTGTTGCATTTTTACATTTTGCATTTGATTCCTTCCACATCAAGCATACTTTGGTAAAAGAAGTTATCTATATTTAAATCGTCGTAAGACTAATTAACAATGGCCCTGAACACTATTTCAGAAATATCTGACATACCCCTCTTGTTCTACTGAAAGTACAGTCAAAACTAAAACATCGAATAACAAACAAAGGTAGTAATGGTGGGGATGCTGGACGTATTACACACTGGAACGGTGTGCGTTAATGTGATAGACGTACGTATTATATAAGTTTTGAAGCTTGTGGGGTCGTGTTAAAGCCTTTTTGTTTGTGATATATTTTCACTTAAGCTACCTCCACGAATTATGGACCTTGTCCCTCCATCCCTCTACCATACGGATAGTCGTACTGCAGGTACCACCACGTCGGAAGGGCATCTGTGGAGAAGCCCGACAAACATATGGTACCTGAAGAAGGGCAGCAGCCTTTTCAGTACCTGCTTGTGTAACAATCTCTATGACTGATTGAGTGGCCTGGCATAGTAACGTTGGCCACTGTGGTACTGCTATGTTGGTAACGAAAACGGCTGAAATTAAGAAGAAATACAGCCTTTATCTTTCCCTATAATATCTACTGCATGACCTAATTATGATGGCATCTTCTTTGTTGAAATACGCCAGGAGTTAAATAGCCGTCCTGGAATCCCATAACCTGTTACGTTGATTAAGGAATTTGAAAAGAGAACCGGACAAGGTTGAAGTTACATATAGTGGGAATTAGGTAAGTGCAATGCCAGGGAAAACAACTCTTTTAGGAATGCAGAAAGTTGCTATGAACATCACAGTCAAGACATTAACACAAACACAAAAGTTACAAAGCTAATATTCACTAAAGGAATACAAGTTCATATGTCTAATAACTCCACAAATTATGAAGAGATTGAAAGAGTGTATGACGAGATAAAACAAATTATTTAGGTCGTGAAAGGAGATGAAGTTTTACTTTTGGTGGGGAGTAGAATTCGATGGTAAAAAGGAAAAGTAGTAGGATAACATTTAATAAATGCTTGTACTTCGTTTCAGAATTATGAAAGAAGATTGTATTTGTGGAAGAGAACTGGAGATGCCAGAAGATTTCAAATAGATCGTGTAATTGTAAGACAGAGATTAAGGAAGCAGAATTTAAATTGTGACCGCAGATTATAAGTGTAGAACGCGCGTAACGGTAAGAATTTAAGGAGAAGGGACGAGCATAAACTGAACTGAAAACTGGTTGTGGAGAATTTCATAGGAAGCATTAGGCAATGACTGGGAGCAACAGGGGAAAGAAATATATTAGCGTTGCATACACGGATCAGTAGCTTTGAGAAATGAAATAGTGAAGGCAGCAGACGATCAAATATAGAAAAAGACAAGGGTTAGTGGAAATCTTTGGATGTCAGAAGATATATTGAATGTAACTTCTGAAAGGAAGATAAGTAAAAATACAACAAATGCAGCAGGAAAAAGGGAACACATACATCTAAAAATGTAATTGACACAAAGTGCAAAACGACTGAGCTAGAGAGCAAATGGAAGGCTGCCTTAACGTGCGAGACTGGGGGAAAGATAGATGTTTCCTTTAGGCCAATTAAAGGAATATTTGGAGACAAGAGAATTATTGATGGAACAATGGGAGGACTGATAGAAACCAAACTCGGAGAAAATCAGTTTGGCTTCCACAGACATTTGCAAATCAAGGCAATGCAGGCCCTCCGACTTACCTTAGAAGATAGTTTTAAGAAAGATATACCTATACTTAGAGCTTTTCTTGATTTACAAAACGTCACTGCATCTCTAAAGACTTTGACGCATACTGACCCGTATTTGAAAGAGTCACCCTACCTGGTCAAGATGTATTACGTCTCCGACCTTTAAATAGATCACTCTCATTCTCACACGTCCCTTCAAGGACTGAAGCAGATTCTGTCTGCAGGGGCACATTCATGATGTTTTGATTATCACCAATCAAAGGTCTCAGCTGTCTGTAGAATCGCACATAGTGATTTTTAGCTACTACAATTAAATTACACCGAGCAGCTGTCGCTGTCGCAGTGATTGCAGCAAGCCTATCGCAAGAGTGTAACTACACTACTGGCCATTAAAATTGCTACACCACGAAGATGACGTGCTACAGACGCGAAATTTAACCGACAGGAAGAAGATACTGTGGTATGCAAATGATTAGCTTCTCAGAGCATTCACACAAGGTTGGCGCCAGCGGCGACACCTACAACGTGCTGACGTGAGGAAAGTTTCCAACCGATTTCTCATACACAAACAGCAGTTGACCGGCGTTGCCTGATGAAACGTAGATGTGATGCCTCGTGTAAGGAGGACAAATGCGTAACATCACGCTTCCGACTTTGATAAAGGTCGAATTGTAGCCTATTGCGATTGCGGTTTATCGCATCGCGACATTGCTGCTTGCGTTGGTCGAGATCCAATGACTGTTAGCAGAATATGGAATCGCTGGGTTCAGGAGGGTAATACGGAACGCCGTGCTAGATCTCCTTGGCCTCGTATTACTAGCAGCCAAGATGACAGGCATCACATCCGAATGGCTGTAACGGATCGTGCATCCACGTCTCGATCCCTGAGTCAACAGATGGGGACGTTTGCGAGACAACAACCAACTGCACTAACAGTTCGACGACGTCTGCAGCAGCATGGACTATCAGCTCGGAGACCATGGCTGCGGTTACCCTTGACGCTGCATCACGGACAGGAGCACCTGCGATGGTGTACTCAACGACGAACCTGGGTGCAAGAATGGAAAAACGTCATTGTTTCGGATGAATCCAGGTTCTGTTTACAGCATCATGATGGTCGCATCCGTGTTTGGCGACATCGCGGTGAACGCACATTGGAAGCATGTATTCGTCATCGCCATACTGGAGTGTCACCCAGCGTGATGGTATGGGATGCCATTCGTTACATGTCTCGGTCACCTCTTGTTCGCATTGACGGCACTTTGAACGGTGGACGTTACATCTCAGATGTGTTACGACCCGTGGCTCAACCCTTCATTCGATCCCTGTAAACCCTACATTGCAGCAGGATAATGCACGACCGCGTGTTGTAGGTCCTGCACGGGCCTTTCTGGATACAGATAATGTTCGACTGCTGCCCTATCCAGTACATTCTCCAGATCTCTCACCAATTGAAAACGTCTGGTCAATGGTGGCCGAGCAACTGGCTCGTCACAATACGCCAGTCACGACTCTTGATGAACTGTGGTATCGTGTTGAAGCTGCATGGGCAGCTGTACCTGTAAACACCATCCAAGCCCTGTTTGACTCAATGCCCAGGCGTATCAAGACCGTTATTACGGCCAGAGGTGGTTGTTCTGGGTACTGATATCTCAGGATCTATGGGCCCAAATTGCATGAAAATGTAATCACATGTCAGTTCTAGTATAATATATATGTCCAATGAATACCCGTTTATCATCTGCATTTCTTCTTGGTGTAGCAGTTTTAATGGGCTGCAGTGTATTTCAAGAATCACAGAAAAAAGTATACCTATTTCAATATATCACGGGCAATTTACAATAATTTTTTGATAATGGTCGTTTTTGGTGCTGCTGAATTCTCAGATTAATGCAGATAGCCGTCGACCGAAGAAACTGAATAAGGTCTCTACTGACAATATGTTATGAAGTTTCCGCGAAAGTCTCGAAGAATACATCACAGAAAACCTTATGGTTCATCTCTGTTACAGCTCTAGCCAGGAAAATGAGGCAGTTATTAAGGCACTGGATTCGTATTCAGGACAAGTGGGATTCAAATCTCCGGCCGTTAAGCAAATGTATATATTCTGTGGTTTCCCTCATCCAGGCCTATTCTGGTATAGTTCCTTATGCGTACGATGCTGCAGCGTTTGTACTGTTACAGAAGTCCGATACCATGTTCCTTCGGACATGCATCTCAAGTCTGAAGGAACACGCACTGCAGCGACAAAAGCCGTTGTGAACTGCGTGAAACGTATTCGCAGTTGCGAATATCGACAACTGCCATCTGTATAATGGAATTACGACAGTGAACCTTTATGTTTGTTTCGGTTTGGCCGTGAATCGTGCTCAGCTAGCGAAATGGTAAGGCGAGCGCTAGCGATAAGCGGAAAATCTGGGTTCGATTCTCGGTCCGGCACAAATATTCACTGTCGTCATTCCATTATACAGCTGGTAGTTGTCGATATTCACAACTGCAAATAAATTTCGTGTAATTGTCTGTCACGTTCTTGTGTGCAGTCTCTAATGAGCTGCGAAACGTTACATCTTCTGCCCTTTTCGCAGGATGAACAGCTCGGCGCAGCTATACATTTCCTGATACCATCACTTCAGTACTTTCATGTGAACGTGAGATGTCCAAACAAACAATGTAGTCCCTAAACGGCTGTTTGTCAGTGCCACGTTATCGTAGTGCCGCGTGATAGGTCCCTAGACTTACTTGTGTCGCCGCTGGCGTTACGAGGAATTTAATATGGCCAACTCCCGCGGCTGTTATCAAGCTGTTCCCGTAGTATCTGGGGCACATTCGCAGCAAGATATGCGGTCGAGGAATTTCATTTTAGCAGCACCAGGAAGCCGTAATCGCAACGAAGGAAGCTTTTAGACTCGAACGTTGAATCCATACAATGCCGGAGGCGTTTCCTACATTCGTACGTAATTAAATGGTGCCGCAGTCCCGACTATGAATTTCATTAAGGCTCACACTTTTCTATTTCCATTTCGTTAAATGTCTTAATACTACGAGGGCCGTTCAGAAAGTAACCTCCGGTTGATTTAAAAAAATACACCAAGTTAAATAAAAATATTTTAATATATACATCTTACAACTACATCTTTGCACTATTTTTCTACATAGTCTCCATAGCGATTGAGGCACTTATCGTATCTCTTCACAAGCTTTGAAATTCCTTCTGCATAAAAATCACCCGCTTGTGCCTGGAGCCAGCCTGTGACCGCATCTTTGAGCTCTTCGTCGTCATCAAACCGCTGTGACCCGAGCCATTTCTTCAAATGCATGAAGAGATGATAATCACTTGGCGCCAGGTCTGGGCTGTAAGGTGGATGGTTGATAACGTCCCACTTGAAGGACTCAATAAGGGCCGTTGTTCTGCGAGCAGAGTGAGGACGGGCGTTATCGTGCAAAAAAACGATACCGGAAGTCAGCATACCACGGCGTTTGTTCTGTATAGCCCGTCGTAACTTTTTTATTGTTTCACAGTACACGTCTTGATTAATGGTCGTACCACGTTCCATGAATTCAACCAACAACACCCCTATGGCATCCCAAAACACCGTTGTCATGAGTTTTCTAGCAGAAAAATCTTGCGAGGCTTTTCTTGGTTTGGTAGGCGACTTTGAATGTGCCCACATCTTTGATTGTTCTTTTGTCTCAGGGTTCACGTACTTAATCCAGGTTTCGTCACCGGTCACGATTCTGTTTAACAATGGTTCTCCTTCGTCCTCATAACGTGACAGAAAGTCTAATGCAGAGGCCATTCTTTGAGTTTTCTGGTGGTCGGTAAGAATTTTGGGCACCCATCGTGCACAGAACTTACGGTAACCCAATCTTGCTGTCACTATCTCGTACAAGAGAGTCTTAGAAATCTGTGGAAAACCAGTAGACAACTCCGACATTGAGAAACGTCGATTTTCACGAACTTTTGCATCAACTGTCTGAACGAGTTCGTCAGTCACCAATGATGGTCTACAACTCCTCTCTTCATCATGAACGTTTTCTCGTCCACTTTTAAATAAACGTACCCATTCACGGACAACTCCTTCACTCATAACTCTTGGTCCGTACACGGCACAAAGCTCACGATGAATAGCTGCTGCAGAATATCCTTTGGCTGTAAAAAACCTTATGACAGCACGCACTTCACATTTGGCGGGGTTTTCTATTGCAGCACACATTTCAAACTGCCACAAAAACTAAACTAGCGCAGGTACGACGTTCACTCGACCACGGCTTGATGCCGACTGACCCGTTGAGTGCGTGAACGCACAGATGGCGTCGCTACTCCCCCCACAACCCGCACTGTGACCAATCGGAGGTTACTTTCTGAACCGCCCTCGTATTACTTCCATCTGATAAGGAATGCTTTTTCTTTTGTTTTCCTTCAGTAGTATACTGTCAGATTAACTCTAAACAACAGGTACCTTGTCAAATGTGAACAGTGGTAGAGCATGGGATATATATCATACTGAAGATGCTTATTGTGAAGGAAACAATGAGCGTGTAAAAAGACTCGCATTCTGGAAGTTTCCAATTGTGTTTTAATCACAGGAAAGTGTCACAAAATCTGAATTGCAACATATGCTAGAAAACAGCGAAGGAAATTTGCAAGAACCGGTTTTCAGGACGCAATCTACGCATGTTTATTATTTCACTACGCACTTCGTCAGTGTAGTTAAGAGAGACTGACGATTCCCACATGGGCGTATGAGAAGTCAGCGTTCTACGTACAGCCTGTGAAATTTTGGAAATTTGTGGTAAGTTCGCATGGGACCAAACTGCTAAGGTCATGGGTCCGTAGGCTTACACACTACTTAATCTAACTTAAGCTAACTTACGCTCAGGACAACACACAAACTCATGCCCGAGGGAGGACTCGAACCTCCGACGGGGGGAGACGCGCTACCCCGCGCGGCCCAGCCTGTGATTGGATCGCAGATTTCAGCAATATCGAATAAAAAGCACCGTGTTGAATCACACAAAGTAGGAGAGTATAGTCAGCTCGCTGTGATCCACCTGAACAGCCAGAGCACAGGCTGTCCCCATTTTTCATCACTTCTGGAAAGCCTTTGACATTGCTCCACACGGTCGCCTAGTATACAAAAGACGTGCTCTTGGAATATCGGAAACAGTACGCGATTAAGTAAAGACATCCTGTCTAACACAAGACTCGGAGTCGTTCTTAACGTTTTGAACGCGTCTATACAAAGGAAAATATCACGTATAGTTTGCCTAATTTCGAATCCAGATAAAGTGTCATTCGCTCACGAAAGAGGTCGATCACAAGAGTGTCGTTCAAACGACGCCGCATTTCCACTGTTCAGTCCGCCTTACCCTGTGTGCCGGAAGGTACTTCTGCTACCAGTATCATTCTGCCGTACCTCTCTTCCATTCGCAAATTCTAATAAAGAGCAGCTGCCAACTTGATTAATTTGGGAGTAGATACCCTCAGCTTAGCGAAGCAACTTAACTCACATAATAAAGACAAGTCTGGTCCTGACGGTATACGAGTTAGGTTCCTTAGGGAGTGTGCTGATAAAACAGCTCCACTTTAACAATCACTGGGCGGCGAATTGTCGTACATTCATCTTTTCTGCCCCTGGCGGGGCTTGTTCAAATACACTGCCGGAAAGATGTCCCCACACTAAGAAGGAGTTGTGGCAGATAAACGAAAGTTGATAGGCGCGTTTCTACATCTTCAAGAGTTTGTCTATTCAAATTTCGGACTAGTCGCATAAGAGTGGCGTTAGAAGCGCCACTGTGAGGATGCAAATCAACTTTGCTTTAAATACACGCTGTAACGGTCGTGAGAATTAGTTACCTTTGAGACCGGACATGGTGAGTCGAATGCCTTTAAGGCAAGAAAGACGCCATTATCAACACCTAACTGATTTTGAACGAGATCGTGTAGGTGGGATACGAGAAGCTGGATGTTCCTTCTAGGCCGGCCGGAGTGGCCGTGCGGTTCTAGGCGCTACAGTCTGGAACCGAGCAACCTCTACGGTCGCAGGTTCGAATCCTGCCTCGGGCATGGATGTGTGTGATGTCCTTAGGTTAGTTAGGTTTAATTAGTTCTAAGTTCTAGGCGACTGATGACCTCAGAAGTTAAGTCGCATAGTGCTCAGAGCCATTTGAACCATTTTGTTCCCTCTAGAATAATGCATAAGGACTTGGCAGGAATGTAGCCACTGTACATGATTGCTGGCAGTAGTGGTCACGGAAAGATACAGTCGCAAGAACACTGGCTACGGACAGCCATGTGGCCCTAGCGAGAGGGTAGGCCGTCATGTTAGACGTATGACTGCATCTGCAGCTGCATCTGTAGCTACAATTCGAGCAACAGTTGGCACCACAGTGACGCAATGAACTGTTACAAACTGGTTCCTTCAAGGACAACTCCGAGTCAGCCCTGTAGCGTACACTCCATTGACCCCAAAACACTGCCAGTTTCGACTTCAGTGGTGTCAGGCGATAGCTCATTCCTGAGTGGAGTGGAGGTCTGTAGTGTTTTCGGGTGAAAGCCGATTCTGCCTCGGTGCTACTCATGGCTGTGTGTTGGTCAGAGGAAGGCGAGGTGAGCGCCTGCAACCAAGCTGTCTGTGTGCTAGGCACACTGCACCTACACCTGGAGTTATGGTCTGGGGAGCGATTTCGTATGACAGAAGGAGCACTCTCGTGGTTATCCCACACATCCTGACTGCAAGCGTCAGTCTGGTGATTCAACTTGTTGTGCTGCACATTCATAGACAGCATTCCCTGGGTTGTTTTCCAACAAGATGACGCTCTTCCACCTCGGTTGAATCCCATCATGCCCTAAAGAATGTCGACATGTTGCCTTGGCCCCCTCGACCACAAGATCTGTCTGCAATCAAGCACGTATGTTACATCATCGGACGACAACGCCAATGTCATCCATAACCAATATCAACCGTCCTGGTACTGACCGACCAAATTCAAGAAGCATTGAAATCCATACCACAAACTGACATCCGGCATCTGTATGACACAATACATGCACATTTTGAGGCGTAGCGCCGTATAACGATCCTGCCTTGGAGGCGTTTAAGTGGGAGACGTGTCTCAGAGCTGGATAGTGACAGATGGTGACGCGAGACTGGATGCGCACGTAGTTTATGTATCAGCCGATAGAGGACAGTATTGGATAGGGGACTGATTTAGTTTAGATTGTGCCCAGTAGAGTGCACTAAAGTAATAGAATGTTTTTCATAAACTGTTCTAGTATTTTCATAAAGTGTTATTATGTCTTTTTGTGTATGTAAAATATTATAAATGTGTTTTAGGAGTATGAATGATGCGTGAGTGTGGATTAATGTTAATATGAAAATAATTGTTTAACGAGTTATGTAGTAGGATTTAGTGTGGAAACATTTCGAAGAAGTATGGATATCAACAAAGGGGACTTTTGTAAAATAGATTTGTAAAGTAAGTTTATGGTAAAGGGAAAGTTAATTCAGGTATAAATAACAACAGTAAATAACTTTATGCCTAAACAAAACTTCAGCATATTAGATAATTACGTCGGTAAAAGGGGCAGTCGTTAGGTTTACTATTTTGACATTGGTTATTGATGAAAAGCGTGGACTGACGCGGGGGAACGTTGTTTTGCTATTGTCTGTTGAGTAAACTGACCAATGGTAAAGCAATATTCTTCGCGCGCTTTTCTGTAGACTGTAGACTAGAGAGTAGTCGAAGCCTAGCAATGAAAGAGATCGGACGTGTGCAGTAGTAGTTCCGATGGAAATGATAAGTTGCCGGATCTAGCAGTGTTTCATACATCAAAAGTGTTGGAAAGTGACGGCATAATTATTCCGATGTGTGTATAGAAATTTCGGAATTTTTAAGTGAATTTTGTGACGAGATAAGACATATATTCCGCGCGGCGTGTTGAGCAGGTCGGTGCCTAAAAACTGTGACTGCATTTGGTACCGACAGACTTAATATTTGGCGAGCATTATCGATCTAAAACAATCAGTATTTTTGTAGTTATTACTTTTTCGGGAAATGCAAAACCATAAACTTGCTAACGTGAGTGAAAGGGATTGTGAGTGACTGTGTTAAGATTAGCATGGGCTCGGCAGTGATACTTGTTCACCTAAGTTTCAGAATATATTAATTGAGGACAAAATTTCCAACCTTTCATTTCATATGAAAACTTTCTCCCGAAACGTAGATTAGTGACTTAAATTGCAGCCTGGTTCATGTCGAAGTACAGTAGGTTTCACTCGGCTTTCCTACTGATGATCAGCTGAGACAATGTTCACGGGTAGGTGCACGTCCGTCGTAAAGGGACGGAAAGAACCGCGCCGCCGCAATTTGCATGCCTGCATTCAACATTCTGGCGGTTACGCCGGTTATTCATGTACCAGCATTTCACATTTTTAATGGCGTTTCTCACGTTTTCATTAACCTGTGAACTTTGGAAGGTTAATCAATTAAATATATTCCATAGACAAAGTTATTCCAGTAATTTCTTTACTATACATTAACTGCTTCTTGGTATTCTGGATTTTTCCGTCAGTGTAGATCTCACAGGGTAACACGCGAATGGTTGCGAGCAGAGGGCAGCAACTGCTCAGAGCACCACCACCGTTCGGCGATGGGCAGCCGTTTTGGTGTGGAGGCAGTTGAGAATCGATCATCGAATGTAATTGTACCAGCAGCTTCAAGAGTGAGGACCCCCTTCTCGAGACACGAAGCATGTAACACATGGTGGAGGATTGAGGCAGTCTGGCACACGGATGGCCGAGCCTGATACGCATTCGCTGTTAGCATGCGGCTGCAGCAGCGGACGGTGCTGAACTTCGCTGATCCAAGGAATGCAGCGCAGCACGGATAAGGAGCTAGTTGCTGCGGCGTGTTCTCGAACACGACAGTTAAGAGGTAAGTGTGCTTGCTGTGAAAAATGCTGCCTGTAATGTAAACGAGCGATATACGGCTGGTTTACTTAAGTGTCCTATTGTTTACGTAGTGAAGGAGGCCGGAGATGCGCCTAGCATATTCCGCTGACAGGGTGCGTAGTAAAATGAATCTGTCATTACTGATGGATTTCATCGCTTTACCGTTCTGATATTCTGTGGCAGAAGAGGGTAAAGATATCGGATTCGATCGTGAATTTTGCCTTCTGCTGTTTTTTTTTTTTTTAGTCCTAAGTAGCGTGGCTGCTTTGGTTTGGTATTTTTAAATTTAGTTTTGGGAAGATATCTATCATTATCTCCTATACTTTCAGTGTATGTTGTTATTTGTGTATCTTAGTTCATGCCCTTTTGTGTCACCTGAATGAACTCAGATGGCATCATTTATTGACATTATGTCGATCCTCTTTTTGCCTAGTCGTCTACGATCATCTATGGAGCCGCAAGTCTCACTGGAACCACGCTATCACTGTACGATGCATCGCCAACTTTCCAGTCACCAGGGATGGGTTGCAGGGACCGCCATCCACCAGATGGCCTGCTGGAAGCTTTACCAGTGGGGCCAAGAAACTGTTCGCCATCCGCCATCGTGAGGAGGAGCCACTGTTTCTACACGCACCATTCGTGCAGCCAACACTGATGTTGTTGGCCTCTGTCTCCTAACCGTTTGCAGTGGGTAGCGGTCTGCATGGTAACGAGTACTTCAAGCTCGGCTGGACCGTCTGCTAGGTGCACGTCTTTGACGTAGAGGAGACCACTTCACTGATCAGCTCCCAGCTCATCCAGCATGGGCTATGCCAGCTACGACACCGGAGTGTACCAAGCGGCTGTGACGTAATGTCAGTCACACTAGCCGTCCACTACGCATCACATCCCTCTTACTGCTGAAGGGTTCACACTCTACCAGCCCGACTGAGCTGCCAGCACCCTGTATTTCTGAACAATAAACATGTCTTGCTCCAGCATAAACAGCCTTATCATCGGACCCTGCTCGGCACGGTCTTGATAAGTGCAGGGATATTGGAGCGGAAGCCTATATTTGGTGTCAGCAAGTGATTGCCAGAGATAGAGACATCCACATCTGGTGCCACACACACACGTCTACAGCATCAGCAACCGACATCGTCCGCACAGTTCCACTGTAAGATCAGCGGCTACGGATTGCAGTTCGCTAGAATACAGTGTGGTGAGTGACCGATGTTTGTTGGTCATCTCCTTGTACCTTATTATGACCCTATTGGGCCTTAGGGACCTGCACCGTACGTTCAAAGTATCGTTCGTTTGGCCACAAGAACCTGTGGATTTGTCTTTGTTCCTTGGGAACACTAACAAGGGAACCTGCTCATCGCACCCCCCTCAGATTTAGTTATAAGTTGGCACAGGGATAGGCCTTGGAAAACTGAACACAGACCAATCGAGAAAACAGGAAGAAGTTGTGTGGAACTATGAAAAAAATAAGCAAAAATATACAAACTGAGTAGTCCATGCGCAAGGTAGGCAACATCAAGGAGCGTGTTAGCTTACGAGCGCCGTGGTCCCGTGATTAGCGTGAGCAGCTGCGAAACGAGAGGTCCTTGGTTCAAATCTTCTTTCGAGTGAAAAGTTTAATTTTTTATTTTCAGATAATTATCAAAGTTCAGGCACTCACACATAATCAACTTCGCTCTCCAAAATTCCAGGACATGTTCAGATTTGTTTGGACATATAGAGGATTTGACGGTCTACGCACGGAAACATTTGAAAACGCAAAAAACATATGTTTTGACAGAGCACAGGGAAAACTGTACGACTCTGAAACTGTTGCATTCATTTGATGCAGTTTATGTGACAAACTCTTATGTTTTCATCACTTTTTTGGGAGTGATTATCACATCCACAAGAAAACCTAAATCGGGTAAGGTAGAAGAATCTTTTTACCCATTCCCCAAGTGTGCAAGTTAGGTGGGTCGACAACATATTCCTGTCATGTGACGCACATGCCGTCACCAGTGTCGTAAAGAATATATCAGACGTGTTTTCCTGTGGAGGAATCGGTTGACCTATGACCTTGCGATCAAATGTTTTCGGTTCCTATTGGAGAGGCACGTCCTTTCGTCTACTAATCGCACGGTTTTGCGGTTTGGTCGCAAAACACAAACACTAAACTTATTACAGTGAACAGAGACGTCAATGAATGAACGGACAGATCGTAACTTTGCGAAAATAAAGAAAGTAAAATTTTCACACGAGGGATGACTCGAACCAAGGACATTTCGTTCCGCAGTTGCTCACTCTAACCACGACACCACGGCGCTCATCAGCTAACATTGTCCTTTATGTTGCCTATCTTTCACATGGACTACTCAGTTTGTATATTTTGCTTATTTTTTCATACTTCCACACAACTTCTTCCTGTTTTCTCGATTGGTCTGTATTCAGTTTTTCAAGGCCTAGCCGCTGTGCCAATTTATAACTAAATCTGAGGGGGTGCGATGGGGAGGTTCCCTTGTAAGGAGGTTTACCTGCAGCCAGTGAGATGCCCATACTGTAATTTGTCTGGGCATGACTTTCAATGCGTTCAAGAGGTGTCAGTTACATAGAGCACCTGTAGGCTTGGTCATGAGGCGCAGCAGTGCACAGAGTCCCGTTGGGCCATGATACGGCGCAAAGATTAAGTGCAGTGTTGTTCTTATTTGTGTCTTGGGTGCACTGTATGCTAATTTTTAGCCGGCCGGTGTGGCCGTGCGGTTCTAGGCGCTTCAGTCTGGAACCGCGTGACCGCTACGGTCGCAGGTTCGAATCCTGTCTCGGACATGGATGTGTGTGATGTCCTTAGGTTAGTTAGGTTTAAATAGTTCTAAGTTCTAGTGGACTGATGACCACAGATTGTAAGTCCCACAGTGCTCAGAGCCATTTGAACCATTTTGCTAATTTTTCTTGTACAACGGCAGATAGAGGTTACAAATAAGTCAGGCATATGGACGAACAAGCGGTGGAAGCTCGGAAGGGGCATTTCACAGTGTTCCAGTTTCCAGCCCAATGTAAGAAGGACAGCGAGGCATTGCGTGGAAGGAATCCGCTGGTTGGCAAGTCATTCTGATTCGCAGAGACGAAAAGTGTATTGAGTTTACTCGCCCCTTTCAATGATCCCGCAACGGCTAACATTATAACGCCAGTTTGAGGAAAAGCGAGTGACAGTGTATCTGCTTCTGTTGTCGACATGAGCTCTGCCGCCAAATCGGGAAAATGTGGTCGGAGGGAACAGCATTGACTATGGCTAAATAGCTATTAGTAGGTGACACGGAAACGTGTGTTATGTAAGACGAGACTCTTAGTAAGGCCTCAACATCTGATGAACTGGCTAACGGCGTTGTCCAGCGCTATCGTGAGCAGAAGAGCGCAAGGTTTATCAGTGTGAAAGTCAGAAGACTGGCGCAGAAACACGACGAATCAGTACAGCCTTTCTCTGTCAGGATTGGGAAATTTAATGCACAAACGTACGAGCTAACGCGCAGTGTGGATTACGACAGTCACCTGTCATGAGACAGAGAATGAGGCTCTAGATGTGTGGTGTCACCGCCAGACACCACACTTGCTAGGTGGTAGCCTTTAAATCGGCCGCGGTCCGTTAGTATACGTCGGACCGGCGTGTCGCCACTATCAGAGATTGCAGACCGAGCGCCGCCACACGGCAGGTCTAGAGAGACTTCCTAGCACTCGCCCCAGTTGTACAACCGACTTTGCTAGCGATGGTTCACTGACAAAATACGCTCTCATTTGCCGAGACGATAGTTAGCATAGCCTTCAGCTACGTCATTTGCTACGACCTAGCAAGGCGCCATGTTCAGTTACTATTGATATTGTAAATAATGTACAGACAAGAGCTACGTTCAACATTAATGGATTAAAGTTAGCCGGCCGAAGTGGCCGTGCGGTTAAAGGCGCTGCAGTCTGGAACCGCAAGACCGCTACGGTCGCAGGTTCGAATCCTGCCTCGGGCATGGATGTTTGTGATGTACTTAGGTTCGTTAGGTTTAACTAGTTCTAAGTTCTAGGGGACTAATGACCTCAGAAGTTGAGTCCCATAGTGCTCAGAGCCATTTGAACCATTTTGATTAAAGTTAAGTATTCCACCAGCTACACCCTTTTTTTCTAGTCTAAATTCCTTGTCCTATTCAAGACCTCACGCAAGCCTGCGTGAGCTAAAACGCGTGCCTTCGTTGTCTCTTTTATAAAAGTACTTCGGAGGAGCTCAATCGTCTTGCGTTGCATCCGCATGGTTGGATCCGTCATCATCATCTTGTAAGCTGCGTCGTCTGTGAGTTGGTACATTTTCTCTTTGTATTCTGCTGGGAGGGCGACAATGTCTGGGTCGTCACGCAGAGCACTGCCCGCCGGCAAAGATCAAATCCCTTTTCGAAACAGTAAAATATGATGTAATACTCCGGAAATCTGGAGCAAATTACATACCATGCTTGTGCGGGAGTGCATATGTCACACAAACCATTCGTGCAACTGAAGACAGGTGCACAGAACACAAACAGCAAGCCGACCTCCAGCAGCCCACAAAATCAGCAAATGCTAAACATTGCGTTGAAACCAACCACAAAATGAAATACGAATATACAACAATTCTGCACAACATACTCCACTATTGAATATGTGTATACAAGGAGGCTATCGAAATCTGGATACAAAAGAATCTCTTCAACAACGACAATGAAAATTCTCCAAGCACAGCGGAAACAGAACGCCGAGCATGGCTAATGCGGAGCGTAGACAGGGGACCACAGCTCCACTCCCGAATGTGAGTTACCCATACGACTGCAGCCACCATGCACGAGATCAGTTGAGGAGGGAACACGATTGGTATGTATATCGCATCCACTGGTCCAGGATGGCAGTCAGCAGGAGGAACCTGATGATGGTGGCACGTTACGCTGCCAAAGATTCGTTCTAAAATGATCAATACATCCGGCTGCGTGCCTGAAAGACTTTCAAGCAGCATATTCGCCAAGAAAACCTACAATCACACAATAAAAATATCCTGTAGTGTATATGTATGCTCTGAAGGCCAAACAAATCACATCGATGACGGAAGAAGACATGTTGTCAGTTATCTGTGGTATTTCTTAGTTCCGCTGTTATTTTTTATGGTCAATGGTTTGAAGCAGTGACATATAACGCCACTTTTAAATGGCTACTATGACTGAAGGACTCTTCCAGCAGATTAATATGGTGGGCCCTAAGATTGAGCGAATTTGATTATGAAGTACTGTGCAAATCAGGGAAGAGGCATACCAATGCAGATTGAGTAGGAAAATTGCAGTCACAGCACTGGGCAGAAACATTATTGAGTTTCAAAAGGCCCAGGTAGTTGATGCTCACTGTGTGATATTCAAGTGGCAAACACAGCCCATCATGCACAATAGCTTATTGTGTGGAATGACAAGATATGGGCTTTGAGTGGTAGTACCCACAGCATTCTGTGATGAAGTTCTGAAAGAAGTATATGACCATCAGTTGGCAGGGCTGTAGCCATGGTTGGCTGAAAGCAACTGACAGATCCATTACTGAGAAATTTTGGTGGAGGACCAGGAAACGAGATGTCAAACAATGGGCCAGGAACTGGGTACTGTGCACAACTGGCTGATCTTAGCCACCGACCAATTCCATTATAACTAATTCAAATGATAGGGATAGACGTATTTAATGGGACAATAGCATGAAATTGGTACATACCGATCATAATGGACCATTTCCCATAACATATTGCGTGGATGCACGGCCTAACTAACAGTGAGTACAGTTGCCCAAGGAATGGTGAACAGTTGTTTTCCCGTATTTGGCGTTCTGAATTCTAATCACAGGTCAGGCTATTAATCTTATCTCGTATTTGGTGAAACAGTTGTGTTGACTGCTCTGCATTCACAAGCTGCAGGCAAGTTCCTTTCACCCTCAAGCAAAAGGAGAACAGAGTGAGTTCATAGCGTGATTTAGAAGATTTTGAGCTATTATGTCAATAGTAATGACGACAGGTGGGGTTTTTACTTAAATTGTGCATTCAATTTTAAAATACACGTGGCAACCAGTGGCGGAACCGAAAAATGCAATTGACACTAAATAAATGAAAAACTTGGCGAAAACCTTGTGAGACGTTTGACACCAGGTGAAATGCCCAAATAGGAAATCTTGAGAACGGCAGGAGTGAATAGCACAACGCATGGGGAAGTTGACTCAATATAGGGTCGACCTGTGGGTATTGGTAACAGATCAGTTTAAACCCAAGGGGAAAAACAGAGAGGTTACTGATCCGATGTTGTGAACCATACCAAGTGGAGGAAATGACTTTTCTCGGTTACTGGAGAGTATTGTAATTTTTTTTCTATTTTTAGTATATTTTGAGGTGTTTGTTCACTTTTCACTCTTTGATCGTAGCTTACGTTAAGGAATCGGTTCAACATAGTTTGGTTTGGAGGGTCCTATAATTCTGTAACTGACGACGAAGACATCTGAAAATTGAATTACACGATGGGAAGGATAAAAGGAATGGCGGATGTTTCCAGATCCACGGTAAACGGCATACTATCCAGCTGTCAAACCTGGAGCAGCAGCATGTGCTCTATAATATAAGGACAGTGAGGGAATTAACTACATAACTAGTGCGAAGTAAGGGAGATACCGCACGGGCTTTAAACAGCGATACAGAAGCAGTGCAAAATCGACTGAATGCATTCGGTGGAAGTATGTCTGTAGCCAGGTTTCTGCAAGTGCTAACAGACAGACCGAATGACGCAAGGAATAGTGTTATTACGTTACAAGAGGCAGTACATCGGGCCATTCATGGAGAATTAAGTTCTACACTGTTGCCACCACAGAAATTTTTAAAGCCTGAAAGAAATTCACAGCAGAATTACTGCACGTCGTGGAACTACCCGAAGGAAACGAGTACTGATGGTGCAAGGTTACGTGTGTTAATTCCATTCCCACTACGGGATGTGAACGCTTTACAGTGCACCCCTGTCTATTGAAGTGGGAAACAGCAGGGATATGGGTACATGTACAAACCGAGTAAATGTTAATAATATAGGAGCAAAGGGAGGGCTACTCTATGATGTCATTGGAAGACGTCATGTCAGAGGGAAAGTATTACGATCTGCCCGAGTTGGCTGATCCAGGCTGACGTACAGATATTCGAGGTACAGATATTCCTAGGCCAAGCTGAAAAGAAGTGTTAACGCTGTATCCTCATTTCGAGGGAGTAGGCACCCACTGGATATACTCCATTTTTTCTCCGTAAATAGTAACTGTAAATTATTATTAACACTGGAATCTAAAGGGCATGACTAGAATGGAATTACGGAACAGCAGAGCACCAGTAAATGGTACAGCTTGTAACATAAGAGGCACGACATTTCGTTTACCAGCTACAGTCTGTACACAGAGACATCAAAGTTGACAGAACGTACGTCGTACAGGCCCGAGAAGCCGCTATTGATGCTGCCTCTCCAAAACTAACCTTCCTAAAAGAAATACCCTACACCCGGACAACCTTCGCTCACTCACTAAACTAGAAGCAAGACAGAAATGAACTTATAGCACAGCAACGACACAGTATCACGACTATATGCAGAGGCTGTAGGGGCTCTGATTGCGATTTGTGTAATCTATTTCTGTTTCAAATGAAATTATCACCCAGATTTACCTGTGCTCCCAATACCCATTGATTGGTTTGAAATTAAGGCTAGGGAATAGTAAGACTTTAGGTTTAAACCATTACATAAACGTGTAATTGTATGGAAAATTTGCATTAGTGAGTGAGAAATAGCTTTGATAAAAATCAAGATGATTAACTCAATGTGTTGGACTTAGAATGTAATGCTTCGTAAAGATGGCCAACCGGTGTGGCCGACCGGTTCTATGTGCTTCAGTCTGGAACCGCGCGACCGCTACGATCGCAGATTGGAATCCTGCCTCGGGCATGGATGTGTGTGATGTCCTCAGCTTAGTTAGATTTAAGGAGTTCTGAGTTCTAGGGGACTGATGACCTCAGATGTTACGTCCCGTAGTGCTCAGAGCCATTTTGTAAATATGAATTAATCAAAGAAAACATGTGATGGAGACCGTGAGTATGGAAGGGTAATTAAACTGAACACTGCATAAACATTAGTGTAATTTGTACATAATGAGATTTTTACAGAAATGTGAGAGATGGCATGAGCCCCCTCTCATATTTCTATCTTACGATTCTCCTCTCTAATTGCATGCGGTGGAAAGTTGCTATTCCTTCACACGCGGACTTCCCACGCAGCGTCTCTCGTCACCCGGGTGGTCCGGTGACAGGCGGGCTCTGTTGAACTGGAGAGGGTTAAGCCGACGGGTGTGAGGATGTCGAGTGAATGCTTTGCAGACGCCGACATTGTCAAAAGACACGCCCGGAGGGGTTTGAAGTAGCGGCTGGGCTAGAGGTTCCGTTACTTCGCAGAATCTTAGCGAAAACACTTTCTGGCGGGCTACCAGCGAGACGTGGGAATGACTTGTGTACCCAGGCAGTTGTGGCGGGAAAATTCCCGCGCTTTCTGCAAAATAGTAACTGTGATTGGCTTGCTCAGGGCATAGCTCCGTGACGTAGCAAAATCAGCACAGAAATTGGCGCCAAGAATCTCCATTGGTGGAAGGTAGTGCTCCGGCAATGGAGTGGAATTTTCCGCCGGTTTTCGAGTTGCTGATTGGAACGTTTAACCACGCCCACTGTCGTGGGGGCGGGAATGTTCTGTGTTCGGCCTGTACGGGTGCTCAGGGGTAGTCGGCTCTCGCTTTTCGGTCGAGGACGTCGAAGCAACCAGCCATCGCCGCCGATACGCCAGATCGTGTTCTGGCAGTCAAGAAGACAGTTTGGTAATGTATGTCCACAGCACCGGCAGATAGGGATTTTCCTAGTCAATCAGAGCTCAGCAGAGCGCGCCTGTTCGTCTTTTTCTAACTTTGTTCTGTCTTGAGTAGCAGCAATTACTGTTGGGTTAGCTGTGTGTCTCTCTTGAGATTTGAGTGGCAAGGAATTGGCTCCACATACCACTTCGTCTTAAACCTCACGATCTAGTTTAGGGACAACTTCACCTTTACAGTGTTTGTATGAGTCTCCAATTTGAGCCAATTTGATGTATTATAAATATTTCATGTGTTTTTTTTATTATTTTGTGTTTAGTCTTAATAAATCATATTGTTATTTTGGACAGAACTTTCATTCTGTTAATCGGTAGAGCAACCCATCATTTCCCACTATGTTAATGAAACCTTCGTTTATTTAACTTATTTATCAAATTAAATTATTGCAGGTGCCAAACTCTCTTCTACTCCACTGGCAGGGTTGATTAGAGTCAGTTCGCGTGTTTTTTTATCCTTCTGCAACAGCAAAAGTCGGAGTTAGAATAGGGGGGGCTTAGAGCATCATTTACATATGTAGATTCAAGAAGAATTTAGTGTCAAATACACTGCTAGCCCCGGCACCTCGCAAATGCTCCAAGCTGAAAAATAAGAGGCGAATTTTTTTGAAAGAGGGGGGGGGGAGGATGTTGGGCGCAGAACAGTATTCCAGGCGAACACTAAAAATTCGTTGAAGTTCCTCACTTGCGAGGGCAGAAGCCGTCACCTGATTCAATACTGCAAGCTAAGAAGAAATACTGATCAAGTCGAGGTGAACACTGAAGCGATATCGAC
This sequence comes from Schistocerca nitens, assembly GCF_023898315.1. Classification (NCBI taxonomy): domain Eukaryota; kingdom Metazoa; phylum Arthropoda; class Insecta; order Orthoptera; family Acrididae; genus Schistocerca; species Schistocerca nitens. The sequence continues at coordinate 442,802,828 of NC_064614.1, forward strand.
ACGCAGGTCTGGCCGCGCGCCAAACTCCACGAACGAAACACAGTGAAGTCGTAGCAACAATAAGATGCCGTCATACTGGAGACAGGCAGAGGGTCACGAGAAGGCCCAGATACAATACAGCAGAAACTAGTGAGCCACTGACGCAGCGGAAGAGAGAGTCTAAAGATTACAGTGCGGAGCCATCAGTAAAGCTCACCAAATGGGAAGACTAGTACATATGATGTCATTGCTACCTCCACCACAGCAGAGCGCACTGGAAGCGACAGCATAAATACTGCGCCTCTCTTAATCAATAGAGTCATCTGCCGCTGCCATGTGGATTGGGGAGGCTACGTAAGTCGACCTTTTGTGTACCTAGTCATCTACGATGATCTATGGAGCTGCAGGTTTCGCTGGAGAGACTATTCCATTGCACGCTACAATGCGAACTTCCAGTTCATCACTGATAGGTCTACAGACCGCCACCAACCTGCTGGTTTACTGGAGGCTTGACCAGCGGAGCCAAGAAGCTGTACTCTGTCACCATCGTGAGGGATACCACTGTTGTTACTTGACCCATTCCTGCAGCCGCCACTAATGCTGCCTACCTCTGTCTGCGAATTGTAACCCACGGGTCGAAATCCTCACGGCAGGTAGCACTACAGGCTGGATTGGAGTGCAAGTCTCCTGGGTAGACGTCATCGACACCGAGGAAGCCGCTTTACAGATCAGCTCACAGAGCTGCCGTCCATCGTCGTACAGCGCGGGCCGCGCCGGCAACAACACCGGGGAGGCCAACGAGCAGCTGTGACGCCCTGACTACTGTCACACGAGCCATCCACTATGCAGCAGTACTACAAGGCGGACGTTTGTCTGCTATTAGTGACGGGGCCCGCGATCTACCGGCCCGAATAACTGCCAGCGCCCTGGGAAAATAGATCTCTATTTCTGGACAGTAAACATGTCACGGTGAATAACGTTCACTTGACGTTCTCGAGCGTAAACAGATCTTCATCACTCCATCGCACTGCTCGGCACAGTGCTGACGACTGCAAGGTAAATTGTAAATATATGAAATCCACAAAAAAATACGTTTAAGAATGAGTAGTCTGGTGCTCGGTCAGACCTTTGTGTTAACCATAATGATGGTTTTGTTAATAATGTACGCATATCTTGCATAGCGATCGGTGAGAGACTGTAATTTACCATTCGAAGTGCCCATAGTAAAGATGAGTGAATAAGCTTATAGGGGTGAGTTTACAGTATCGGAGAAGTATAGTCCGAAAACTTTTCCTATGACTAGTTCAACGGTAATTGAACAGTCAAAGTGGAACTGAAAAAGCACATACTCTCGTTTGTGGCTGTAATTGGTCCTCGGACGTATGTTGCGTATGAAACCCAAACTCGCACTTGCTCCATATGCAATTCGGTTGAATATCTGAATAAAAATTGGGACCATAGCACTATGAACAATTTCCTATTGGAAACTATCAACCAAGAGTAATGACATATGGCACTGTTTTGCTAGAGCAGATTTACCCCTCTAAGGCTGCACTCGGGCTTGGAAGAGATAGAAACGTGAATGAAGATGTCACGAAAACGATCACCGAAGAGTAAGAGAATTGAATTTGAGAGCGATAAAGTTGACAATGAAAGTAAATGAGTCAGCGAGGATGATATCGGCGTCACTGGTAACAGACTTGATGAGAAACATGAGAATGCGCCTTTGGAAGTGGGAACCATATGGAGATGGCAGCAAGCGCTAGTGAAAGCAAAGAACAGTTGATAAACAATGAAAATAACTGTACGAAGTATACAGAAAACAAATGTGAGTCTATGACCGATGAAGGCGCCATTCTAGAAAAATCCGTGGAAAATGGACGTAATAAGAAAGTCGCTGCCACAATGCGGCAGTCTTCAAAATCCTCATTGCGAAAGCAGAAAGCAACAACAGTACCTTGTTTAAACTATCTAAGCACTGAAGAAACTAAGAACAGAAATCCAAACTAGTACCTCGATAATCAAGAAATTATAAATGGGAAAACAAAAATAATGATACGACACCTAGTTCTGTATTGCATGTTAAAAAATTCCACGAGCTGAAGCTGGGAAGCAAAATATTGAGCACCGTATACTGAAACTTAACGTCGACTTCGCAACAAGAAGACAATGGAGAAAATCGTGTAACAGTGCGCGGTGTGGGATCCTTACCAGGTGCACCCGACTGCAAATTGTTGCTCATGTCGGCACCAATGACTCCTGCCGTCTGGGTTCAGAGGTCATCCTCAGTTCATACAGGCGGTTGGCGGAGTTGGTGAAGGCGGAAAGCCTCGCTCGTGGGGTGGAATCTGAGCTAACTATTTGTAGTATCGTTCCCAGAACCGATCGCTGTCCTCTGGTTTGGAGCCGAGTGGAAGGCTTAAACCAGAGGCTCAGACGAATCTGCGGAGATCTGGGGTGCAAATTTCTCGACCTCCGCTATCGGGTGGAGAAATGCAGGGTCTCCCTGAATAGGTAATGCATGCTCTACACGCAGGAAGCGGCTACAAGGGTAGCGGAGTACGTGTGGAGTGCACATGTGGGTTTTTTAGGTTAGAGAATTCTCTCCGTAGGCCCGACAAGACGCGTCCTGAGACGCGGCAAGGTAGTTGTAGGCAAAACGCAACAGGGAATAACAATATTAGTGTGGTATTAGTAAACTGCAGGGGCGTCTATAGAAAGGTCCCAGAACTGCTCTCAATAATAAACGGTCACAATGCCCACATAGTACTAGGGACAGAAAGTTGGCTGAAACCAGATGTAAACAGTAATGAAATTCTAAACTCAGATAGGAATCTATACCGCAGAGACAGGCTGGACAGTGAAGGGGGAGGCGTGTTTACAGCGATAAAAACTGCAATAGTATCTAAGGAAATTGACGGAGATCCGAAATGTGAAATAATTTCGGTGAAGGTCACGGTTAAAGCAGGCTCAAACATGGTAATTGGATGTCTCTATAGGCCCCCTGGCTCAGTAGCTGTTGTGGCAGAGCACCTGAAGGAAAATTTGGAAAATATTTCGAGTAGATTTCCCCACCAGGTTATAGTTCTGGGTGGAGATTTTAATTTGCCGGATATAGACTGGGAGACTCAAACGTTTATAACGGGTGGCAGGGACAAACAATCCAGTGAAATTTTTTTAAGTGCTTTATCTGAAAACGACCTTGAGCACTTAAACGGAGAACCGACTCATGGCGATAACATATTAGACCTTCTGGTGACTAACAGACCCGAACTATTTGAAACAGTTTACACAGAACAGGGAATCAGCGATCATAAAGCGGTTACTGCATCGATGATTTCAACCGTAAATAGAAATATTGAAACGTCCCCTTAGAAAAATTATACATGATTTGACAGTGGCTTTACGTAACGGTGTGAAAGAAACAAATTTTGAAGTAAGTTCAACAGTGACTATAACGTACGAAAATCCATTAGATGTTCTGACAAGGGGTCCCAAGACATCTACAGCAGCAAATTCTTTTAATTTAGAAGGAATGATAGGAAACAACGAAGCACGATGTGAGACAGTAGATGGTTTAGCCTTTTGACAAAGTTTACAAATAGACAAGATCCTTCGAATTTTCTTTTCCATATTGTTAAAATAACAAGTCGTCCTAAGAAATTATAACATTTTCGTGGACCAAAATGTGCGTAGCTGAAATGAATGTACCAAATTAGCTTATTAACAAAATCGTCTGGAATGCAGAGTACCCATAGCTTGTCATCAACAGTGCAGCGTTAGAAGAGTATGTTGTTTCTAACCAGATAATAATGCCGAATCTGTGTGTGTGTCTTTTCATGCCATTTACTTTTGATGTCTTTCCAAATCGGATCTTTATCTTGTTCATGAGCAATTTCCTTTAAAAATGTGGTGATGAAGTTTTCAAAGGCGACTTTCTGAATGTAAAGAATACTAAAATTTTTCTCGAGGTTGCCTTCTATGTTACTTGTCTCAAGCCCAGCCGGTGCGCGTGACAGTGCGTCTGCAACAATGTTCTCCTTGCCGGGAATGTAGACTATTGTGAAGTGGAATTCTTGCAGAAACAATGCCCAACGTTTTAACGTGTCATGATTTAATTTTGAAGACATAAGAAATTGTAATGCACGATGATCACTGTATACTTTTACATGCTTTCCAGAAAGAAAGAAACGGAATTTGTTAAATGCCCAAACGATAGCTAAAGCTTCTAATTCAGTAACGGAATATTTTTTTTCAGATTTTGTTAGCACTCGGCTAGCAAAAGCAATGGTTTTCTGAACAGTACTGTCATTTTCTGTGGCTTCTTGAAATAAATGGGCACCAAGACCTACTTTAGAACAATTCGTGCTAAGGCAGAAATCTTGTGACAGATCTGGATGAGCTACTATTGGCGCGTTAAGTAGCGATTCTTTCAAAGAATTGAATTCCAACTGTGCTTGTTCGTCCCAGTTCCAAATAGTATTTTTTCCAGTGAGAGAACAAAGTTTTGGTGTAACTAGAATTTGCATATTCAGAAAATGACGGTAAAAAATTACGAGACCTAGAAAACTGCGGATTTGTCTTTTTGTGGATGGAACTGGAATGGCTCTGATTGCTTCTAACTTTTCAGGATCCGGCTGAATGCCTTCAGAAGAAATAATGTGTCCCAAAAATTTCACCTTTGTCCTACCGAATTCAGACTTTTCTAAGTTAACTGTAATTCCAGATTCTGCAAAAATATGTAACACGCTGTTGATGATGCGATTATGTTGTTCCCATGAGGCTTCTGCTATCAGAATATCGTCCACATATAAGGTGATGTGACGTTTTAAGCACTCAAGTAATATGGAATTTAGCCCGCGAATGAATGCTGCCGAAGAAATGTTCAAACCAAAAGGAAGTTTCCGAAACTGATAACAAACGCCGAAACGAAGGAAAGCTGTGTTTTTTCTACATTCTGGATAAAGTTCTATCTGATAAAAGCTGGATCTGAGATCAATAGAAGACAACACTTCTACACCATTAAAATTTTGAAGAAGTTCTTCCAACGTTTGCGGCCTGTCTGTTTCAGGAATGACGATAGTATTGATCTGTCTCGAATCTAAGACAAGCCTGATCGATCCATTTTTCTTCTCAACAACATGTAATGGATTGTTGTATGAGCTAACTGCAGGCTCAATAATGCCCTCGTCAACCATAGATTGTATTTCTGTTCTAACACGGTCCCTATAATGTGCCGGAATTACGTATGGTCTAACACAAAACTTAGTATGCTCACGAACACGAAATTGGTATTGAAATCCCTTTATTGTTCCTGTTTTGTGAGTAAAAACTGTGGAATGTGCTTGTAAAATCTCAAAAAGGTCCTGTCTATTAGTGTCGTTACAGTTCTCAATTGTTTGAATTTTATTCTGAATTAACTCATTAGTATCAAATATGCCGTCGATATCACCCCTGTCAGTACTTGCAGAGTGATTGTTAGTGTCTAGTTCCGTCGAAAATTCCGAACTGTTGTCTAACAGAAGGTAAAGCCGATTAATTTCCTCGTCATGGTTTGAAAGCCAATCTTCAAATTTCAAAGCTATTCACTTACCTTCTTTCTCTAAACTTATTTCAGCATCATGAAAGTTTAAGATTGCTTTGTATTCATTCAAAAAGTCTTCTCCCAATATAAATTCCGTCGACAATAATGGAACAATAAGAAATTTCATAGAGAAGCTGTGGCTTTGACACCCGGGTTCGATTCCTGGCGGGGTCAGGGATTTTCTCTGCCTCGTGATGACTGGGTGTTGTGTGATGTCCTTAGGTTAGTTAGGTTTAAGTAGTTCTAAGTTCTAGGGGACTGATGACCATAGATGTTAAGTCCCATAGTGCCCAGAGCCATTTTTTTGTGCCTTTGACAAAAAAATTCTAAGTTGCTTTGTTGGCGTACATCTACACTTTTTCCAACGATTGCACCTTGTAATTTAATCTTACGTAACGGAAGTGTGGGGAAATCGTTCGATTTGTTGCATTTGCTAAAGGCTGTTTCACTAATTACTGAAATGGGACCGTCAGAGTCAAGTACTGCCGTAAATTTGACGTCGTTTACTGTAATGTGAATCACAGGATATGCAATGTTGTTATGTTTTACGTCGTGTTCTTGGAGTGAGATGTCCCTAATGTCTTCCATTTTTACGTAATTACTAGCCACGGCAGCTACGTCGTCAGCTTCATAAATACGTTTTGTGGCTGCCAGCGGTGTGAGTCATTGCCTATTGTCTCTTTGTTGGCGCGCGTCGTTATTGGGATTTGGAGATCTAACTTCTACAAATTCACCTTGTCGAGAGGGCCCTGCCCTGTTTGAATCCCGCCAGTTCTGTTGAAATTCAGGTCTGTCGTTTTGTCGGTAGTTTACATAGTTTCTTTTTTGTCGGTCATGTGGTGGAGAATTTCTCCCGGAATCGTAACTGCGCGGTGGACCGTTGCGTCTGACGTTATTCTGTCTCCCTTGATAATAATTATTTTGGTTTCCATATTGTCTGTTTCTCTGATTGTCTCTCTGATAGTCATTACTGCGGAGAGGTGATCTTTCCCTGTACCCACGGTTGTCATATGGGTGGTGTCTGTTTTGATCACGATTTACGTTGTAAGAATAGCCTTTCGTGTCCTGTTATTATTTCTTTCCTCGCGGAATTGTGACGGATGTGACCTGTAATTGTTGTGTTCCTGTTTTCGCGTCCCTCGATTGTCAGTGTCAATTTCCAATTCTTGTAAGAGTCGCTGAAAGGCTTCAATGTCGTCTTTGCAACGTCTTGCCAAGCAAATGCGGATGAGTTCTGAGGGGCTGTATGGGTTTGACAGGTACTGATTCTTGTGCAACATGTCTTCAAAATGTTTCACAAGACTGGAAAATTCAGATTGTTCGAAATGTTTCATCATTATGATGCTATCTTTTACTCGGTCTTGTGTAGCTTGAGACCAATATGCTGAGAGGAAGGCATGATAAAATTCTCCCTCACTGTGACAATCATGAATGACCGATCGCATTCTTACAGCTGGTTCATTCTCTAAATAGAAACACATAAATGTGTGCTCTAATGACCAGTTGGGAGGAAAACAATGAGAGAATTGGTGAAGCCACGCTTGTGGATGAATGTCGTTGCCGGAATTCTTAAATGTTTTGAATTTACGTGTAGTAATAAACAGCTTATAGTCAAAATCATCATGTCGGCATGTCGCATATCGGTCATTGTTACTTCGTTTCGGCGCTTTCATCTCAAAATTCGGTGTACCTTGCCAATTTCCTTCATAATTTCCGAAGTGCCTCGTGTTGTTATTTTGTGGCTGTTCCGTATTTCTATGTCCCTCTTCCCGTATTGGAGCGCGAGTGTCCTCTGAAATATGTAATTCTTGTATTACCTGCGTCAACTGACCTTGTACTTCCCGGATTTCTCTTTTGTACTGTGTATTGATTTGGTTTTGATTTTGTTTGAATTTTCTAATTTGTTCATACTCTTCTGTGTCTGTGAAGGCTACGGTTCTTGTGTCATTCAGATCATCATCTACCTTTGTAGATAAGTTAGTGAACTGATCCGAAAGTTCGGCTACTTTCTCCGATAGTGAACACATTTCCTCAGTGTGTTTTTCTGAACCAAGTTTCAGAGTGTCCATTTATGTTGAAATCGTATCTACTGCGTCCTTTAAGTTATCCTGAGTTTTTGCGAGTTGCGTAACCGAATCGGTAGATGCAACTGAGTCAGTTTTAGCTTGCAAGGTGTTGTGATTTTCATGAACAATAGTTTGCAGTTCTTTTATGGCTGCTTCGTGATTCTGTAATGCATTTTCATGACGTGAAAAAATAGGTTGAAAATGTTCACAAATTTGTGTTTTTACGTCATTACATACTTTTTGACATTTCTATTCGATTTTAAGTAACTCAGCAGTTAAAACTTCACGTTTTTGTTCAAGCGTTGGTTCCAATGAGTCTAACTTTTGAAGCTGTTGCTGTGTTTGTCTCTAATTTTGTTCCATCGTGTCTAACTTTTGAAGATTTTGTCCCATTTGTTTCTGATTTTGTTCAAGCGTTGTGTCTAACTTTTGTAGCCTTTGTCCCATTTGTTGCATTAACTGTAATAACAGTGCACTGGTGTCTGCAACATGTTCCTCAGTGCTATTCGGCAGTGCATTTGAATCGGCAATATTCGCATTTTGAAAAGCAGAAAATGTGTCTTGACTTATTTGAGAAAACGGCGAGGACGCAAAACCTGAATCTACAGTATTTGCAAGATCGTGTCCTGTCATTTCGGATTCCTGAGGCGAGCTGTTGCCGACCGATCGATCGATAATGCTTCCCTGTTCACTAATTGTTTCACTGTCTACACCATTATTTGCAGCCCACTCCATTTCCCTATGCACAATTACCAAATTACTACTTTGAACATTAGTTAATTCATTACACGGTGGCGCTAACACACTGCTTTCGTCTTCACTGTCATTTCTTAGTTTACTTTGGAACCTAGTATTACGTTTTTCACACGCCATTATTGTCGCAATATTTCACACGATAACACAGAAGAGCACAATTTAAAGAGCAAAATAAGAAAAAACATTAGCATAGCACTGAAAATAATATCTAGTTAATTGCAAGCGTAGCTGCGAAATACTTGGTGCAAATCTGCATGCATGCCACAACTATTTTACTGTACAACAATGAAAAACCACAACTGCAAAGAAGATTCTCTCTAAAATTACGCGCTAGCAATAAACAATAGCTACACTAATTGCACAAACTACAAGAAAAAATCAGAAGATTCCAGTGAGGTATCATCGGCTAAGGTTCGACATATGAAACGTCCACTTAGAAAAATTATACATGACTGTGCTTAAACTGACACACAATATTTTTTAGCGCAACGCAATCTGATTTTCAATAATCCCTACAAGAGAATGGCCCTAACTAAATTAACCTACACGTTTCACAAATCACTTACCTCACAAAAATCTTCATTACTCGAACTACTGCAATACAGCGAACGCCACTACTGCCAGCTAAATAAAAGATTCAAACTACTGAAGGGACTAACTACTGATAGGCATAGTTAGCAAAAGGAAGATTTTGATAGAGAACAAACAAAGTATTTACCTAAATAGTGTTCAAAAGTCATTATATATATATATATATATATATATATATATATATATATATATATATATATATATATATATCAGTCCATGATATCCAATATTACAAATTTACTCTTTCTGATGGACACACGTCCAGATCGTCCGCTCTGAAAACTCCGCCATCTCTCTCCCCACATCCACCACTGCTGACGGCTCACCTCCAACTGCGCAACGCTACGCGCTATTAACAGCCAACAGCCCAACACTACAGTAGCGAATATTAAAACAATGCTAATCAGCCACAGACTGCACACAGCACAGCCAGTGATTTTCATACAGAGCGCTACGTGGCGTTACCAATATAAAAACCTGAACAGCCTACTTACAATATTAAAAAAGGTAGGAAGATTTTTCTGTTTAGCAAAAGTGACAAAAAGCATATTTCACAGTACTTGAAGGCTCAACACAAAAGTTTTCTCTCAAGTACAGATAGTGTTGAGGGTCAGTGGACAAAGTTCAAAACCATCGTACTATATGCATTAGATGTGTAAGTGCCAAGCAAGATCGTAAGAGATGGAAAAGAGCCACCGTGGTACAACAACCGAGTTACAAAACTGCTGTTGAAGCAAAGGTAACTTCACAGCAAACATAAATATAGCAAAAGCCTTGCAGACAAACAAAAATTACGCGAAGCGAAATGTAGTGTGCGGAGGGCTATGCGAAAGGCGTTTAATGAATTCGAAAGTAAAGCTCTATGTACTGACTTGGCAGAAAATCATAAGAAATTTTGGTCTTATGTCAAAGTGGTAGGTGGATCAAAAGAAAATGTCCTGACACTCTGTGACCAAAATGGTACTTAAACAGAGGGTGACAGACTAAAGGCCGAAATACTAAGTGTCTTTTTCCAAAGCTGTTTCACAGAGGAAGACTGCACTGTAGTTCCTTCTCTAGATTGTCGTACAGATGACAAAATGGTAGATATCGAAATAGACGACAGAGAGACAGAGAAACAATTAAAATCGCTCAAAAGAAGAAAGGGCACAGGTCATCCCCGTTTTCAAGAAGGGACGTCGAACAGATGTGAAGAACTATAGACCTATATCTCTAAGGTCGATCAGTTGTAGAATTTTGGAACATGTATTATGTTCGAGCATAATGACTTTTCTGGAGACTAGAAATCTACTCTGTAGGAATCAGCATGGGTTTCGGAAAAGACGGTCGTGTGAAACCCAGCTCGCGCTATTCGTCCACGAAACTCAGAGGGCCATAGACACGGGTTCACAGGTAGATGCCGTGTTTCTTGACTTCCGCAAGGCGTTCGACACAGTTCCCCACAGTCGTTTAATGAACAAAGTAAGAGCATAAGGACTATCAGACCAATTGTGTGATTGGATTGAAGAGTTCCTAGATAACAGAACGCAGCATGTCATTCTCAATGGAGAGAAATCTTCCGAAGTAAGAGTGATTTCAGGTGTGCCGCAGGGGAGTGTTGTAGGACCGTTGCTATTCACAATATACGTAAATGACCTTGTGGATGACATCGGAAGTTCACTGAGGCTTTTTGCGGGTGATGCTGTGGTATGTCGAGAGGTTGTAACAATGCAAAATTGTACTGAAATGCAGGAGGATCTGCAGCGAATTGACGCATGGTGCAGGGAATAGGAATTGAATCTCAATGTAGACAAGTGTAATGTGCTGCGAATACACAGAAAGAAAAATCCCTTATCATTTATCTACAATATACCAGGTCAGCAATTGGAAGCAGTTAATTCCATAAATTATCTGGGAGTACGCATTAGGAGTGATTTAAAATGGAATGATCATATAAAGTTGATCGTCGGTAAAGCAGATGCCAGACTGAGATTCATTGGAAGAATCCCAAGGAAATGCAATCCGAAAACAAAGGAAGTAGGTTACAGTACACTTGTTCGCCCACTGCTTGAATACTTCTCACCAGTGTGGGATCCGTACCAGATATGGCTGATAGAAGAGATAGAGAGGATCCAACGGATACCAGCGCGCTTCTTTACAGGATCATTTAGTAATCGCGAAGACGTTACGGAGATGATAGATAAACTCCAGTGGAAGACTCTGCAGGAGAGACGCTCAGTAGCTCGGTACGGACTTTTGTTGAAGTTTCGAGAACATACCTTCACCGAGGAGTCAAGCAGTATATTGCTCCCTCCTACGTATATCTCGCGAAGAGACCATGAGGATAAAATCAGAGAGATTAGAGCCCACACAGAGGCATACCGACAATCCTTCTTTCAACGAATAGAAGGGAGAACCGATAGAAGTACTCAAGGTACCCTCCGCCACACATCGCCAGGTGGCTTGCGGAGTATGAATGTAGATGTAGATAGATGTAGAAGTAGGACTGACGGAGTACATCGAAAAAGTTCAAAGAAAGGCAGCACATTTTGTATCATCGCGAAATATGGGAGAGAGTGTCACACAAATGATACAGGATTTGGGCTGGAAATCATTAAATGAAAGGCGTTTCTCGTTGCGACGAAATCTTCTCACGAAATTCCAATCATCAAATTTCTCCTCCGAATGCGAAAATATTTTGTTGATACCGACCTACATAGGGCGGGACGATCACCACGATAAAATAAGGGAAATCAGAGCTCATACGGAAAGATATAGGTGTTCATTCTTTCCGCGCGCTATACGAGATTGGAATAACAGAGAATTGTGAAGGTGGTTCGATGAACCCTTTGCCAGGCAGATAAATGTGATTTGCCGAGTATCCATGTAGATGTAGATGAAGGAAGCGCTAAACTTAATGAAATATCATGCAGAGCCATCCAGGACCACCTGAAGAAGATTAGATGGAAAACAATAACGAACCTGAAAATGGGAACAAAATGTAAACAATAAATAACACATTCATGTAGAACGAAGAGCAAATTGAAATATCAATGTTAGGCCTAAAATTGTAAAGAAAGCTCTTTTCCACCAATTGATGAAAGTACGAGTTTGACTTTTGATACATACATAAAGTTTACCTAACCATCACAGACAATTTATGTTAACAACCTAAAAACACAAAAAACGCTAATTGATATTTATACTTGCGCTAGAAAACTCAGTTGTCATTTACAATTTCCATCCTTCAAATATCTTAATCAAACGCGCTAAGTTTCTAACAAATGTTGAGATATAACAGTCACTTCGTGAAAAGGAAATTAATTTTACATCTTCTCTGCATTTAAGTTTCGTCCTTTTCACAATGTGATATTTGTCTTAATGGGAGAGAAAAACATTAATTTATTTGCCGTGAAGGACATAGTTCTAAGTTTACCAAGAAAAATAATTAATATTTTATAAGAATACGTTACATTTAATTTGCTTGGCGAAGAAGCTTCCCGTTTCTAAAGGAGCTCTGACAATTGAAAGGGAACGTTCTGACAATACATACCAGAAACTTTTCTTTAAGAAAAATATAGCGGAGAAGCTCACCGATGAAAGCACTGTAGAGCGGAAGGAAAGAAAAGTAAAAAGAAGTGTATAAAGATAGATGAATCGATAAACCACAAAAATGTGAGGCAAGAGTAAGAAAAGAAAGGTAGCTCGCTCAGTACAGCACTTGCCCACAGAGGAAAGACATCCCAGGTTCGAGTTTTGGTTTGGCACGAAATTTTAATCTGCCAAGTTGCAAATCAGTGTAAGATTTTTTTTCTGGAGACATTCCTCTAAGCTGTTGGTAAGCCAGCCTCCGCAGTATCACTTCTTCCAGGAATGCTACTCGCGAAAGGTATGCAAGAGGACTCCGGCGATGTGTGGAGGATGACAGGGCTGATTGAACAGTTCAGCCGCCAGGCCGCTTGTCCGTGAATGCAAGGGGCCAAGGTCCGAGCCCAGTTCCGGTACATGTTTCTAATCTGCATGGAAGTTCCAGATCATCGCGCGCACCGCTTCTGGAAGAAGGAACATCTATCTTCCTCTGGTATTTAAAATAGACCAAGGCAACTTAGTAACATCATGTTGAATAAGGAACGTGATACAATTTCATAGTATTGGACCTGGAGGGCTAGCTCTGTTGCACTTTTGTAGGGATTCGCGACAGTCTTTTTGGGGGAACTATAGTTGTAAAACTACTAGGGTGTGTTGCTTACCAATTCGGCACTACCTCATAAAGATAGCCTTTTTTGCATAAATGATCAGTGTCTTACTAGATTCCCCTGAAACCGGAAGCGGTAAACCATCTAGAAACTGAGTGACGGCATATAAAGGGCCACATCACCTACAGAACATTTTTGTTCTACATAATTATCCTTCTGCCTGCTACTTAAGAATTAAGTGTGTTTATAGCAGAACTGAAACTGTCAATGTTTAATTCAGGTCTTATTCGAAAATTAATGATCTGTAACGTCAAACAGAGGTTTGTGGTAGTGAAACTTAGGAAACCAATACAGATTTATCTTACAACTCTAGAAAACCCAATTTGCTCAACAAAAAGGTAAAATAAGAAAAACCACAAAACAAAAATATATCAAACATCGCTTCAATAATTCGTCGAACTTATATAAAACATGTTTCTGTTATTCATAAACTACTTTGGCATTTATCTACATCTACATGGATACTCCGCATAATTCTCTATGATTCGAATGTCGAACAGCGCGCTGAAAAAACGAACACCTGCATCTGTCCGTGTAAGCTCTGATTTCCCTAATTTTATTATGATGATCGTTCCTCCCAATGCAAGTCGACGTCAACAAAATATTTTCGCTCTGTGAGGAGAAAGTTTGTGACTGAAATTTCGTAAGAAGAATGCTCCGCAACGAAATACGCCTTTGCTTTAATGGTGTCCTCCCCAAATCCCGTATCATATCAGTGACACTCTTTCCACTATTTAGTGATAATACAAAACATGCTGCTGTTCTTTCAACATTCTCGATGTACTCCGTTAATCATATCTGGTAAGCATCCCAGACCGCGCAGCAGTATTCCAAAAAAGGATGGAGAAACGTATTGTAGCCAGTCTCTTTAGTAGATCTATAGCACTTTCAAAGTGTTCTACCAATAAAAAGCAGTCTTTGGTTAGCCTTCCCCACAACATTTTCTGTCTGTTCTTTCCAATTTAAGTTGTTCGTAATTGTAATTCCTAGGTATTTAGTCGAATTTACAGCCTATAGATTTGACTGATTTATCGTGTATCCGAAGTTTAACGGATTCCTTTTAGCACTCATGTGGATGATCTGATACTTTTCATTATTTAGGGTCAATTACCAATTTTTGCATCATACATATATCTTTTCTACTTTTCTAAATCGTTTTGCAATTTAATTTGATCTTATAATGACTTAAATAGATGATAAACGATAGCATCATCCGCAAACAACATAATACGGGTGCTCAGATGATCTCCCAAATCATTTATATAAACGAGGAACAGTAGGAAACTCTTGCCTTTGGTCATCGTGTAGAATGCTCTACTGAGTAAAAAATAATAACCATAATTATATATTTTTTTATGTCTGTTCATGTAAATTGTACTTGCATCGAGATAATTTCTTTGCTTGTATAAAAGCGCTAAGTTACGCGATCGATTAAGTCTTATTACTTATAAACTGCAATTTATGTTCTGCATGCATATAAGACGCACAATGGACTAACACCAGATGATGTGGGTTCCAGTTATGTGCAAAACAAATAAAAATAAAGAGAAGTCGTCGGCTCTCACTTTCTCTCTTACACATTTATTTTTATGTCTTTCCCTAACAATTCCACCAATACTAGCGGTAATACTATCACACAGTATGTCATTTATGTAGTAGGCATTTTTATTACAGCGCAACTCTAGGAGCAACACATCTGCACTAAAATACATGCCTGGTCCCATAACCTGTTCACTGAATTCCTCATTCAGAGTTATAATTAAATAACTAATACAGAATATAATAATACAACTTGAAACCATTGCATATCGTTCCTCGAGCAGTTCAACAGGAAACAAACTAACCGTCCCATGTTCGTGTTTGAGACTTTTCTCATCGGAGCCGGCTCTTTTCTTGATAAACATAGTGTAAAACATCTCCTCAGATCATATCTTTTTTTCATACTTGGCGGTAGGCCGTGTTTCAAATTACGTGAACAATTCTTTTGCCCACCCCAGGGGATCCACAACTCTTTTGTGGATACGTGCGTAGCGAGCACGGGACCCCGAGCTGATGTGGTCTTCCTTCCTTTCCGGGCTGCATACCTTCCCTTTCCGCATCCTTCCCCATCCCCCCTCTTGGCCCCCCCCCCTCACCTCTGGCTCTTTCCTTTCCTTTCTCCCCCTCTGGGGGTCTGGTTTGTGCCTACGTCCGGAGACGGACGCTTGTAAATGTACCACATTCTTCGCCTTCCTTGTTTGTAAGTCTTCATACTTCCTTTGTCCTTCTCTTTTCCTTACCTCTTCTCTCTACCCTTTTCTCCGCTGCGGCGTTTGAGACCTCTTCTTTCCTTTCCCTTTCTCTTTCTTCCTCCCTGTGCGTGTCTGAAGGCCGACCCACGCACTTCCATGCGTAGCCGGTGACGGGGTAACGCGTAATTCCCCGCCCCGGGTAGACAGGTAGGACACGTACGTACCCCCTGGTAACGGCCAGGCCCAGGGAGGGGTGATTACCCGAGCTGATACCTTCCGAAAGTGCCGATTGGTCCCTCCGTCCGTTTGTCGGGAGGTGTGACCTGAGGTGTGAACAATCACCTAAGGCGGGAGTGCCCTCAGAGAGGGCCCCCACAAGGGAGGAGCGCGCCATTGGAGACGCTGGTAATCATGGGGGATTCTTCCGCAATGGTTTCCTCACCTTCCACTATGTCTGCTCACAAACGTAAGTTCACTGAGTCTCAACCACAGTCAGTTCTTCCATCGTTGCCACAGTTCCTTGTTGTTTCTCGGTCTGACGAAGGTCACGACTTCTCCACGGTCAACCCTTTCATTATTCAGAAAGGTGTCGACGCAATTGCAGGTCCTGTAAAGTCTTGTTCCAGATTACGGAATGGCACCCTGTTGTTAGAAACAGTCAGTGCCCTCCAGGCACAAAAATTGCTGCGTACCTCACTACTACACACTTTCCCTGTCCGGGTGGAACCGCACCGTACCTTAAATTCCTCGCGTGGAGTCGTTTATACTCGCTCCCTCGATGGACTGTCTGACGAAGAAATTCAGCACTACCTGTCTGACCAGGGCGTAACGGCTGTTCATAGGGTTATGAAAAGGGTTGACACGAACATCATTCCAACCCGCACTGTCTTCTTGACATTTGACAAAGTTCAACTCCCATCGAAAATCAAAGCGGGCTATGAGATAATTTCCGTTCGCCCTTACGTCCCAAACCCTACGCGTTGCTATCGGTGCCAGCGGTACAATCACACCAGCCAGTCCTGTTCCAATCCGGCCAAATGTGTTACGTGTGGCAGGGATGCCCATGAGGGTGCTTTTACACCTCCATCCCCTCGCTGCATCAACTGTATGGGTGACCACGCCGCTTCCTCTCGAGATTGTCCCGTTTTTAAGGACGAAAAGCTCATCCAAGAAATTAGGGTGAAGGAAAAGGTGTCGACCTTTGCTGCTCGAAAATTATTCGCCAGTCGACAGCCCACCGTGCATCAGAAAGGAAAATACAGCACTGTCCTTGCTTCTCCTCGGCCAACAAAGGAGGCGGCCACGCAGACTTGCGACCTCACCTTTAGTGCCACGGTCGTCAGATCGGCCAGCGCAAAGATCGCCCGTTCAACCTCACCACTTTCGCCTGCCCACTCTCTGGCTCACCCTTCGTCGAGTTCTGCTAAATCTCGAGCCCAAAAGTCAGACACAAAGACTTCGAAAAAAGAGCATACTCGTGAAGAGTTTTTACGTACGGCAACTTCCCAACCATCGGTTCCTCCTTCCTCTAAACATCATACTTCCAAGAAGGCTACAAAGAAACCCAGTTCCTCTCCTTCTCCGCCAAGGCGTGTCCCATCTACAGCACCACCTGGCGGAAATCGCCCTCGGCCGTCTTCTGTGTCGCCGAGGCGCACTGCTGGCGGCCGATCAACCGGCTGGTCACTGGTGGCAGGAGCTGCTCCTGACCAACCTATGGATCAGGATCTTCTGCCTTCGGCTGAATGCCATTCCACGCTGTCGGTCGCAAGCTCAGAGCAGTCGTTGAGTTGACAGCGACCTTGGTCACATTCCTCCATTTTCTGTTCACCCTATGTCCATTATCCACTGGAATATCCGCGGTATTCGAGCCAATCGGGATGAATTGTCGATCCTCTTACAATCCTACTCGCCGGTCATCTTCTGTCTTCAGGAAACGAAGCTGCGTCCCCATGACCGCTTTGTTCTCCCTCATTTTCAGTCCGTCCGATATGATCTCCCCTCTGTTGAAGGCACTCCAGCACATGGAGGACTCATGATTCTTCTCCATGAAACTCTCTATTATCACCCAATCCATTTAAACACTTCCTTCCAAGCTGCCGCCGTCCGTCTTTCCCTTTCCGGATACACGTTCTCTCTTTGTACTGTATACATTCCATCGTCCACACCAATGACACGAGCTGATCTCCTTCATCTTCTTGGTCAGCTTCCACCCCCATATTTGCTGGTTGGGGACTTCAATGCCCACCACCCGCTTTGGGGATCTCCACATCCTTGTCCACGTGGCTCACTATTGCTAGACGTCTTCCACCAAGCAGATCTAGTTTGCCTCAACACTGGGGTCCCTACATTTTTGTCTGCCTCCACGACAAATTTATCTCATTTGGACCTTGCGCTCGGTACTGTTCCGCTAGCTCGGCGCTTCGAATGGTTCGCCCTTGATGATACACACTCGAGTGACCACTTTCCATGTGTCCTTAGACTGCAGCCTCAACAGCCATATATGCGCCCGCGACGCTGGAAGTTTGCCCAAGCCGATTGGACACTTTTTTCGTCTCTAGCGACATTCGATGACCGTCACTTTCCCAGCGTCGACGATGAGGTCACACATATTACCGACGTTATTCTTACAGCTGCGGAACATTCAATACCACGCACCTCCGAATTGCCCCGGCGCCCCCCAGTTCCTTGGTGGAACGAGGCATGCCGTGATGCACTACGTGAGCGGCGACGTGCTCTCCGCGTTTTCCGCCACCATCCTACTTTGGCCAACTGTATCCGCTATACGCAGCTCCGAGCGCGATGCCGTCGTGTCATCCGCGATAGCAAGAAGGCAAGCTGGAAATTCTTTATTAGCTCATTTAACACCTTCACTCCCTCCTCGGAAGTTTGGAGTCGGCTTCGACGGTTCTCAGGCGCGCCTAGTTTCTCCCCGGTCTCTGGGCTCACTGTCGCGCATGACACATTAGTGGACCCCGTCGCAATTTCTAACTCGTTGGGTCAGCACTTTGCTGAGATTTCGAGCTCTTCAAATTACCCGCCAGCGTTTCTCCCGAAGAAACGTGCGGCGGAAGTGCGACCTCTTGCTTTCTCCTCTCAAAATCGCGAAAGCTACAATACTGTTTTCTCGTTGCGGGAACTCCAACATGCACTCTCTTCTTCTCGCTCCTCCGCCCCAGGACCGGATGGTATCCACGTCCAAATGTTGCTGCATTTATCAACCCATAGTCTGCGTTACCTCCTTCGCCTTTATAATCGAATTTGGACCGACAGTACTTTTCCCAGACGATGGCGGGAAGCTATCGTCGTTCCTGTTCCGAAACGTGGAAAGGACAAACATCTGCCCTCTAGCTATCGCCCCATTTCTCTCACGAGTAGTGTCTGTAAGGTTTTGGAGCGTATGGTGAATTACCGTTTAGCGTGGTGGCTGGAATCCCGCAGTCTTTTAACACCTGCCCAATGCGGATTCCGAAAGCATCGTTCTGCAGTTGACCATCTTGTGCTCTCTCCACTAATATCATGAACAATTTTCTCCGGAAACGCCAAACGGTAGCAATATTTTTTGATCTGGAGAGAGCATACGATACCTGTTGGAGGACAGGTATCCTCCGCACACTGTTCTCTTGGGGCTTTCGAGGCCGGCTGCCCCTTTTTCTTCGCGAATTTATGTCAGAGCGCACATTTAGGGTGCGGGTGAACACTACTCTCTCCCGCACTTTCTCCCAAGAAAACGGGGTACCCCAGGGCTCCGTGCTGAGTGTTGTACTGTTTGCCATCGCTATAAATCCAATTATGGATTGTCTCCTTCCTGATGTCTCGGGCTCCCTCTTTGTGGACGATTTTGCGATCTACTACAGCTCTCAACGGACCAGCCTTCTTGAACGACGTCTTCAAGGATGTCTCGATCGCCTCCACTCTTGGAGCATCGAAACCGGCTTCCGTTTCTCTCCCAGTAAGACCGTTTGTGTTAATTTTTGGCGACGTAAGGAGTTTCTTCCGCCCTCCTTACATCTAGGTCCTGTCAACCTTCCGTTTTCAGACGTCGCTAAATTCTTGGGTCTTATGTTTGACAGGAAACTGTGCTGGTACTCCCACGTTTCCTATCTTTCGGCTCGCTGTCTGCGATCGCTTAACACCCTTCGTGTCCTGAATGGTACCTCCTGGGGAGCGGACCGAGTGGTCCTTCTCCGCCTCTATCGCGGCTTAGTGCGCTCGAAATTGGATTATGGAAGCATAGTCTACTCCTCTGCTCGGCCGTCTATTCTTCGGCGTCTCGACTCTCTCCACCTCCGTGGATTACGTTTAGTGTCTGGAGCTTTTTACACTAGCCCTGTGGAAAGCCTTTATGCTGAGACTGCTGAACATCCGCTGTCCAATCGGCGAGCAGTCCTTCTGAGTCGATATGCTAGCCATCTGTCTTCCATGCCTGCTAATCCAGCCCATGACCTTTTTCTCGACGCCTCCTTTGATGTAGGGTATGCAGGCCGCTCCTCCTCCATACTACCCCCGGGAGTCCGCTTCCGTCAACTGCTCCATTTCTTTCCTTCCGCTTTCCTACAACCTTCTTGACAACTTGGGATACAGCACCGCCATGGCTCCGTCCCCGGATCTGCCTGCTCCGTGACCTTTGTCGATTTCCCAAGGATGGTACCCCTACACTTGTTTATCGTCGGGCATTTGCTGCTCTATGTGCACAAATGACGGACGCCACATTTATTTACACCGACGGCTCGAAAACATCGTTAGGTGTAGGGAGTGCCTATATTGTTGGCGACACCCCAAATCAATTTCGGCTTCCCGACCAGTGTTCGGTGTATACTGCGGAGCTTTACGCTGTTCTCCAGGCTGTCCACTACATCCGCCGCCATCGGCGGATACAGTACGTTATCTGCTCAGATTCTCTCAGCTCTCTCCTCAGTCTCCAAGCTCTTTATCCTGTGCAACCTCTGGTGCACCGGATTCAGGACTGTCTGCGCTTGCTCCACCTGGGGGGCGTCTCAGTGGCGTTCCTCTGGCTCCCGCGACACGTTGGTATCTATGGAAATGAGGCGGCCGATATTGCAGCCAAGGCTGCAGTCTCTCTTCCTCGGCCAGCTATTCCGTCGATTCCTTTCTGCGATCTACGGAGCGTTTTATGTCGTCGTGTTGTTCATTTATGGCACGCGCATTGGTCAACACTTCCCAATAATAAATTGCGGGAAGTGAAAGCTCTTCCTTGCGCTTGGACTTCTTCCTCCCGAACGCGTCGTCGGGAGGAGGTAATTTTAACTAGACTCCGGATAGGGCACTGTCTTTTTAGCCATCGACATCTTTTAAGCGGCGATCCTCCCCCACTCTGTCCCCACTGCTCTCAGCTGTGCACGGTAAGACACCTTTTAATTGAATGCCCCTATTTTAATCCGTTACGCGCCCGTCTACAGCTATCGCCTGATCTATTGTCGATTTTAGCAGATGACACGCGTTCAGCCGACCGCGTTCTCCAGTTTATTAGCGCTAGTGACATGACGTCAGTCATTTGAAGCTTTTTTTGGGGACAACCAACCCCTTTCTGTAGTGGATTTTTAAGCCTTCCTTCTGCTTTTAGTTTCTCCAATTTTATGACTTTGTTTCCATTGCTGCTGGTTTTCAATTTCGGTTTTTTTACTGTTTCCTAAGTCACGGGCTGGGCGCTAATGACCATAGCAGTTTTGCGCCCTAAAACCAAAACAAAAGAAGAAAAGAAAAAAAATTCTTTTGCCGTTTTGAAATATGTTCGCTGGGATTGCCTCCATGTGTAAAGTGCCTATAATACATAGACGAAGATAACATCGTTAGTGCATTTCGCTGTTGACTATATGATGCATTTTACGATTCACAGCAGGTACCACTCTACAAAGTGCTTCGTTGTACATCAAAACTGACAGTCTCGTTACATTACGTTTTGTACTCTTCGTTTGAGTTATGTGGAATGGATTTTACGTCATGTGCCACCACGATTTTAAAATTGCCACATAATTTGTTATAAACTCCTCAAGTCAGTATGTGACTGTATTATATAACTTTTTGTGGGCATACCCCACATTGTGTGGCACTGTGAGAAGAAACGCTTATTACATCAGTTAATTGTCACATTTAAACTATGTAGTGAACAAATACTGCGAAATGTAATTGATTGCTAGCTTAGTGTCTCTACCTAGGGCAGCGATTTTCAGTAATATACTTCGGCTAATTAAGCTTGGTTTATAGTCGGGTCTCATAGGCTTTTGTGAAGCAAGTCGACCCATCAGGCCGACGGCATAATCCCACCTTTACATTCGTGCTTTTGTCGTCAGCTTTCACTAGATTCATCACCTAATTGGTATTGGTTAATATTATTGCCAGACATAGTCCAGTGGTGACACTTCATTGTTGCTGGATGTTAATGTTTTCAGGAACTTGCTCCAGGCTCGATCTGCCACAAGACTGAATGAAAATGACGAAACTACAAGGTAATAGGGGAGCATTGTAATGATACTATACTCGCTGAACTTTACTGTGATTTCCAAAATTCCATACCTTTTATGATTCGTAAGTATTTTTTTAGCAAGTGTTGCTGTGACTGATATCAAAAATGGTTCAAATGGCTCTGAGCACTATGCGACTGAACTTCTGAGGTCATCAGTTGCCTAGAACTTAGAACTAATTAAACCTAACTAACCTAAGGATATCACACACATCCATGCCGAGGCAGGATTCGAACCTGCAACCGTAGCGGTCGCTCGGTTCCAGACTGTAGCGCCTAGAATCGCACGGCCACTACGGTCGGCTGTGACTGATATCCACAGGCAAACACAAACACTGAAAAGATGGCTTCACAAAGA
Source organism: Schistocerca nitens (assembly GCF_023898315.1). Taxonomy (NCBI): domain Eukaryota; kingdom Metazoa; phylum Arthropoda; class Insecta; order Orthoptera; family Acrididae; genus Schistocerca; species Schistocerca nitens. Next base: position 442,825,109 of record NC_064614.1, read on the forward strand.
GGAAGTGTGTGGTAAGGAAAAAAGTCCACATCCCTTTACATAAGACAGAATTTCTCAAAATGTGTCTTCGTTGTTATTACGAGATAATAAATCTGTGGAAAAAGTATGTCTACCGATTGATACTGCAACGGGCAGATTCTAGGAAATTCGAGACTAAGGTTCTCTGCGATTCACAGCACCGTTTTTGTACTGAAATCTACTGGACTTTTTTGAATACTTCTGTGGCTCCCTCGTGCTGGTTAAATAAAGCGCACAATTGTTTTTGAATCTCTACCCGCTGATCCGGGAACACGAAGTGCTAACGATGTGCACTCACAGCACGTTTAGTCTTACAATCTAAGGATATCATTCTCAATTAACCAACAAAAGAACTGCATCGCCACCTTGGCCACTACCACTGGATAAAATTTCAGTAAAAAATCATTTCCAATGGCAACCGAAATTCTCTGACATAATGAGATGCTCCCATTCTGCAACGGCCCGATCGAAGAAGGCGGAGGAGCCGATGAAGATTCAGGATAACCTTTTTCGGTTTTCCCTCGAGTTGGTAGACGGCGAAAGAATCGACAGTGATAAACGCACTGAGGACGAAGTGGGGGATGGAACGCTCTGCGTTGAAGACATATTGTGTATCCATATCAAACATATCCCGTACTTAAGCATTTGTTATGATACCAGGTCAGTACCCCACCAGTAACTCCTCACCACCGGTTTTTTAAACAACTGAACTCTCATGAAAGAGGAAATTTCAGAAAGTTACACATTTTCATGGCAGAACGAGTAAATTTTGTGGAATGCTGCACTATACGTCGAGGTGGAACAGATATATGACACTGTTTTTCAATATAGTCAGCAAATCTCTGTAAATAACACTCGGAATGTTCTATCGATTCCCCAACAACAGATATCCACTCCTTGGACATGGAGCCGTTCGAGAACAGCTGTGTGAACGTCCCTCATAGTCGCAAAAGTTGCCATTGCTGCAAATCACTTACTCAATTGCTGTCGCTATTAGTGTCAACCACGCCTGTGCGGCCTTTGTCAAATTCTTGGCACCGTTTCACGATGGATAAATGGGGCATTGCATTTGGTCCATATACCATCAGAATTTCACGGCGAACTACATGAAATGTAGACAGATTGACCACAAAATTCATGCTGCTCCCCGTACATCAACTTTGGTGTACGTTTCCAGTTACTTCGCTATTTCACTCCCACACTGCGATGCATGTCAGCCGTATCGCAGCAGAACTGTATCTACTGAAAGCCTGAACATGTACTCTCTCCTGACAATTCGCCGCACAAGTCGCGTAACGATCTTAGCGTGAGACGACATGTGTAACTTACTTTTTGACGTTTCCTCATATAAAAGAACTTCAACCGTCTGATTGCTTCACAAATGAGTTAATGTGTTACATATTTGACGTCACGCGTGTAAAACATTTATCGTTGAAGGTGCAAAACACGAATCATGTTTTTTTATTAGTTTTGGATTATTCAACCGTAGTTTGCTGAAACGTGTCTCACTATCATACACTCGATCAGTATAGTCTGTATAGTCTGCTCTTCGTTTTAATAAAAGTTTGTCTTTTGCGCATTTGAATGTTTACGACGGAATATCTCCCGAAACTAAAACTGAAGAAACTGCAAAAAGGTGGGAATTTAAGGAGATGGGACCTGGATAAACTGACTATACCAGAGGTTGTACATAGTTTCAGGGACAGCATAAGGGAACAATTGACAAGAATGGGGAAACGAAATACAGTAGAAGAAGAATGGGTAGCTTTGAGGGATGAAGTAGTGAAGGCAGCAGAGGATCAAGTAGGTAAAAAGACGAGGGCTAGTAGAAATCCTTGGGTGACAGAAGAAATATTGAATTTAATTGATGAAAGGAGAAAATATAAAAATGCAGTAAATGAAGCAGGCAAAAAGGAATACAAACGTCTCAACAATGAGATCGACAGGAAGTGCAAGATGGCTAAGTAGGCATATCTAGAGGACAAACGTAAGAATGTAGAGGCTTATCTCACTAGGGGTAAGATAGATACTGCCTATAGGTAAATTAAAGAGACCTTTGAAGAAAAGAGAGCCACTTGTATGAATATCAAGAGCTCAGATGGAAACCCAGTTCTAAGTAAAGAAGGGAAAGCAGAAAGGTGGAAGGAGTATATAGAGGGTCTGTACAAGGGGGAGGTACTTGAGGGCAATATTATGGAAATGTAAGATGATATAGATGAAGATGATATGGGAGATATGATACTGCGTGAAGAGTCTGACAGAGCACTGAAAGACCTAAGTCGAAACAGGGCCCTGGGAGTAGACATCATTCCATTAGAACTACTTACAGCCTTGGGAGAGCCAGGCCTGACAAAACTCTTCCATCTGGTGAGCAAAATGTATGAGACAGGCGAAATACCCTCATACTTCAAGAAGAATATAATAATTCCAATCTCAAAGAAAGCAGGTGTTGACAGATGTGAAAATTACCGAACTATCAGTTTAATAAGTCACGGTTGCAAAATACAAACGCGAATTCTTTACAGACGAATGGAAAAACTGGTAGAAGCGGACCTCGGGGAAGATCAGTTTGGATTCCGTAGAAATATTGGAACACTTGAGGCAATACTGACCCTACGACTTATCTTAGAGGATACATTAAGAAAAGGCAAACCTACGCTTCTAGCATTTGTAGACTTAGAGAAAGCTTTTGACAATGTTGACTGGAATACTCTCTTTCAAATTCTGAAGGTGGCAGGGGTAAAATACAGGGAGCGAAAGGCTATCTATAATTTGTGCAGAAACCAGATGGCAGTTATAAGAGTCGAGGGGCATGAAAGGGAAGCAGTGGTTGGGAAGGGAGTGAGACAGGGTTGTAGCCTCTCTCCGATGTTATTCAATCTGTATATTGAGCAAGCAATAAAGAAAAAAAAGAAAAATTCGGAGCAGGTATTAAAATCCATGGAGAAGAAATAAAAACTTTAAGGTTCGCCGATGACATTGTAATTCTGTCAGAGACAGCTAAGGACTTGGAAGAGCAGTTGAACGGTGTGGTGTCACCGCTAGACACCACACTTACTAGGTGGTAACTTAAATCGGCCGCGGTCCTGTAGTACATGTCGGACCCGCGTGTCGCCACTGTGGGATCGCAAACCTAGCGCCACCACAAGGCAGGTCTCGAGAGACTGAGGAGACCTCGTCCCCAGTTGTACGGACAACATAGCTAGCGATTGGACGTGCTAAGCCTTGCTCTCATTTGCCGAGAGATAGACAGTAGAATAGCCCTCTGCTAAGTTAAATGGCGACCACCTAGCAAGGCGCCATTTGTATCAGTGCCTATAGCTTACTAATATTCAAGAGAGATGTATTCCAAGGACTAATTAAAAGTTAAGTAACAAGCATCTACGTACTTTTCTTCTTATTCATTTATAAGTTCTCATGTTCCAGACTTCACGCCCGTCTGCGTTAGCCTTGCGTGCCCTATCGGCTACAGCATTGTGTCTAGGCTGTATGGTCTAGACACAACAAACGGAATGGACAGTGTCTTGAAAGGAGGATATAAGATGAACATGAACAAAAGCAAAACGATGATAATGGAATGTAGTCGAATTAAGTCGGGTGACGCTGAGGGAATTAGAGTAGGGAATGAGACACTTAAAGTGGCAAAGGAGTTTTGTTCTTTGGGGAGCAAAATAACTGATGATGGTCGAAGTAGAGAGGATATAAAATGTAGAGTGGCAATGGCAAGAAATGCGTTTCTGAAGAAGAGAAATTTGTAGACATCGAGTATAGATTTAAGTGCCAGAAATTTGTATGTAGTATAGCCATGTATGGAAGTGAAACATGGACGATAAATACACTCCTGGAAATTGAAATAAGAACACCGTGAATTCATTGTCCCGGGAAGGGGAAACTTTATTGACACATTCCTGGGGTCAGATACATCACATGATCACACTGACAGAACCACAGGCACATAGACACAGGCAACAGAGCATGCACAATGTCGGCACTAGTACAGTGTATATCCACCTTTCGCAGCAATGCAGGCTGCTATTCTCCCATGGAGACGATCGTAGAGATGCTGGATGTAGTCCTGTGGAACGGCTTGCCACGCCATTTCCACCTGGCGCCTCAGTTGGACCAGCGTTCGTGCTGGACGTGCAGACCGCGTGAGACGACGCTTCATCCAGTCCCAAACATGCTCAATGGGGGACAGATCCGGAGATCTTGCTGGCCAGGGTAGTTGACTTACACCTTCTAGAGCACGTTGGGTGGCACGGGATACACGCGGACGTGCATTGTCCTGTTGGAACAGCAAGTTCCCTTGCCGGTCTAGGAATGGTAGAACGATGGGTTCGATGACGGTTTGGATGTACCGTGCACTATTCAGTGTCCCCTCGACGATCACCAGTGGTGTACGGCCAGTGTAGGAGATCGCTCCCCACACCATGATGCCGGGTGTTGGCCCTGTGTGCCTCGGTCGTATGCAGTCCTGATTGTGGCGCTCACCTGCACGGCGCCAAACACGTATACGACCATCATTGGCACCAAGGCAGAAGCGACTCTCATCGCTGAAGACGACACGTCTCCATTCGTCCCTCCATTCACGCCTGTCGCGACACCACTGGAGGCGGGCTGCACGATGTTGGGGCGTGAGCGGAAGACGGGCTAACGGTGTGCGGGACCGTAGCCCAGCTTCATGGAGACGGTTGCGAATGGTCCTCGCCGATACCCCAGGAGCAACAGTGTCCCTAATTTGCTGGGAAGTGGCGGTGCGGTCCCCTACGGCACTGCGTAGGATCCTACGGTCTTGGCGTGCATCCGTGCGTCGCTGCGGTCCGCTCCCAGGTCGACGGGCACGTGCAACTTCCGCCGACCACTGGCGACAACATCGATGTACTGTGGAGACCTCACGCCCCACGTGTTGAGCAGTTCGGCGGTACGTCCACCCGGCCTCCCGCATGCCCACTATACGCCTTCGCTCAAAGTCCGTCAACTGCACATACGGTTCACGTCCACGCTGTCGCGGCATGCTACCAGTGTTAAAGACTGCGATGGAGCTCCGTATGCCACGGCAAACTGGCTGACACTGACGGCGGCGGTGCACAAATGCTGCGCAGCTAGCGCCATTCGACGGCCAACACCGCGGTTCCTGGTGTGTCCGCTGTGCCGTGCGTGTGATCATTGCTTGTACAGCCCTCTCGCAGTGTCCGGAGCAAGTATGGTGGGTCTGACACACCGGTGTCAATGTGTTCTTTTTTCCATTTCCAGGAGTGTAGTTCGGGCAAGAAGAGAATAGAAGCTTTCTAAATGTGGTGCTACAGAAGAATGCTAAAGAGTAGTTGGGTAGATCACATAACTAATGAGGAGGTATTGAATAGAATTGGGGAGAAGAGGAGTTTGTGGCACAACTTGAGTAGAAAAAGGGATCGGTTGGTGGGACATGTTCTGAGGCATCGAGGGATCACCAATTTAGTATTGGAGGGCAGCGTGGAGGGTAAAAATCGTATAGGAAGACCAAGAAATGAATACACTAAGCAGATTCAGAAGTATGTAAGCTGCAGTACGTACTGGGAGATGAAGCAGCTTGCACGGGATAGAGTAGCATGGAGAGCTGCATCAAACCAGTCTCAGGACTGAAGACCACAACAACAACAACAACAACATCTCCTGAAACATCAATGTGACACAGAGAATCCTAAGCAAGACATTCGGTTATAAGACGTGCCCATGGGCAAAAACAAATTCAGATCCCAATAATTTTGTGATGACCAGTAGGCTGAAGTTCAAAACAATCATCAGGTAGAATCAGTGTGTAAGGAAATGGAATGTTGAAGTACTAAGGAATGACGATATGAGCCTGAAGCCAGGAGGCAGCTAAGTTAAGGTGGAATGGACACTCCTTTAAAGAGTAATCACAGAACTTGGACAATTAAATATAGGTAGAAGAAAGCATGGGCGTCCACAGACATGGAGAAGTGAGCTGGTTTTTGTATAATTGATTTTTATGTCACTAAGTCACTCAGTTTGAAAACGTCGGCGAAAATCTCAAGCGAATAGCAAAACAAGCAAACAGATCTAAGTTACATAACGGTTGCCAGGACCATAGTTTTCCTAATCACTCTCGGCAACGAAATACCACAACATAATAAGCCCACAGTTTGGTAGAATCACAGACAAGTATTCGTAGATACATGCAAGAATTCCGCAGTGAAGAAAAAAAGTCTGTGTCACATTGCAGGAGAGAACAACAATCCCCTCTTGTATCTTCACTACTACCTTCCTTCTACCTCCAGTCGCCCCACTTTCTTTCCACACACTGCGAAGGCCTATCTAAGGAAGGTGACTGCGAAGAAGCGTTGTATACTAGAAGAAATACTTAAACTGACCGACGAAAGAAATGGGTACAAAATTTATCAGAAAAAGAAATTCCACCGAAAAATGAACTTAAGAACCTCTACGAGGAGGGCGAACTGTCTGCTGAGGAGATACGAGAAGAGATAAAAAAATAAATAAAAAGATGTATCTCGATTTCGAGGACACAGGGTAACCACTATTGGAGTGAAAGTTAGGAAACGCCTTGGAAGGTCTGCGAACAAACAAGGTAGGAGGAATTGTAATATCCCTTCATAATTCCTAAACTAATTCTGGAAAATGGCAAGTTAACGATAATTCAAGTTCGAGTGAATGAGATCAGAATCATTGCATCGGACTTCCGGAAGATTATCATCCACACGATCCCAAAGTTAGCAAAGAGAGATAAATGCGAGAACTACCGCACAACTAACTTAACAGCTCGTACATAACAGTTGCTGGTAAGTATAATATACAGACGAATGGAGCGAATATTGCATATCTGCTAATTTTTAAAAAAACTGACTTACTGTCTTCGGAGCATTTTCGCTTTCAGTTGTTGTAAAACAGATTATGTTGTGCATATAGAGTGCTTTATTAATTTTTTTCAGACGACCCGCTTTGATTGTTCTGAATTAATCCTTAAAAATAATTATAGTAATCTAGATGGAAAGGAGGATTAGATCTGCTAAACAACGACCAGTATGGATTTAGAAAAGGGCAGTATTTCTGACGTAACATATGTAATGGCGGCAAGATTTAAGAAATATCAAGACACTTTCAAAGGATTCTTTGACCTAGCAAAAGTGTTCGTAGCTGCAACACTAACTGGACTACGCCTGTCAGTACATACTAACCGTTTCGCGTCCACGCTCCAGCATCCCACCTGCTATCTGAAAAATGTACTTGGTAGTGCTACCCAACCTGAATGCATACGTCTTGTAATAGGTATAATTATTAGTCTGAAAGTGAGATAATTACCGACATAATGTTCTTCAGAACGGCGTACTCAGTCACCGAAATAAATATCTGCACTTATACCTGTTACAACGTTTATACAGTACGTACTAGAAATGGGGAGGGGACACAAGTTGAAAAATACAGCATCTGGAAGATTGACTGGAACCAGCAGAGGAATGCTTTTTTTCTGCTCGGAACCTGCAGATATTAGTGACGATAAAGACACACAAACAAGAGAACCAGTGGCAACGCAGCAAGCCGTACCACAATCAGGCATACACAATCTAGTAGGTGATTTCCATGGAACGCAGGCCTCCAAAGGATCATGGTATAGGGCAGAAGAACAAGATTTCATGAGAAAAACCGCAGTGCGGAAGACAGATCTCGTAGACTTGAACGGTGCATTAACCTGAGGCAACCATTTCAAGATAATATGCGACAAATGCGGCAAGTAGAGCTGAACGCGGTTGATTGCCCATTATGTGTCAAAAAGTAAAATCTCCGGCTACGCTGTCGACTCTAAGGGGTGAGGAAGGAACTACGACTGAGATTTGAAACAGTCAGCTGAATTATTAGTGGATACAGTTTTCTCAGACGTACCTAAGACTCTGACAAGGCCGAATATAGGAGACATCATAAAAGAGAAATCTACGTACGTGATCTATCGGTGTGTTCTTTTGCGGAGCAGGAAATCCGATAAGAAATACTGAAAGTAAAAAAAAAAATAAAATAAAAAAAAATAAAAAAACTTTCTGTGCAACTTCCTGTGCAAATTTTTCAGACTCCTCGTGTGCCGATTAGTGGACATTTCTGTTGGATGACCAATGCATGTCTTCTTCAAGACACATAACAACAATATGCAAAATGGTTAAGGCGTAACTGTCTTGAAGGACAGTATCGTCGAAGATTGTTCCAAAGTGTTATAGGCCACACAGCCTGCTAGATGTTATAGAAGAAGTACTTGAAAAATCGTTGTGTACGATAACAAAGTAAATATGCTGTGACCATAACGGACTGTGGTTTTCTTTTCTTGTTCTTTGAGGGTTGGCAACATTGACTGGTAGAGGGAGATCCTCTGACCAGAGTGACCAATGCAGAAACATGTTGTAGTATCCACTTGCGTGAGCGATGTCGATACGGAATACCGTCACGAGCGAGCCACGTGCTATGATTCGCTTCTGACTCGCTAAACGCTTAACACCTACGGAAATTTCTTCACGAACATGTTATGAACGGAGCGAATGTATTTAAGTGCTGTAGGAAGTTTACTAGAGGCAGAACTATTGTTCATCACGAACAGAGGATTGAACGGCTTTCCATTTTGACTGATAAGTAGAGGCAAAAACTCATGGTGAAGTACGCTGATTGACAATGGATGAAATCTCTGCAATTTTTCCACTAGTCTCCAGAGATCTCTTATATTAGACACTCACAGAAACGCTGGGATACCGGAAGCTATGCGCAATATTGGTCCCAAAACAGTTGACAGAGCAACAGGAGAAAAATCGGGTCAACAGTGCCTGCGACTTTCAGCGAATTCCACTGGAAACGGAAAATTTTTCTGAGTTCTATTGTGACTGCAGATGAAACGTTGATAGTTAATTACACTCCCGAGACAAAAAGACAGTCGTCACAGTGGTTTCAGATCAATTCCTTATCTTCTAAAAAGATTCAAAACCACAATTTCGGGGAAAAAGTAATGGCGACGGTGTTTTGGGACCGAAAAGGGATTATTTTGATTGAATTACTGTCTCAGAGCTATACCATCAATGCACAACAATCTTGTGACCCTACAAAACTCAAAAGAATCATTCAAAACAAAATACTGGACATGCTGAGTGGACTTGTTGCACTATAACGCCCATCTTCACGTAGTCTTAGCCACCAAGGCACTCTTGGGCTCATTTGGTTGGAATGTTTTGAGCCAACCCCCATATATCCTTAACTTGGCGCCTTCAGATTATCATCTTTTCACGGACCTGAAAGTACATGGGAGTGTAATCAAATTTTCAACAGCTGCAGAAAGAGATTCTGAAGGTAGGAAGAAGTTGGTGGCGGAGTTCTTTGTGGAGAGCATAAACAAGTTTATGCCACGTGTCATCACATGCATTGAACGGGATGACGGGCATGCGGAAAATAGTCAACAAATATATCAACAATACTTTTTTTCCAAAACAATATAAAAATCTAATACACTTACTTTCTGAATACGCTTCGTAGCTCACTGCAACACTCATTGACGACCGAGTCGTTGGAGCACATGCTCGGTGTAAGGGAAGGACAGGGAAAGCAAACTGGCCGTATCGTTCCCAGCGAACTATTCCAGCAATTTATTTAGGCGATTTAGGAGAAAGTCAGAAAACTTAAATCTGAAGTGAATCGTGGTCCTCCGTAGCGGGAGTCCTCTGTGCTGACCAGTGTGCCACTTCTCTCGCTCAGCAGACTGCAGGGTAAAACAATGTTAAGTAAAATAAATCCAAGTAAGTTCCAGTTTAGGAAAGAGTGAGAGCCACCCACACGCCTTGCTCATACTGTGGCATCAAGCAGTCAGGCCTGCAAGATGAGTGGTCTGCCAAGCGAGTGGATTCATTCTTATTTATCAAGTAACATGAGCTCTAGTACTCACAATTAAATTACAAATTATTCTCCTGTTTGAATATTACGCAATGGAAACGGATAACGCACATCTGACTATTAGTAATTTACACAACTCTGACTGTTCACTATGCACTGGCAATACCACATTTTCTTTCTTACCCAACGGCTTTGATCAGCACGTGGCCATCGCACTGAATATGAATGGCGCACACATTATAAATTCTGGGTATCATGACAACATACTATTCAAAGGAAAAGGACACCAATCTTTTTCTTTTCACTATCTTTTTTATTCCGATAAATTCTATAACCTAAACACACCATTACATTTTCTACAACAATTACACATGAGAAACTCCGCCCAGTGGGCATGGCTTTACATTCGTGATTCTCTATCTTATGGTCTCGTAATTATCTAACACTACAGTGCACTTTCTGGATAGGATGGTGGCTCTTTTGCTATGTCTCACACTTCGACTCTCACACCCATCATCACGAAAATTTCCTCCAGACCGAGCGGTACAAAAGGAACATGCATAACCCACTGCCTCTGAACCTATCTTGCTACTCTCCCATGCAAACCACACATACTTAAATTGCATGAAATACACCACACTGGCAACATGGAATACAACACAAGGAATAGTCACAACGTTATAATCACATCACTTTCAGCTTTCCCACTTCAATTAGTATTCATCCCACTTTCACACGACACTGCCCCACTTCGTAACTTTTCTTTCCGACTATGAACTCTGGAGGATATATGCACGTCTTCCTGTGCAATACAAGCCAATTGGCGTTGCTGGACAGACGGCTGACTCACCTTGCTTCTCCCTCAGAGTATTAGAGTTTGAATCCAGCGTCAGACGGAAACATAACACGCAGAGTAATATTAAGAACATATTCGTCACACATGCGAGTCCTCAATTGATACCATGGACGAGTACTTCTCTTTATCCTTTGTCTCATACACAGATTGAGACTCACACAGTACTCAGCACGTGGAAGTACCCGTCTCTAATTTCAAGTCCTGCACACGCCATTTCTTAAATATTTCCAACTTATAGTATACACGCCAGTAATTCAGCTTAACTTAAGCACTCGGAAGTATTTCAACTTATTGCCACACGTGGTTTCATTGTGACCGTTGGTCACTTCCAAAGATTACTACGATCCCCTTAATATTACCTGCCTGACATTTAATTCTCCCCACAAAAGTTCCTGAAATAGAGAAATTATTATTCCAAACTACTCTTTAAGTATTTCACATGCATACCATGTATCCACTCTTTTGTCTTTACAGAGCACACCTAAGACAGGTCTTACCAACACATGATCCAGCGTCAGAGTCCTGAAACATGGCCGTTCTTCAGGTCATCTCGCACCTCCGTCGAGGTGGGCGGAGACCATCATACCCATTGGTCAGCCACATTTCAGGCACTCAAAGCTCAGGTAAATTTCATCTCTTTGGTTCCACCAAAGGTGACCAAAGGACCGTCTCAAAGATGATCATATATTGCACATTCACTATCTGTGGTTAGCAGACGACCATACATTCATTCATTTCGCAGATCTCACCAAATTGGATGTAGGGATTTATTTTGTGGGAGTGCACATGTGATCAATTAAATAAATAAATTGTCTTTCTTTCCTACACTAGTATCCGGCTTCAGTGTATTAAGTGAAATTGAGTTATTATTACAAAAAATATGTTGTTCTGACAAGAATAACGAAGAATGTTGTACCTATTTTCAATGTCGAACTACCAATGCAGAAAAAAAATGGCACGGTACTGTCCTTGCAATGCGAGAGTAGTTCCGAGCATTTTTTTTTAAAGTAAGCTGTATTATCACAAACGTAGCAAGTCATCATAATAACCAGGAGGAGACCTTAGCCCCTGGTGACCTCAAATAGACGACCAAATGCTGTTACTTTACCAAATTATTGACACAGTTGTTCTATTATTGTACTCTCCACAATCCGGAGTAAAGTACACATACAAATTTACAACAATCCAAATGACAAATAAAACATTACATCATACCAATAAAAAATAATGGTGAGATAAAATTTGCTTAGTTACTGGGATCTCCGTTATTTCTAGGAGTAATCCAAACTTCGCTAATTCTATAACAAATAAAAAAAATACTAATTGTACTTATAAAATTTTAAATAGCTCACCATCGAAACACAGAGCAGGTAATCTGACATTCATAAATTGCGTTGTAATAATCTTTACACGGCAATGTCTAAATACAAAACAAAATCAACAAAAGAAAAAAAATTGTGTACACTAGTTACGTGTAGAATGTCAGGCTCCATAACATTACTCTAAAATGTACATCAAACCTATCGAGAAATTAAACTGAGAAAAAAAAACAATGAAATATACCACAAGTTACATCCTGGTTATGAAATATAGTCTGTCTGAGACATCATGTCATACCTCATTAACTATCATCACTTAAGCAATTACCACCACTACTCGACTGTGAGTTTAACCTTATCCTTGTCCATCAGTACGAATACCTGCTGCTGAGCTAGTCAGTCCATCAACTTTGATCAATACACGCAGTAAATTGTTAGCAATAAGTGCTTGAATCCACCACTAGCTCTCGTATTTTACTCTACTGCTCATTTCTCTGTTGTTGCATATTTAGACGACAAGAACTTGCATTTCGACTAGCCTCTGTTACACTTCAATGTGAAATATCACCACTGTGATAATGAAAGTAAGTGGCTTCAGTCAACACACCAACAGGATTATTACTGTCCACGACATCAAAATGCATCAGTTAATTCCGATATTTGTTGTGCAATGCAAACTCTTGTCCCCTGCGACAACCTCACTTACCAATGCAACAAGAGCCACTACGTTAGTATTACGCCACTGGCTAATAATTAAAGCATCATTGTACCAAATATTCTAATAAACATGTTACGTGAACTTGATAACCCAGAACAAAAAAAAAAACACACTAACTATTCTAAACACATATGTTAATCAAATACAATTACACTTGTTGTCCCTTCAGGAATAAAACATATAAAAAAATGTACACAGTTACAAATACAAATACGTTATTCCCTGTCTTGCGAGTCACACGGAATCATTTCATTCTGTGATTTTCTTGGGGTCAAAAAGTTGCTGATAGTTTTCCTTGAAACACTGTCTCGGTGTCAAAGCTCTCCCATGGTTACCCGGACGAAAGTCTTTAGGTCACTATCGGTCTTTTGAACACGCACTGAACAGTAAAGTGTATCTCACATTAAACACAAATGCCATAGTCACTCTCAGAGTACCATCCACACGAATCTGGTCGTCCAGAAATGGCCCTGCAACTACTATTATCTACGGTCCTGCCCTTTCAGTTCATGGTGTAATTAAGTCTTAAGTTCCAACAAACAGCACTTATTCCTGCACCAATTAAAGAAATGTCTCCTACTACAAATGCAAATGTCAATGTCCCACTTTAGTTTCTTGCATTCATACAATAATTAGTCACCAAACGACAACTGTCCTCTTTATGTATACCAAGTGTCCCACAAGCAATTTACAAACCACACTTAACAAGTCACTGCCAAAACTTTATGGACCCCACAGTTCAGTGGTCAAGACAAAACAGAACAATCGTCCTGTCTGCTGAAGACAAAATCTTTTCCACCACTCATAACGTGGAAACACCAGTCCTTCACTTTCCACCTTATTGAGACATACGAGCAGTCATCTTGTTTCACGGCTCCACAGCCCAGTACTAGTTAATAGTTGCTGTTAAAAAATGCCCGCCGCACTCTGCCGCGCGTCGTTCATTCTGCCGTCGCCCATCGCGCCACCGCCGCGCGTGCGCGAGCCGTTGAGCAGAAAAACCACCCGCTGTTGCCTCCGCAGGACACTGTCTACAGTCGTAAGGGTGGCGCAACTTATGAATGGCCAGTGGTAGGTGCGTTTCGCCCCAAGCCGTTGACCTGCTGTAGTGGGCGCGTGGAGTGTACCTCGACCGGCATGGAGTGGCGAGTGCAGCGGCTCTGTCGCCTTTCCGAAGGCGACGTCAGCTTAGCCTCCCGCTTTCTTACGTGGTATGGGCGCGTTCTGCGTAGCACCTCAGCGCTACGACACCCAATCAGTCAAACCCTTCCGTGCATCTCGCAACATTACAGACGAAAGGATATTCTTACAGTATTTAAATACTCATTGATTACATGTATGATCTATTAGATACATTGGTAATAAAAGAACCTTTCTTCTAAAAAACATAAAATCATACACCCTAGTTTTCTACACGTACAACATCAACATTTATCCCTTTTCTATATACAGCCCACACTTGTGCTATTGATTGTACGTGTCGTCTGTCATACAAAACGTGAAAGTGTTCAAAAAAAAGGAATAAACAATCTATACAGCTCATAATTACAAAATCAAATAGTAGACTACTTTAACATCCTATCACAGTGAACATATTAGAAACTGTTGATTCTAAAACTACAATATACAATGCACCTATGTGCCTGTGACAGACTGTAATTAATACCCCTTGAAAGTGTTCTAACAAAAAAAAAAATAAGAAACAATCTATACAGTTCACGATTACCTACCACATACTGTTAAATAGTAAACTACTTTAACATCCTAACACAATAAACATTTTAGAAACTGATGACTCTAAATCTACAACATACAATGCACCTTTGTGCTTGTGACAGACAGAAATTAGTATCTCTTTACATATTTTACCTTTTATTATATATAACAACATTTCTAGGACATGTATGTACCATCCACATGACGTCATATCCTGACCTGCCATCGAGGTTCATCCAAATCAAACAATAAAGCACAATAATGTTTTAATTATGGATCGGTAGCATCCCCTTTACAGGAGTGTGTGCATTGATCACACTACTCTACGACTCTCACTCAACTGACACCACATTTTCCTTCTCATTCACTCCATTAATACACCAACAGAATAGGTCTAGAAGTCAGCTAACCTTAACACCACCACACTCACAACATACCATACCTTTGCTCCCTTATACTCAACCACATAACACATGGAGTTGTTTCGGAGATAGCATTCTAGTCACCGATTTCGTCCTTTCACTCGGCACTTCTCTCCATCGGCTTACCTCTGCATTCACTTTTGCCGATTATTCATCCTGCTAAATATCAACTTAGAATTGCGACATTTCGTCTAAGAACAAAATATACACAAATTATTCGTCCTGCAAAATAACTGTACACATTCTTGGTACCGTTTTGATTAGTTATACTGGTACCAGGCTGCAACAACAACAAAAAATATTATTTTTGCCATATTGCAAATGTTATGGTAAGAATTAGATTTACACTTATATTACATCTTACGTCAGTATTCCGCAACGTTCACCATCTGGATCTCATACTCCCTTTATGTCCTTTCACGTTGTGCAGTTGTCCTCCTCTCTTCATTCATATTTTGGCTCTCCGTCCATCCATTACTCCATCATTTCCTAGTCTTCCTTCGCCATTGGCATCAATCTCGATTACAGCATACACAGGCCTCTCTGTAACATACATCTAAGACATCTCCACATTATTAATTCTACTCACCTTTATTTGCCACGTCGAATCTCTCTTTATTAATCACACTGCTTCACGTCGCTTCTCTCCTTAAATATCACCTTTATCAACTACCATTTATCACGTCGCTTCTCTCACTACCTGCCATCTTTATCCACTCATTACTCATCACGTCGTTTCTGCTTGATCCTTATTCATATGACTCATTTGACCAGTCTATTCCGTCATACTTCCTGACATCCCGCCCGAAAATTCTTATGTTCGATTTGACCATGCACAACGTTACACACCACAAATAAATACACTATCTACCATAATTTGCCTACTTTCGATCTATCCTTAACTTTTCCATAATTTGATGTTAGAAATGTGATGAAGCCCACGCGATTGTTTTCCCTTGGTCGTCTCAATCAGTACAGCATTTTCATGGACAATCCGCCTCACTCTGAATGGTCCACTGTACACAGTAAAGAATGTGCTAGTTATGAATCTGTGCTTACATGAAAATTAAATGTGTGCAGAGAATATACAAGCTGGGAGAAAGGTATAGCACAAGTGTTAAAACTTTGGTGCTAGTGGCCTCTTTCCCTAACACCAGATTCCGAACAACCATACGCAGCACTTCATTATAACTGTCACCACGACAATGACATACTATAGATCAGATGGCAGGTAATCTAAAAACTTCGATCACATTCCTGATGTTACCTGTATCAGCAGAGTAAACGTACCCTATGCCATACAGATCACAATGTTGACTTTTTACATTACGTGTTAAGTACCTGCAATAGTCAAATCGCACTAATTAAACTGGACTCATTGGCATTATTACATAACATTTTTAGCAACTGGTTTTTGAGGAAACAGTTCTTTTTCTTTAGTGTTCCAAATAAAAATTCGCAAACTTTGCTCTGAGAGACCAGCCTAACTGATGCCATTACTGGCGTTTTATTCTATGATCAGAAGTATGGTATTTGCATTCTTACATATCAGTAGAATATGTCTGCTACATAGACAATTTTCAGTGCCAGCGGCATGTGTTTTAAGGCAAGATGCTAAGGGCTGATATGTTGGATTAGTTTCTCCTATCCATCAATCCATTATCACAAGAATGAAATGCCAGGTTTCCATGCTCTCCTGTCATTCTGATAGTTTCTGCCCTTAATATCCTCGAATCTGTCTGACCTATGAGTCGTATCTCCGTTCACCATGTTGCTCTCATTACCCAGTTCCTGTAACAAGTGCTGAAATGATGCAGAATCGTCTGAGCCTCTGCCTCCTATCGCTATATCTCTGGGCAATTTCACTGGCAACTTCGTTATACAGATCCCAATGAGCTCCCCAGGTTTGTATGTCACATCCAAATACCTATTTTGACTCAGCATTTCCTGATAGCACGCCACTGGATCTCTTATACCACCTTCGTTACAATTTGGCATCATCAATATGCTTTGCTTAACCTGGTCCCGCTTACTTTTCGACCAGAATTCATTTAAAAACTTGTCACAAAATATCTTGTGGCTACTACAGTCTTTAATAACTTCCTGCATTTTCGCTCTAGCCTCGTCCCTCAAATGGTTACACACAAACGTCATTTTGAGGAGCGGTCCCCAAGATGAAGGTAATGAATCTTGAAATTGAGACAGCCACGGGCATGGATGTTGGCAGTTATCAGGATCTGGAAAACAAGTGTACCTTTGTACCGACACGAAGTGCCTCCTACATTCTTCTTCCGCATTTATATTTTCCGACCTTGGACTATACCCAGTTGGGTTTGCCACCTGTTTTATCTGACACAATCGTTCTTCTAACTCTCTGAGTTCGTCTTCCTCTTTCTGCCTATTTCCTTTTTTTTGAATTTATCTCACTCTCCCTCTGCAATCTACCTGGTGGTGTGTCACCTTCGCTACTGCACGCTAATTGCATCTGTGCTAGTTCTTCCCTATGTTTCCTACTTATTTCTAATTCTGCCTCTTTAAATTGTAATAGTGATTGTATCTCCTCCTCGTCGGCAAAAACCTCTCGCTGTGTACTGTCAGAGCCTGCCTCGCCTCTTATACCGATCTTTTCTACATCTCCACTAATCTTATTCATTCTGACCACTACCTCCGCAACTTCATCCCTGTGTTTATTTAGCGCCACTTCCTGCCAGGTGACTTGAGCTTCCACGCTGTCTAATGCCCATTGTTTATCTGCAAGTAAGTCCTCCACTACCTCTTTGATTCGCTCATCCGGCAACACGTCCCTACGTTTTGTAGTATCACTCTCTATTGCAAATATTCGTACCTCCAAAATATTGGCTTTTTCTTTCACGGCGTCACATACATGCTTCAACGAACCCAAATTCTTCTACCCCTCATCTAACTGATTATTAACTGTGGACAGTTGCTCATCGATAACTGAGTGTAGCTTCCTCATTGTCTGTTTATTTCCCTTATCCATTGCCTCCAATCTTTACTTACTACCTTTATCTATCACTTCCAGTCTTTCCTTAGTCACTTCCAATCTTTCCTTATTCGCTTCCAATCTTTCCTTATTCGCTTCCAATCTTTCCTTAGTCTCCCTATCTCTCTCCTTATTATCTTCACCCATCGCTTCCAATCTTTCCTTATTATCTCTATCCATCCTCTGTAAAAACTGCAGTAGCACATGGTCATTTGCTACTTTCGGTGCTCCCACCTCGTTCGCCTGAGAAACCGTAGGGTCGCTAAGGGTACCTGCACTTTCACTGCATACCTGACCTAGTCCCAGCTCGCCCGCATCGTCGGGAAAAGCCCCAGAATGTGAACAAAGACCGCTGCCTAAAGGATCACCTAGCCGTGGTCCGCTGACCAATTCAGCCCCTTCCAAGTGTTTGCCATTCTCGCTCATTAACCCAAGGTCGACATCTACTTCCTGCTCCACTGCTACGTTCAACCCAGAATCACTCTTCTCCATGATGACTACACTTTTCGACTGCGACCTAGTTACTACGGACATTACGCAAAAAAAAATTTATACAACGATCTTCCAGCGTTGGACGACATAGCAATCAATTACATAAAAAATAAAAGATCCTCACCAATCCAGAAAGAAATTGCAAACAAAAAAATTTTACTTCTTAGCGCTATAACAATATACGTAAAAATCCTGACAAATCCCATCAAAAAAAAAAAAAACCTTAACAGCAAACCCTAACAGCACAATCCTGGCAGGGTCGAAATTATGAGAGGCACCCACATGCCTTGCTCATACTGTGGCATCAAGCAGTCAGGCCTGCAAGATGAGTGGTCTGCCAAGCGAGTGGATTCATTCTTATTTATCAAGTAACATGAGCTCTAGTACTCACAATTAAATTACAAATTATTCGCCTGTTTGAATATTACGCAATGGAAACGGATAACGCACATCTGACTATTAGTAATTTACACAACTCTGACTGTTCACTATGCACTGGCAATACCACATTTTCTTTCTTACCCAACGGCTTTGATCAGCACGTGGCCATCGCACTGAATATGAATGGCGCACACATTATAAATTCTGGGTATCATGACAACATACTATTCAAAGGAAAAGGACACCAATCTTTTTCTTTTCACTATCTTTTTTATTCCGATAAATTCTATAACCTAAACACACCATTACATTTTCTACAACAATTACACATGAGAAACTCCGCCCAGTGGGCATGGCTTTACATTCGTGATTCTCTATCTTATGGTCTCGTAATTATCTAACACTACAGTGCACTTTCTGGATAGGATGGTGGCTCTTTTGCTATGTCTCACACTTCGACTCTCACACCCATCATCACGAAAATTTCCTCCAGACCGAGCGGTACAAAAGGAACATGCATAACCCACTGCCTCTGAACCTATCTTGCTACTCTCCCATGCAAACCACACATACTTAAATTGCATGAAATACACCACACTGGCAACATGGAATACAACACAAGGAATAGTCACAACGTTATAATCACATCACTTTCAGCTTTCCCACTTCAATTAGTATTCATCCCACTTTCACACGACACTGCCCCACTTCGTAACTTTTCTTTCCGACTATGAACTCTGGAGAATATATGCACGTCTTCCTGTGCAATACAAGCCAATTGGCGTTGCTGGACAGACGGCTGACTCACCTTGCTTCTCCCTCAGAGTATTAGAGTTTGAATCCAGCGTCAGACGGAAACATAACACGCAGAGTAATATTAAGAACATATTCGTCACACATGCGAGTCCTCAATTGATACCATGGACGAGTACTTCTCTTTATCCTTTGTCTCATACACAGATTGAGACTCACACAGTACTCAGCACGTGGAAGTACCCGTCTCTAATTTCAAGTCCTGCACACGCCATTTCTTAAATATTTCCAACTTATAGTATACACGCCAGTAATTCAGCTTAACTTAAGCACTCGGAAGTATTTCAACTTATTGCCACACGTGGTTTCATTGTGACCGTTGGTCACTTCCAAAGATTACTACGATCCCCTTAATATTACCTGCCTGACATTTAATTCTCCCCACAAAAGTTCCTGAAATAGAGAAATTATTATTCCAAACTACTCTTTAAGTATTTCACATGCATACCATGTATCCACTCTTTTGTCTTTACAGAGCACACCTAAGACAGGTCTTACCAACACATGATCCAGCGTCAGAGTCCTGAAACATGGCCGTTCTTCAGGTCATCTCGCACCTCCGTCGAGGTGGGCGGAGACCATCATACCCATTGGTCAGCCACATTTCAGGCACTCAAAGCTCAGGTAAATTTCATCTCTTTGGTTCCACCAAAGGTGACCAAAGGACCGTCTCAAAGATGATCATATATTGCACATTCACTATCTGTGGTTAGCAGACGACCATACATTCATTCATTTCGCAGATCTCACCAAATTGGATGTAGGGATTTATTTTGTGGGAGTGCACATGTGATCAATTAAATAAATAAATTGTCTTTCTTTCCTACACTGGTATCCGGCTTCTGTGTATTAAGTGAAATTGAGTTATTATTACAAAAAATATGTTGTTCTGACAAGAATAACGAAGAATGTTGTGCCTATTTTCAATGTCGGGCGGTACTGTACCCTTTCAAGGGAAGTCAACAGAGAATGCTGTAAATGCGGCAACTTCTTTAATAACAAACACTACATGCAAATACGTAGCAGCTACAAAGAGAGTCATTCTTGAGGCACCACTTTTTCACCGCCTAAGAGAGATAGGTTTCCTTCAGCTCTATAAATCTGTCCGAAAGCCAGTACAGAGGGCCAAGATTCGTATGTCCTAGTCAGTATTAAAAAAAATGAACTCCAAAGAGTCCATTTGCTTTCTTGTGATGGGATTTGACGCTGTATCCATTCCTAGAAAAGCCGCAAGAAAACCAGTCAGATATCTGGTGGTATATGGCGATGAAGGATAGCTTGAGAAGCTATCTGGAAACATGTTATAACGTAGTTGTTCCAGAAGCGCACGACTGATGGCAAGGTGTAAAGATATCAGTAGCGTCCCAGAAAACTACGTACATTATGTTTAAAGGCTACCTTTTAAGAGACTCATTATTGTGACTCACTAATATGCCCACAAAAAGAATGGCTATATCCAGTATTTTGATGTCTTCTTGTACGAGCGACTCAGTTTCAGCGCTCATATGGCAGTAGTGGGTAAGAGAGGCAGAAAAGTTATGGAAAAAAATAATAAGCTAAGCTAGCAGAAGTACTCCTAAGACTGTCATGGAATTTGGCACTGAATCTGTGGATGCTCTTCAAGAAATACCCCGGACATGTCCACTTGACCTACAATTAGGAAAGCATCTATCCATTTGTTTGAAAACCAATGATCACCACCATATTCAGAGTCTCAGAATGCAGATCACGAACCGAAAAATAGTAACCAACAGGCTCCTTTTCCCCTAGTAGGAAAATCGAGATGGAGCTGGAAAAGACGTCTTCATGCTGAACATTAAACAAAGACTCGGATTTCGACCCCTGAATCTCTCAAGAGCGCAGATCCACTTTCCGACGGGCACTATCCATGTGTCACGCACTTGTACCGAATCACTAGGAGAGAAACAGACGAATGCTTACGGTATTGCAGACTCCCCCCCCCCCTCAGTTTCTACCATCCGAACTTCCCACCATCACTAAACTGGTGATTCCTTGATGGTTAACGATATGTCCTATCACATTCGAAATGAAGTATTAAAATTGTCAATGATAAAATCTATTATAGTCGTAAAAATTATTTATTTCTAAAAAGGAAGGCACTGCCCGGTTTCAGGACATATGTCTCATCTTCAGGTGCATACTAAAATGTGAGCCGATGAATGACTATGATTAAAATAGGTTAAAACATGTTAAACATATTCTAACCTATTTTAACCTTAGTTGTGCATCCCTTGTGGACTCACATTTTAATGTGCACCTGAAGATGGCACATATTTATTTTAACATTAAATATGTTTCCTTTGTGTACTCACATTTCAATACGCACCTGAAGACGGGACGTATGTCCTGAGCCGGGTAGTGCTTTTCTGTTTAGGAATAAATAATATTTACGACTACAACTGTAGTTTATTTTATCAGTGACAATGAATAACAGTTGTGGCTGCCCAGCCAAGAGAAACGAAGTGTTACAAATTGGATAGGTGAGGATATACGTGGTAGCATAAGAAAAGTAAGTCCGTGATAAACTTTATAAAAGGAGATACAGATCGGTGGAAGACGTCGTAATTCATCTAGAAATACGAGGGTCATTCGGAAAGTAAGGTCCGAACTGTCGCCAAGTGGAAGCCACTGTCAATATCAAAAATGTTTTATTTGCAACAGCGAGCTACACCTTCCAAGTACTTCTCTGTATAGTCGCCGCTCCAACTTGACATTTGTCGTAGCGCTGTACCAACTTTCGAATACCCTTGTCATAGAAGGCAACTACCTGTGTTTTCCGCCAATCCTCTACACTGATCTACAGCTCGTTGTCTGTGCCAAAATGTTATCTTCGTAGCCAGAGTTTCGTGTGACCAGAAGCAATTTACGATCAGCATTGTGAGTCATCAGACACTTCCATCGACAACCTTGCAGGAGCATCGTCATTCCCCCTGTAGAGCGTGGCCTAATATTATCATGTAGAAAGAAACACATGATACCTATGTTATGTGAGCTGCATGTCATCGGACGAAATATCTCACCGGAACCTCATACTTGGCAGGAGACAGTATTTATCTATGCATTTTTACGTTCTCGCTGTGCTCTTATAAATGAAGGGAGCGATGCGAGGCGATCGATTGGCATATTACGGACACTGCAAAGTTACAGCGGATTTTGACTGTGGTTTTCATTTCGCACCCGATGAGACCTTACTTTCCAAATAGCCCTCGTCATTAATCTGCTAATGGATGATCGCTGGAAGTGAGATACTGGAAGGGACGACCAAGACTGATATACGTAATACGAGCTGTTGGACGTCTTACAGGTTATTTAGATACAGGGACATGAGAGAGATAAATTGAAGACGATGTCAGAAAGGACATAAATAACCGCCAGCTAAAACGAAAACAATGTTTGATTAACGCGGAGGGTGTCCGGTGCCTTCGCTGATAAGCTGACATGTGTTGTGATAAATGTTTCCGATTATATTTTTGGGGCCTGTTTACGGGATACAGAGACGTTGGAGCTGAGGTAGTCCATCACGAAGGCCAGTCGCGGCGCGCTTTTTCTGCAACCTGCTTACAAACGAGGAGTGACCTGCGCCGCGTCGCGTTAATTCACTTAGGGCGGACAAAGTGTGCCGCGTTTAAAGCGGCTCCCAGCAATTAGCGGGCCGCCATTAGGCGGTGCGGGGGCGGCTCCCATTAACGAGCGGCGCCTAGCCGCGGGCCGACCCGCGCCGTCTCCTCGAGATTTATCGCCGCCGCAGACGGGGTAGGCCGCCCGCAGCACCAGGTGAGCCGCCGTCACCGTCTCTTCTGCAAACAGGCCGCCTCATCTCAGTACCCCCAAAACATACCATTCGTGGAATCCTACGCAGCTTCCCTTATAACTTCAACCGCTATTATTCACTAGGCATTTTATTCACTATCCATTTACCTTTATGATTACCTTTTTAACACACTCTAATACACTACCATTAAAATTGCTACACCACGAAGGTGACGTGCTACAGACGCGAAATTTAACCAACAGGAAGAAGATGCTGTGATATACAACTGATTAGCTTTCCAGAGCATTCTGACATGAGGAAAGTTTCCAACCGATTTCTCATACACAAACACCAGTTGACCGCCGTTGCCTGGTGAAACGTTGTTGTGATGCCTCGTGTAAGGAGGAGAAATGCGTACCATCACGTTTCCGACTTTGATAAAGGTCGGATTGTAGCCTATCACGATTGCGGTTTATCGTATCGCGACATTGCTGCTCGCGTTGGTCGGGATCCAATGACTGTTAGCACAATATGGAATCGGTGGGTTCAGGAGGGTAATACGGAACGCCGTGCTGGACCCACTAGCAGTCGAGATGACAGGCATCTTATCCGCATGGCTGTAACAGATCATGCAGCCACGTCACGATCCTTGAGTCAACAGATAGGGACGTTTGCAAGACAACAACCATCTGAACGAACAGTTCGACGACGTTTGCAGCAGTATGGACTATCAGCTCGGAGACCATGGCTGCGGTTACCCTTGACGCTGCAGCACAGACAGGAGCGCCTGCGATGGTGTACTCCACGACGAACCTGGGTGCACGAATGGCAAAACGTCATTTTTGTCGGATGAATCCAGGTTCTGTTCACAGCATCACGATGGTCGCATCCGTGTTTGGCGACATCGCGGTGGACGCATATTGGAAGCGTGTATTCGTCATCGCCATACTGGCGTATCACCCGGCGTGATGGTATGGGATGCCACTGGTTATACGTCTCGGTCACCTCTCGTCCGCATTGGCGGCACGTTGAACAGTGGACGTTACATTTTAGATGTGTTACGACCCGTGGCTCTACTCTTCATTCGATCCCTGCGAAACCCTACATTTCAGCAGGATAGTGCACGACCGCACGTTGCAGGTCCTGTACGGGCCTTTCTGGATACAGAAAATGTTCGACTGCTGCCCTGGCCAGCACATTCTCCAGATCTCTCACCAATTGAAAACGTCTGGTCAATGGTGGACGAGCAACTGGCTCGTCACAATACGCTAATCACTACTCTTGATGAACTGTGGTATCGTGTTGAAGCTGCATGGGCAGCTGTACCTGTACATGCCATCCAAGCTCTGTTTGACTCAATGCCCAGGTGTATCAAGGCCGTTATTACGGCCAGAGGTGGTTGTTCTGGGTACTGATTTCTCAGAATCTATGCACCAAAATTGCGTGAAAATGTAATCAAATGTCAGTTCTAGTATAATATATTTGTCCAATGAATACCCGCTTATCATCTGCATTTCTTCTTGGTGTAGCAATTTTAATGACTAGTAGTGTATATAAAAAGAAGCACCACGAAGTAATAATTCGAATGCGACGGAAATTGGTAGATGTGATGTAGATGTACAGACAAATAAATGATTACAGCTTCAGAAAAATTGGATGATTTATTGAAGGGAAAGAGCTTTAAAACTGTTAATGCTACTGATGCGCTGGTCCACCTCTGCCCTTTATGCCATCAGTTATTCGGCTTGGTATTGTTTGGTAGAGTTACTGGATGTCCTCCTGAGGGATCTCGTGCCATATTCTGTCCAATTGCCGCTTTAGATTGTAAAATTCCTAACTGGCTGAAGGGCATTGCCCGCAGTGCTCCAGACATTCTCAGTTGGGATGAGATCTGGCGACCTTGCTGGCCAAAGTAAGGTTTTGCAAAGCACGAAGATAAGCAATAGAAGCTCTCGCTGTTCGTGGGCGAGCATTATCTTACTGTAATCTAAGCCCAGGATGGGCAACAAAATTTGGCGTATAACATCGTCGACGTGCCAGAGTACTGTAAGATTACCACGGATGACAACCAAAGGGGTCCTGCTATTAAATGAAATGGCATCCCAGGCCATCACGTCTGGTTGTCGGGTATTATGGCGGGCGGCAGTCAGATTGGTATCCTACCGCTGTCTGAGCCACCTCAGACATGTCCTCATACTGGAATCTCATTGACTGGAGTAGATTTGTCTTCAGGGATGAGCAATAGAGGAATTACTTCAATTGTCTCCATAACCAAACGTCTAGGAGGTAGAGGCCTGGGGAATGAGCAGGCCAAGGTGTGGGGGGCCCCCGATCAATCCAACGGTCCTGAACGGTCTGCGTCAGATGTTTGTGCACATTGTGACGAAAGTGTGCAGGTACGCCATCATGCATGAACCACATTTGTATTCGTTGCTACAATGACAGCCTCCAGCAAGGTAGGCTTTTCATTAATGAGAAAGTCCAGATAACGCAGCCCAGTTAACCTTTGTGGCTCCACATATGTCCGTATTATTCTACCGCTAAGTATACATGCCCACACGTTGATTGAGAATCGGTGTGGATGCCCTCTTTCCTGGATTGCTTGGGGATTTACATTTGCCCACAAATGCTGTTTATGAGAATTCACAATACCATCTCTTGTGAACTCTGCCTCATCGGTAAGTGAACAGTGGATCTGCGGCACACTTCTGCAATAGCCATTGACAGAACTGCTGTCTGCCATTTTGATTCTATGACCGTAGGGCCTGAACGCGCTGCAGATAATGTGGATACAGCAACTGTTCGTAAAGTGAGGCCCACATAAGAGAGTGAGATACGCCTTCTGCTGTTGCTAATCGTTGCACACTGGTCCTAGGGGCTTCTTTCACCGAACATAGCATGTGCTCTTCCACGTCGGGCCTGTGGACTATGCAGGGCCTTCCACTTTCAGTTTTCTGAGGTGCAACGGTACCTGTGTCTCTCAGACGCTGTAAAAGTCTACCAAATAGCTTATCAGACAGAGGGCACTGCGCTGTGTATATTTTTCAGTGTAGAGGGTACGGGCAGGTAGGCTACGTCCATTTGCTAAACCATAGCGGAATATCATATCCGTCATTTCACTTGTCAAGTAGTAGGCTTCCATTGCTAACAAGTGGTGGAAGAGAGAAAACGTAAATGTACTACACTATTTGTACGTACAAACAGGCGCATTAACAGAAAATACGTAAGTGAATCCACTTTTGGAAGAAGATAAAACACTATTACACATACTCATGGTTGACAGTACTGTACAATAAAGAGCACAAACACCATGAAAATTGTTCTTGTTTCGTTGAGTAATACCACCTCTGAAAGTATTTGACACTTACATATAATAAAAGACAATCTCCTGACTCACTGACTGGCTCATTGTCGGTCAGCCCAGACCGCCAAAGACAGACGCTTGAAATTTGGAGAAGGTGTGGAACTTATATTGTAGGTGTCGTTTAAGAGGGGATTTTTCGAAATTCCAACCCTAAGGGAGTGAAACAGTGGATGAAGTGTTTTTTAGAAAGATGTTGCTAACAAAGCAATTTTGAAGTTAGACCTACTAATATTGGTACTTAGTTGCTCGATCAGAAATAAACAAATATGTGCTTTCGCATTTTTGGAAATTTAAATGGGAATGAAATAGCGGGCGAAAGCATTTTTTGAAAATATATCATTATTGCAGAACTACAAAAGTATTTTTAAGGCTACATCTAGGAACATTGGTATTTGACTTCTGGGTTACACATAAAAAAATGCTTGCTTCATTGGTTCACGGGCGTCGTGTCGTATAATGTGGAAGCTGCAGAATATTTCGACGAGACAGCTGCTCGTCATCTTCAGGTACTTACTAACGTGTTGCTGTAATAGCTCGCCAATATATACGCTCACTCGCTACAAAATCGCAGGCGCCAAGGATTAAGGCTATAACGCATCGTAGACGTATCGCAGAGCACGGCGACACCCAGTACTCCTAGCCACGGGCTTCTCATTCGCGATGCTGGAGAAGCGCGGCGGCAAATAGCGGCCTAGCGCGCCTGTGGGCAGAGTGTTGGCGCTCAGTTTGAGTGTGCGGACTTTGATTCTCCGTCTGTGTTGGCGCTGATTCGTTCAACTGCGACCGACGGTGCCTTAGTACCGCGAGGGCTGGTTCCCATATCTTGCAGAGTTGAAATCCCGTGTCTCTATTGATTAGGTCGTTATTTATACGATTTTCGGCTCCTTCTTTAATGATGGAGTCCCAGTACGTAGAAGAGGACGAAAGGCTCTCTTTCGCTCCCTAGTTCATACTGTGTCCCGTGTCAAGACTGTTCATCCACAGCAGACTTTTCTGACTGCCACAGTCTGGTGTGACGTCTGAATTCAGCACATCTATCATTAACAGTGCCACACGTACGTCCAATGTATGGCCAGTTTCCCATACTCACACAGAAATTTTATATATCCCTGGTGTCCTTAGACCCAGGTCGTCTTTAACAGAACCCAGCATGCTTTGCACTCGCGCTGGAAGGCGGAAGACACATTTCCTTTCATGTTTTTTGAACAACCTGCCAATCTTAAAGGACACGCCACCACCATACGGTAGAAAAACCGTTCTCGTGGAGTTCTCTATCTCTTCAGCTGTTCTTGAGCTTTTGCGTGTGCAGGTTTAAATGTAGTACGGATCTGTTTATCAGAGTACTCGTTTTGTGCAAACACAGAGCGAAGCTGACTAAGTTCCGCTGATAAGCTCCCTGCGTCAGAGATAATTCTAGACTCCTGAACGAGAGCCCGCAACACGCCAGTGCGTTGAGATGGGTGATGGCAGCTCGTAGCTCGTAGATGTAGGTCAGTGTGAGTCTGCCTGAGAAACACACTGTGACCCAAGGAACCTCTTCTTCCCTGCGCACCAAGATATCAAGAAACGGGAGGTCTCCATTTTTCTCCTCATCCATGGTGGAGCAAATGCTGTGATGGAGGGAGTTAAGTTGTTCCACAAATGCAGGAAAAGTTGCTGCTCCGTGAAGCCGAACTACAAAAGTGTCGTCTACATATCTCTAGAAAGATTTAAGTTTCAACACAGCCGACTGAAGTCCTTTTTCCTCGAAGTCTTCCATAAAAAGGTTAGCTACTATGGGAGACAAAGGGCTACCCACAGCAACACCGTCAGTCTCCTCAAAATATTGTTCGTCAAATAAAAAGTATGTCGAGGTAAGCACACGTTCGAATAGATGTAAGACGTCCTCTTCCAACTTAGTTCCCATAAGTTGTAATGAATCCACCAAAGGCACTCGTGAGCACAGAGAGACCACATCGAAACTCACTAAAATGTCAGCTGGTTCGAGACGCGAAGTCTTCAGTCTTTGTATAAAATCTTCTGAGTTTAGAATATGATGTTCACATTTTCCTACCAGTGGGTTTAGAAGAGAGGCCAGATGTTTTGCCAGGTAATATGTTACGGTTTCTACATTATTCATGATGGGGCGAAGATGAACCCCTTCCTTATAGATCTTACGCAGCCCATGAAGTCGTGGTGGAACCGCCGCTTTTACTTTTAAGCTCTTTTTCAGATGTTCAGGAAACTAGCTGGATTTAAGGAGCGTAGATGTCTTCCTTTATGTTACGTCAGTTGGATCCTTCTGGAGACGGCGATACGCTGAGTCCTGCAGTAAATCCGTCATCTTGCCGAAATAGGATGTTGTAGGCAAAACAACAGTAGTGTTTCCATTGTCAGCAGGTAACATCAGTCTTCTCTTAAGGAACGGAGAGCTTTTCTTTCTTCAGTTTTGCTGTTCTGCTTCGATGCAGGCATCCGGATTATGCCCCTATAAGCTTCTCGCCCTATTTCTTCAGAGTTTCACTCGGAAGTCGCCGTGCTCTATGATTCGTCTTCGATGTTGGCGACCTATAGCAGCAACATTTCAATAAGCACCTGAAAATAAGGAACAGCTGTCTCGTCGAAATATTGGGCAGCTTCCTCAACATTATCCGAAGCGACGCCCGTGAGCCAAAAAAGCAACTACTACGTCGGGAAAGTATTAAACAGCACATCTGGTACCTCTACGGGGAGGACATGGTCGACAGAGTACGTGAGTTTAATAAACTCCGCAAGAAGGGAAACAGACCGTTGTGCTCTCTCGCGTTTTTACTGAGGTGTCGGGACCAGCAAACTATGCCGACGTTCCCCAGGTTCACTCATTAAATAGACTCTGCGGCCGCCAGGAGGATCAAACAACGAGCCAGCATTGCGTTGGTGAGAGAAGGAATCCGTTATACCAGGCGAGAATTAGACAGAGGCTCCAGGTGCTTGCTTTCACTACGTCTGAATATCTCGTCGCGTCTGTCAGCGGATTCCTGGGAGTAGGTGAATGGTGCTACGAAGACAGAATTACGAAAAATAGTATTTGGTTTTTCAGTCAGAAAATAAAAAATACGTGCTTCAGCATTTTTGGAACGTCAACCAATAAGGCCGAAAAATGTTGCGTAAAAGGTTTTTGAAAATAAATAATTACCAAAAAGACTTCTAAAGGATTTTTAAGGCTACATCTATGACAATTGAATCAGTGGTTTTGAAAAGGGCACGAGTGCACAAGAAGCAATTTTCGGGAAATCGATTAAAACTGTTTCTTAAAAAAAAACTTTTTTTCATTTTTTAAGAATTTTTCATTAGTATATATATTTAAAATCTATTGTGTACATAAATTGCAAGTGATTGTCTGTTTTTGTTTTCGCATTAAAATGTTTAAAGTTAGTGGGCTTATGCCCTTTTTTTAAAAAAAGGAAATTTGAATAACAACACTTTCTAAGAAAATGTGTTTTTATTTAATGCTGAATTTGAATATGTTAACATTGTACCAAAAAATCATTACTTATTTGGATTATAAATAAAAGGCGAAAAATATGTGCATTTTAAGGTTATACTTCATATTCAATCATCATTGAGTTCTTCGTCTTGTGTAGGCCATTCACATATTTCTTCATAAAAGGGGAGATGCTCCTGTGGAATGTACTTTAGCAACTTCTTAATATTAATATCTTCAACTTTCTTATGGGTGATTGGGCACTTGTTATGGTTAACCTCATCTGTTGGTAAGGAATGTTTCCTGCCTTAACCAGAGTAAAGTGATATACTTTTAACCAATCAGTATGTTCATAAGCTTTAACACACCAAGATTATATTTTTCATACTGCAACATGAAATACTTTACTATATTAAAATCAATTTTGTCCGTTTTTGGCACCCTATTTCCCAAATATTCAGCCCACTTGGTTGTCTTTTTGTAAAATTTTACCCCTCAATCTTTATAATCAATAACGAACGATTTTTCATGCATTACGCTAGTAAATATACATTTTGAACATGATTCATCTACTTTCATTGCATACTCTGTAGGCGAGTACACACGATCACTCCCCTTAATACGTCTTTTAAGTACCCCAAAGCCACAGTCGCAGGGGAGGAAAGAGTGCCCCCATGTAGGATAATACTGTACAATTTTGTCGAATGTTCCTGTTGCAACCAGACTCATGATATGGCGTGGGACTGTGTGGTTTCGGTTTCGACCACCACAGGAATATGAAAATAAATGTAGCTCCTTGGTGCTGTCAGATATGTTATTACATATGTAATTATTAAGAAGTGAGCACACCTCATTGGGTCCTTTGCTGCCCAAGCCCTCATGATATAAATGATGTACTGAGGTTCCCTTTTTCATATCATGGATGCAAAACAAGCACACCCATAGTTGTCTCATGTAAAATACCTCTTGCACAGGAATGTGCGCCAAGGGCAAATTATGCATTTAATCACAACAAATACATGCGATGTCATCTCGTTCAAGACAATTTGCTATTGCTTCCTTCATTTTATTATAGACTTTTGTGATCTACGCTTATGTACCAACAGCTCTGCGGCTGCAACACGCTTAGTGTTATCATTTAGAAAATTACTTTTAAGTTTTTGACCGAGCTTCTCACAAGTAGCACACAAATCTTTTTGTGGTCTTCCAAATGCATAGCCGAAGTTCTTCTTGTAATACTTCAAATAAAATGAATAAGTAACTTTAATGTCTGGCTACTTTTTGCATCAGAGCGCATACCTGATTTTTACTGTTTTTCAAATACTTGATATTTCGATTTACATAATGTGTTTCCTTTACTGGGAAAGAGGAAATATGCTCATATATTTTTTCGCAAACTGCTCCAGTTATATCTTTGTTTCTAGTGTTTTCTGATTTTCCTCGAATTTCTTTTGGAGATTCCTCTGCAGCCAGCAAGTCAGCAAGTCTTCCCACTCTCTTTTCGAATACTCCATAGAAACTGATGAACCCTTTTTTGAAAATAGAATGTCTGTTATCTGCAAGAGTAATGCTGTACAAAACATTGTGGAGTCTGGCCTTTGGAGTATCCTTCCGTGCTCTACGGCAATGAACATCAGATAAAGTCAGCTGGCCTTGCAGGAAAATATCGTGCTCCGTTTTAGTTTCAAATTCATGGAAATTTTTCAAAATTTCTATCCTGTCTAGGTCACTGAATTTCGTAAAATACTTCATACTGCGTCTGAAATAAAAAAAGCTACTATTTTTGGCTTTCGTGTTTTGTAATGGATATTTAGGCAAACTGTGTTATCTGCATAAATCTGTGTAAATATAAATTTAGTACTGTAGATTTTTAATTTCTTTGAGCTTAAATATAGGTGAGACAGTATTTATGCTATGTGGCTGAAGTTTAATAATAAAGGTAAAATTCATTGATTGATCCCAGTAAACAGAATAAGCCTACATTAAAATCTTGATATCTTTATTTTATAGGTTTTAATTAGTGAAGATGAAGTGAATGTTTGTCCAATGCAAATGTGATTTTTATTGTTTTGCTGATCATTATGTTGAAAGTTTATTTTGTATTAGGTTATATGTTTAATAAGATGTAACCAACATAGAAGTTAGGTTACAAACTTACTGCAATCGGGTCCTGTAGATCTGGCTGCAATGGCTTTCCCAGATTAGCTACGTGTTATTTCCCTTTACTTTACACCTTTTAATCTTATTCTGTTTATATTCTTCTGGGTTTCGTTGGCCATTTATGTGTTTTCGAGGCGATTCATTAGCATCACTGCCATTGTTTGCACGTAAATCAACTTTAAAACTACATTCAACCAGCTGCTTGAAGAGTTTATTAAAATGGACACCAGATCCCAGCAGCATAGTTGTTTTCAAAGGGGCATGAGTCCAGGACTAATTCCCTTTTCAAAACATTCAACAAACCCATTGCCTTCCCCTGCCTATGTTATGCATTGGACTGATGCCGTTTTCGTACAAAACGATGCATCTATCACCATAGATACCGAATCCAAGCATAACTCAATATGGCAAAAAATGTAATTCATGCTCTTTTCAAAATAACTCATTCAATTGGTATTTAACTTCTCGGTTAAAAATAAAAAAAATACGTGTTTCAGGAAATTCAGCTCCTGAGGGAGTGCAATAAGGGATGAAAATTTTTAAGAAAATATTTCGTTACATTAAAAATATTTTGGGGCAAAATTTATGAAAATTTTTATTTTACTTCCTGTCTAGATTTACAGAGGTATTTGTTAAGGGATGAAGGTTGCTATGGAAATATATCCACAAGAACACAAGTTTGCAATTTATGAAAAACATAAAGATTCAGTTCAGTAAAAAAATTAAAAAATCTTTGTCGGCCATATGAAGGGCATAAAAATTGTCGTCCCTGGCGTTTAGAAGCAACTGAAAGAAATTAAAACAAGCAAGAGTGTGTAAATTAGTGAACGAACGCAACAACCTAACGACTACCATAATGTTACGATTTTGAAATGTTTTAATCCGTTTACATCTAACTTTGTTTCTGGTGAAACCCGGCAGTGTATTAACTGTATTTTTAGTCAAGAGTTAAACCCAGTTACGTTGCAGCGACGACAGCGACGTAAGTTGCACACATAGTTAGGTTATGAAATAGCACATAACGAGTGTGTTAGAAGATGGATAACTTTGTAACTATAAACTTTGTAGTTGAAACAAAGAGAAATCATGTCATCCAAGATGCTGTTAAGCTACCGTTTCTGGCACTTTTGTCGATGAACTTTGAATGGGCTGTCCTTTTTGACAAACTAGGTGGAATGATTAACATACATTCACTGTTCTACGATAGAAGTTATGTACACTAGGACAAGATCGTGGTAGGTACAGTTGGTTGTTCTTCATCATGAAAAACTTGGTCCTATTTATATCTAAGTGTACTTTTTATGTTGATAAGGCTGAGGACAGGCTGGTAATCTCTACCTTCCTTCGAAGCAGAATTGATGACGAACAATTTCAGTTACTCCTTTAGTGTTGCAAGAAATGAGTCATTACATGTATATCAGATTCTCAGGCTATGGATCTAGATATGAAACACAGACTCAACCAACAGCCGGTGACTGTTTAGACTGATAACGTCCAGTCAATTGGATTTCACTGGAATCCATCCTTCAGTTCTCCGCCGTTAGCCAATTTGGTCCTGTGAATTAGAGCTTTAGTAATGCATTTTTACCTCTCTTTTCATTAGCAAGGCGTACACGGCAGTCTTCGGCTGATCATTGGTTGAACGAATACGATTTCAATGGACGACGAGCCTGCGAATTAATAACCTCAATAGTTACACAGTAAAAACCCAAATAGTGTTAGTGAGTCATAGAATAGCCATATGGCGTTAGTTATTTTGAAGTAAAATTACAAACGACCGAAAAGAGTTCTGGAAACACGTATGATTCACTGGCTTTGGGAATAGCTATTTATCACAGTGTTCAATAGTACAGAAAACAAACAGTATCAGTGACTGAATGAAGAGCTACGTAAGAAATCGAAAAAAATGGTTAGCAGAATTTAGTAGAAGCTGTCTTCTAAGTAACAGCTCTCACCGTCTACCTCACTGGAAATAGCTGCGCTTCGTACCTGAACAGTTGAAAGCTGCCCCTGTGCTCTTTGAATTTATTTCGACTTTCTATACCTGTGCTACCTATAGCCAGGTCTCGCTCACGTGCACTATGTTAGCCACCCTATATGCCAATAGGTTGCATTAAGTAACACACACCGCAATTCGCTCAGTAAAGTAATGAACTGATTTACCTACGACGCACAACGGATAACGGCAAAAGGAATTTATTGATTATTCTACGGTAATGTAGGAGACAGGGGAAAGTATTTTTTGTAGGTTCATCAGTTCAACTCGTAGGAGGCCCAGTCGCCTCTTAATACCGGGCACGTACAAGACTCATGAACTGGTGATATTCGCTGGACGTTTCAGAGTGACTGGATGGGGAAGCGGTAATGAAATGCTGTGTTATGTTTACTCATTTCGAAATCTACCGTTCACAAAATTAATTTATTCATTAACAGCACCAAATGAAAACCTTTTACTGGATGCAGTCCTACGCAAAAGCTTTTAAAAGTAGAATAACAATGATCTGTTAATGAACAGTCACTCATGTAAAATATGGAAATACAGAAGTCTAAATAATTAAGATCAGAGGATCAAAATAGGAACCAGAGAAAGTGTATGTGTGAATCATTCGTACGATAATGCGTGTAGGATGTTAACTATTGCAATCTAGTTGGCTAAACACTCACGAAGACCAAGAGCGCTCTGGAGAGCGCTAGGGGAGAACGTCTAGGTGGACTAGTGGAGGTCATCAGCAAGACACAGAAGGGTACAAGAATGTCAAGATCAGTAACCGGCTGACCCTTTCCACAAATATATGAAATAATCTTACTCAGCTCAGGAATGACCTCAAACAACTACGTATGCTGCGCTGCAGCAGTATTCGTAGAACGTGGTCGGCTGATGGCCAGTATTCAGCATATCTTCCCAAAATTCAGAAACTGAGAATTAAATCAGAATTACATATGCTTATGAGTGCTCATTGAGCTATTGCTCAAACGTAGCCACGGGTAAATAACCTTCTACGAGGACAATGTGGTTAGCTGATGGCCAGTAATCATTCAGAAAGCACGAAATTAATCAGAATTGCACGCATGTGTGGGTATTTGTTGAACTCAAGAGAATGAGATATATCAATTAAACATGGCCACGAGTTAGTAATCATGAACTGAGAAGCACGTGGCTGGCTGATTGCCGGTATTCAGTCTAACATTCACAAAGGAAACAGCATTAAAAATGGAAAAAAAAAATCTAACAGATAGAATGCAATAAGCAAAAATACATTGCAAGTAACATCATCCGTTTTATACAAAAACTAACACCACAAGTTTTCCAGCTTAAGAATCATCCCCTTAAGCCAAAATCACACACTGCAAAAAACATGTGAACTTACGCCAACAAAAATTTAGAATGAGCAATACTAGCAAAAACTTCGCATTGTCTCTCCAAAGAAATATACCAAATTAACTGAAAATTCAAATCTAACTAATCTAAGCGAATGCTTTGTCCGTGATGCTGGAACAGTGTTTGCAGAAGCGTCTCCATTACTTACCAGGCCCTACCGAAAAGCGCCTGACTTTCTCGCAAGGGTGAGGAAAAATAACCGTCGCCAACCTAATAGGCGCCAGTACCTTGCGAAACGGGACTGTACGGAGGGTTCTGGATACGCTTGATGGGCTTTCAAACTACGAGCGAACACACACACACACACACATACCTACACAAACAAACGCGCGCGTACGCACAGAGGGAAACAGAGAGAAAATGGGAAGGTAAATATATTGCAATAAATAAATAAATGAACACACAAGCATTCTCCTCCGCCAGAGGCTATGTGATGATGTGGCAGCGAACATACAAGGTAGAAGACTAACTGCAAAGTCAAGCACAAGTTGCCCTTAACTTTTATGAAACTGGTCTTATTGACTCCCGTTGCAGTATCAGGACGTAAGAAACAACATTGTGACAATTTCTACCTACAAAATCAAACCAGCACTTGAGAAAGGTATTTGGAAAAGTTTGGAGCTGAGAGTCTTTTAGCACAACAAAATGGTGTTATCAAAGGACTCCTGATGATTGACTGCAAAGAATATTCTTGGGAAACAACTTAATTTCTGAATATAAGTTCCGGTTCTGTGCTAAGATCTATAACACTATCTTAGTGTCATGAAAGAGCATCAGTGTTGTTGGAGCTGCTATTACGTAACCTTGCCTTCCAGGTCAGGGTGAACTTGGCGAAATCTACTGAAAGCATTTTTCAACTATAGGAGTTAATAGAGTAGATACGTGTCCATCAATTAGTGGTTCCTCCACCTACATTGCGTACTTCCAAAGCGTAGTAAATTTGGTCCGTTGCACCTTTCCAGTAACATGCAACTATTTGAAATGGACTTTTCTTGTGCAGCAGAAGTAGTCTGTGCAAGCACATAGTATTAAAAATTCAGATTTAGGGAATTATTACGGATTTACAGTTAGCTTCTCTGCTGCAGCGGCTACTGTGGATACGTTGTTGAAAGAATATTACAATGCAGGAAGCGGCGGAGTGTTATGGTAGGAGAGAATAACAAGGAACTGTGCGTGAAGATACAAATGCGCAATATAATCTGCTACCGTAGTATGCAAAGATTTTTTCTATAAATTAAAACTTGAAACTTTTTTTCATATCCTCAGATACAAAAGCAAAATTAACTTTATTTGTTTCTGACCACGTGACAGAATCAGTAATAGGTAATAAAGTTAATTTTTCCTTCTAATGTTGTAAGTATGGACACTACTATTCTTCTCGAACTGTGATGGAATATTTATGACGAATTTCAGTGGCGAATAAATTCATTGTGATGGTGCATTTAAATGTCCAACTCCCTGAAGAGGTTGCCTACATCACGAGTGCAGATGAAAACCGCACATTATTGTTAGTACTAGCTTTTTTGCAATCGATGCTTCCTAAGTGATAAGTTACGCCAGGAAACCACTCCACTGGACACTTACTAAGTGTAAATAAGCAAAATATGTCAGGAGGTCGATCTGTTTGTTTCCAATACTAGCAATTATGTGAACAGCAAAAGCAGCTGATCTCAGTTGTCTCGCCAGCACAGTAACATGCTTGCTTCAGTTCAGTTTTTGGCAATATAACTAAAAACTTCGTCCGAACAGGCCTTGAAAGCCCAACGGTACGGACCGACTGCTGTGTCATCCTCAGCTCATAAGGGTCACTGAATGCAGATACGGAGGGGCATGTGGTCGGCACACCGCTCTCCCGTCCGTATGTCAATTTACGAGACCGGAGCTGCTACTTCTCAATCAAGAAGCTCCTCAGTTTGCCTCACAAGGGCTGAGTGCACCCCGCTTGCCAAAAGTACTCGGCACACTCAGACGGTTACCCGCCCAAATGATAGCCAAGCCCGACAGCACTTAACTTCGGTGATCTGATGGGAACCAGTCTTACCACTGCGGCACTGCCATTGGCTTTTCAGGAATATGTACATCAAAAATTAGGAATAATCTATTATGTTACTAGCTCCTGTTCATGTGCTACATGAGTTGCTGGTATGACTGTTTGTTGTACAGAACTGAATACAGAGTGTTTTCTGAAAATTTAGGGAGATCACATTTTCATTAAACCCCTCAATAAATATTTGAGAAACATGATCAAAGATCTCTTTTGTTACCTTCTCTCCAATGAGATTTGTTATAACACTAGTAGCGTCTGTGATAAATATTAGTTCTGCTTGACGGATGTTAAATGGAAGGCCATTCGCATACATAATAAATAAGAGTGGACCCAAAATTGAAGCTTGTGCGAATCCCTTTGTGATTTCTCCCCAGTACTAAAACTTGTTCTGCTTTCAACATACTTTGAATTATTCAGCACATTATTTTGCATTCTGATAATTAAGTATTATTCAGACCAAATGTGTGTAAGGCCACCAGTTCTGTAAGACTTCAGCTTTGCTTAGACAGTAGCATGATCTTCGCAGGCAAACGCCTTGGAAAGATCACACAAACAAATGGTTCAAATGGCTCTGAGCACTATGGGACTTAACATCTGAGGTCATCAGTCCCCTAGAACTTAGAACTACTTAAACGTAACTCACCTAAGGACATCACACACATCCGTGCCCGAGGCAGGATTCGAACCTGCGATCGTAGCAGTCGCGCGGTTCCAAACTGAAGCACCTAGAACCGCTGTGCCACACCAGCCGGCTATCACACAAGCACCAACCGGAAATAATCAATTTTATTATTCAAAGCTACTAGTAACATGTACTACAATGAACAGGCACTGGATGTAACTTCACATTGCCTGCTGGAACGTGGCGTCCCCATTAGTGTATTGTAATGGCAGAAAGTGACAGAGAAGATTTGTAAAAATGTCCTAATAATGTACACATTACAGCTAGACAATGTGGCCTAACGGTGACCATGTGAACACAGTCCTCGTAATAAATATGCTACATCTTGGCTGGACCAACCCTGTTGACACGAATGATTCATGACTTAGGGAATATGCCACACACTAAGGCGCCCGTCATCCCGGTACAACTTAATCCGGGCTTCACTGGATCATGCTGCACGCCACAACCGTTCCATAGCACAACTACAACGTTCGCCAGACCACGCAAGTTGTTCAGCTTTGTACTGAGGTGTAGGCAAAGTGTCACGAGTAGATATTCGGCAGGCGAAACTTCTGTATGCTTTTGTCTTCTTGTTGTCCTGGTTCAAATGGATTCCTCTCGCCTGATACCGCAATCGACACGATCTGATACACCTTCGATCAGCCCATAAGCGTCTGTAGACGCATCCTACGTCCGTTCTTTGAATACTTGTTGTCCTGTGTGTTGGTATTTGAAAATAGAAACATTGTGATGCTGAAAATCCATCCTAAATTCTGTTTACCTCAGAAACTCGAATTCTTGTGTGATCTCCGATATGTTATGCCCAAGCGCCTTGCACATGAAGGGATCTGAGGATGTAGGACGACTCAGCGAGGATGGATCTTGGCGGTGTAGAGGGGTCGTGGGAGTAGGCCTTAGGTAGCTTACACAGACAGAATCACACGTCAAACTATTTTATTAGCACTCTTTTGACTATACAGGTGGCATCTCGGTGAAGGGGCTAGATATACTAAAATGTAGACTTTCACGGCCGGAAATGTCATGTCCATAGGTACCACTAGAAGAACTGTTTCAAAACGTTTGGAAGAGCACAAGGGCAATTGTAGAAGAGGAGAAACGGAACGATCAGCTGTTTCAGAGCATGCTTTCCAGCCAGGTAACCACCATATTCGTTTCGAGGAGACGCAAGTACTAGCGGCCACAAGCGGATATTACGAAAGGCTCTACAGGGAGACAATAGAAATCGCCAAACACCCTAATAACTTCAGTCGAAAGCAGGAGGGCGAGAAATTAAACGGTATATGGATGCCGGTGTTGAAGATGTGTACCACCCGTCCACTACTGGACGATGGCAACGGCGATCGACGGCAGCGGACAGCGGCCAATTGCGCTGACGTTTTCAAAACACGTGACTTCACGCCTCGGCGCGGGAGCGTGCGGACACGGAATTTAGCGGCAGTCAGTAGCGAGCCAGTGGGTGTGTTGGACCTTCCATCGAGCTACAGACCCCCTTGAAGATGTCCTCCGCAGACGGGGACGAAACGTTGGGAATTGGCACATAATTCATCAACCGACCACGGCATAACAGCCCGGATAATTATAATGGACATGAAGGGGGTAACTATTCTACCGAGAAACTTATGGTGAGGATGGTACATAGTGGCGTCGAGCTAACGGCTACCATGCAGCGGCGTTAGTGCCCACCAACGCTGACTCCAGTGGCTTACACAGCAGCGTACAGCCCAGTTAGTGGTATCTAGCAGCTCATGGAGGACGCCAACAGTGCTGAAGAGTGCCAGTTTACTTGCAGAGCGTATCAGCCTCCGATGGTGGACCTCACCCGAGCGAGTTACGGTGTGGGGCTCTTAGACACCCGCACGATAACGGGAGGGTGGGCAGTTGCACCAACCATGTCCTCGCTCCACTGCCCTACAGGTTCAATAATTTGGCCACTGACAGAGTGGGTCAGGAGGCAGCCCAGCAGATGACAAGTAACAAGTCCGACGAGGAGGACTTAGCGTTAGCTGAACGTGAGGAGGCGGAAGCCCGAACCTACAGTGGCTCCGTACTGCCACATATCGCCAAGGCGTCCAACGTGGTCCTCCCATCTCCATAGACATTTCTGTACTGCTAATTCCTTTACTGCCGTTAATGGTTACTTATACTGAGGTGATGGCTCTGAGCACTATGCGACTTAACTTCTGAGGTCATCAGTCGCCTAGAACTTAGAACTACTTAAACCTAACTAACCTAAGTACATCACACACATCCATGCCCGAGGCAGGATTCGAACCTGCTACCGTAGCGGTCGCGCGGTTCCAGACTGTAGCGCCTAGAACCGCTCGGCCACTCCGGCCGGATTTGGCCACCCAGACCACCCGACACGAATCCCATTGAACATTTATGGGATATAATCGAGATGTCAGTTCGTGGACAGAATCCTGCACCGGCAACACTTTCGCAATTATGGAAGGCTGCAGAGGCAGCTTGACTTAATATTTCTGCAGGGTCTTGTTGAGACCATGCAGTGTGGAGTTGCTGTACTATGCCGGGCAGAAAGAAGTCCAACACTATATCAGGAAATGTCCCATAACTTCTGTTGCCTCAGTGTACATTCGTTCGCGGCCCCGCTTGTCGACGCAGTGCTTCCAACCACGCTCGGTACAACGTCTCCATGGACTGGCAATGTAGAATCGGTTTGCCTCAACCTGCAACAGCTCCGTTTAACCGCTGTGGTTGAAGAATTTTGGTGCTTGGCCTATTATGTCTCGTGCTGTCTAAAGAGCCCCGATGCTGCTATCGGCGTATCGGCAGTCAACATCCGTCAGCTGCGTTCCACTGGTGTGGCTGCAGTGCTAGTTGCCGAGGTAACGCCAAAGAAACAGTGGTGGCGTTACATAACTATTATCAACACACGTTCAACGTCGTTTAACTCAAAACGTGCTGCTTTAGTCACTGCGGATGTGCCTGTAATATACTGCACAGATATCGTATCTACACTTGTGTGATACACTACATCTAACCACCAACATTCGGGTGTCATTCACGGTACATTGGCGGAGTAGCAGCCTGAGAAGTTCATTTAATTATATGCACGATGCTTTCGATCTTCTTAAATGTTCTTTACTCTGAAAAGGTGTGGCCTGGCCTACTGATAGCCCGTTGAGTCTGGTGACTAAAGTGTTAGGATCATTCAAAAAGAAACAAGCCAGAGGCTGTAAAATGGAAACCGCTGAAGAGATCTTAATGCCACTGCCTATGGAAGAAGGTGCGGTCCCTACAAAAGTATTGAGGCCCCAAGCTCGCCTCTAGAAGAACACAGGCGCACACCAACTCGATGACAGAACATGTACGCGTCGACGAGCCACTGCTGTTAGCTAGTAGTGCTGCAAACAGAGAAATGAAGGCTTCAGCAGAAGAGCAAAGAGGTGCAGTGCGTTTCCGTATAGTAGAAGCAGTGCGGGGATCGGAAATTCGTTGGAGAATGGCACAGGCGTACGGAGAGCACTGAATTTTAGTTGCAGTTCCGACGCTCAGTCCGACCTCTGGAGCGTAGGCTGTCACCGTAACGAACCTCTCTCTTTAATAATGAGGACATCCACCCGCTGGACAACGGTATCAGTGATCTGGTGCGGTGTTCCAGATCGTGCACCACCCGCCAACGACATCCGCGCTTCCTCGAATCGCTTGACCCTTGCAGAAGACATGCAGTGCTCTTCGTAGATTTGAGCCACTCTTTGATGTATTTCCGTTCCCCGCACTCCTAACGCTGTCAGTAACGCACTGCGCCCCTTTCCTCTTAATTTGAAAATTCCACTTCTTAGTTTTCACAACGACTGTGCGCGGGGTACGCTAGACGCGTTCACGTTGTGACTCTGTTCTTCATATGGTTATGCCCCCTTGTTCCTCCAACGGTGCACATATATACAAATCAAAAAAAGTTTTGCATCACCACAGTTCCCAGAACTCCTGAGCATAGACGTTGATGGCTTCAAATGGCTCTGAGCAATATGCGACTTAACTTCTGAGGTCATCAGTCGCCTAGAATTTAGAACTAATTAAATCTAACTTACCTAAAGACACCACACACATCCATGCCCGAGGCAGGATTCGAATCTGCGACCGTAGCGGTCGCTCGGTTCCAGACTGTAGTGCCTAGAACCGCACGGCCACTCCGTCCGGCCATAGACGTTGACTGTGGATATTGTATCACAGACACAGTCCCTTTGACTGTTCAGATGTGTCACTAAATCCGTCCAAAAATGTAAACAACCATGCATAAGCAGCGCCTATTACACGGAGGGGTTCGAAAGACGATCAGTTCCAGTCATTCCAACAGGAAGGAGGCACACGGTTTGGTTGTCTGTACTTCAAACATGCCTAGACGGTCAATACCGCGGTTCGGTCGCGTTCACATTATCACTTTGTGCCAGGAACGGCTCTCAACAACAGGCATCTTGGAGTAAATAAAAACCATGTTGTTCGGACATGGAGGAGATACAGAGAGACAGGATCTGTCGATGACACGCCTCGCTTAGGCCGTCCAAGGGCTACTACTGCAGTGGATGACCGCTGCTCACGGATTGTGGCTCGGAAGAACCCTGATAGCAAAGCCACCATTGGCTTGTGTCTCGGGTTCTTCGGCCGACGTTCATCTAATGATTTTTCTGACGTTTCGCCAGCACGAGTGGCTGGCATTGTCAAAGCTTCACCCTCCATTGCCGGTGGTGAACTGGAGGCGAGCTCGCGGCCGCAGACTATATGTACCTGGCGCGCCAACGTCCGAGGGCTTCTCCGCGGTCATTTCCGGTGCGGTTCTCCTCTTGCTACCTGCGACGGTCGTTCGCTGCAGTACGGGAAGCCAGGATCCGTTTACCTTAAGGCTTTCCTCTTTCTTGTTGAAACTGTTCGCGTGTTTTTGGATTTCTACAGCTTCTCTGAACAAGCGCGTGTGATAGTGCTTCTCTACAGCCAGAACTTCCGTGTCGGCGAATTTTATTACGTGGTCGGTCTCATTCAGTGCGTGCTCTGCTGAGACCGACCACGTAATAAAATTCGCCGACACGGAAGTTCTGGCTGTAGAGAAGCACTATCACACGCGCTTGTTCAGAGTAGCTGTAGAAATCCAAAAACACGCGAACAGTTTCAACAAGAAAGAGGAAAGCCTTAAGGTAAACGGATCCTGGCTTCCCGTACTGCAGCGA
This sequence comes from Schistocerca nitens, assembly GCF_023898315.1. NCBI lineage: Eukaryota > Metazoa > Arthropoda > Insecta > Orthoptera > Acrididae > Schistocerca > Schistocerca nitens. The sequence continues at coordinate 442,868,750 of NC_064614.1, forward strand.
ACGACCGTCGCAGGTAGCAAGAGGAGAACCGCACCGGAAATGACCGCGGAGAAGCCCTCGGACGTTGGCGCGCCAGGTACATATAGTCTGCGGCCGCGAGCTCGCCTCCAGTTCACCACCGGCAATGGAGGGTGAAGCTTTGACAATGCCAGCCACTCGTGCTGGCGAAACGTCAGAAAAATCATTAGATGAACGTCGGCCGAAGAACCCGAGACAGAAGCCAATAGGCAGTTTGTCAACATGTGGCCACGAAAGCCTTAACAATTTTGTAAAGCCACCATGTTGAATAATGCTTTTCGTGCAGGCACAGGTCGTCGTGTTACGACTCAAACTGTGCGCAATAGGCTGCATGATGTGCATCTTCACTCCCGACGTCCATGGCGAGGTCCATTTTTGCAATCACGACACCATGCGGCGCGGTACAGACGGGCCCAACAGCATGCCGAATGGATCGCTCAGGATTGGCATCACGTTCTCTTCACCGATGAGTTTCGCATATGCCTTCAAACAGACAATCATCGGAGACGTGTTTGGAGGCAACCCGGTTAGGCTGAACGCCTTTGACTCACTAACCAGCGAGTGGAGCAAGTTGGAGGTTCCCTGATGTTGTGGGGTGGCATCATGTGGGGCCGACGTACGCCGCTGGCGGTCATGGCAGGTGCCGTAACGGTTGTACGATACGTGAATGCTAGCCTCCGACCGATAGTGTAAACATATCGGCAGCATATTGGTGAGGTATTCGTCTTCATGGACGACAATTCGCGCCGGCATCATGCACATCTTGTGAACGACTTCCTTCATGATAACGACATCGCTCCACTAGAGTGGCCAGCATGTTCTCCAGACATGAACCGTATCGAATATGCCTGGGACGGATTGAAAAGGGTTGTTTATGGACGACGTGACCCACCACCCACTCTGAGGAATCTACGCCGAATCGCCGTTGAGGTGTGGGACAAACTGGACCAACAGTGCCTTGATGAACTTATATGTCACGACGTATGGCACGACGAATAATAGGCATGCATCGATGCAAGAAGACGTGCTACTGGGTATTAGAGGTACCGATGTGTGACGGCCGGAGTGGCCGAGCGGTTCTAGGCGCTTCAGTCTGGAACCGCGCTGCTGTTACGGTCTCAGGTTCGAATCCTGCCTCGGGCATGGGTGTGTGTGATGTCCTTAAGTTAGTTAGATTTAAGTAGTTCTAAGTCTAGGGGATTGATGACCTCATATGTTGAGTCCCATAGTTCTCAGAGCCATTTGAACCATTTGAAGGTACCGATGTGTACAGCAATGTTGATCTCTATTCCAGTGTTCTGTATAGGTCCGGAACCCTCGGAACCGAGGTGATGCAAAACTTTTTTTGATGTAAGTATATTGAGGATCTTGCTGTTCATGATAACGAATGTTCACTTACTATTTTAAAATTAAGTTAATAACGCTATAAAATTTTAAAGGTAATGAAAAACTTTTATGAGAGAAACGGTGCCTGCCCCTGCTCCCCACAACTTCCACGTATTCGTGGTTGCAAAGATGTGCATCATGCAGCCTGTTGCGCACTGTTTGAGTCGTAACACGACGTGTTGTGGCAGCACGGAAAGCATTATTCAACACGGTGGCGTTGCTATCAGGGTTCTTCCGAGCCATAATCCGTAGGTAGCGGTCATCCAATGCAGTAGTAGCCCTTAGGCGGGCTGAGCGAGGCGCATCATCCACAGTTCCTGTCTCTCTGTATCTTGTCCGAACAACATGGCTTTGGTTCACTTCAAGACGCCAGGACACTTCCCTTGTTGAGAGCCGTTCCTGGCTCAAAGTAACAATGCGGACGCGATCGAACCGCAGTATTGGCCGTCTAGGCATGGTTGAAGTATAGACAACATGAGCCGGGTACCTCCTTCCTGGTGGATTGACTAGAACTGATCGTCTGGCGGACCCCCTCCGTCTAATAGGCGCGCCTCATGCGTGGTTGTTCACAGCTTTGGGAGGGTTTAGTGACATCTCTGAACAGTCAAAGAGACAATATCCACAGTCATTGTCCATCTTCAGGAGTTTGAGGAACCTGGGTGACGCAAAACTTTTTTTAATGTGTGTAGTTTCTTAATGAAAGTTCCCGAAGCATTGTTTAACCAATAGTCTCTTGAATAATAACAGATTAAAGAGCAGCTGTCAGAGTGAATTTACTACGCTTAAAACTCAAAATCCCTTTTCAAGCAAAAGAAAAAAATACAAATTGCATAATGCAATGTTAAGTAAAAGATTCTAACGCCGCATGACAATACCGAAATTTTCTTATCACCTGTGATCACTAAAGACAATAAAATATTTATCACAATTTAATTAAAACAATAACTTAAATGCAATACAATATGATTACTATCAACGTACACTCAAACGCCGTAGCCTCTACGATGCACACCGTATCTCAAAACAACTTCCTTCCTTTTAAACACTTTACACCGTAAACCTCCCTACATGTGATACCTACGATACCCAACAAATAATTAGGCACAGATGTTATAATTAACCAGGCATGCAAATCTTTTCCTTTCAAAATAAATAAAAAAACACACAAATAAACTCTTAAGCTCAGTGGTTACATCCGTTAAAAACTAATATACAATACGTACCTTTTGATTTCGTCGTGGTTATGCGCTGTTGCGCACCGTGCTGTCCTTCAGGATAACATGCGGCACGGGAAAAATTTTCCACTGACTACAAAACGTTAACAGGACGCAACCAACTTACACAAATTGCATACTAGGATCATACGTCGATATGGATGCGGCTCGCAAATCTTAAAACTGCCGAGGGAGCAGATGCGGTACTACTGAAAACTTCCACTATACTGCACCGCACCAAACAGCAGTACGGTGGGGTGGACAAGAGACAAACCAACAACTGTTGCAAGGCAACCTCAGAAAAGGCAGTAACAAAATATCTGGGGCTTAAAACTCTTGGGAGAGCCACACCGAACCACAGAATGACTGCCCAAGTTAAATTATGAAAATACTTTCTGCCATTTCGCCACGACAAGTAGAGGCGTAAAATACCATAAGAAATGGCTCTGAGCACTATGGGACTTAACTTCTGAGGTCATCAGTTGCCTAGGACTTAGAACTACTTAAACCTAACTAACCTAAGGACATCACACATATCCATGTCCGAGGCAGGATTCGAACCTGCGACCGTAGCGGTCGCTCGGCTCCAGACCGTAGCGCCTAGAACCGCATGGCCAAAAATACGATAAGAGCACGCTTTATAAACGTCCGACTGAAAAGCTCCACAGTCAATCTTTCCATTACTATAAATACTTAAGAGTACCTCCAAAGTTCACTCTTGGACAGTACCTGAGTGTCAAATTACTCGTTATAACTGTAGATAGCAGAGTTTAACAAGCTGGAGGCCGACTTGAGTCTCTTAATGAGACAAGCAATGATACAGTCGCTCACTTTGATCCAGCTTCGATCCAAAACAATCAAATACTTTAAAGTAGCTAGATAGATGACAATTCCGGTATCAATGCTCTCCTCCCAAGCAGCCCTCTAACTGGAGACTGCAGTAACGAAGCAAAGCTTACACCACTCATAAGTCTGATACACGTGCACCTTTTCAGAATTCTTACCCGACAGCTTCCGAGGGGCCCACCGATCAAGTGGTCTTGTCCTCCGACTCCGACGTCGCTCCTCACGCACAGTCCAGATCTCAGTCAGAGCAACCTCCTTCTTCCTCGTCCTGACGCCTCGCGGCGCGCCAGAAGCCAACTCGCCAAGATATTTGGCGACCAGAGACTCCAATCCGATCTCGATATTGAGATCGCGGCGAATACTGAGAAGGCAGATGATTTCAAAAAGGAAAAAATTCAAATAGCGAGCTGTACCGTCTCACTTACCAGATAGGATTAACATAGGACATCGAAAAAGTTCAAGGAAGGGCAGCTCCTTTCCTGCTATCGTGAAATAGGGGAGAGAGAGTCACGGATGTGATAAGAGAGTTAGGATGGCAATCATTTTAAAAAAGGCATTTTTTTACTGCGGCGAGATCTTTTCGCGAAATTTCAGTCATCTAGTGTTTGTCCTCTTAATGCGAATATCTTTCGTTGGCGCCCGCCTACATAGGGAGGAGTAATTATTGTAAAATAATAAGTAAAATCAGAGCTCGTACGGAAAGATTTAAGTGTTCGCTTTTCCCGCGTGCTGTTCGACAATGTTCGGTATGGAATTTGTCTTAAGGTGGTTTGATGAACCATCTGCCAGGCACTTAAGTATGAGTTGCAGAGTAATCGTCTAGCTGCAGATATGAGTGAAATTTGTTGCTAGTTTATGTGCATTTATACCCCGGGGCCCGAAATCACATTATTACACTTTATGGCTGTTTGCAGAACCAAGTGCAGATTTTAATAAATTCCGTAATTAGGTGCCACTGCTACTGTAGCTGACTGATCAAATAACATCAACAGTGTAGGCATTAAGGGGGGGTAGGACGTCAAACGGGCCGTCTTGGAGCAGGAGAGACACCACAGGACATTTTAATTTCCACTGTCTATACTTTTAAAAATAAATTCATAAAACTTTGTCAGCATGACGAGGAAGGATTCAGGATTCACAATCATAGCAGTGGAAGTTCAAAAAAAATTACAAAATAAACTTTTTTTACATGTGAAAGTTCATTGGCTGCGTTTGTTGCTATAGGTACACGTTTCTTCATAAGTAAGAGAGATTCTTCGATGAATTTTGCTCAGCATATAAACCATACTTACAGGTGTATGAAATTCTAGAAATTATTTAATTTATGAAAAAAATGAATGTGCTGTTACATTTTAAACTTTATGTTTAGAAAAAACTAAAAAATATAGTTAATTATCTCAATTTTTACCACAGTTTTTAATATATTTGGAAAATTCTAGAGTTTCATACACCTGTAAGTATGGTTTGTATGCTGTGCAAAATTAATCGAAGAATCTCCCTTACTATGAAGAAAAGTGTACCTATAGGAACAAATGCAGCCAATGGTAAGTGAAAAAAAGGTAAAATACAAATGTAAAAAAATAAATTATTTTCTTATATTTTTGAACTTCCGCCACTATAAGTGTAAATCCTGAATCATTTCTGGTCATTCTGACAAAGTTTTATGAATTTATTTTTAAAAGTATAGGCCATGGAAGTTAAAAAATCCTGTGGTGTCTCTCCCGCTCCAAGTCGTCGCGTTTGACGTCCTACCCCCCCTTAATCATGATAGTGCAATAAGAAGGAACAATAAGTAAGGTGAAAGTTTATTTTAACAGTCTTAGACTCACGGACGCATTTTCATGTTCATTTTGCTGTTTCGCTCTAGCGTGTAACCTCCCAGTTCGTGTGAGTCTTTTTCTCTGCCTCGTGATGACTGGGTGTTGTGTGATGTCCTTAGGTTAGTTCGGTTTAAGTAGTTCTAAGTTCTAGGGGGCTGATGACCATAGATGTTAAGTCCCATAGTGCTCAGAGCCATTTGAACCATTTCGTGTAAGTCTGGCCAACACCACGCTCCGTGAGTGTTAAGATCGTGCCCCGACGGCAGAGCAGATCCTCCGGAACAAACGAAATCAGCGCTGCCGCGGGCAGCAGCATGCCGGCGGGAAATTGAAAACTGTGTAGAGTGGTGGGTTTGTGGACGGGGGAGAGAGGGGGGAGGGGGGAAGGGCTCAGGGCTGTGGGTGTGGGTGGGGGCGTCAGTTTGGCAGCGAGCCCGCAATCCATCACAGCGGCGCGGCGCGGCGCGGCATAGAACAGCGCAGAACAGCTCCGGGCAGATTCTGGCGGGCAGCAGCCGGGCAGCCAATTAAACTGCGGGCCCAGCAGCGCGGCATCCGCCATGCGGGCGCCACAGGCCATTACAACGCCACTCAAAACACAGCGAGTCCAAACAGAGCCTTAGTGCAAAAACGGACTATAAGGGTGACGGCAAATTTCCCTATTAAATGCCACGAGGGACGCTTGAATTAAAAACCGTCCTTCGATTTCTAATAACGTTTTCTTGTTGTGGTTCTAAACGCTACGTACCCGAAAGAATCGTCATTGTCTGAAGGTCTTTTTACACTGTGCGTTCCGGTGTAAATCAGGCTTTGCGTCCTGTGGTACATAACAACTCAGGACAAATTATTAGTCGCTTCCCCCTCAAAGTGATCGCTTTGGAGCGCTGGAAACGGTGTAGAACTGGATCCACCAAAGACACAAGACATGGAAGCGGAGTGTTGTGTACTTCCCACTCGCTTGTATGATATGAGAGCAGGAAGATGTATAATTTGGAGACGTGACAGCATAACAGAAAGGAACGCCATGGATGAAGTTGCCACATCTGTTGGACAGTAGCTGACTGGAGGCTTGTAGTTTCGTTCAACGAGTCTCTGTTTTGCCTCTTTTTAAATGATGCAAAGCTTCGAGTGCATCTTCAGCCCATGGAGTGTATGGAGACTGAAGTTCAGGATGGAGGTAATTCTCTGATATTTTGAGTTTATTTTTCTTATCATCACTTGGGACATCTTATTTAGGTTACCAGTTCAAAATGGTTCAAATGGCTCTGAGCACTATGGGACTTAACATCTGAGGTCATCAGTCCCCTAGAACTTAGAACTACTTAAACCTAACTAACCTAAGGACATCACACACATCCATGCCCGAGGCAGGATTCGAACCTGCGACCGTAGCGGTCGCGCGGTTCCAGACTGAAGCGCTTAGGTTACCAGTAATACGAAGAAAGATATTTCGACAATCTCGGTGACCAAGTACTGTCATTTCTTCTACTTCTTCATTGTGAATATACCATGGAATCACATTTTTTCCAAGAGAACAACAGCTGTGCACACAGGGGCTCCAGGCATACTTTGCCATCTTGATGAATAGTGAGCACCTTAATGCACTTCGATTTGTTCGCTAAATCAGCCGCCCTTAATCTCATATAAAATGTTTGAAGTGCTTTGAATAGCAGGTGAAGCAGTCAACATACTTGCACCTGGGTAACTATGTGGAATCTAATCATTAATGTCTGCCTACAGATTGATATGGTATACTTGAAGAAACTTGTTGACACTTTTTCCAATACGGCTGGAAGCACTATTTCATGGTAGTAGCTCGGTTTCTACTGGGGGTGCCAATTTTTTTTTTTTTTTTTTTTTTTTTTTTTTTTTTTTTTTGTCTAGTGTGCTCATCATTCTACAGTCAGTCAATTCCATATGACTAGAGAACATTCTGTCAAATGTATTATTAATAAAAAATGTGATCTCTCCACAAATACCAGACATGACACTGTAATGAACAAATTGGTGCCCGTCGCTATAGCACCATGTTCTGGGCACTGACCGCCACAATCAGTGACTCATACTGCACACAACCTTCCATCACGAGTCATTCTGTGCTTTGATCTACTTCTGCAAGGGGACAGATGACTCGTCATACAGTGACCACACTCTAAGAAGCTTCTTTGTGATGGAAGGATGCGCCAGTACCACATCTTCCACATAAACAGCTTTCAGACAACAGTATTTATACCCCCTCTGGCCACCAAGCCATCATCATACAGATGGACTGTATTTTAAAGTCCACTCTGCGTCGGGCACTACCGTGAAGACAACGACGAATAATGACGAAGCTACCAACAATGTGACTGGACCTCGAAAAAATCTTTGTCTGGTGTCCACGCTCCTGGCGACCCTGCACTCTGCCACCACTGTGGGTTGCCGGGATCCCATATCACGGAGCGTGAAGAGAGATCCTCCTAGCTTTATGCGGCTGAAGTTAGACTCCACCAGAAACAGCGCCGCGGCTAACCTTCCAGGATTCGTCTTCCTGAACAATACCACAATCTGTCGCATCCCTGGAGCATCAAATTAAAATGCTTCTCTTGTCTCCCACTGGCTGAAATCGTCGCAGCCACCTCAGCACCTGGTGTACGAGCATCGCTGAGAAAGCACACCGCTTCCCAGAGTGCGTAAGCCACAGGGTCGTCTGCCACGCTTACTATATCACTGCAGGTTCATCACTGGTCGTCGCCAGGTGCTCAGGATAAGGGCACACACACACAGCCATTACAGTTGACTGGTGTAACAGAGAATTGTCACAAATACTTGACTGTATTTCCGCAGCTATCCTTTCCTGATTCCTGTCTCACTTGTCAGCAATACAGTCCCACGACACCGAGGTGGAATTGTTGAACACTTCCAGACAGACCAAACAATGATTCTTCCACTACTCGCCGGCCGGAGTGGCTGAGCGGTTCTAGGCGCTTCAGTCTGGAACCGCGCGACCGCTACGGTCGCAGGTTCGAATCCTGCCTCGGGCATGGATGTGTGTGATGTCCTTAGGTTAGTTAGGTTTAAGTAGTTCTAAGTTCTAGAGGACTGATGACCTCAGAAGTTAAGTCCCATAGTCCTCAGAGCCATTTGAACCATTTTTTTCTTCCACTAATCGATAGCAGCCGTTCTAATACCAGCAGTCACATGGCGCTAATAAGGCACAGAGCTGAAGAATTATTATGAACAGCAGCAACATCCGTAAGTAGCAGGTTGGGCGTTAATGTAAAACCACTCAAGAAATTTTACATCCTTGAGCTTGACCTCTCCTTACTTTTCCACCATGTTGTCAATACGTACTGTTGTGGTATTGAGTGAAGGACTGAGAGATAAACTGTTAACATCTGTAATATGCATTCAGTACAATATCCCTGAACACTCCACTCAATACACCAAGTGGTACACTGTGGTGCACTAGGTATGCCACAAAAAAAAAAAAAAAATGCTGAGAGGATGCCCGGCTCAGATGAAGGGAATCTTCGGTTCTCTAAAGCTTTCATAATTTACAATGATAGGCCAGAATAACAGTATCGTTTTTAACAGGAATTCCTTAGATTTCATTGAATATTTCAGGATAATTTAGGATGATACGAGTACCGTGAGTGTCATTAATTAAGAATAGGTATTATGTAGGATTTGCGGTCATGGTTACTAAAGTCTATGTCAGGAATATTAAGACACGTAATCCAGGGATAGCGTGCCCCCTGGGAAACGGTTGACAGGGACTACTTGGTAGATATGGTAAGTTTTAGCAGTAGTACAGTGTCAAGGAATTAGAACAAGAATATGTAGTCATAGCAGTATGTTCTGGTTAGAACTTACTTTCTCCATGTCATGCAGCATTGTCTCAAAACAGCAAAACGCTAAGGTATCACAGCGAGTCAAGGTGAGTCAGTGGTAGTGGCTTTATCAAATGAACTGATACAGGCTCCTCGAGAAGCAATGTTCATGATAGCATTATATCCACCAACAATAGCTAACCAACAGTGGCTGATCCACTGTGGGTCTACTCGCTGGTATCCAGTTGCTTTCCCATTTCACAGGGCTACAACAGCTCTTCAGTGCACAGTGATGTCCTGTTACACATCAGTTAGCACTTGGGAGATATGATCAAAAACTGACCACAATATAATGTACAAGATACTGTGTAAGAACTTGTTAGCCACACACTGCTGAACCTGATGAGATGTACTGGCTTATTTATTTATTTACTACCATTTTCTCTGTGGATCCACCCACATATATGTTTGACCCTGTATTGAAGACACCTCCTCCTTCCCCTCTCTCCTCCTTCTGTCCGTCGACATCATCCTCCTACCTCTATCTGTCCATTTCCTACTCCCGTTTCTCTTTGTCTCTTCATCTCCTGCTTCCACTCTCTTCATCCACCCCCTCACTCTGACCATACTTTCCTCTCCCTCCCTCTGAGTGCATATCTTCCTCCCACTCTCTCTTTCCATCTCCTCCCACGCTCTTCCCTCACACTTGCCCACCATCCCTCTGCACCTTCCATCTGCCTAAACTATCTCCCTTTCCTCCCTTCTTTCTGTCCATTGCCTCCTTCCCATCACTCTATCCACACCCTCCTCTACTCTATTCAACCTGTGCCCAACCATGCTCATTAGCATGTTCAGCCCCTGCAATACAGTTCAATAAAGCAGTACTCATCCCACAACATGCCTGTCATGCAGAGCAGGCTACACATCAGAGGCTTGAAAATCATTTATTTGTCCCATTCATAAAGGCCACCATGCAAAGCATGTCGATAAACTCGCTTGACACCACTGCATTACAACAAACTTGTCATGCAGGGCAGCCTACATTTTGGTGTCAGGAGAAACGTTTCTTGCCTCTGACAACTAGGGTGCCCTGCAAAGGCAGGTTGATTTGGGAGACTGATACTGTTCTCAAACAACATGCTTGTCATACAGGGCAGCCTGTACATCAGGTGCTGTAAAAACACGTTTTTGCCCATATCTCCGTTCATATTGGTGCTAGGACGTTGTAAACACCACATTTCTGATACTCGTGAGGCCTGTGGTTTCTGTGCTGAGTTTGACTAAAATCTATCCAGGAGTTTGGGAGGAGATCCCGGATGTACACACATACATACACACTGCTTTATTTGTACAGGGCCGGCCGCGGTGGTCTAACGGTTCTAGGCGCTCAGTCCGGAACCGCGCGACTGCTACAGTCGCAGGTTCGAATCCTGCCTCGGGCATGGATGTGTGTGATGTCCTTAGGTTAGTTAGGTTTAAGTAGTTCTAAGTTCTAGGGGACTGATGACCATAGATGTTAAGTCCCATAGTGCTCAGAGCCATTTGAACCATTTGTACAGGTTGAAGGAAAAATGCTGCACTTGGAGATTGACATGTGATTCCTCATTCAGATTTCAGACAAACGCTTATCCATAAAAATCATAAAGGTTGCGTTTAGAAAACATATGTATGAAAACAAGGAACTAGCAACACTGTCACACTGTGCAGCACATCAGAATGTACAGAGGAACTTGCATCACCCCACATTACCTTACCAGTAACTGTAGCTCACTTAATAGACTACTGGGACATCAGACCCACATCCACCTTGGACTATGGTTTAAATCTTCGTCAAGTTCCTTTTTTTTGTTTTTCAAATATCTGTTCCCTGCTTTTCATCATTTATAAGCAGGACATCATTTTGTCACATGGCAATACTCTATCCAATGACAGTTGGATCCATTAAACAGCATGCATGTACCTACAGGGTGTTTCAAAAATGACCGGTATATTTGAAACGGCAATAAAAACTAAACGAGCAGCGATAGAAATACACCGTTTGTTGCAATATGCTTGGGACAACAGTACATTTTCAGGCGGACAAGCTTTCGAAATTACAGTAGTTACAATTTTCAACAACAGATGGCGCTGCAAGTGATGTGAAAGATATAGTAGACAACGCAGTCTGTGGGTGCGCCATTCTGTACGTCGTCTTTCTGCTGTAAGCGTGTGCTGTTCACAACGTGCAAGTGTGCTGTAGACAACATGGTTTATTCCTTAGAACAGAGGATTTTTCTGGTGTTGGAATTCCACCGCCTAGAACACAGTGTTGTTGCAACAAGACGAAGTTTTCAACGGAGGTTTAATGTAACCAAAGGACCGAAAAGCGATACAATGAAGGATCTGTTTGAAAAATTTCAACGGACTGGGAACGTGACGGATGAACGTGCTGGAAAGGTAGGGCGACCGCGTACGGCAGCCACAGAGGGCAACGCGCAGCTCGTGCAGCAGGTGATCCAACAGCGGCCTCGGGTTTCCGTTCGCCGTGTTGCAGCTGCGGTCCAAATGACGCCAACGTCCACGTATCGTCTCATGCGCCAGAGTTTACACCTCTATCCATACAAAATTCAAACGCGGCAACCCCTCAGCGCCGCTACCATTGCTGCACGAGAGACATTCGCTAACGATATAGTGCACAGGATTGATGACGGCGATATGCATGTGGACAGCATTTGGTTTACTGACGAAGCTTATTTTTACCTGGACGGCTTCGTCAATAAACAGAACTGGCGCATATGGGGAACCGAAAAGCCCCATGTTGCAGTCCCATCGTCCCTGCATCCTCAAAAAGTACTGGTCTGGGCCGCCATGTCTTCCAAAGGAATCATTGGCCCATTTTTCAGATCCGAAACGATTACTGCATCACGCTATCTGGACATTCTTCGTGAATTTGTGGCGGTACAAACTGCCTTAGACGACACTGCGAACACCTCGTGGTTTATGCAAGATGGTGCCCGGCCACATCGCACGGCCGACGTCTTTAATTTCCTGAATGAATATTTCGATGATCGTGTGATTGCTTTGGGCTATCCGAAACATACAGGAGGCGGCGTGGATTGGCCTCCCTATTCGCCAGACATGAACTCCTGTGACTTCTTTCTGTGGGGACACTTGAAAGACCAGGTGTACCGCCAGAATCCAGAAACAATTGAACAGCTGAAGCAGTACATCTCATCTGCATGTGAAGCCATTCCGCCAGACACGTTGTCAAAGGTTTCGGGTAATTTCATTCAGAGACTACGCCATATTATTGCTACGCATGGTGGATATGTGGAAAATATCGTACTATAGAGTTTCCCAGACCGCAGCGCCATCTGTTGTTGAAAATTGTAACTACTGTAATTTCGAAAGTATGTCTGCCTGAAAATGTACTGTTGTCCCAAGCATGTTGCAACAAACAGTGTATTTCTATCGCTGCTCGTTTAGTTTTTATTGCCGTTTCAAATATACCGGTCATTTTTGAAACACCCTGTACTAACCATGCAGTGCCCAACTAAGCCTGTCAGTTTCATGTAGGCCAGCTTCCCAATGAAGTAGGTATTTGTTACTGGGTGCCTCTGATAACCAGTCTGCTGCTGCTGCTCGTGCATGTGCCGCATGGTACCCTCAAAGGTGCTGTCCTGATTCGAAAGTTTCTTGTCCCCTGGAGTAAACACCTTTGGCAAACAGGTGATCTTCGTCCACAAGGTCCGCTCCGATAGCAGAGTGGTCAGCGTGACCGATTGTCATTCTACGGGCCCGGGTTCGATACCCGGCTGGGTCGGGGATTTTCACCGCTCAGGGACTGGTTGTTGTGTTGTCTTCATCATCATTCAATCCCCATCCGGCACATTGGTTAAGTTCCTGTAATATTACAAGGAAGCTCCAGATATCTCAAAGACTGGTAGTTGAAGTGTAGCATCGTGAAGAATTGCGTCCACGGCGTTACACGATAACACCACGGCAAGAAGACCGCATTCGACGAGTACAGTTTTGTGGATGGCTTTTGCACCAAGAGGAAGATAATGAACATTTTATGAATAACGTGATAAGGGCTAACAAATCTAGCTTCACTTGTGAAGGTATTTTCAACCTCCAAAACAGCCATTATTGGCTGGAACAAAACCCACATGTCACCCGTGAACTTGGCTTCCACGCACGCTTTGGCGTAAACGTGTGGTCTGGAATCGTGGGAGGAGTGCTTCCTGGCCCTTACCTCTTGGCGGAAAAGTTGAATGCGTTCTCGTATCGTCCGTGTCTTTGATATACTATGCTTCATGCATTAAAAACGTTCCACTTGGTGTTCGGTGATAGCTATGGTTTCAGCGTGATGATGCACCACCACAATTTGGAATGAATGTTCGTTATTTGAATGAATCGTTTCCAGGGAAATGGATTGGTAGTGGAGGTCCAGTGTTCTGGCCACCACATTTCTCGTGCCTTAATACACTACATTTTTATTTGTGGGGAAGCTTAAAGCAACACTTTTATAGTGCTCCACCCACGGACGTACACGACCTAATAGCTCACATGCATGCCGCTTCAGCAATGGTTTTGCAGGTGTGTTGTTTTCTTTAACAGTTCATGAAAATGCTCGTAGAACGCGCACCTTTGGGAAAAAATTTGTTTCCATTGGGAATCGAACACAAGTGCCCTACACTCTTTTTTATTTTTTTATTTATTCGAACCAGAGACACTTCTTTTACCTAACTACAATACCACGCATTTTTTTCGTATAATATCACGTCATTTGCCTGCAACTGTCGATGCACTAAACCGTGGAAAGTGATCACTGATGCATAATGAAATAGGGAGACGAGGCACACACCAAATATGTGGGAGATGGAGGGGAGGGGGGCAAGGATAAGAAATATGCTGTGGAGATATCCTGCGAAATTTCGTCGGTAATGGGGTGACCTGGTCAGTGTACTGTGTGCGATCATAATCCAATTCCAAATGACGAGAACCGCTTGTGGGCCGTTGTAAAAGAGATATCTAAAGCCTGTCCTCGAAACCAGATGAGTCTGTGGTGTTTCTCAAGAGGATAGTGTGAGGCCTGGGGTAACAGCAGGAATCCGAGGTAACCGGGGTTGGGGCGGTGCGGAGGTAACAGCACACGATGCGTTGGATGAGGAGCCAAACGTCCCCTTTCAGGCGACACGTAACACACTGCTCATCGGTGTCGTCAAGGAGACAGTCAGATCAAAGTGACGAAATAGCTCGTCCTGTATGATGAAGTCGACGACTTATGGGGAATTTACTGTTGACAAGCGTAGCCACATTCGCCGGTAAAAAGGGTGCGTGGACACATTCCCAAACCGTCTGTGGATTAACGACTTCGTGATGCACCTCCACGGGGCTGCGATGGGTGGGCGATGTAAATACATAGTAAAAGTCCTTCGCACTTGGTGGGTGGGTGACCGACAGCGAGATCTTTGCGAATGTAGCCGAGTTCGACGAAATAATATGTCCTAGCATATGGTACGATAAAGGTAGATATGTGGTATATGGATCAGTGGTTGGAGACAAGCTGGTCGGAGTATATCCAAGAGACTGTTAAAAGACGCTGAGGACCTCCGCCAACGCCACACCGTATTATGGACAAAGAGCTCGGTGGATCGCGCTCGCACGGTAACGAGTACGCGGCCGCCTTTTCGAGGGGGAACCTCTGTTGTGCAGGCTACCCTCAGGAGCGTTGCTGTGGTGACGAGAAAGGAATTCCTCTCCATCTATACAGCGTAAATCTCTAGTCCACAGTCCACCTTCGTAGCGTAGCGGTAGCGTTACCGCCTACCACGCAGGGGACCCTGGTTCGATTCCCTTCATCAGCATTTTCATCATCATTGGCTCTCAAGTCGCCGACATGGCGTCAGCTAAAAAGGACATGCAATATGGCGGCCGAACTCCCCCGAATGCTCCATGAAGGCTTCCTCTACATCCAAATTGCTACCTCGTGTATTCTAATGTCACATATCCACGTACCATTTCAACGTTGTGTCGGTCTTATCTCCTGGAATCTACTTAATAGTTGTCTTTGTCCCGCAAAAATATACACATATAAAAAAATAACATGGAATATCTGGAACCTGTCAAAGAGTGAGGAAAGCAAATATCCTTTCAAGCGCCTTCGCTTCGCTTGAAGTATTAGAAGAGCGGCATACTCGCATGGCGCCATTGATATGACGCGTGGGCAGACGCAGAGCCTTTGAGATACTTCCACGGCGTGCGCGTTATGCGCGGGTAAATGATGTTGACACGCAGCGGAACTCCCTCGCCATCCCCGGAGGAACGCTTCTGAGGGTAAATATTTGCGGCAAACCCTGTTAGCTCCCCCTGAAGCGTTTGTAACCTGTGCGTCTGGCTGTGTCAACACGTAACCTCGGAGATGATTGCCCACGGGGCTGGAACCGCAGAACGTATTTCCTGGGAGGGCCACACGCACTGGACATATCGCTCCCACAGGGAGCTGGCGCCGACAGCGGACAAAGTTTCAGCTCCGCCGCCGGCCGAGTAAAGGCTAACGAACCTGCTCGCACCCCGACGTAACTCTACACCGCGTGCAGGCAACATTAATACACGGTTATCTCACAACGCTACACAGCGGAGGGAGTTCGATATGTAAACAGTCTTAGATACTGCATACACAGTTTCACCCCAAACTGCCACTTTGCGGATTAAGCCAATATTACCAGATCCCTAATATTTTCTTACTGAGGAAGTAAAGTAAACGTCGACAAGTGCGAAGCAGTTCTTTCCACACGCAGACCGAAACTACTGCGCAAACACTAACACTGTAGACCAATAACACTACATACACGCCCAATACGTTTCCGAGAGAAAGTCAGGTACCTTGGTGTCTGGCTGGACCGGAAACTTACATGGGGGGACCACATCGAATAGCCGGCCGCGGTGGTCTAGCGGTTCTAGGCACTCAGTCCGGAGCCGCGCGACTGCTACGGTCGCGGGTTCGAATCCTGCCTCGGGCATGGATGTGTGTGATGTCCTTAGGTTAGTTAGATTTAAGTAGTTCTAAGTTCTAGGGGACTGATGACCATAGATGTTAAGTCCCATGGTGCTCAGAGCCATTTGAACCACATCGAATACGTTGCAAACCGAGCGCACGCGAGGCTCAAACAGCTCTACCCAATGCTCAACAGGGAAAGCACACTGAATAGGAGGGTGTCGAGGTCCATATACATGACACTGATTAGACCTCTGATGACGTACGCAGCTCCCGTCTGGGGATATGCAGCTCCTACACGACTGCGCCGCCTGCAGATCATACAGAACAAGGTGCTACGAATCATTAGCAACGCTCCACGCTACACACGCACCGTGGATCTTCACCATGAATACCGCCTTGATACCCTCAAGGAAGTATTCAAAAAACACGCCACACGACTATACAGGAACTCGACACACTCGAACAATCCTTTCATCCTCACTCTGGGAACTACGATCACAACCACAGGTGGAAGCAAAAGCGGCCAAAGACACTGCTAGCTAGGGCATAGCCACCTATGGTAAACTAACATACGTAAACAGCGACAAACGTCGGTAAGCCCCTGCATATCAGCAACACTGACTGGCAACTACCAGCTGCTATTAGAGCCAACCAACAAGCCACAGCAGGGACACCGACGAGCTCGCCCACAGACGCACGAACAATCTGCCAACATTCCCTCACACTGTGCCTCCGGTATATGACCTATCGGACACAAGACCGATAACAAACCTAAGTGTTGCAGGTTGCTGACGCTGAACGAGGACTCTGTACCAGCACCCAGCGCCAGCCGCCGAGCAGCACAAACGCACAACGTCAAGGTATCGACATGCATGATACCCACTACTAATAAAGCCTATCCTTGCACAACTTATCGCAGGCAGCAAGACAACCGCTACTGCTCTTACCACCCGACCTAACTATCGCAGAGGTTTTTTTCCCTTGGCTCTTGCCTTGGCACTTTTTTTCCTCTGCCCTTAAAACCGCTACCCTTCGTCAGATTTCGACCAATCTATCTCCAGATGAGCGCGTATTAATGGTTAATCTTAACCAGACGTATGCAAACATCGCAGTACCCACATCCTGCGACACCTCACTTTAGTGAATACTAACCCTTATGCAGAGTTGGCAGTAGATCTTTTGTGTTGGCCATCATGCCGGTGTGGGCGTGGAGGGGCTCCAACTCTACTAAAAAAAAAGAGGAAGTAGCAGCAGTGGCTCCCTTTCTGTTTTTCGTGATTGTTTGGGACACAAATATGTCCGTTATAACCGAAGAGAAGAAGTCATCGCAAGTTCACTACGGAAACGTCCACTATTTAATAATCTATAGATTAACATATTATACCGCAAAAATGCTTGTGTCATACAGTCCTTTCCATTAAGATGTGAATTGGGTGATCGTATGTAATGGTCGAATATCTCATAAGTTCAAAAATGGTTCAAATGGCTCTGAGCACTATGGGACTTAACATCTGAGGTCATCAGTACCCTAGAACTTAGAACTACTTAAACGTAACCAACCTAAGGACATCACACACATCCATGCCCGAGGCGGGATTCGAACCTGCGACCCTAGAAGTTGCGCGGTTCCAAACTGAAGCGCTTAGAACCGCTCGGCCACACCGTCCGGCTTTCTCATACGTATGACGTATGTTTGTTGATTCGTGTTCTCAAAAAAATTAGAAGCAAAACAGACAGTATGACTAGGTCAATCGTTTTCGAACATACGTTAATTAATCTGTTGAAAACCATGCATTTTAAACTGCTTTAATGGAAATTTCTATCAATATTATATTTGTAAACTATATGTAAAAGGATTTTCACTGTACCAATATACGAGGGTTGGAACTCAAATAGTGGCAACTATTTATTCACAACCGATACAAAAGAGTTACATGTTTGCAACTGTTACTGCCCTTCCAAGTAGTCACCAGCGTTGTGTAGAACCTGTTGCCAGCGATGTGGAAGACGTAGTATACCGTTAGCAAAGCCTGTTCTGTTGATGGTGCGAATGGAGCGGTCTAAAGTTATGGTGATTCTCGAGTACGACTGTGATGGTGTTAGCCTAGCGCATTACGTTCCTCCACGGCAGACCGTCAGTGCACAGTATTACTGTTCGTTTTTGGAGCATCACCTGCGACCAGCTTTGCGAAAGAAGCGGCGACACTTTCTGCGCAACCCACCCATCATTTTGCACGGCATTGCGCGGGCACGTACAGAGCAAGCTGTGGCTACTCTGTTCGGTCAAAAGGACTGGGAAGTACTGTACCATCCACCATACTCCCCGGACGTAGGTCCTTGTGACTTTGATTTGATTCCGAAGATGAAGTAACCATTCGTGGCATACGCTTCAGAACTGTTCCAGAGATTCGACAGGCAGCACACCGCTCCATTCGTACCATCAACAGAACAGGCTCTGCTAACGGTATACTACGTCTTCCACATCGCTGGCAAAGGGTTCTACACAACGCTGGTGACTACTCTGAAGGGCAGTAACAGGTGCAAACATGTAACTCTTTTGTATCGGTTGTGAATGAATAGTTGCCACTATTTAAGTTCCAACCCTCGTATTTTGCGAAGGACAAGAGCATTATTAAATATTTTGAAAGAAAACACAGTCCATAATAGGTAATACACTTATCCTTAGTTATTTGTGCGATTGGCCAATTGCGACGTTAAATCATTTTCAAGTACCTACAAAAGAATACAGCAACATGGACGAGTATTACATTACATATATACACCGGGCAAAACAGTGTACGGGACACTGGACCATATCCCTGTCTAACAGATAATTATAGGTTCACTTTAAGACCGTAACTGTAGCAATCTAGATGATATTCCCGCTTTTTAATTATTTATGAATAATGCTACACCTATGTGGCTATATTTTATTAATGACTTAATCATGGCTACGTTTTATATGACTTTCTATTAACTGTAATTTAGGTACAGAACATTTCAAGTACCGTGTTATACTAAACTGGAAATATAAGTTGCTTTCGTACATGGTACCTATTACTCCAGTAATCTTTGACAAATCAGTCACTTCATTGCACGTATGTCTCACTTACTTGATGTAATGCTATGTTTTATATGGCGATGTGATGTAACAATACTTACAGCCCTGTGGACCACTTGGGATTGTATACCGATCGTTTGAAAGATGTGTTTTATAAATATCATTTAATGTATAATTACCGTACGCCCTGAATTGTCGTATTCTGAGAATGCATGTACGATATGTTCACGTGTCATTCGTGCCTAACTTTTCATCCCCCGTTACGTGCCTCACACTCTTCATAAATAATAACCTGTACACTATCTTAGTTTCAGTTATAGGCTCGTGTTACAATTATACTGCACTGAGATGTAACAGAAATATGTTTAAGTGTAAAGCAGGCATCGTGTACATTTATTATATTTCATTGTACTAATGTATTCCCATACCAAGAGTATACGAGCTGCATTTTAGACAAATAATTTGGCAGTATCTATACCTCTCTGATACCTATCTTATCTTCACAAAACTAAGACTCTGAATATTATTTTATCGTCTTGCTGAGTCGCTTTTATAACCGTTTCATACGGATGGCAGTTAAAATACAATACGTTTAAAAATTTTGTATAAAATATATCTTCATGTGAACCACTTTGACGTTGTAACACATGTTACATTAATCTGTTTTGACGTTGCAACATATGTTTCATAAAATCTGTTGTATGTAACATCAACTTTGCACTTATTGGCACGCCAGCAGAATATGAAATATACAAATTCGTACATTAGCGATAGTCGGCTGTTATCCTTGAACGTATTTTTGCTAGAAACTAAGACTGGAAGTCTTGTGGTTCACACATGTGATGACATGGTAACAAGCTTGTAGGACGACGTATTCGTTCATAGACTGCAATACAAATGAAATACTTCACATATGGATTCACCAATGCAATGTGTTTTCGACTAGATGCCACAACAGGTATGACGTACTGTATAATGCTTATATATAAGTAGTAAGTAAGACTGCTTCCGTAGAATTTAATCACAATTGTAATGATTTTTAATGGTTTTCCACAGTGTATATGTTTAATGCAATACTCGTCCATGTTGGTGTATTCCATTGCAGGTGCTTGAAAACGACATAGTGTCGAAATTGACCAACCTTACAACGAAAAATGAATATAACTGTATAGCCTACCACGGAAAACGTTTTCTTTCACAAAATACTTGGAGTCTATGGATCCACATATGAAC
Organism: Schistocerca nitens; assembly: GCF_023898315.1. Taxonomy (NCBI): domain Eukaryota; kingdom Metazoa; phylum Arthropoda; class Insecta; order Orthoptera; family Acrididae; genus Schistocerca; species Schistocerca nitens. Next base: position 442,889,122 of record NC_064614.1, read on the forward strand.
AAAATATTCATTATCAAATTATATGAATAATTAAAATTGGATGTTTTAAAGGGGTAGGCAGCATTGATATCACATTTGTTTTTGTTAAAATACGTAGATGACGATGTTTGGAGAAAATGTTGTTTGTCGGTGTATTTCTGGGCAATATGTAATACTGTGGTGCTGTTTATATCTTCAAATTTCCTTTTACCTACTGCTGAAACAAAACACAACGACGACCTGGCTGATAGCGCATTATTCCACACTTGCAACGCGGCGCACAAGCGATTCTTCACCGATCTGAGATCTTGGTAGATTTCCGGAGGTATGTGGCACCAGACGTCTAGGGACAGGTCACGCAGTTGCCTTAAATTACGGCTCGGTGGTTCGTGGCTGCATAACTGGGGCCTGTTAGTGACGCAGACACAGATATGTACCATCGAGGTCAGGACAGCAGTATTTGATAGATTAGATACAACGAGGGTTCAAAATCATGCTCCTCAAACCACTGTAGAACGATTCTGCCCTTGTGACACGGACAGTTGCCCTGCTGGAAGATGTCAGTGTCGCCAGGAAAGACGTCAAGCATGAAGGATGCAGGTTGTCCGCAATACATCTGCGCCGTCTACAGATGTCGTGCCGTGCCAAAGGTCCCACGGACAGGTGTCTTCCATGGCGTAACAATGGCTCCACTTTCCCGTCACCGTACCGCACTGGATGTTCCGAGTATCCGTTCGCCCGTATGATGGCGTATCCGGACACAACCATCGACATGATGTAACAAGGAACGCGCTTCATCCGACCAGGCGACATGTTTATATTGATTCCTAAACCAGACTCGGTGATCACGTGCCCACTGTATTCGTAATTGATGATGTTGCTGTGCCATAAACGTTACACGTATCGGTCGTCTGGACGAATGGAATGGAAAAACTGGTAGAAGCCGACCTCGGGGAAGATCAGTTTGCATTCCGTAGAAATGTTGGAAGACGTGAGGCAATACTGACCCTACGCCTTATCTTAGAACAAAGATTGAGCAAAGGCAAACCTACATTTCTAGCATTTGTAGGCTTAGAGAAAGCTTTTGACAATGTTGACTGGAATACTCTCTTTCAAATTCTAAAGGTGGCAGGGGTAAAATACAGGGAGCGAAAGGCTATTTACAATTTGTACCGAAACCAGATGGCAGTTATAAGAGTCGAGGGGCATGAAAGGGAAGCAGTGGTGGGGAAGGGAGTGAGACAGAGTTGTAGCCTCTCCCCGATGTTAATAAATCTGTATATTGAGCAAGCAGTAAAGGAAACAAAAGAAAAATTTGGAGTAGGTATTAAAATCCATGAAGAAGAAATAAAAACTTTGAGGTTCGCCGATGACATTATGATTCTGTCAGAGACAGCAAAGGACTTGGAACAGCAGTTGAACGGTATGGACAGTGTCTTGAAAGGAGGATATAAGATGAACATCAACAAAAGCAAAACGAGGATAATGGAATGTAGTCGAATTAAGTCGGGTGATGCTGAAGGATTAGATTAGGAAATGAGACACTTAAAGTAGTAAAGGAGTTTTGCTATTTGGGGAGCAAAATAACTGATGATGGTCGAAGTAGAGAGGACCGATAGATCTGTACCTACAGATTGGAAAATTGCGCAGGTCGCACCAGTGTTTAAGAAGGGTAGTAGGAGTAATCCATCGAACTACAGACCTACATCATTGACGTCGGTTTGCAGTAGAGTTTTGGAGCACATACTGTATTCAAACATTATGAATCACCTCGAAGGGAACGATTTATTGATACGTAATCAGCATGGTTTCAGAAAACATCGTACTTGTGCAACGCAGCTAGCTCTTTATTCGCACGAAGTAATGGCCGCTATCGACAGGGGATCTCAAGTTGATTCCGTATTTCTAGATTTCCGGAAAGCTTTTGACACCGTTCCTCACAAGCGACTTCTAATCAAGCTGCGGGCCTACGGGGTATCGTCTCAGTTGTGCGACTGGATTCGTGATTTCCTGTCAGGAAGGTCGCAGTTCGTAGTAATAGACGGCAAATCATCGAGTAAAACTGAAGTGACCTCTGCTGTTCCTGGTCTATATAAATGACCTGGGTGACAATCTGAGCAGTTCTCTTAGGTTGTTCGCAGATGATGCTGTAATTTACCGTCTAGTAAGGTCATCCGAAGACCAGTATCAGTTGCAAAGCGATTTAGAAAAGATTGCTGTATGGTGTGGCAGGTGGCAGTTGACGCTAAATAACGAAAAGTGAAGGTGATCCACATGAGGTCCAAAAGAAATCCGTTGGAATTCGATTACTCGATAAATAGTGCAATTCTCAAGGCTGTCAATTCAATTAAGTACCTGGGTGTTAAAATTCCGAACAACTTCAGTTGGAAAGACCACATAGATAATATTGTGGGGAAGGCTAGCAGAAGGTTGCTTTTCATTGGCAGGACACTTAGAAGATGCAACAAGTCCACTAAAGAGACAGCTTACACTACACTCGTTCGTTCTCTGTTAGAATATTGCTGCGCGGTGTGGGATCCTTACCAGGTGGGACTGACGGAGGACATCGAAAGGGTGCAAAAAAGGGCAGCTCGCTTTGTATTATCACGTAATACGGGAGAGAGTGTGGCAGATATGATACGCGAATTGGGATGGAAGTCATTAAAGCAAAGATGTTTTTCGTCGCGGCGAGATCTATTTACGAAATTTCAGTCACCAACTTTCTCTTCCGAATGCGAAAACATTTTGTTGAGCCCAACCTACATAGGTAGGAATGATCATCAAAATAAAATAAGAGAAATCAGAACTCGAACAGAAGGGTTTAGGTGTTCGTTTTTCCCGCGCGCTGTTCGGGAGTGGAATGGTAGAGAGATAGTATGATTGTGGTTCGATGAACCCTCTGCCAAGCACTTAAATGTGAATTGCAGAGTAGTCATGTAGATGTAGATGTAGATATAAAATGTAGACTGGCAATGGCAAGGAAAGCGTTTGTGAAGAAGAGGAATTTCTTAACATCGAGTATAGATTTAAGTGTCAGGAAGTCGTTTCTGAAAGTATTTGTATGGAGTGTAGCCATGTATGGGAGTGAAACATGGACGATAAATAGTTTGGACTAGAAGAGAATAGAAGCTTTCAAATGTGGTGCTACAGAAGAATGCTGAAGATTAGTTGGGTAGATCACGTAACTAATGAGGAGGTATTGAATAGAATAGGGGAGGAGTTTGTGCCACAACTTGACTAGAAGAAGGGGTCTGTTGGTAGGACATGTTCTGAGGCATCAAGGGATCACAAATTTAGCATTGGAGAGCAGCGTGGAGGGTAAAAATCGTAGAGGGAGACCAACAAATGAATACACTAAGCAGATTCAGAAGGATGTAGGTTGCAGTAAGTAGTGGGTGATAGAGAAGCTTGCACAGGATAGAGTAGCATGGAGAGCTGCATCAAATCAGTCTCAGGACTGAATACCACAACAACAACAACATGGGTTCTCTGCTGCAGAGTCTCATTTTCAAGTATGTGGCTGAAGTGTGTGCTCCGAAACAGTTGTGCATAGTCAGATCTTCCACAGACCACGGTCAATTCTGCTTTGCAGAGTGGGTAAGCCTGCGATATCGACGTTCTGTGAAGATGCACGGGCGTCCGACACTTTGTCGCCTACAAGTGATTTCATCATCCTTCCACCATTTCCATAGGTGCGCACAACAGTAGCACGTGAACAGCTGACGAGATTCGACTTTTCCGAGTTGTTCGTTCGCAGGCGCCGGGCCTTATAAGTCCGCCCTCTGTCAGCGTTGATTTCCCCATTTGAGGCCCGTATCGTCTATAGAAACATCCCACATTGATGCTGCAATGGGCTTATTTGACTTACGTTATTTTATTGTACACCTACTACTATTAATCGTTTAGGGTTCTGTAAAACATGAAGGCCACGTTCTCATTCAAATGGGCAAAGAATAAGCAACGTTTGGAATTTTTTTGAGACAATGAAAAGACATATAAAGGATCTGTTTGGGGACTATGGTTGAACATACTTTGAACTTTATTTTAAATTTTCAACACAAAAATAAAATGTCGCCCGTAATTATGGTTGCGAGTTTGAAGTACGCAGATTAGAGTTATCTGAAATCAAAAATGAATAACATCACTAAATATTACATTAAATTTATGGGCGCTTATTCCCAACCACAATGAAATAACTTTAAATTTAACGATATGCTGGCAACTCGAACTTTGAGTTCGAGTTTTTGGGGTTTGTTCACTCTTTATGGCTTCACAGAAATAGTTAATAATAACAACTGTAGTATATCATAGGCACGAGCTTCCAAGAAAAGTGTTTACTTCTCAGGGGTCAAAAGTAGAAGTTAATAGGTTGAACGGTTTTTATTTTACGCTGCCCACAGTTTTGACAAATCGTTTCTGGAGAAAAACCCGTTTAAAGTTTAGGGAAAACATTTATGTGTATTATTAGCTCTGTTTGCATAAAAACTGTATGTTATATATTTTTGATGTCGCTTGGCACAAATCTGAAGTTAGATCTTCAAAATTCAAAACGGATAATCCAATATTGTGGACAAAAAATTATGTTTTGACCAATTTTGAGCAAAATTTGATCGAAGAAAGTGTTTTAATTACTTAAATTTCGTGTGAAATTCCAGGACCGTATATCAACCCTTTCTCTAACTCTAATTGTTCCTGGAGAACAACTCCCTCTCTCTTCTTGGCGAGGAAAGCCGACCTGACTGGATGATATTTCTTTGTGTAATTTTCTCTCGCAAGGAGGATTGTTCAGCAGGACAGGTGACCTGTTGCCACATACGCACCCTCCTATGGTTTCCTCCTAAATCATTCTGAGGTTAGTCGGATACCAGGAGGAGGTGTATCGCCGAGATGAAGGTCCCGTGCTGATGATCAATAGTCAAGCATTGGCCGAAGGAGCACCGTGGAAGCCATCTCCTTCGTCTGTGGACTATACTTCCAGAGGATTTTTCTGCGGAACCTTGCATCTGTCTCCCCTAAAATTAGTTTCATACGGTCGTTCGTCCTAAAATAGTTCCGCAGGTATAATCCCAGATATTTAATGAATGTGACTGCTTTCAGCAATTCTTCGGTAGTTGGGTAATCATACAATAAAGGTAGTTTCCGGCTGTTTACGAGCAATATGTTACATTTGTTTGCGCTGAGGGTCAACTGCCAATCACTGCAGCGAATGCTGATCCTGTGTAGCTCATCCTGCATTTCGTCACTATTGTTTAGCGTACTACTTCTCTGTATACAACAGTATCATCCGCAAACAGCCTCTCGGTGCTTCCGTCGTTACTCACCGCGTCATTTATATACGGGGTGTAAAAAAGCTACATATTCAGATTTGTCTAGGAGAAGAGATAAAAATGAACTCCTTTATTACATGACACAAATGTCACATTTGGACTTTTTTCACGCTAGGGTCCCTTGTAGAGTTTTGGTGTTGAACTTCCCTTAGGCCAACGTTCACGTTTGTTTTGACTGCTTCGTATGCAACATGTTGACACTGAAATTCGATTTGCAGCACAATTACATCTTGCCGCTAGGAAGGCTAAGTTTTCGTTACTGATAAAACCACCCTATTACGATATTGCTGTACTTGACCTCCCGTGGCCGTTATCGGAAACGCGCAGTTACATTATAGAAAACAAAAACCACATTTGTTTTTTCGGATGTCGACACACTGGGGTAATCCGAGTAGCTTGAAGAGACAGCGAAGCACATTCTGATTGGCATAAAACGCACAGGTAAGAGCCGACCGAAGCTCCCTCACTGCCCGGTGTAATAACATTGTGATAAACTAATAGTGTCCACGTGTCTGGATAAACAAACGCGTTGTTATTGTTTATGTTATGTTGTGTTTACATGAAAGGTTCTACTGAAGTTCACAGGTTCAAGATCTGTGATCGGACTCTAAGCGAGATAGCTAACAGAGATGGAGCAGTCCAGCAGTAGGGCGCCAGTAAGCAGAACGAGTTCCATCCAGGAGTTTACTAAAAAATGTCACTTTTCATACACTTGTGCCCGTCTTCGTGAAACAGGACTCCTCAGACCAGACCGACACTAAACTTATAGATTTCATAGAAAGAAAAGAGTTCAGTTTGAAGAAGCTGTGTTACAGCAAATTGTGGACAACTCCAGCATCACGATCAATACTCGTGGAACTAAATGCCTCCGATGCCAACGAGAGGAAGTTCGTGCAAGAGGCCGAAAAGTATCGACCCAGTTTCTACATGGGTCAAGACCTATGACAACATTCATCACACTGCAATTTGAGCACTGTCTCTGTGCGTCACTACCGTCAAAACACTCATGGACACCGAATGGGGGAACGATGCACCTGTGACGTACCCGTCGCATTAAAAGTTATTTCTTTCGATTACCTCTGAACACTCCAAAATTTTGTACACCTAGTTTTTGTACCTTGTATACTGTGAACAGTAATGATCCTGTAGCACACCCTTGCAGTTATGTGATAGTGTTCATTGATTTCACACCGTTAATAATGGCGTGCTATGTTCTATAATGAGGTGAAAAATGTTGTGGAATAGCTCATAATATTGTATGAATGCATGGTTTCGCGGCGATGTGAATTAATAAAATTTTCTCGGGCTTCCAGCCGCGACAGGTGGTTGCAATCCCACGAGGTTTCGACCGAGCTCTCCTCAGTCATTGTCAAGTGGTAAGACCGATTACTGTGTCGCCGTGGCCGTGTCGTTATATAGCCGCACTGCTGGCTGTGACGTCACTAGTGCTCTCTTCCTCGCCATATATGGGAATGTTTTAATCCCGCGTCCGTCGCGCCCGTGTTAACCTCGCGATGGCCGGGTCCCAGGCTATGTTGAGCTGCAAACCGCCGTTCTTGTTGACGGTGTTTTCAGAGGTTTTTATTTCAATAGTTTCTTTTATGACGCTATCCCAAAATCCCTTCGACCTCATAATGACAGATGTTTCGTCAAACAGAATTCGTTGCCCATTTTCTAAGGGCATGTTCTGCCACGGCTGATTTTTCTGAATGGCGTAGGCGTAAGCACCTCTCGTGTTCCAGCAGGCGTTGCTCCACAGTGCGTACTATTTGGCCGCCGTGGTAAGAGCCATACTGAAAGGGTATCTTGTGCACTCCAGGAGTTCTAAGCCCTGGATCGCCCTTCACAGGCCTCATGAGCTGTCGAATTTTTTGCTGAGGGCCTGAACACCGATCAAATGTTATATCTCTTCAGGAGCCGGCTAATCTTTCCCGACACTGTACCATAGAAAGGCAAAAACACAAGTTTCTTGCTTTCTTCTTCGGTGGTGTAATCTGTTGGTGTGTTTCTTGCGGGTCACACCAGATATAGCCCGTGACACCTCCCCGTGCCTGTACCAGTTTCCCCGAAAGACTTTTCGGAGGTGGCTCAGTTCTAGTGGCAGGTACGCTCCTGTAGAGATACAACATTTCATTTGTGTTCAGGCCCCCAGCAAAACTTTGATAGCTCATGAGGCCTGTGAAGGACGATCTAGGGCTTAGATCGCCTGGAGTGTACAAGATACCATGTCAGTGTGGCTGTTACCACGTCGGCCAAACACTACGCACTGTGGAGCAACGCCAGACGGAACACGAGAGGTGCTTATGCCTACGCTATCCAGAAAAATCAGCAGTGGCAGAACACGCCTTAGAAAATGGATACCGAATTCTATTCGACGAAACATCTGTCGCTATGAGGTCGAAGGGATTTCGGGATAGCGTCATAAAAGAAGCTGTTGTTGTGGTCTTCAGTCCTGAGACTGGTTTGATGCAGCTCTCCATGCTACTCTACCCTGTGCAAGCTTCTTCATCTCCCAGTAATTACTGTAACTTACATCTTTCTGAATCTGCTTAGTGCATTCATCTCTTGGTCTAGCTCTAGGATTTTTACCCTCCACGCTACCCTCCAATGCTAAATTTGTGATCCCTTGATGCCTCAGAACATGTCCTACCAACCGATCCCTTCTTCTTGTCAAGTTGTGCCACAAACTCCTCTTCTCCCCAATCCTATTCAGTACCTCCTCATTAGTTATGTGATCTACCCATCTAATCTTCAGCATTCTTTTGTACCACCACATTTCGAAAGCTTCTATTCTCTTCTTGTCCAAACTAGTTATCGTCCATGTGTCACTTCCATACATGGCTACACTCCATACAAATACTTTCAGAAACGACTTCCTGACACTTAAATCTATACTCGATGTTAACAAATTTTTCTTCTTCAGAAACTATTTCCTTGCCATTACCAGTCTACATTTTATATCCTCTCTACTTCGACCATCATCAGTTATTTTACTCCCTAAATAGCAAAACTCCTTTACTACTTTAAGTGTCTCATTTCCTAATCTAATTCCCTCAGCATCACCCGATTTAATTTGACTACATTCCATTATCCTCGTTTTGCTTTTGTTGATGTTCATCTTATATCCTCCTTTCAAGACACTGTCCATTCCGTTCAACTGCTCTTCCAAGTCCTTTGCTGTCTCTGACAGAATTACAATGTCATCGGCGAACCTCAAAGTTTTTACTTCTTCTCCATGAATTTTAATACCTACTCCGAATTTTTCTTTCGTTTCCTTTACTGCTTGCTCAATATACAGATTGAATAACATCTGGGTGAGGCTACAACCCTGTCTCACTCCCCAACCGCTGCTTCCCTTTCATGCCCCTCGACTCTTATAACTGCCATCTGGCTTCGGTACAAATTGTAAATAGCCTTTCGCTCCCTGTATTTTACCCCTGCCACCTTTAGAATTTGAAAGAGAGTATTCCAGTCAACATTGTCAAAAGCTTTCTCTAAGTCTACAAATGCTAGAAACGTAGGTTTGCCTTTCCTTAATCTTTCTTCTAAGATAAGTCGTAAGGTCAGTATTGCCTCACGTGTTCCAGTATTTCTACGGAATCCAAACTGATCTTCCCCGAGGTCGGCTTCTACTAGTTTTTCCATTCGTCTGTAAAGAATTCGTGTTAGTATTTTGCAGCTGTGGCTTATTAAACTGATAGTTCGGTAATTCTCACATCTGTCAACACCTGCTTTCTTTGGGATTGGAATTATTATATTCTTCTTGGAGTCTGAGGGTATTTCGCCTGTCTCATACATCTTCCTCACCAGATGGTAGAGTTTTGTCAGGACTGGCTCTCCCAAGGCCGTCAGTAGTTCCAGTGGAGTATTGTTTACTCCGGGGGCCTTATTTCGACTCAGGTCTTTCAGTGCTCTGTCAAACTCTTCACGCAGTATCGTATCTCCCATTTCATCTTCATCTACATCCTCTTCCATTTCCATAATATTGTCCTCAAGTACATCGCCCTTGTATAGACCCCTATATACTCCTTCCACCTTTCTGCCTTCCCTTCTTTGCTTAGAACTGGGTTGCCATCTGAGCTCTTGATATTCATACAAGTGGTTCTCTTCTCTCCAAAGGTCTCTTTAATTTTCCTGTAGGCAGTATATATCTTACCCCTAGTGAGACAAGCCTCTACATCCTTACATTTGTCCTCTAGCCATCCCTGCTTAGCCATTTTGCACTTCCTGTCGATCTCATTTTTGAGGCGTTTGTATTCCTTTTTGCCTGCTTCATTTACTGCATTTTTATATTTTCTCCTTTCATCAATTAAATTCAATATTTCTTCTGTTACCCAAGGATTTCTACTAGCCATCGTCTTTTTACCTAATTGATCCTCTGCTGCCTTCACTACTTCATCCCTCAGAGCAACCCATTCTTCTTCTACTGTATTCCTTTCTCCCATTCCTGTCAATTGTTCCCTTATGTTCGCCCTGAAACTCTGTACAACCTCTTGTTTAGTCAGTTTATCCAGGTCCCATATCCTTAAATTCCCACCTTTTTGCAGTTTCTTCAGTTTTAATCTATAGTTCATAACCAATAGATTTTGGTCAGAGTCCACATCTGACCCTGGAAATGTCTTACAATTTAAAAACTGGTTCCTAAATCTCTGTCTTACCATTATACAACCTATCTGATACCTTCTAGTATCTCCAGGATTCTTCCATGTATACAGCCTTCTTTTATGATTCTTGAACCTTGTGTTAGCTATGATTAATTTATGCTCTGTGCAGAATTCTACCAGACGGCTTCCTCTTTCATTTCTTACCCCCACCTACTATGTCTCCTTCTCTCCCTTTTCCTACTCTCGAATTCCAGTCACGCATGACTGTTAAATTTTCGTCTCCCTTCACTACCTGAATAATTTATTTCATCTCATCATACATTTCATCAATTTCTTCATCATCTGCAGAGCTAGTTGGCATATAATCTAGTACTACTGTAGTAGGCGTGGGCTTCATGTCTATCGTATCCACAATAATGCGTTCACTATGCTGTTTGCCCGCATCTCGTGGTCGTGCGGTAGCGTTCTCGCTTCCCACGCCCGGGTTCCCGGGTTCGATTCCCGGCGGGGTCAGGGATTTTCTCTGCCTCGTGATGGCTGGGTGTTGTGTGCTGTCCTTAGGTTAGTTAGGTTTAAGTAGTTCTAAGTTCTAGAGGACTGATGACCATAGATGTTAAGTCCCATAGTGCTCAGAGCCATTTTGAACCACTATGCTGTTTGTAGTAGCTTACCCGCACTCCTATTTTTTTATTCATTATTAAACCTACTCCTGGATTACCCCTATTTGATTTTGTATTTATAACCCTGTATCCACCTGACCAAAAGTCTTGTTCCTCCTGCCACCGAACTTTACTAATTCCCACTATATCTAACTTTAACCTATCCATTTCCCTTTTTAAATTTTCTAACCTACCTGCCCGATTAAGGGATCTGACATTCCACGCTCCGATCCGTAGAACGCCAGTTTTCCTTCTCCTGATAACGACATCCTCTTGAGTAGTCCCCCCCCTGGAGATCCAAATGGGGCACTAGTTTACCTCCGCAATATTTTACCCAAGAGGACGCCATCATCATTTAACCATACAATAAAGCTGCATGTCCTCGGGAAAAATTACGGCTGTAGTTTCCCCTTGCTTTCAGCCGTTTGTAGTACCAGCACAGCAAGGCCGTTTTGGTTAGTGTTACAAGGCCAGATCAGTCAATGATCCAGACTGTTGCCCCTGCAACTATTGAAAAGGCTGCTGCCCCTCTTCAGGGGCCACACGTTCGTCTGGCCTCTCAACAGATATCCCTCCGTTGTGGTTGCACCTACGGTACGGTCATCTGTATCACTGAGCCACGTAAGCCTCCCCACCAACTGCAAGGCCCATGGTTCATGGCTTCGTGATATATTACCCGTGTTAAAATGGACCGTTTACCAACTGCGCAAAACGTCGATATCGTGTTGATGTATGGCTATACTGATCAAAATGCCCAACGGGCGTGTGCTGTTTATGCTGCTCGGTATCCTGGACGATATCATCCAAGTTTCCGGACCGTTCCCCGGATAGTTGCGTTGTTTAAGGAAATAGGAAGCGTTCAGCTACATGTGAAACGTCAACTAGGACCTGCAACAAATGATGATGTACAAGTAGGTGTTTTATCTGCTGTCGTGGCTAATCCGCACATCAGTAGCAGACAAATTGCGCGAGAATCGGGAATCTCAAAAAGTCGGTGTTGAGAATGCTACATCAACATCGATTGCACCCGTACCATATTTCTATGTACCAGGAATTGTATGGCGACGACTTTGAACGTCGCGTACAGTTCTGCCATTGAGCACAAGAGAAATTACGGGACGATGGAAGATTTGTTTCACGCGTTCTATTTAGCGACGAAGCGTCATTCACCAACAGCGGTTACGTAAACCGGCATGATATGCACTATTGGGCAACGGAAAATCCACGATGGCTGCGACAAGTGGAACATCAGCGACCTTTGCGGGTTAATGTATGGTGCAACATTATGGGAGGAAGGATAATTGGCCCCCATTTTATCGATTGCACTCTAAATGGTGCAATGTATGCTGATTTCCTACGTAATGTCCTACCGATGTTACTACAAGATGTTTCACTGCATGACAGAATGGCGATGTACTTCCAACATGATGGATGTCCGGCACATAGCTCGCGTACGGTTGAAGCGGTATTGAATAGCATATTTCATGACAGGTAGATTGGTCGTCGAAGCACCACACCATGGCCCCGCACGTTCACCGGATCTGACGTCCCCGGATTTCTTTCTATGGGGAAAGTTGAAGGATATTTGCTATGGTGATCCACCGACAACGCCTGACAACATGCTTCAACGCATTGTCAATGCATGTGCGAACATTACGGAAGGCGAACTACTCGCTGTTGAGAGAAATGTCGTTACACGTATTGCCAAATGTATTGAGGTTGACGGACATCATTTTGAGCATTTATTGCATTAATGTGGTATTTACAGGTAATCACGCTGTAACGGCATGCGTTCTCAGAAATGATAAGTTCACAAAGGTACACGTATCACATTGGAACAACCGAAATAAAATGTTCAAACGTACCTACGTTCTGTATTTTAATTTAAAAAACCTACCTGTTACCAACTGTTCGTCTAAAATTGTGAGCCATCTATTTGTGACTATTACAGCGCCATCTGTCACAAAGCGAAAAAAGTGGTCCAACTAAAACATTCATTTTTCTTTACATACTACACGAATATATAATAAAAAATTGGGGTTCCTCTCTAAAAAAAAGGCAGTTGATATCCGTTTGACCTATGGCAGCGCCATTTAGCGGGCCAACCATAGCGCCATCTGGTTTCCCCTTCAAGCTAGACAAGTTTCGTTCTTTGTAGTTTTTTCGTTTGGCGCTTATTTCGTGAAATATTTAGCCCACTATCAATGGACCACCCTGTATAACGACGCGGCCACGGCGACACAGCAGTCAGTCTTACCACTTGACAATGACTGAGGAGTGCTCGATCGAAAGCTCGTGGGATTTTAACCACCTGACGCGGGTGGAACGCCGAGAAAATTTTATTACCTCTTAATATTGTTTCGAACCTCCTTTTGCCCACCTTAGTGCAGCAAGATCAGTATGGATTCCATAGAAATGTTGGAACACGTGAGGCAATACTAACCTTACGACTTATTTAGAAGAAAGATTAAGAAAAGGCAAACCTACATTTCTAGCATTTGTAGACTTAGAGAAAGCTTTTGACAATGTTAACTGGAATACTCTCTTTCAAATTCTGAAGGTGGCAGGGGTAAAATACAGGGAGCGAAAGGCTATTTACAATTTGTACCGAAACCAGATGGCAGTTATAGGAGTCGAGGGGCATGAAAGGGAAGCAGTGGTTGGGAAAGGAGTGAGACAGGTTTGTAGCCTCTCCCCGATGTTATTCAATCTGTATATTGAGCAAGCAGTAAAGGAAACAAAAGAAAAAATTCGGAGTAGGTATTAAAATTCATGGAGAAGAAGTAAAAACTTTGAGGTTCGCCGATGACATTGTAATTCTGTCAGAGACAGCAAAGGACTTGGAAGAGCAGTTGAACGGAATGGACAGTGTCTTGATAGGAGGATATAAGATGAACATCAACAAAAGCAAAACGAGGATAATGGAATGTAGTCAAATTAAATCGGGTGATGCTGAGGGGATTAGATTAGGAAATGAGACACTTAAAGTAGTAAAGGAGTTTTGCTATTTAGGGAGCAAAATAACTGACGATGGTCGAAGTAGAGAGGATATAAAATGTAGACTGACAATGGCAAGGAAATCGTTTCTGAAGAAGAGAAATTTGTTAACATCGAGTATAGATTTAAGTGTCAGGAAGTCGTTTCTGAAAGTATTTGTATGGAGTGTAGCCATGTATGGAAGTGAAACATGGACGATAACCAGTTTGGACAAGAAGAGAATAGAAGCTTTCGAAACGTGGTGCTACAGAACAATGCTGAAGATAAGGTGTGTAGATCACGTAACTAATGAGGAGGTATTGAATAGGATTGGGGAGAAGAGAAGTTTGTGGCACAACTTGACTAGAAGAAGGGATCGGTTGGTAGGACATGTTTTGAGGCATCAAGGGATCACAAATTTAGCATTGGAGGGCAGCGTGGAGGGTAAAAATCGTAGAGGGAGACCAAGAGATCAATACACTAAGCAGATTCAGAAGGATGTAGGTTGCAGTAGGTACTGGGAGATGAAGAAGCTTGCACAGGATAGAGTAGCATGGAGAGCTGCATCAAACCAGTCTCAGGACTGAAGACCACAACAACAACAGTGCATCAACTCGAAGTGGCGTGGACTCAACAGATCTTTGGAAGGCCCCTGCAGAAATATTGAGCCATGCTGCTTCAATAGCCGTTAATAATTAGGAAAGTGTTTCTGGTGCTGAATTTTGTACACGAACTGATCTCTCGATTACGTCCCATGAATATTGGATGTGACTTATGCTGGGTGGTCTGGGTACCCAAAGCATTAGCTCCAAATTGCCAGAATGTTCTTGAAACCAATCACGAACATTTGAGACTCGGTGAGATGGCGCATTGTTATCCGTAGTAATTGCATCCTTGTTTTGGAACATGAAGTCCGTGAATGGCTGCAAATGGTCTCCAACTCCCTGAACATAACAATTTCCAGTGAATTATCAGTTCAGTTGGACCAACGGAGTCAGTCCATTCCATGAAACACAGCCCGCACTATTATGGAGCCACCACCAGCTTCCATAGTGCCTTGTTCACCATCTTGGGTCTGTGACTTCGCGGGATCTGCGCCACACTTATACCCTACCATCTGCTCTTACCAACTAAAATGGGTACTCATCCGACGAGGCCACGGTTTTCCAGCCGCCTAGGTATCAACTGATAGGGTCACGAGCCCAGGAGAGACGCTGCAGGCGATATCGTGCCGGTAGCAAAGACATTCGCGTCGGTAGTCTACTGCCATAGCCGATCAACGCCAGATTTCGTCGCACTGTCCTAACGGATACATTAGTCGTACGTCGCACATTGATTTTTGCTGATATTTCATGCAGCGTTGCTTTTCTGTTAGCACCGACAACTCTACACAAACGCCGCTGCTTTGTCCGTGGTGAGAGGCAATGTCTGCAATTTGGTATTCTCACCGCAGTCTTAACATTGAGGATCTCGGTATATTGAATTCCCAAATGATTTCCGCAATGGAATGTCCCTTCCGTCTACCTCCAACTACTACATCGCGTACAAAGTCTGCTAATTCCCATGACATTTTGTCACCTTAGCGTATTTTGTGGGGGGTCTCCTGTTATGTTGAGATAGCTTCAGTGCTGTGGGTAGTTCTTCACGTTCGATTCTGTGAAACAGATCTCTTCAACTGCAAACTCTTTGCTTTCCGTATTTTGATAGGTGGTAGTATGGACCAAAATAAGAAAAAAATGTTCAGTAAACACGGGTTATAAAACTCATACCTTAAGGGTTATGAGCACTTGTTCATCTTCACTACTGTGAAACACATCTCTTCCACTGAAAAAGTGCCCACAGCTCTTAAGGCATGCACTTTAGATCCCTTGTTCACTAGACAATTTCTAATCTAACACCAGCTGTCAAAATGTGGAAAGCAAGATGAACGAGTACTCAAAGTGTTTAAGATATGCAGATAACACCCATATTTACTAAACGTTTTTGCTTCGAATGGTCGTTCTGTCATAACCCTGAATACTGACTGTTTCTCCTGGCTCTTCCTGTATATCAACACACACTTATTGTATCCACACATATTTTCACTAATCACCCAAAATACACGACTGGCCATTAAAATTGCTACACCAAGAAGAAATGCAGATGATAAACGGGTATTCATTGGACAAATATATTATACTAGACCTGACATGTGATTACATTTTCATGCAATTTGGGTGCATAGATCCTGAGAAATCAGTACCCAGCACAACCACCTCTGGCCGTAATAACGGCATTGATACGCCTGGGCATTGAGTCAAACAGAGCTTGGATGGCGTGCACAGGTACAGCTGCCCATGCAGCTTCAACACGATACCACACTTAATCAAGAGTAGTGACTGGCGTATTGTGACGAGCCAGTTGCTCGGCCACCATTGACCAGACGTTTTCAATTGGTGAGAGATCTGGAGAATGTGCAGGCCAGGGCCGCAGTCGAACATTGTCTGTATCCAGAAAGGCTCGTACAGGACCTGCAACATGCGGTCGTGCATTATCCTGCTGAAATGCAGGGTTTCGCAGGGATAGAATGAAGGGTAGAGCCACGGGTCGTAACACATCTCAAATGTAACGTCCACTGTTCAAAGTGCCGGTACTGCGAACAAGAGGTGACCGAGACGTGTACCCATGGCATCCCATACCATCACGCTGGGTGATACGCCAGTATGGCGATGACGAATACACGCTTCCAATGTGCGTTCACCGCGATGTCGCCAAACACGGATGCGACCATCATGATTCTGTAAACAGAACCTGGATTCATCCGAAAAAAAAATGACGTTTTGCCATTCGTGCACCCAGGTTCGTCATTGAGAACACCATCGCAGGCGCTCCTATCTGTGATGCAGCGTCAAGGGTAACCGCAGCCATGGTCTTCGAGCTGATAGTCCCTGCTGCTGCATACGTCGTCGAACTGTTTGTGCAGATGGTTGTTATCTTGCAAACGTCCCCATCTGTTGACTCAGGGACCGAGGCGTGGCTGCACGATCCGTTACAGCCATGCGGACAAGATGCCTGTCATCTTGACTGCTAGTGATACGAGGCCGTTGGGATCCAGCACGGCGTTCCGTATTACCCTCCTGAACCCACCGATTCCATATTCTGCTAACAGCCATTGGATCTCGACCAACGCGAGCTGCAATGTCGCGATATGATAAACCGCAATGGCGATAGGCTACAATGCGACCTTTATCAAAGTCGGAAACTTGACGGTAAGCGTTTCTCGTCCTTACACGAGGCATCACAACAACGTTTCACCTGGCAACGCCGGTCAACTGCTGTTTGTGTATGAGAAATCGGATGGAAACTTTTCTCATGTCAGCACGTTGTAGGTGTCGCCACCGGCGCCAACCATGTGTGAATGCTCTGAAAAGCTAATCATTTGCATATCACAGCATCTTCTTCCTGACGGTTAAATTTTGCGTCTGTAGCACGTCATCTTCGTGGTGTAGCAATTTTAATGGCCAGTAGTGTATTAATTAGTTAATTAGGTAAGAGAGGAGCAACAAGTATTTCGACCTGGAAGATCAACTACAGAGCCAGGCAGATTGTACAAAGAAGCGGGAATATGGGAAACACATTGTAGTTTCATTCATAGACATAAAAAAACGCTTATGATATTGCTATAATGGAAGAGATAGGGAAAGGGCTGAATAGACTGGAACTGTCAAGAGACTGAAACTGTCAAAAGGAGTGCAACTGAGAATCAGGAACATGTACAAAAGATGCCTGAATTGTGTAATAATAGACGTCAAAAGATAGGAATGGTTTATAAGGGACAGAGGCTTTCGACAAGGAAGTGTGCTGTCACCAAAGCTTTTTAATACAGTCATGGACAACATCATAAGGTAAGTTTGACAAGTGTCAGCAGTAGAGGATACTAAAATTTTAGCATTTGCAGATGATGTGATGATTTGGGAAGGAAATGTATATAAATTGAAAGAACAACCAGAAACCTGACAGAGAGTAACTGAAGAAGCAGACACGGAAATAAGCTTAACAAAAAATAAACTATTGAAAATCAGCAGGAAAAATGAAAAAAATTAAGGATGTAGCTTGTAATGGAAAAATTGTGAAAGAAGTAGACACTTTCAAGTACCTAGGAAGTATATTAACTAAGAAAGGAAACATCAAGGATGAAATTTCCTGGAGAATAGAAAATGGTTAGAAATCTTATTTTAGTGAATCGGACATAATTAGCAACTGGAAAATACTTGCCAGAGGAGCGCGGAGTGGCCGCGCGGTTTGAGGCGTCATGTTACGGACTGCGCGGCCACTCCCGCCGGAGGTTCGAGTCCTCCCTCGGGCATGGGTGTTTGTGTATTGTTCTTAGCGTAAGTTAGTTTACTTAGGATGTAAGTCTAGGAACCGTTGACCTAAGCAGTTTGGTCCCTTAGGAATTGACACAAATTTGAACGTTTTGAATACTTGCCAAAGCAAAGATCATGATATGCAAGTCGTTTTATCTTCCAGTTTTGATCTATGGATCACAATGTTGTAGTTGGACAAAGAAAGATCTGAGCAGAATATAAGCAACAGAGATGCTCTTTCTGCGAAGGATCCACGGTCAGATGAGGACAGACAATATAAGGAATGAAACAGTACGAAACACTCTGCAGTTCAGGCCCCTAAAGGAAACTGTGGAGAGTAATAGATTTAAATGGTGTGGCGGAATTAAAAGAATGGGACCAGAAAACCCTCCGAGAAAAGTCCTCGAATAGACAGAATCTGGACGCAGGCCAATTGCAAGACCATGATCAAGATGGAGCAATCGGGTGAAGGATGGTGTGAACCGAAGAGGACTGAAATGGGAGGAGATGCTAAATGGGAGACTTCGGGCGAAAAAAGAAGCTTGGGAGACGCTCTGTGAACGACCTGCAATTAAGCAGAAATGGTTAAGGAAGAAGAAGAAAACGAAGAAGCCAGAACATTATGACCACCGTGATTCTTGAGTTTGTCCCGGCGTATTTGATAATCAAAATATCCACGGGTGTGCTGCCGGTCTATAGTGTCCAACGGGCACAATATTTCGGCGATCATACATGTCGCCATCATCAGGTGAACTGACGGACTGAGCTCCTGTGAACGTGCCGGCACGGAGATCCGTACGCTAAGGCTGCTCAGAGGGAACTGGGTTCGGTCGCGGCGGCAGCCGATTTAAATACCCTCCGCCCGCGGCGCGCTCCCTCCGCCGTCCGCGCCCCGCGCCCCGCGCCACGGTCGCGCGGTGGAAAAGATTGCGACGGCGTCTGAGATGACGTCGGTGTGATGGCTCTGTCCGCCGTGGTCGTCACTACTATACGTTTGCTCGATGTACTCTTGATTAACCCGATCGCTGGTTCCCAAGCCTTGCTAAGATTATAGCCACAGTCGCGGTTTATGAGGTCGTCATTGGTGCGAATTTCGATGGCCTCTCTAACAACGCTGTCCCAGTATCTCGACGTCTGTACCAGAATCCTCGTGCGGTCAAACTCCATGGCGTGATTTTCCGACAAACAATGTTCAGCGACCGCCGACTTGCTCGGGTACATCAGTCGAGTGTGCCTCTGGTGTTCACGGCATCGATCCTCGACGGTACGCATCGCCTGACCAATATACGACTTGCCACATTGACACGGAATCTGGTACACGCCGGCCTTCCTCAAACCGAGGTCATCCTTGGCGCTCCCCACCAGTGCACGAGTTTTATTTGGAGGACAAAACACAGTTCCGACCCGGTATTTCTTCAGAATGCGGGCGATTTTCCCCGAGAGTACGCCTGTGTATGGAATAAATGCAGTGCCTACCTCCTCCCTCGTGACTTCATCCATCTCAACAGGTTGTGCTGCAGTGGTTGGGCGGAGAGCACGTTGAATCTGCCACTCTGAGTACCCATTTTTTCGAAAAACAGTTCTCAGATGTTCCAATTCCTGGGGTAGACTCTCTGCGTCAGAGATAGTGCGCCCCCTATATACTAGAGTTTTAAGTACCCCATTCCTCTGTGAAGGGTGGTGGCAGCTGTCTGCGTGCAAATACAGATCAGTGTGCGTAGTCTTCCGATACACCCCATGACCTAGGGTGCCGTCAGCCCTTCTCTTGACGAAGACGTCAAGGAAAGGTAATTTACCCTCCGTTTCAGTCTCCATAGTGAATTTGATGTTGGGGTGTATGGAGTTTAGATGTGTAAGGAAGTCAAGGAGTTTATCCATACCATGTGGCCAGATGACGAACGTGTCGTCCACGTAACGGAAAAAGCAAGTAGGTTTCCATACGGATGACGACAGGGCTTCCTCCTCGAAGTTCTCCATGTACAAATTCGCTACCACCGGTGAGAGTGGGCTACCCATGGCGACTCCCTCCGTTTGTTCGTAGTATTCCCCATTAAAAAGAAAATACGTGGAAGTCAAGACATGCCTAAAAATGTTCAGTGGTCTTCTCGTCAAACTACGCCGGGAGAAACTCAAGAATCACATCATACACCTTTACGGGGAGGAGATGTATCGCAGCATGAAGAAATTTGAAAAGTTGCGCCACCGTTGATGTCGTTTGCTAAGTACTCTTCCCTTTCTAAAGAGATGTCGTTCCGAGAATGTTGTTCCAAATTTTGCTAAGGTTATGCATCACATCGATTCTGCAGCAGCTAAGAGAATCAAGAAACGAGCCAGCCTCGCATTGGTACGTGAGAGAGTGCAATTCACCCGCCGGAGCCTTGAGTTTATCTCACAGGAATTACTCAAACTACATTTGCAACTGGCTAGTAAGTTCACTTCTTGTTCCTGGGATTGGATTGATGGTGTCACCTGGCTGTCAGCTGATTCCGCCCATAAGAAGGCTACGGGACGTCAAACAGCTAAGTTCTCACGTCTCCTTGACAAACCATCTCTGCAGGTTCCGTGCAAGACTGTCATCAATTTGAGTGGCATGGTGTTGAGTGATGATGCGGTCTCGGTTTTGCAGAAGGGTCTCAACTTCGCTCCCACCCCCAAGTTCACTCCGGTCGCAGAAATTGTTAGTGCTGTTGAACAGGTTGCAGCTCGACTTCCGCCGGAATCAGCCGAGGAAATACGTCGTGAAACTTGTCGTGCGTTGACGAAATCCAAGCCGATGAAGTCAAATATCAGCAGTAAAGAGAGGGCGGCCATTCGTGATCTGAGGGAGCGCTCTGAAATTGTTGTCTTACCGGCTGACAAAGGCAATGCTACAGTTGTTGTCTCCAATAAGGACTACACTGATAAGATGCAGAGCCTGCTAAATGACGATTCCTACCGGAAGATCAGCGTTGACCCTACAAAGAAGGTGGAGAACAGGACGAGGGCGCTTCTCAAGGACGGAGATTTACCGGAGGGTGACGCTAAGAAATTGTTGCCCCAAGGTCCGGTGCCGCCTAGACTATATGGACTCCCGAAGATTCACAAAGAGGGGGTACCATTACGCCCCATTGTCAGCAACATCAGGGCACCTACATATTTGTTGGCCAAATGCCTGACGGGAATATTAAGTCCTTATGTGAGTAAATGCCCTCATCACATCCGTAATTCCGTGGATTTTGTTAAACGCCTTGATAGCTTCAGGTTAGATGAGTCAGATATCATGGTGAGTTTTCACGTCGTTTCCTTGTTTACGAGGGTACCCCTGCGAGAGTCACTAGAATTGATTAGTCAGACGTTTGACGAGAAGACCACTGAACTTTTTAGGCATGTCTTGACTTCCACGTATTTTCTTTTTAATGGAGAATACTACGAACAAACGGAGGGAGTCGCCATGGGTAGCCCACTCTCACCGGTGGTAGCGAATTTGTACATGGAGAACTTCGAGGAGGAAGCCCTGTCGTCATCCGTATGGAAACCTACTTGCTTTTTCCGTTACGTGGACGACACGTTCGTCATCTGGCCACATGGTATGGATAAACTCCTTGACTTCCTTACACATCTAAACTCCATACACCCCAACATCAAATTCACTATGGAGACTGAAACGGAGGGTAAATTACCTTTCCTTGACGTCTTCGTCAAGAGAAGGGCTGACGGCACCCTAGGTCATGGGGTGTATCGGAAGACTACGCACACTGATCTGTATTTGCACGCAGACAGCTGCCACCACCCTTCACAGAGGAATGGGGTACTTAAAACTCTAGTACATAGGGCGCGCACTATCTCTGACGCAGAGAGTCTACCCCAGGAATTGGAACATCTGAGAACTGTTTTTCGAAAAAATGGGTACTCAGAGTGGCAGATTCAACGTGCTCTCCGCCCAACCACTGCAGCACAACCTGTTGAGATGGATGAAGTCACGAGGGAGGAGGTAGGCACTGCATTTATTCCATACACAGGCGTACTCTCGGGGAAAATCGCCCGCATTCTGAAGAAATACCGGGTCGGAACTGTGTTTTGTCCTCCAAATAAAATTCGTGCACTGGTGGGGAGCGCCAAGGATGACCTCGGTTTGAGGAAGGCCGGCGTGTACCAGATTCCGTATCAATGTGGCAAGTCGTATATTGGTCAGACGATGCGTACCGTCGAGGATCGATGCCGTGAACACCAGAGGCACACTCGACTGATGTATCCGAGCTAGTCGGCGGTCGCTGAACATTGTTTGTCGGAAAATCACGCCATGGAGTATGACCGCACGAGGATTCTGGTACAGACGTCGAGATATTGGGACAGCGTTGTTAGAGAGGCCATCGAAATTCGCACCAATGACGACCTCATAAACCGCGACTGTGGCTATATTCTTAGCAAGGCTTGGGAACCAGCGATCGGGTTAATCAAGAGTACATCGAGCAAACGTATAGTTGTGACGACCACGGCGGACAGAGCCATCACACCGACGTCATCTCAGACGCCGTCGCAATCTGTTCCACCGCGCGACCGTGGCGCGGGGCGCGGACGGCGGAGGGAGCGCGCCGCGGGCGGAGGGTATTTAAATCGGCTGCCGCCGCGACCGAACCCAGTTCCCTCTGAGCAGCCTTAGTGTACGGATCTCCGTGCCGGCACGTTCACAGGAGCTCAGTCCGTCAGTTCACCTGATGATGGCGACATGTATGATCGCCGAAATATTGTGCCCGTTGGACACTATAGACCGGCAGCACACCCGTGGATATTTTGATTATTATGACCACTGTCCACTGTGGGACTGAATGACACCTGGTGGTGCTGTGGACACGTGATGAGGTAGGGAAAGTATGTGAGCGGTGCAGAGATGAAAGGGGATTTGTTCGAGCGATGATACGGGCCGCAAACAGGGAAATCATGACATGACAGATCTTGACAGAGGGCAGATCGTTATGGCGCGGCGGAACGGTCCTATCATACCGGAAATCACGAAGCTGGTTGGCTGCAAGCGTGCTACTGTCTTGGAACATCAAGGAGAAGTAGCTGAAGGATGGTAAAACCGCGAGAACGTGACACAGTGTTGGACCTTCACGCCTCATCATAGAACTTGGAGGCTGGAGGTTAGCCCACTATGTAAAGCGGGATAGGTGGCGGCTATTTACCGTAGATGGGACCTCACGCCGTTCAGCACACATTGTAGAACGTGGGGTTTCGCAACATACGACCCCTATGTGTTTCCAGGGTAACGCAACGACATCGTCAATTGTGAATATGATGGACACGGGATCGTGAAGAGTGGACCGTGGATAATCCTAAACATGTCGCCTGAACGTATAAATCACGTTTTTTATGATCGTAACATACCCCACGCGTCCTTCTCTGGCCGGTGAGCGCAGAATTGTGTTATCGAGGACAGTCACCTGGGTTTCCATGTTACCTGTAATCGTAATCGAAGGCACGTGAGAACTATAGAGTACGTGAACATTATTGCGGAATACTTGCATCTCTTCGTGGTTGACATGTTACCCGACGGATAGCTGGATAGCTGTCCACGCCACAAGGCGAAAATCGTGCTACAGTCGTTTCAGGAGCATGATAATGAATTCACGTTGACGACTTGGCCACGAAATCCGCACGTTCTGAACCCGATGGAGCATGGCTTTTGGACGCCAGCTCCGTACATACGATCTACCGGCTCCAGCAGGAACCAAGTAAACTGTGCGTGGACATCTAGTGCTACATGCCTGCGAAAACTTATCAAAAACATGTCTAATGCAAACTATTTGGCTTATCAGTGAAAACCGAACAATAATGGCAACTTAGCTACAACTGTGTAATGTGGCTTTCCAGTCACACGTAAAATATTTTTTAACTTCCAGGGGAGCAGAGAAAATAGTTTAAATAAGTTAAGTGTTTATGTGAAACTGGTGAAACTAAACTTCATGAAAATTTAAGTACAACAATTACTTTATCAGGGTTCAAAATAGAAGAACAGGAGTGTGAATCTGGATAACAATGAAAGTTTCCGACAAATTTAACTGACTATCTCTTTATTTTTTATTCGCATTATGTGTGTGGTTCTGACTTAAATATGCTATTACAACCTTGTGAACCACATTTACCGGAGGCAGATACTCTGGTCGTTGCCTTTTGTCTTCATAAAATTGACCACTTTCACGCCAAACAAAATCTTTCACGTATTGTCTGTGCATAGGACTTCATTCGAAGAACAAAAATGCTAATATCATGCGGTCATTCGATTTACAAAAACCCATACCGCTGGAAGAGGACTTGACTGCGCCTAGCGTTCGTTGCTACGTTTCAAACGTCGTTGCAAAATATCCTCGCATTTTGAGAAAAATTGACGTACTGTCGAAACAGAAGTTCTTGCTCGGCGTAATTCTTTTAACACTTTTATTCCCACATACAACCACTTGTACGTTTCCATCGTTGAATGCTTTCAACCATCGCTGATCATCTTCAGAATCTCGTATATCGTACAGCACGCTATTATGTCTGGACAATTTATGTGTTGTTGGATTCTGATAATACCTAATTTGTGCAACCATGATACCGTTTTTGGGAGCTCTGCAGTGAAATAAGGGCAGCACGCTGGTGTGAGAATATACTTACGTTAAGCCGTCCAGCTACACTGCGCAGCAAAATTAAAGGATCATTTTTTTCGAAACCCTCTAGAAGTCTCTCTTTCCTACGTATAAGTATGACATTTAGCTTAAAAATGTGTGCCACCTTATTCTCTAATGGTGCAAAAGCTCAGCATCCTGCGAAGCCACTCTCTGGCTCGCCCATGCTCAAACAGCTAGGTGTCGACACATGCGAAAAAAACGCCACAGCTGAGAAATTCATGTGAGCTACGAGGTAGGTTAATGATGCCACATTGGCACCAAACTACACCAAAATTCGGGCCAACACCACCTCGCACGTGTCAAACGATGGAAAGGTTGTCACATCCCCTGTTACCCACATTCCAGCACTCCTTTTGACGACTTTGCGATGGAGGTCAGAACAGCGACAGCCAGCATTGGAACCATGCAGTTTTCTTTTGGGTGGCCAAGGGAAACATTTCTGATACACCCTCGCTCAAAATCAACACGAAAACGCCTCAGGGGGTGCAAAAGGCTATCAATGAAAGCACCCCTTTCGCTGGGGCGTTGATTCCCACACATTTCGTGGTCGAAAACGACAGTTCGAGTGCAATGATCAACGACGTTCTTGACAACGTTCGCCACTGGTGCCACCCCATGGCTGTCTCAAACCTATTCTAAGGATGGGGCTGCAACCCTGTTGAACGTGGTGTGACCCCTTTCGAATGTAGTGTGGCAGTAATTTATGCTCTGGTGTGCAGTTTGGTATCACTAGAAACTGGTAAAATCAGTTTGATGAAATCTGAATGTGATCCGAAGCAGCAAAGTGTTCATTTGCCTCCTACCTCGCACCCTTCAGTGACGTGATCACAGTGGAGAGCGGAGGTAGGCAGATGCACAATTAATAATTGTAAGTAGGCTGTTTATGTTTTCTTATTGGCAGCGCTACGTAGCGCTCTGTGTGAGAATCACTGGCTGTGCTGTGTGCAGTCTGTGGCTAGTTTGCATTGTTGTCTGCCATTGTAGTGTTGGGCAGCGGCAGCTGGATGTGAACAGCGCGTAGCGTTGCGCAGTTGGAGGTGAGCCGCCAGCAGTGGTGGATGTGGGGAGAGAGATGGCGGAGTTTTGTAATTTGTCATGAACTGCTATATATATTATGACTATTAAGGTAAATACAGTGTTTGTTCTCTATTAATATCTTTCATTTGCTAACTATCCCTATCAGTAGTTAGTGCCTTCCATAGTTTGAATCTTTTATTTAGCTGGCAGTAGAGGCGCTCGCTGTATTGCAGTAGTTCGAGTAACCAAGATTTTTGTGAGGTAAGCGATTTGTGAAACGCATAGGTTAATGTTAGTCAGGGCCATTCTTTCGTAGGGATTTTTTGAAAGTCAGATTCCGTTGCGCTAAAAATATTGTGTGTCAGTTAAAGCACAGTCATGTATAATTGTTCAAAGGGGACGTTTCATATGTCGACCCTTAGCCGAGGATACCTCACTGGAATCTTCTGATTTATTTCTTGTAGTTTGTGTAATTAGTGTAGCTTTTGTTTATTGCCAGCGCGTAATTATAGAGAGAATTTCCATTGTAGTTGTAGTTTTTCATTGTTGTACAGTAAAACAGTTGTGGCATGCATGTAGATTTGCACCAAGTATTTCGCAGCTGCGCTTGCAATTAAGTAGACATTATTTCCATTGCTATGTTATTTTAGTTTGCTCTTCAAATTGTGCTTTTCTGTGTTGTCGTGTGAAATATTGTGACAATAATGGCGTGTGAAAAACGTAATACTAGGCTCCAAAGTAAACTGAGAAATGACAGTGAAAACGAAAGCAGTGTGTTAGCGCCACCGAGTAACGAATTAACTAATGATCAAAGTAGTAATTTGGTAACTGTGCATAGGGAAATGGAGCGGGCGGCAAACAATGGCGTAGACAGTGAAACAATTAGTGAGCAGGGAAGCATTATCGATCGGTCGGTCGACAACAGCCCGCCTCAGGAATCGGGAATGACAGGACACAATTTTGCAAATATTGTAGACTCAGGTTTTGCGTCCTCACCGTTTTCTCATATGAGTCAAGACACATTTTCCGCTTGTCAAAATGTGAATGTTGCCGGTGCAAATTCACTGCCGAAAAGCACTGAGGAACGTGTTTCAGACACCAGTGCACTGTTATTACAATTAATGCAACAAATGGGACAAAAGCTTGAAAAATTAGACATAATGGAACAAAATCAGAGACTAACACAGCAAAAGCTTCAAAAATTAGACACAATGGAACAACACCAGAGACAAACACAGCAACAGTTAGACGCAATGGAACAAAATCTTCACACCACGCTTGAACAAACACGTGAAGATTTAACTACTGAGTTACATAACATTGAATCGAAATGTCAAAAAGTCTGTAATGACGTAAAAACTCAAATTTGTGAGCATTTTCAACCTATTTTTTCGCGGCATGAAAATGCATTACAGAATCACGAAGCAGCCATAAAAGAACTGCAAAGTATTGTTCATGAAAATCATGAGACCTTGCAAGCTAAAAGTGACTCAGTTGCGTCTACCGATTCGGTTACGCAACTTGCAAAAACTCAGGAAAACCTAAAGGACACAGTAGAAAGACACATGGAGGAAATTAGTACATTATCAGAGAAAGTAGTTGAACTTTCGGATCAGCTAAATAATTTATCTACGAAGGTAGATGATAATCTGAATGACACAAAACCGGTAGCCTTTAATGACACAGAAGAGAGCGAACAAATTAGGAAACTGAAACAAAATCTGAATCAAATTAATACGCAACATCAAAGAGAAATCCGGGAAGTACAAGATCAGCTGACACAGGTAATACAAGAATTACGTATTTCAGAGGACACTCGCGCTCCAACACGGGAAGAGGGACTTAGAAATACGGAAAAGCCGCAAAATAATAACACAGGGCATTTCGGAAGTTATGAAAGAAATTGGCAATGTCCACCGAATTTTGAGATGGAACGGCCGACACGACCTAACAATGACCGATATGCTACTCGCCGACATGATGACTTTGACTATAAGCTGTTCATTACTACACGTAAATTCAAAACATTTAAGAATTCTGGCAACGACATTCATCCACAAGCGTGGCTCCATCAATTCTCTCATTGTTTTCCTCCCAACTGGTCATTGGAGCACAGATTAGAATTTATGTGTGGCTACTTAGAGAATGAACCAGCTGTAAGAATGCGATCGGTCATTCACGATTGCCACAGTGAAGGAGAATTTTATCATGCCTTCCTCTCTGCATATTGGTCTCAAGCTACACAAGACCGAGTAAAACATAGCATCATAATGATGAAACGTTTCGAACAATCTGAATTTTCCAGTCTTGTGAAATATTTTGAAGACATGTTGCACAAGAATCAATATCTTTCAAACCCATACAGCCCTTCAGAACTCATCCGCATTTGCTTAATCAAATTACCTGAACATTTACGACATATTATTTTAGCAGGACGTTGCAAAGACGACATTGAAGCTTGTCAGGGACTGTTACAAGAACTGGAAATTGACACTGACAATCGCGGAACGCAGGAGCACAACAATTACAGATCACATCCGTCGCAATTCCGCGATGAAAGAAATAATAACTGGACGCGACAAGGCTATTCTCACAACACAAATCGTGACCGAAACAGACACCACCCGTACGACAACCGTTGGCAGAGTAGTAATAATTACAGGGAAAGATCACCTCTCCGCGGTAATGACTATCACAGAGACAATCAGAGAAACAGACAATATGGGAACCAAAATAATTATTATCAAGGGAGACAGAATAACTTTAGACGCAACGGTCCAGCGCGCAGTTACGACTCAGGGAGAAATTCTCCACCACGTGACCGACAAGAAAGAAACTATGGAATCTACCGACATGACGACAGACGGTATGATCGTAATGACAGACCTGAATTGCATCAGAACTGGCGGGATTCAAACAGGGCAGGGCCTTCTCATCAGAGTGAATTTGTAGAAGTTAGGTCTCCTAATCCCAATAACGGCGCGCGCCAACAAAGAGACAGACAACGACTCGCACAGCAGGCAGCCGCGTGCGCCCGCTGGCTCCGAGAAAAATAACATAAAACGCTAGCCTTGAGAAAAATTTTAGCATTCTTTACCGATGTATACAACATGATAATTTCTTTGAAGTTGAAACTCTGTGCACTAAGAAGAGTAAAGGTTTACACCACATTTCACATGTAAAACCGTTTATTGAAAAATAATCTGCTTTTTAAATTTGTCTTTGCCATAAAACTTTTCACTTCACATTTCTAGTAAGCTTTGTCAGACTTATAATCTGTTAACATACAACAATGTTTGAAGTTAAATATCCAGTCTAGAACCTAGGGAACATTTTTAAACAGAAATTACGAATGCATTGTTATTGTGAACAGACGACACAGTGTTATTGTGTGTGTGCATTCTTGCTTGTTAGTTGCACGATTACGTAACGACTATAAGGCTCAAATACTTCGAGCATATACAGGTACTGCTAATGAGATTTTAATGCAACATTTTGGTTTACTAGAAAATACATTCTGGATTTAAAGTACTTTCTGTGAGATACCAGATGACACAGTGGTTAGTTTATGTGACAGCTACACGATTTTATCACGACGCTACTAATGAGTGACAATATACAATGTTGCTTTTGCAGTGTTTCTGCTTTATTTCTGCACAGTTTTTCTGTATTATTCTGGAAAGTAACATGTTTTAGTAGTAACTTTTGTGGCATAGCAGCAATGAGACAGCCTTTTTCGTGGCACAACAATACGTTACTGTACAGTACTTTCTTCATCACGCCAATAAGCATAATAACTACGATATCTATACGCAAAGCATTTCACTTTTGTTTATCATGAGGTAAGTACATTGTCTTCTGCAGAACTTAGCTTTCAGAGGACGATAACTACGACACTTCCACAGAGATTATGTTGCAACAAGACGCACATTTAGCGCTACAGGACACGTATTTGAGTGATTAATTTTGTACTTAAAATATTTATTTTTAAAGATATTTGGAGTACAATGATACAAAAGTTTTCCATGATACATTTCATTCCATTGCTGTAATCTGTAACACCTGAGGGTATAATTACATTAATCCTCAGGGGGGTACACGCTTACTTTGTGTACCATGTGTTTGGCAAGCAAAAGGAGCCCTAGCTAATATGGTATTTGCTTATACAACTTTACACATCGGTACCATATTTCTCTAACACACAAATTACACAGCTATCTGATCATGTAACTGAGAGATAAACATTTTTTTTTTACTACATCAGTGACAGATGCTTACGTAATTACACAGTTGGATAACTTCACACTTACGAAATTGTATGTTGTTTGTACTTTGTGAACTGTTCATATTTTTTTGGAACCATTGTGATACTATGAGAGCTTTGAATGATGTGTTTGGTATGGGATCATGATTTTTAAAGTACGTTTGAGGTAGATGACCCTATTGAAATGAGCAGAGAATGTTTTTTAGGTTTTCACATTATTGCAGAAAGCTACGACGTTTTTGAGATTTGACTGATGTGTTATGATGTTATTTTTACGACGACGATGTGTATTATGCTGCTGAGGTATGTTTATGATAAATAAGCTGATGCTATATGAGGAATTTGATTATGCTACATATTTCTGATGATGAAATATTGAAGAAGTGTCGACGAATAAGGTAAGAAATAATGAGTAGTGGTTAGGGACGCTGATTTGTGAAAAAGGATGTTGGAAACCAAGAATCGTACTTTAAGAGTTATGAAATGTGTGTAAATGCGTGAATGTATCACAATGCCGGCGAAAATTTTTTGGACACTGTTATATTTACAGGATTTTGTTTCTACATTTGTAACGCAAATTCACGACCTATGAAATCTTTATATGAGACTGTCACTGTAGCGGAAACTACTGTCGTAAATATTTCGTTAAGAAAGGTAAGTGACCTTGATGTAATGCGTTGTGGCGCCCAGCTGGGCCAGCCGCCTGGAGAAAAAGCCATTAGGTGGAGAGGAAAAACAAAAAAGGAAAGGGCCATTATCCTCGCTGTTGACGTTCCCTTGTAGAAAGCATCGCAAATATGACACGCTCCTTACTTGAAAACATAAGATTACTCGTACTTTATGCTACTTACTGAAATGCTTATGAACTGATGGGAAATATTCGTACATCTGCACACCTGATTATGACAAGTGTCTTTCTACGAGAATTTAGAGAATTTCTACTAACTTATGAAATGCCATATGGCTAGTGAATGACGTTTCACGCCTTGCTTTGCCTATTTTGTTTAATATCTAGTTTCTAGCTGCACTGCAGCATTGGTTAAAATAAAATTTAATAATTGTACTAATGTAGTTATTTTATGCCTACAGATCCAGTCAATAAGAAATTTATGATCTACTTCCAAGAAAATGAGGGCACATAAATAGACATTTCCCTTCACAGGAATTGCATAAATAATTTATTTACGATTTGGTAACTAATCTGCTAGTGTAAGTTCTCGTGATGCATCACTCTAGTGTTAAGATGTGACATAGGTATTAAACATGGCCATTTTTAGTGTAATATTTTGTCTGCTTGAACTTTATCATGTTTAGGTATAAGTTATTTCATTTTATGCTGCTGTTTGCCAGGCGTAGTGCTACTAAATTTCACTTTGCATTACTCTGTTAAGCCAGTTTACTACTGATTTATTTTTCTTGTTTGCTGCTCATTGCCTTATATTAGTTGTAATTTATGCTGCTTGCTTTGCCTTTTGTATTTTTTGCCATTGATGTTTGTGCTAATTGTTTTGTGCTGCTGCATTGCCTCGTCCCTTAGTTTAGCATCTGAGCTCAGTAGAGTTAAGTTAGCTTAAGAGGGGGTAGCCTATAAGAGAATGAGTTGCGATGAATTTGAAGAAATGCACTGAGAGGTTATACGAGAAAAATACAGAAAGCATGCTTCGATAGGATTTTTTTGGCTGGAGCAAATATCGAAATAAGACGAAGGATCTATGGAATGAAGTTTTGGGTTGGACTGCAGTACCAAATGTTACACTTAAAACGAACCCTGTCCTTTCCTTTTGAGTTATCCCACTATGTGTTTGTGTTCCCTTGTGTATTTGTGTTTTTCCTGTCTTTATGTGTTTAGCTGATGTTGTTATGTTGTAGAATTTTTCTAATACTATGTTATTTTCTTTGTAAAGATGTTTAAACATTATTTACTCTGTTCTGTTTCAATGCTCATGTGTGAAGGTGATGTTTCCAAAGTTATTCTGATCTTTTATGTATGTACTTATGTCATAATTCCTGTAACACTGATGTATATGTTATTTCGATTGTTTTGTAAATCCCATATTACTACAAATGTTATCTGTACTATTAAGTTCTTTAATGATGTATTTTGTACCTTTGTAATTGTATTTTCATGTTGTAAATTTATAATTGTATAGACACCAGTTCTTCAAATTAAGTTACATTTCACTGCACACGTTTCTGTTGGTCATAGTATATGGACAATATGTGAGAAGTAGAGACTGCTAGTGTTTGCATGTGTGTTAAAAATTCAGCAAGGGACTGGTTAACAGCACTGCTGGTTTTAAGGACAATTCCAAAAACTTTGTTAGTGCACAAGTGGTGGTTTATGGACTTGGTATATTGTCCGCAAGACTCTTCAATGGTGATTGTGCACCTGCACATTTGCAACAGATGGCTGCTGGCCGTCTCTACAAGGACTACAGTGGGTCTTCGTCTTTGCTGACTCACCAGTACCATTATTTCTACAAGAACTGCAGTGGGTCTGCGCCTCTGGTGGCCCACCAATACCGTAGTCTCTACCAGGACTACAGTGGGTCTGCTCTGTGATGACCTGCCTACCAGTATTCTTCAAAACTTCGACTGACTCTGCTGTGGGTTTGCTCTGTTGTGGCCCAATACCTGTCTGCATGTCAAGAGTCAGCACTGTCTTTCCGTTGGAAGGACAACACTACTTCTTGAAGATTGCATGGAAATCCACTACTTCTGTGTGCATTTTCTTTTACTGCACAGACTTTGAGAAAAACACTGCAATGTTACTGTGATGAATGATCAGGACTGTCTTTATGGACTGTGAGAAAATTTTAGCTTTTGACCAACATTGTATCAAGAAGTGTGTGCATTTGATATCTTTCTACTGTAATTATGAAAAATTTTTCAATTCTGTATTGGCCAGTGCCCAAAACAATTTGTAAAATTTTTTGTGGGGAGCATGGGGGCTATGTAAGTAGGCTGTTTATGTTTTCTTATTGGCAGCGCTACGTAGCGCTCTGTGTGAGAATCACTGGCTGTGCTGTGTGCAGTCTGTGGCTAGTTTGCATTGTTGTCTGCCATTGTAGTGTTGGGCAGCGGCAGCTGGATGTGAACAGCGCGTAGCGTTGCGCAGTTGGAGGTGAGCCGCCAGCACTGGTGGATGTGGGGAGAGAGATGGCGAATTTTGAAATTTGTCATGAACTGCTATATATATTATGACTATTGAGGTAAATACATTGTTTGTTCTCTATCAAAATCTTTCATTTGCTAACTATGCCTATCAGCAGTTAGTGCCTTCAGTACTTTGAATCTTTTATTTAGCTGGCAGTAGTGGCGCTCGCTGTATTGCAGTAGTTCGAGTAACCAAGATTTTTGTGAGGTAAGCGATTTGTGAAACGCATAGGTTAATGTTAGTCAGGGCCATTCTTTCGTAGGGATTTTTTGAAAGTCAGATTGCGTTGCGCTAAAAATATTGTGTTTCAGCTTAAGCACAGTCGTGTATAATTGTTCAAAGGGGACGTTTCATAATATGTGCGTGAATAAAACGGGAAAGGGTCCCTCTAAGAGCCTCTAGGTTGGCAACACCCTCAATGCCACCCACACACTTTAGTTACGCATGTCACAACTGTACTTGTCAGAAACTTTGACATACAATCACATTGCGTGTACTGTAGCGCCTGAGGGTTAGTCAATCGCTTCGAAACTCATCTTGTGATGTTTGCCTGACTTCAGGTGCTAGAGCAGCCGCAAGGCACATGTGTGTCGCAAGTTACTACTATGTTCGATTGTAACATGCTCAACTAACATGAGTGGGTGGTATCGAGGATGTTGCAGAACTAGAGGCCCTTAGACGGATCGTTTCCCGTTTTATTCACGCACACGTTAATGTTGCAACCCCGCTACCGTAATAAGGCCATTCGAGCTTCGAAGAAGTGGATATATGAACACCTGGCCGCTTCGGATCACGTTCATATTTCGTCAAATATTTTTACCAGTTCCTAGTGATACCAAACTGCACAACAGAGCAGAAAGTGCCGTTACACTACACTCGAAAGCGATCACACCACGTTCAGTGCGGCTGCAGCCCCACAATATCCTTAGAGTAGGGTTGAGCACCAGTGTCATCCCGTTATCATCGCACTGCGAACTGTCGTTTCGACAACGAAATGTGCGTGAATCAGCACCTCAAGGGGAGATGTTTTCATTGACGCCCTTTATACTCCCCCCCACCCCCGTCCTCCCCGAGGCGTTTTCGGGTCTGTTCTGAGCGGCAGTGTGTCAGAAATGTTTACCTTTGCAAGGAAACCACGTGATTCAAACGCTGGATGTCGCGATTCTGACCACCATCCCAGAGGCGTCAAAAAGAGGGGTGAAATGTGGGTACGACGGGGTGTGACGGCTCTCCTATTGTGTGACTCGTGCATGGTGGTGTTGGGCAGAATTATATGGTCAACTGTGCTGCCAATGTGATACATTAACCCATCTTGCAGCGCACATGAACGTCTGAGGTGTGCCTCTGGAAGGTTGTAGGCATCTTTAAGAGAAATTTCAAACTTATGCGTCGGAATGGGAAATAATTACGGGGTTCCTAAAAAGTGATCCTTTAAGTTTTTGCGCAGTGTATTTTTCATATACTTGGCACGAAATTCGGCATGTCAGAGCTCCACGTAAAATTTTCAGCGAATATTTCTCACGTTGCACACGAAGACTGCCAAGAGAGCAGAGGAAATTAATCTTGCAGCTGCTTGCTGATTTGCTCACGTCAAGCTAATTACCTGAGACGGGTGTGAAGTTGGCGTTAAGCCAGGCGAATGGGCGTGTAATTACTTTCTTAACGACGAGAAAGTTAGCGGCGCCGACCTCGACTCCCGCTGCAGGCTCAGGCTTCAGCGGAACGGCGCTAGGTGCGACACCCAGCGGCAGCGACTCCCCTGGCGTCGCACCAGCAGTACACGGCGGCCGGCAGCTGCTCCGTTCTGAGAACCAGGACACGGATGGGTGGGTCGTACGCAGTCGCTGGGTTGCAGACATGGCTCTCTTACCGTCTACACAACTGACAGAGTTTGGCGCAATAGTATTAGGGTATTAGTAGCATTAGCAGTAGCAGTTGTAGTATTATTCATAGTCGATCACTTTACAACAGTATTGGACGTCTCTTGGCTTTCCTGTTGAAGAACAAAAAAATAATTCACATATATAGCTATTTACACTACTGGCCATTAAAATTGCTACACCAACAAGAAATGTAGATGATACACAGGTATTCATTGGACAGATATATTATACTAGAACTGACATGTGATTACATTTTCATGCAATTTGGGTGCACAGATCCTGAGAAATCAGTACCCAGCACAACCACCTCTGGCCGTAATAACGGCATTGATACGCCTGGGCATTGAGTCAAACAGAGCTTGGATGGCGTGCACAGGTACAGCTGCCCATGCAGCTTCAACACGATACCACACTTAATCAAGAGTAGTGACTGGCGTATTGTGACGAGCCAGTTGCTCGGCCACCATTGACCAGACGTTTTCAATTGGTGAGAGATCTGGAGAATGTGCAGGCCAGGGCCGCAGTCGAACATTGTCTGTATCCAGAAAGGCTCGTACAGGACCTGCAACATGCGGTCGTGCATTATTCTGCTGAAATGCAGGGTTTCGCAGGGATAGAATGAAGGGTAGAGCCACGGGTCGTAACACATCTCAAATGTAACGTCCACTGTTCAAAGTGCCGGTACTGCGAACAAGAGGTGACCGAGACGTGTACCCATGGCATCCCATACCATCACGCTGGGTGATACGCCAGTATGGCGATGACGAATACACGCTTCCAATGTGCGTTCACCGCGATGTCGCCAAACACGGATGCGACCATCATGATTCTGTAAACAGAACCTGGATTCATCCGAAAAAAAAATGACGTTTTGCCATTCGTGCACCCAGGTTCGTCATTGAGAACACCATCGCAGGCGCTCCTATCTGTGATGCAGCGTCAAGGGTAACCGCAGCCATGGTCTCCGAGCTGATAGTCTATGCTGCTGCAAACATCGTCGAACTGTTCGTGCAGATTGTTGTTGTCTTGCAAACGTCCGCACCTGTTGACTCAGGGATCGAGACGTGGCTGCACGATCCGTTACAGCCATGCGGATAAGATGCCTG
Source organism: Schistocerca nitens (assembly GCF_023898315.1). NCBI lineage: Eukaryota > Metazoa > Arthropoda > Insecta > Orthoptera > Acrididae > Schistocerca > Schistocerca nitens. The sequence continues at coordinate 442,925,087 of NC_064614.1, forward strand.
TCATCTCGACTGGTAGTGATACGAGGCCGTTGGGATCCAGCACGGCGTTCCGTATTACCCTCCTGAACCCACCGATTCCATATTCTGCTAACAGTCATTGGATCTCGACCAGCGCGAGCTGCAATGTCGCGATAGGCTACAATCCGACCTTTATCAAAGTCTTAAACGTGATGGTACGCATTTCTCCTCCTTACACGAGGCATCACAAAAACGTTTCACCAGGCAATGCCGGTCAACCCCTGTTTGTGTATGAGAAATCGGATGGAAACTTTCCTCATGTTAGCATGTTGTAGGTGTCGTCACCGGCGCCAACATTGTGTGAATGCTCTGAAAAGATAATCATTTGCATATCACAGCATCTTCTTCCTGTCGGTTAAATTTCGCGTCTGTAGCACGTCATCTTCGTGGTGTAGCAATTTTAATGGCCAGTAGTGTACATACTTACTTTGATGAGGATGGAACAAGATAGTCGTTCGTGGCATTATAGTAGAAACCATCATGGCATTTGCTTGTAGTAAATTACGGAAACCACGGAGAACGCAAATCACGTCGGAGCCTTCATCCACCAGAATTGATGGTCAGTCTGTTTAACACAGTGTTGTTAGCAAAAAAAAGAATTGATATGTTGCGCCGTTTCCGACATAATTAGCATTGAAGCTAGCCAATAAGGCCGTTGCGCACAGAAATTCAAGTGACTCGCCAGAGACGGTTATACTAAAAGTGTTCTTCGTTTGGTGTCTTAAAACCGACCAAGAGAGCGATACAAAAGCAGGACACGTTATGAGTGCAACGGACACCACTTGTATTTGGCAGGCCGCTTCCATTTTCGCACGCAACGGCCTGATTGACTAACTTCAGTGTTGATTAATTTGGAAACGGGGCAATGCACCGAATTTTTTTCTTGACAATTATTTCCGAGCACAGCCTACCCCGCTACACCCTTGCAAGCTTTTCAGACTGTTTCTGACCATCCTATATACAGGGTGTTACAAAAAGGTACAGCCAAACTTTCAGGAAACGTTCCTCACACACAAAGAAAGAAAATATGTTATGTGGACATGTGTCCGGAAACGATTACTTTCCATGTTAGAGCTCATTTTATTAAAAAAAAATGGCTCTGAGCACTATGGGACTCAACTGCTGAGGTCATTAGTCCCCTAGAACTTAGAACTAGTTAAACCTAACTAACCTAAGGACATCACAAACATCCATGCCCGAGGCAGGATTCGAACCTGCGACCGTAGCGGTCTTGCGGTTCCAGACTGCAGCGCCTTTAACCGCACGGCCACTTCGGCCGGCTCTCATTTTATTACTTCTCTTCAAATCGCATTAATCATGGAATGGAAACACACAGCTACAGAACGTACCAGCGTGACTTCAAACACTTTGTTACAGGAAATGTTCAAAATGTCCTCCGTTAGCGAGGATACATGCATCCACCCTCCGTCGCATGGAATCCCTGATGCGCTGATGCAGCCCTGGAGAATGGCGTATTGTACCACAGCCGTCCACAATACGAGCACGAAGAGTCTCTACATTTGGTACCGGGGTTGCGTAGACAAGAGCTTTCAAATGCCCCCATAAATGAAAGTCAAGAGGGTTGAGGTCAGGAGAGCGTGGAGGCCATGGAATTGGTCCGCCTCTACCAATCCATCGGTCATTGAATCTGTTGTTGAGAAGCGTACTAATACTTCGACTGAAATGTGCAGGAGCTCCATCGTGCATGAACCACGTGTTGTGTCGTACTTGTAAAGGCACATGTTCTAGCAGCACAGGTAGAGTACCTCGTATGAAATCATGATAACGTGCTCCATTGAGCGTAGGTGGAAGAACATGGGGCCCTGTCGGGACACCTTCGTTCTGGAAATCTGTCTCGATACAAACGTACCGCGCCACGGCTATTTCCCCGTGCTAATCCATACATCAAATGGGCATCTGCCAACTCCGCATTTGTAAACATTGCACTGACTGCGAAACCACGTTCGTGATGAACACTAACCTGTTAATGCTACGTACTGATGTGCTTGATGCTAGTACTGTAGAGCAATGAGTCGCATGTCAACACAAGCAACGAAGTCAACATTACCTTCCATCAATTGGGCCAACTGGCGGTGAATCGAGGAAGTACAGTACATACTGACGAAACTAAAATGAGCTCTAACATGGAAATTAAGCGTTTCCGGACACATGTCCACATAACATCTTTTCTTTATTTGTGCGTGAGGAATGTTTCCTGAAAGTTTGGCCGTACCTGTTTGTAACACCCTGTATAGTGCTGAATCACCTAAAAATTGAACCGCAAATATTGCGGAAATGTAAAGAGCTACTGCTGTGCGCTTTTCACAAATGAATTGGTAGTCGGGAGTTCGGAATTTTAGCCAGTCAGCAAACTGAAGTAATATTTAGAAAGTGTAGTTTTATGCAAACATGCACTTTTTAAATGGAAGAATGCCTCGTGACATTAACATACTAAAAGTAGAGTAAATTAGAATCTTAGGGGTTTTTTGTTACAGGAGTCTAGTGCGTGTTGTATACGAGATATCATACATCGCAAAGTTTCTCCGCCGAAACTTGTTGGTGCCATTTTAACCTGCATAGTTGCTAGGTACTATGTTGCTATGTTTGCTTACAGTGTGTTTGTGGGTTCTTTGAATGAACTGCAACTTGCTAGTCAGTTAGAGTATGACAGTCTAAACAGTAGGTCGTGAGTGGATGACAGCATGTATCAATGCAGAAAATGTCGACATGCTCATTGTACATGGAGAGTGTAGGCAGAATGCGATTCGTTCTTGTACGGTGTATGGGGCGAGATACCGCATTATACGTCAACCACCTTTCTAATTACTTATGAAGCTCTTCAGCCAGTTACGTGAATGTTGTAGTGTAACACCTAGACTACGTAACAATAGGAAACAAGTGACGACAGAACAGGGGGAAATTAACGTTCTTGCTGCTGTTGCAATTGACCCGCACGTTAGCTGCCGCGCAATCGCATGAGGGTTGGCGTGCGTCAGGCAGTCGCCCTACGCATTCTCTGTCGACATACCTTCCATCCCTATCACATCTCTTCCCATCAAGAGCTACATGGAAACGAGTATGAGAATCGTGTTAGCTCCTTCACATGCGCATTAAGACAGGACACTCCTGATGTATCATGTATCTTGTTTAGTGATGAAGCAACATTTACTAATCAGGCTATGTAAAACGCCGTAACATGCACTCTTGGTCTGTTGACAGTCCCCTTTGGCTTCGTCAGGCGGGGCGTCAGCGACCATATACTGTAGATGTGTGTTGTCGGATAGTGAACATCAGCTAATGGGCCCGTTTTTCATTGACGGAAAACTGAACGCACACAAGTATTGCAGCCTCCTAACAGGTCAACTTTCATGGATGATGGGAAACGTCCCTCTACAGACTAGGAAAAACCTGTGGGACCAACATAATGGCTGGACATCCCACAGTGCACCAAGTACTACAGTATGTCTTCAAGAATAGTTTGCAAATCGTTGGACTGGAGGCAGAGGACCTGTACCTTTGCTGGTCCATTCCTCGGATTTCACGCCTGTAGTCTATTTTTCTGTGGAGAAAGCTGAAAGAGCTGTCTACAAGGACATACCGATCACACCCGATGACATGCAACGACGTATTACTGCAGCCTTTTCGGGCATCGCTGCAGTGCTAGTACGTGTGCAGCACTCGCTCCATACCAGATTGGAAGCATGTATCGCCGTTATCGGTGGTCATTTTGAACTCATCCTGTGATGGTCGGTTCTCTCATTACTGGACACAATCCCGTAACTGGTGTAAGCAGTTGTGTTGTTCTTTAGTGTGGACCACCAAGGGTTTTGTAGAAGTGTCGGTGTGGGATCTTTCCAAATACGATATCTCGTAAACAACTTGCAGTAGAAGCCTGCAACAGACACCACTAACATTCTAATTTATCCTACTTTTAGTTTTTTTATGTCAGTAGGCACGTTATATTTTAAAAAATGTATGTCTGTACAAAAAATACATTGGCTAATAATACGAGTCCCAGACTAGCCATCCATCTGTGAAAATCGCGCATCAGTATCACTTTCCATTTCCGCAATATTTGCGGTGCAAATTTTAGGTGATTCATTCCGTATATCGGCAGATATTTGGTTTGCTATTTCGTTTTTGCAACGTGTAGCTGGAGTCAGCCCAAGCGATACTCCTCTTCACGTCTTTCCTACGACCTCCGGCGTCGACGGAAGGCGTCCATTTGTTTCCCATTACAAACAACATGACTTTTTAAATTGTCATTCTACACGTCGTTTCGTTAGAGCGGTCACGAAATATTGTAGTGCGTTATTTGTTTAATCGATACGTGTTAACAGGAACAATAAATCACGAAGAATAATTAGCACTCCAGCAGCGACTGAGCGGCGCGTCTGCTTGTTCTAATGCGCCATCACCCGCCGTCGGTCTGCAAGGGAACGTGGTGGCAGGTATCCTTGTTGCCAATCTTCCGGTCGATACGCCTCACCATCACAAGTGAGGAGCGCCTTATTGTGCATCAGGCGCATCGTCGCACTTTCATACACGTGCCTGCCACTGCCTCTGTAATGGACACTGTGCAACATTCTGGCCGGCCTATGTGGCCGAGCCGTTCTAGGTGCTTCAGTTTGGAACCGCGCGACCGCTACGGTAGCAGGTTCGAATCCTGCCTCGAGCATGGTTGTGTGTGATGGCCTTAGGTTAGTTAGGTTTAAGTAGTTGTAAGTTCTAGGGGACTGATGACCTCAAATGTTAAGTCCCATAGTGCTCAGAGCCATTTTTTTTTTTTTTGCAACATTCTGTATCACCCTAACTAACTATTAAAGTGTACACAATATGTGGCTTAAATTCAAAACAGTACTATCGGCGGCAAATGAGAGAAATACACCGAATAAGTTAATAAAAGATAGTCCTGATCCCGCATGATGCACAAAACACGTCAGAGCACTGTTGCAGAAGCAACGAAAAAAGCATGCCAAATTTAAAAGAACACAAAATCTCCAAGATCGACGTTACTTCACTGAAGGGCGAAACTTAGTGTAACCTTCAATGCTAGATGCTTGTAGTAGCTTCCACAACGAAACGCTGTCTCGAAATGTGGCAGAAAATCCAAAGAGATTCCAATCGTATGTAAAGCACACAATCACTACCTTCACTGCACCATAACAATGATGATGTTTCCGATGACAGCGCCACTAAAGCGGAGTTACTAAACCGAGTTCTCTGGAATTCCTTCGCCATAAGAGCAAAAGTAAATATTCCATAATTCGAATCAAGAACAACTGCCAATACTCAGGATAAGAAACAAGAGTAATCCGATGAATTACAGATCCAGATCACTGACATCGATTTGGAGTATGATTTTGGAACATTTTTATACAGTACTTTCTTCGAACAATATGAATTACCTCAAAGGTTATGATCCAGTGACGCATAGTCAACACGGAGTCAGAAAATTTCGTTCTTGTGAAATGTAATTAGTTCTTTATTTGCACGAAAGAAAGAGTGCTACCGACAAGGGATCTCAAAATGATTCCACATTTCTGTATTTCCAGAAGGCTTCTGAAGTCGTTACCCACAAGAGACTTATAATCAAATTGCATGCCTATGGAGTACCGTTTCATTTGTACAACTGGATCCGTGAAGAAAGGTCACCGTAGGTACTAATCGACGGAAGATCATCTAGCAAAACAGAAATCATATCTGGCTTTGCGCAAGGAAGTGGTATAGGTCCTTTGCTTTTACTAATCCATGGTAATGATTTAGGATACAATCTGGGCGGCCTTCGTAGGCTGTTTTCAGATGATGGTGTCATTTTCTGCTTAACAAAGTCATCAGAAGATCAAGGTCAATTGAAAATGACTTAAACGTGACATCTATGCGATGCGTAAAGTGGCAATTGTCTCTAAATAAGGAAAAGCATGAGGTCATCATGAGTACTAAAAGAGAGGCGTTAAATTTATATAAATTGAAGGTAATCACTGCTGTTAGCTGCAGCCGGACATTACGCGGAATCAGCGGTGACTAATGAAAATGTGCACCCTACCGGAAATCGAAACCGCAATCTCCTGCGTAATAGGCAGGTGCGGTAACCACTGTGCCAGCCAGGACTCATCACTATTGAAACTGCACGGACTATCTCGGCGCGCCTCACGGCCGATCCACACTTCCCTCAGGAACCACCTGTCCGCAGTTCAGATGGTTCAAATGGCTCTGAGCACTATGGGACTCAACTGCTGTGGTCATAAGTCCCCTAGAACTTAGAACTACTTAAACCTAACTAACCTAAGGACATCACAAACATCCATGCCCGAGGCAGGATTCGAACCTGCGACCATAGCAGTCGCACGGTTCCGGACTGCGCGCCTAGAACCGCGAGACCACCGCGGCCCGCCCTGTCCGCAGTCCCTGTCCATGAATTCCATGTTCGCTACTCTGAAATCCCAGCGGGAGGTCGGACGTATTTGTGCATCCGCATCGAAGGAGGTGCATCCATTGCCCCGTTAGTTTCATCAATTATATGAATGCTTAGTGTGTCTACTTTCGGACAAGTACACAGTAAATCACAAAAATCTAAAGCCTGCCAATTCAACTAAATGGCTAGAAATTACAGTTACGAGCAACTTTACCTGGAACAGTCAACATAGGTAATGCTGTGGACAAGGCAATCCAAGGACTGCGTTTCATTGGCAGAACTCTTACAAGATGCCAAGGTGTAGTAAAGAAACTGCCTGTACTACGCTTGTCCGACCTCTGATAGAGTACTGCTGCGCGATATGGGATTCTTACTAGATAGCATTGTAGGAAGACATCGAAGAAGTCGAAAGCAGTACAACTCCTTTCGCGTTATCACGAAATAGGGGAGAGAGTGTCACGGACATGATAAGCGAGTTGGTGTTGCAATCATAAAAACAAAGACTTTTTTGCTGCGGCGAGATCTTCTCACGAAATTTGTATCACCAAATTTATCCTCCGAAAGCGAAAATATTTTGTTGGCGGCCACCTACACGCGGAGAAATTACCATCGTAATAAAATCAGAGCTCGTACGGAAAAATTTAAGTGTTCATATTTATCACGCACTGTTAAGGAGTGGAACAACGGAGAAATAGTCTCAAGTTGGTTCGAAGAACCCTCTGCCAGACACTTAAGTCTGAATTGCAGAGCAGTCGTGTAGATATAGATCCAGAGTCAGTGGCAGCAATTGGAGTGGTGAATTACTGACCCATGCATAGGCAACACGAACGGTTGCCTCTGGAGTAGTGCCATGACTGAGCATCATGGACTGTTGATGAATGGCGTCGCATTCTACTCCGCAAATGAACAGCAGTACTGCACTACTCTAGATGGCCACTGTTGGCGAGCATGGCGGTGACTTCGAGTGAGGTCCCTTTCGTTCAATGTTTTGAAGAGGCACATCGTGGCACCAGGGTGTGGGGAGACATTGGCTATGACTTCCGACCACGGCTGATAGTCACTGAGCAAACTTTGACGGAGAGGACATCCTGCGGCCTCACGTGTTACCTTTCATCTGATGCCTCGTGGTAGCATTTTTCAACAGGATTATGCTCGCCCACACATGGAACGTGTGTGTATGAACTTTCTGCGTGATGCTGAGTTTCTCCCGCAGCTATCAGTAGACTATCATCAGATCCGTACTCGACACAAGTGTGGGACCAAGGTCGGACGTCAAATCGATCCCATTGCCAGTATCCAGGACATCAAGGTCCTGCTGCAACAGTTGTGGTCCAGCCTGGCTCGGAAGAGGCTAAACGGCTTTGTGACACACTTCCCAACCGAATCAGTGCAAGCATCCTGCTCAGAATTGGTGCAATATCGTAGTGGTAGTTTGAATTTCACCCCTAAGTTCTTCGTTAATTTGATTAGATTTTAAAATTACTGAAACTGCATTACATACCCTTTCAATTCGTCACATTTCATTTCTTTTCCTCCTCGCCTTCTGGGTGCTTCACATATTTTATCAGGCAGTGTACGTCAGGCAGTAGAATTACACACATCGAGACGTTTGATGCCACATTAACGTTAGACGCTTTCGGGAAGCTAATAAGCGTCGTAGAAGACCTGTTCTTCTCAAAAGCGAAATGCACTTCATGAATTTCACGAAGAACTCTCCCGCTATTTTCAAAATATCAGTGAAATCAGGGTCGGTATTCGGACCTACGAGGACGTTCATATGCGTTCTTTCAGTGGTTGAATGATAAATCAGAAGAGACAAGATCAATATACAAGGAAAAGAAGAATGAAGTGATGAAAAAAATAAGGATGGCAAAAAATGAAGCATGAGAAAGAACATGTGCCAAGGTGAATAGCAAATTAGGATTTGGGAGAGCAAAAGAAGCATGGTCAGTAATAAAAGGACTTCGACAGGATACAAAAAGCAAAACTAATCTCCAACTGATGACACAAAAGGAATGGGAAGAGTATTTCCAAAAATTATTAAATGAGGACAGAGAAGAATATCTAGAAAAAGGAACAGTGGAAGAAAAAGGACTTGCAGATGATGAGATCCAAATTTTAGAAAGTGAAGTACTTCAGGCGTTGACAACAGGAAAGAATGGTAAATCACCGGGATCAGGCAATATCAATCTGGAGTGTCTGAAATATGGTGGTACAAAATTGTGAAAGTGATAACACACCTCTTCAACAAAATGATACATGGAGATTCAATACCCAATGAGATGAAGCTAGGTTACATTAATACAATATATAAGAAAGGGGATCGCAAAATTTGTTCAAACTATCGAGGAATTTGTGTTACAAACACATTAATGAGAATTTTTGCGAAAGTAGTTAAAAAAACTGGAAAAATTTTAGAACCCAAGAAGAACAATGTGGATTCACGGCTGGGAGACCATGTATAGACCATATTTTCACATTACGACAGATTTTGGAGAAACATAGGGAAAAATCAAAAAATATAGGATTAATTTTCATAGATCTAGAAAAAGCGTATGATACTGTTCCAAGAAAATTACTTTGGAGAGCACTACATATGGCAAACATAAACCCTTCCTTGATTAAAATAATACAACAGATGTATAAAGATAACATTTGCCAAGTGAAAGTTGGTAATAAACTTTCACAGAAATTTAGAACAAGCAAAGGCCTTTTACAGGGCTGTCCCATGTCACCATCATTGTTTAAAATCTATATAGATATTAGCCTTAGAACATGGTCTCGTAAATGTAATAGTATGGGATTAGAAATAAGAGATGGAGCTTACTTACATCATTTATTGTTTGCTGATGATCAAGTAGTCGTAGCACGAGATGGGGAGGATACTAACTATATGTGCAATCAACTAGCAGCAGCATACAAAACTTGGGGTTTGAAGATTAATTACTAAAAAACAGAATACTTGACTAATGATTCAGATGAGCTATACATTGAAGGAAAGAAAATCAAAAAGATAAACACTTTCTGTTATTTGGGATCCATTTTAGATATCGAGGGAAAATCAGAGTCAGAAATCAATAAAAGAATTAGTAGCGCACGGAGGGTCTTTGGGATGCTTAACTCAGTCTTATGGAGCAGGAATGTAATGAGCAGAACTAAAAAATTAATATACAAATCCATATTAGAGAGTGTGGTTCTGTATGGAACGGCGACCTGGACAATTAACATGAAGCACATTAAAAAATTACAAGCTCTAGAGATGGACTTCTGGAGAAGATCGGCAAGAATCTCTAGGAAAGAAAAGATAAGGAACACCGAAATAATAAGGAGAATGGAAATAAAAGAAAGAATATATGACGTAATGGATAGGAAGAAATTACAGTGGTACGGGCATGTACGACGAATGGAGAAAACCAGAATACCAAAATTGATACTGGAGTGGGAACCGGAGGGGAGAAGAAGAACAGGACGAACTATGACCACCTGGCTCCAGAATGTACAGCACACAATGAGGAGAATAGGCGCAGAGGAAGAGGACACACAAGATCTAAACACCTGGAGGAATATTTTGAAAATATAGTTTAAGAACGTTTATTGTTTCTATTGTAAATTCCAAGTAAATTATTGTGTTGGAGATAAGCCTCTGTAATGAGGAAAAGCTCAAAGTAATAATATATATATATATATATATATATATATATATATATATATATATATATATTATTACTTTGAGCTTTTCCTCATTACAGAGGCTTATCTCCAACACAATAATTTACTGTAGGGGTGTGTGTGTGTGTGTGTGTGTGTGTGTGTGTGTGGGTGGGTGGGTGGGTGGGTGGGTGGGTGGGTGTGTGTGTGTGTTGCACATCGCCTCCTACACCACAGGACCGAATTCAACCAAACAGGTGCACGTATCATTTACTGTCTGGAAAGCATCACCTCTATCAAAGGGGTGGGGATGACGAAGCAGCGCAGCACACGACGCGAGAATACCCATAATTTAGCCATCCAGAATTTGAGAATGAGAGGGCTTAGAGATTTGCAGCAAACTTCAAAAACAATTTCAAACTTTTACGAAACTTTTTCTCGCTGACGACCACCGCAAACTGATGAACGGAAAAAAGATTCTCGTGTACTACATTTTCGCTGATTATGCACAAATACGGCCTCTTGCAGCATGGCATTTTACTTTATTACTTCTTTACTACGAACTGCATTCGTGTCATATTTTTCAGACATTATTCACATATACTACTGAATGTACCAGCAAAATTAAATCATTGTACAACTTCAAATACACAGATGAGTAGAAAACTGCTGCATCATGCGTGACTTTTTACTTTATTACTTCATTACTACTAACTCTATTCCCAGTACATTTCGCAGACAGTGAAGCATATACCACTTGATGTACCTACAAAATTGCTTCAATTTACAGCTCATAGTTCAAGAGACAAGACGTCATAAACAACGAACTGCATTAAAATGAAACTGCAGGGCGAAATTCGCTAGACTTACGGGTGAAGTGAATGTACGAATACTACTTGTGAAACATATTAAATATGTGTGAAATATATCTGACATGCGCTTATGCGGGCAGAGCAACGGGTAAAAAACTCATCCTAAACCCTTGGAACGGTTTCAATCAAATCTGGTACACATACTAGTCACAGTCTGGAAAGAAATACTGTAGGGGTAAGAACCATCAGTTTTCTATTGGAGTGAATGTGATAACATGGAGAGAGAAGGAAGGACGAGGAGATGGACAGACACCATTGAGGAAAGAGGAGATAGGAACAATAGGAGGAGGAGAAGATGGACAGACATAGGACAGTGGGAAATGGGCCGAGACAGGAGAGAGTAGGAGATGGACAGGGAGAGAGGAGAGGAGGACACAGAAAGGAAAGGGGAGAAGGTGAACAGAAAGAAGGAGGAAGAACAGCTGGACAGAGATAAGGGGGAAGGACAAGATTGACTAATAGAATATTGAAATAAATGCATATCCGGGCAACACTGGGTACTCAGCTAGTTTGTGACTCTTCCAGCTTTCCCGGCGGATGTGTTGCGAATAGTCTTCACGGGTTTGCCGCCGGATCACGTTGCGCAAATTCCATAATATTTCCTCGGAGCTACTGTCCGACATCTTCAGGTGGTTCAACCTTGCTCGTGGCTAGATACGACTGACGGTATCCGCACGCCATATTCAATATGGCAAATCACTGCGCATGCGCTATTTCCGCGGCTGCGCACTCTTCGCGCGTGTATTCTAAAAACGGGGCGTCGGCGTGCGGAAACCGTCAGTCGTACCTAGCCACCAGCAAGGTTGAACCACCTGAAGGTGTCGGACAGTTGCTCCTAGGACATATTGTGGAATCTGCACAACGTGATCCGGTAGCAAACCCGTGAAGGCTATTTACCACTCAGCTAGTTTCTCAATAAAAAAAGACGCGAAAGCAGATTTTTATTATACACAGCAGAGATTAAAAACCGAATTAATGGTCAAAAGTCATGGGAAGACTGCGAAGTCTAGGCGGTGTATTTTTCTCCGTGCAGCCCTGGTAAAATTGAAACTGGCCGCGATCTGGTCCGCCTCAATAGATCATCTGTGAAGCCGTTTACGCGTTGAAATATTACCTCTGCAATAGTTACGCACCTTTAGGATCGATAATCAGCCTAAGTTCAAAGTAGATGATCTCGTGACGGGCTTCCATGTTCACTGTACACCTCTCTGTAACGGGCCGCTTCGGTATCATGTGTACGTTTTCACCAAACGCCGCTTTTACCCGCAACGTTCGTTGTCATATCTGACACATCTGCAATTGGGAGAAGCATTCCCGTAGCTTTTGGCCACTCAGCTTAATTTCGTATGCAACTAACTAAAGTAGGAAAATGCTATACGACAGTACATTTCATAACACGTACTAATAACTGACGTCACAGCAGCCATCTCCATAACGTCACTAGTCAAAGGCTGGCCGCTGAGGCCGAGCGGTTCTAGGCGCTTCAGTACGGAACCGCGCTGCTGTTACGGTCGCAGGTTCGAATCCTGCCTCGCGCATGGATGTGTGTGATGTTCTTAGATTAGTTAGGTTTAAGTAGTTCTAAGTCTACGGGACTGATCACTTCGGTTGTTAAGTCCCATAGTGCTAGAGCCATTTGAACAATTTGAACCACTAGTCAAAGCCAACAGCAAGTTCACAAATTCCCTTTGCACAAACATGGAAGCGTCCAACCGTGAGACTTGGATGCACTCACCTGTTGTTCACGCGTGGTGTCACAGTTTCGTCTACAAGTACTGCGAAATATTCACCGGTGGTTCACAATACATTTCCGCTCAGTACCCGTCAACGGTCCCTCATTACAAAGTACTGATGAAAATCGTACGTATATTCTGGAGCCAGTTTACACTATTCTAATCGCACTGTTCACACTCAAGAGTACTTCACTCGGTAGATCTATACACCACGAGCCTGTTAGCCACAGGCATATTATTTCCATAGATTTGTGTAGAACGTTGTAGTATTTCAGTATTTAACACTTTCACTGATCGATATCTGCGACGTTTGAAGTAGGCTTGGTGTGGCGGCTGCTTTGAGCGTCTGTCACTTTTGAGCACGTAACGCTCTTTTGTTTAAGTTTCTACGGCAACGCCTCAGTGTCGTCACAGTTCTGGGCTGATGAGGGCTCATAATCAGTGTTGCGGGAGCTTTTCGCCCTTCGTAGTCGAAAGCTGGCTGCCAACTCTTAGGATCTTTTCCGCCGAATAGAAGGCAGATTTCGCTTAAATATATCGCGGCTCTAAATTAATAAAGATCTTACGCATCTCTCCTAACTATTTCTTATATTTGTATGATGTAGCACCATTGCTAATACACTTCATATTTTTGCAACAACGAAACACAATTCCGCCTTGTGAGGATGGGTGCTCGTTCAGCACATACGCCAACGTGGCAGTATTATAGTGTCTTTGCAGCCAGTCACTGTGATGTTGACTGGTCGCGCAAGGTGACATACTTTTAAGCATGTGGGGGAAGCTTATCAAGATGGACAAAAAACAAAAAAGGAAAAAAACTTGAGAACCGATACGCCACAAGATGGAATGGCGGGTGTGGCATTTCTACCACACATGGCTAGGGTGCTGAAACTGTCGATTGTATACTAGGTCAGCACAGCGTAAAAAGCAGTATAAAGTCGACTAAACGAAATGCATATGCTCGAAACCATCAAAATAAAAGACTGGATTACATAGTGCCTCGAGATTGGACAGCACATCACGGCACTGTCGAAACATTTGTATTGAAATGACAAGATATCCATTACTAGATCAAGACCACGGAAAATATGGTTGGCAGTGACTGAGGGAACTTTGACAGCACAACGGTACATAAGGGATTTTCTGCATTCTCATGCGTTATGTTTCATTTGACAGTATCGTCGTGTCATTTTTTAACAGATATCACATGTGTCTTTAAGAATTGTCTGCGTACTGCTGGGGTTCTCTCGTTGCCAGCAACATCCTCAGACCTGTCCGCGGCAGAACTTGTGTGCCGACTACCTTGGACGCCAACGCTGCCCCAGTGACAGCATCAACGATATCAAGGATCGCTACAACAGTTGTGGACCAGATCGTCCCGGGAAAGGATACAACGACTTTATGACTCTAATCTCAACCGAATCAGCCACGCATCCAGGTCAGATAAGATACAACATCATATTGATAAGTGAGCTCATACTGCCAAGTCCTTTGTAAATTTGACTCGATTTTGTAATCACTGCAGCACCATCTCATTCGGCCTGCAGAGTTTCATTTATTTTCCTCCTCCTATAGCAGGTCCTTCATTTTTTTGTCAGGCTGTGTATTTAACTTTTTTTTGCCTGGGGTACTAAAATGTTCAAGGTTGTCACAGAAGTAAGGTCTGATTGGCAAGGATCTAAACTGATTGAAATACACTCCAGGAAATGGAAAAAAGAACACATTGACACCGGTGTGTCAGACCCACCATACTTGCTCCGGACACTGCGAGAGGGCTGTACAAGCAATGATCACACGCATGGCACAGCGGACACACCAGGACCCGCGGTGTTGGCCGTCGAATGGCGCTAGCTGCGCAGCATTTGTGCACCACCACCGTCAGTGTCAGCCAGTTTGCCGTGGCATACGGAGCTCCATCGCAGTCTTTAACACTGGTAGCATGCCGCGACAGTGTGGACGTGAACCGTATGTGCAGTTGACGGACTTTGAGCGAGGGCGTATAGTGGGCATGCGGGAGGCCGGGTGGACGTACCGCCGAATTGCTCAACACGTGGGGCGTGAGGTCTCCACAGTACATCGATGTTGTCGCCAGTGGTCGGCGGAAGGTGCACGTGCCCGTCGACCTGGGACCGGACCGCAGCGACGCACGGATGCACGCCAAGACCGTAGGATCCTACGCAGTGCCGTAGGGGACCGCACCGCCACTTCCCAGCAAATTAGGGACACTGTTGCTCCTGGGGTATCGGCGAGGACCATTCGCAACCGTCTCCATGAAGCTGGGCTACGGTCCCGCACACCGTTAGGCCGTCTTCCGCTCACGCCACAACATCGTGCAGCCCGCCTCCAGTGGTGTCGCGACAGGCGTGAATGGAGGGACGAATGGAGACGTGTCGTCTTCAGCGATGAGAGTCGCTTCTGCCTTGGTGCCAATGATGGTCGTATGCGTGTTTGGCGCCGTGCAGGTGAGCGCCACAATCAGGACTGCATACGACCGAGGCACACAGGGCCAACACCCGGCATCATGGTGTGGGGAGCGATCTCCTACACTGGCCGTACACCACTGGTGATCGTCGAGGGGACACTGAATAGTGCACGGCACATCCAAACCGTCATCGAACCCATCGTTCTACCATTCCTAGACCGGCAAGGGAACTTGCTGTTCCAACAGGACAATGCACGTCCGCATGTATCCCGTGCCACCCAACGTGCTCTAGAAGGTGTAAGTCAACTACCCTGGCCAGCAAGATCTCCGGATCTGTCCCCCATTGAGCATGTTTGGGACTGGATGAAGCGTCGTCTCACGCGGTCTGCACGTCCAGCACGAACGCTGGTCCAACTGAGGCGCCAGGTGGAAATGGCATGGCAAGCCGTTCCACAGGACTACATCCAGCATCTCTACGATCGTCTCCATGGGAGAATAGCAGCCTGCATTGCTGCGAAAGGTGGATATACACTGTACTAGTGCCGACATTGTGCATGCTCTGTTGCCTGTGTCTATGTGCCTGTGGTTCTGTCAGTGTGATCATGTGATGTATCTGACCCCAGGAATGTGTCAATAAAGTTTCCCCTTCCTGGGACAATGAATTCACGGTGTTCTTATTTCAATTTCCAGGAGTGTAGATACGCGAGTGTATCTTTCCCGATATTTCTCTTCATAGCATTGTTCTCCAAATATGTTTAGCTTGGTGGAACAATTTTTTTTTTTAGAATTTTGAAATTTTGCATACTTGAGGGCTTAAGTTTTCAGTAGATGACTTGCGGTATCTCACGACAATTGTGTAAGACTGGTGCTACAAGGATGTTGTCGGCACCGCATAACGACACTACTCTCAGCATACTCTTTTGGATCTGACAGATACTGGTCGATGATTGCGCTCGAGGTGGCTCTCCTAATACCTATAACTAGCACAAGAAGAGAGAATTCAGAGCAGAGAGAAATGTTACAGAATTTAACGTACTACGTGAACATCTATTCATTTGATGGCATTTACTAGTTCTTCCGAAAACTCGAGTTATTTCAAGGTACTTGGACCTTTCCACTATGGTACCGTAACAGCGAGTTGTGGGCTGTCAAGCACTGGTGCAAAGTTACCGAAAAGAGAGCTCGCGCCACCGGTGTTGCTGCCACGAGGATTTGTTTAACTTTGCGAGAAAACGTAAAATTACATCAGGAAATAGAAAGTTACTTCAGAGAAAGAGAAACTTGGGAAGGTCAGGCTTGGCGAGAGTGCACCCACTTGCCTCCTGACTTCTGAGCGCTTGATCTCAGCTGCTCAGCTGTGAAGAAATTATGGACGGCATTATCGGTACAAACTTCACCAAACTGTCTGTAACTACATCAGCGTTAGTCACGACACGTATCAAACGCGAGGAACTCAATATTCATTTATTTTACAAATTATTTTGACTCGCACTAGTAACATGACCAGTGAGAGCCTCCCTAGTGAGAGACTCCCTTCTTGTGGACTCACTCCCAGTATAAGTATCAGGTAACCAGCGGGAACCATCCCAATTTTGATTGGCTGACTAGACTCGCTGCCAATCAGAATACTCGCTCATTATCATACTCGCGCCAGTCCTTATACACAGACGCATTTTCGCCAATCTGACATGCAAATATTAAAGTAATGTTCCATAAACATGCAAATATTAAATTAATGTTCCATAAACGAAAACGAAAAGGCAATAATTCTGAAAACATTCTTAGGTACAGATTTTACTCCAGCTGACTTTCTGGATGCTCTGTTACAATAGCAATCACACCTAGACATACGTCATCAGCAAAGTGGGTAAATCCCCTAGGAACACTTTCCCACGACAGGCTTGCGTAACACTTGCAGGTTACTTAAGATAGTATATAATGCAACATTAAAATTTGACGAATGTCCCACGTACGCACTCTCATTCACTCACATATACGAGGTGCGGCTAGAAAAAAACCGGACTGATGCTGGAAAAAACATTTATTTACAATTATTTACAATTTCATGTTATCTCCTTCAATGTACTCTCCTCCTCGGTCTCTACACCGCTCCATACGAATTTTCCACTGTTCATAGCAATGCTGCAGATCATTTTCGGTAAGTCCATACATTACTTCCGTCGCTTTTTCTTTTACTGCTTCAACAGTCTCAAATCTAGTTCCTTTCAAAGCTGACTTGACTTTAGGGAAAAGAAAAATGTCACAGGGGGCCAAATCAGGTGAGTAGGGTGGATGATCTAAGATGGGAATGTTGTGTTTTGCCAAAAACGTCTTCACTGACAAAGCACTGTGAGCTGCGGCATTGTCTTGGTGAAGGATCCATGACTTTTTTCTCCACAAATCGTTCCGTTTTCTCCATACTCGCTCACGTAGGGTAGCCAGGACGCTAATGTAGTAATGCTGATTCACTGTTTGTCCCTCTGGTACCCAATCAATGTGCACAATCC
Source organism: Schistocerca nitens (assembly GCF_023898315.1). Taxonomy (NCBI): domain Eukaryota; kingdom Metazoa; phylum Arthropoda; class Insecta; order Orthoptera; family Acrididae; genus Schistocerca; species Schistocerca nitens. The sequence goes on from NC_064614.1 coordinate 442,942,702, forward strand.
CTTTGATGTAAAAAAAAAAAAAACAATCATCATTGCCTTGGTTGGTTGGTTTGGGGAAGGAGACCAGACAGCGAGGTCATCGGTCTCATCGGATTAGGGAAGGATGGGGAAGGAAGTCGGCCGTGCCCTTTGAAAGGAACCATCCCGGCATTTGCCTGGAGCGATTTAGGGAAATCACGGAAAACCTAAATCAGGATGGCCGGACGCGGGATTGAACCGTCGTCCTCCCGAATGCGAGTCCAGTGTCCATCATTGCCTTGAATTTCGATTTTGACATTCGTGCTTTTTTTTTGTCGTGGAGAACCAGGAGTTTTCCAATGCATCGATTGGCGTTTAGTTTCGGGATCGTAAGTAAAAAACCACGATTCATCGCAAGTAATAACATTTTGTAAGAAGGTGGGATCACTATCAATGTTTTCCAGGATGTGAGAACAAATCATTCTTCGGCGTTCCTTCTGTTCAATTGTGAGACACTTTGGAACCATTTTTGAACACACTTTGTTCATGTTGAAACTTTCATGAAGAATCTGCCTAACACTTTCCTTGTCAACTCCTGTTAACTCAGACACTGCTCTGATTGTTAAACGGCGATCTTGTCGAACAAGATTACCGATTTCTTCAATGTTTGCATCAATTTTTGCTGACAATGGTCTGCCAGTGCGAGTGTCATCACTGGTGTCTTCGCGGGGATCTTTAAATCGTTTAAACCACTCAAACACTTGTGTTCGCGATAAACAATCATCGCCGTACACTTGTTGTAACATTACAAACGTTTCACTTGCAGATTTTCCTAGTTTGAAACAAAATTTGATGTTAACACGCTGTTCTTTCTGTACACTCAACATTTTCCGACGCACAGACAAAACGTCAACTACTTAAAACAGACGCCACGGGCAGACTGAGTGCAGGAGGCAGATGAAACTCGAGCAGTAGGCGGAGCGAGAGTCACGTGACAGGCCACGCGACTTTCAGCCTTATTGCATTTGTTTTATTGTTTCACCAGTACTAGTCCCGTTTTTTTCTAGCCACACCTCGTACTCCCACAACAATATTAGACACCAATAATAATTTTGTATAATTTTTATATTGTTGTTGTTGTGGTCTTCAGTCCTGGGACTGGTTTGATGCAACTCTCCATGCTACTCTATCCTGTGCAAGCTTCTTCATCTCCCAGTACTTACTGCAACCTACATCCTTCTGAATCTGCTTGGTGTATTCATCTCTTGGTCTCCCTCTACGATTTTTACCCTCCACGCTACCCTCCAATGCTAAATTTGTGATTCCTTGATGCCTCAAAATATGTCCTACCAACCGATCCCTTCTTCTGGTCAAGTTGTGCCACAAACTCCTCTTCTCCCCAATCCTATTCAGTACCTCCTCATTAGTTATGTGATCTACCCATCTAATCTTCAGCATTCTTTTGTACCACCACATTTCGAAAGCTTCTATTCTCTTCTTGTCCAAACTAGTTATCGTCCATGTGTCACTTCCATACATGGCTACACTCCATACAAATACTTTCAGAAACGACTTCCTGACACTTAAATCTATACTCGATGTTAACAAATTTTTCTTCTTCAGAAACTATTTCCTTGCCATTACCAGTCTACATTTTATATCCTCTCTACTTCGACCATCATCAGTTATTTTACTCCCTAAATAGCAAAACTCCTTTACTACTTTAAGTGTCTCATTTCCTAATCTAATTCCCTCAGCATCACCCGATTTAATTTGACTACATTCCATTATCCTCGTTTTGCTTTTGTTGATGTTCATCTTATATCCTCCTTTCAAGACACTGTCCATTCCGTTCAACAGCTCTTCCAAGTCCTTTGCTGTCTCTGACAGAATTACAATGTCATCGGCGAACCTCAAAGTTTTTACTTCTTCTCCATGAATTTTAATACCTACTCCGAATTTTTCTTTTGTTTCCTTTACTGCTTGCTCAATATACAGATTGAATAACATCGGGGAGAGGCTACAACCCTGTCTCACTCCCTTCCCAACCACTGCTTCCCTTTCATGCCCCTCGACTCTTATAACTGCCATCTGGATTCTGTACAAATTGTAAATCGCCTTTCGCTCCCTGTATTTTACCCCTGCCACCTTCAGAATTTGAAAGAGAGTATTCCAGTTAACATTGTCAAAAGCTTTCTCTAAGTCTACAAATGCTAGAAACGTAGGTTTGCCTTTCCTTAATCTTTCTTCTAAGATAAGTCGTAAGGTTAGTATTGCCTCACGTGTTCCAACATTTCCACGGAATCCAAACTGATCTTCCCCGAGGTCCACTTCTACCTGTTTTTCCATTCGTCTGTAAAGAATTCGTGTTAGTATTTTGCAGCTGTGGGTTATTAAACTGATTGTCCGGTAATTTTCACATCTGTCAACACCTGCTTTCTTTGGGATTGGAATTATTATATTCTTCTTGAAGTCTGAAGGTATTTCACCTGTTTCATACATCTTGCTCACCAAATGGTAGAGTTTTGTCAGGAGTGGCTCTCCCAAGGCCGTCAGTAGTTCCAATGGAATGTTGTCTACTCCGGGGGCCTTGTTTCGACTCAGGTCTTTCAGTGCTCTGTCAAACTCTTCACGCAGTATCGTATCTCCCATTTCACCTTCATCTACATCCTCTTCCATTTCCATAATATTGTCCTGAAGTACATCGCCCTTGTATAGACCCTCTATATACTCCTTCCACCTTTCTGCTTTCCCTTCTTTGCTTAGAACTGGGTTTCCATCTGAGCTCTTGATGTTCATACAAGTGGTTCTCTTATCTCCAAAGGTCTTTTTAATTTTCCTGTAGGCAGTATCTATCTTACCCCTAGTGAGAAAAGCCCCTACATCCTTACATTTGTCCTCTAGCCATCCCTGCTTAGCCATTTTGCACTTCCTGTCGATCTCATTTTTGAGACGTTTGTATTCCTTTCTGCCTGCTTCATTTACTGCATTCTTATATTTTCTCCTTTCATCAATTAAATTCAATATTTCTTCTGTTACCCAAGGATTTCTACTAGCCCTCGTCTCTTTACCTATTTGATCCTCTGCTGCCTTCACTACTTCATCCCTCAAAGCTACCCATTCCTCTTCTACTGTATTTCTTTCCCCCATTCCTGTCAATTGTTCCCTTATGGTCTCCCTGAAACTCTGTACAACCTCTAGTTCTTTCAGTTTATCCAGGTCCCATCTCCTTAAATTCCCACCTTTTTGCAGTTTCTTCAGTTTTAATCTACAGGTCATAACCAATAGATTATGGTCAGAGTCCACATCTGCCCCTGGAAAAGTCTTACAATTTAAAACCTGGTTCCTAAATCTCTGTCTTACCATTATATAATCTATCTGATACCTTTTAGTATCTCCAGGATTCTTCCAGGTATACAACCTTCTTTTATGATTCTTGAACCAGGTGTTAGTTATGATTAAGTTATGCTCAGTGCAAAATTCTACAAGGCGGCTTCCTCTTTCATTTCTTCCCCCCAATCCATATTCACCTACTATGTTTCCTTCTCTCCCTTTTCGTACTTTCGAATTCCAGTCACCCATGACTATTAAATTTTCGTCTCCCTTCACTACCTGAATAATTTCTTTTATCTCGTCATACATTTCATCTATTTCTTCATCATCTGCAGAGCTAGTTCGCATATAAACTTGTACTACTGTAGTGGGCGTGGGCTTCTTGTCTATCTTGGCCACAATAATGCGTTCACTATGCTGTTTGTAGTAGCTAACCCGGACTCCTATTTTTTTATTCATTATTAAACCTACTCCTGCATTACCCCTATTTGATTTTATATTTATAACCCTGTATTCTCCTGACCAAAAGTCTTGTTCCTCCTGCCACCGAACTTCACTAATTCCCACTATATCTAATTTTAACCTATCCATTTCCCTTTTTAAATTTTCTAACCTACCTGCCCGATTAAGGGATCTGACATTCCACGCTGCGATCCGTAGAACGCCAGTTTTCTTTCTCCTGATAACGACGTCCTCCTGAGTTGTCCCCACCCGGAGATCCGAATTGGGGACTATTTTACCTCCGGAATATTTTACCAAAGACGACGCCATCATCATTTAATCATACAGTAAAGCTGCATGTCCTCGGGAAAAAATACGGCTGTAGTTTTCCCCTTGCTTTCAGCCGTTCGCAGTACCAGCACAGCAAGGCCGTTTTGGTTAATGTTACAAGGCCAGATCAGTCAATCATCCAGACTGTTGCCCCTGCAACTACTGAAAAGGCTGCTGCCCCTCTTCAGGAACCACATGTTTGTCTGGCCTCTCAACAGATACCCCTCCGTTGTGGTTGCACCTACGGTACGGCCATCTGTATCGCTGAGGCACGCAAGCCTCCCCACCAACGGCAAGGTCCATGGTTCATATTATGAAAACAAAAAATAATTAAAATTTTAATATAAAATCTCACTTAATTTATTCTGCACACTGAGAGTTCTGTTTATGTTTTAGATAATACCAAAAGATAAACTATTATATTTCCTAACTGAATTTAGTTCCCTAAGTGTCGGTTTTTGACTTTTTAAGTCATTTTTTTGAATCTCCGAAACTATAATGTGTATGTCTGTGAAATTTTGTGGAGACCTCTTTCTGAATAACAAAATGTAGTATACCAAGTTTGAAAAGAATTGGATAATATTTACCGTAGTTTATTTAGGTTCATAGGTGACATGAGTGGCTCGAAGTGACATGCTGGCGCGTTCACACGCTGCAGTAGCAGCAGGTGTACATGACTCATTCATACGACTCAACTGGCGGTTGCCTTCACAGATCAGGCTCCAATACTGCTGGCTGTATAGTAACGAATGTTACCGCGCATCAGCTCGCGACGTTATACTATTAGATTTATTTATAAACATAGTCAGATTGTACCTTGCACTTATCTCATTTAGTTTATTTGAAGCGATTTGCAAAAAATGGCTCTGAGCACTATGGGACTTAACTTCTGAGGTCATCAGTCCTCTAGAACTTAGAACTACTTAAACCTAACTAACCTAAGGACATCACACACATCCATGCCCGAGGCAGGATTCGAACCTGCGACCGTAGCAGTCGCGCGGTTCTGGACTGAAGCGCGTAGAACCGCTTGGCCACCGCGGTCGGCAAGCGATTTGCAATATAACCTCGTTGCCTTGTATGATAACTCGATCATCCGTCTGTAACACCGTACTAATGCGTTTATTCCTCGCAATATTTATGGCTGATGGCGTTCTACTATTTTTCAATTTTCTCATCACGTCCTCTATACAGATATTGAATAATGTTGGTGACAAACTACACCCTCGTTTTTTCTTCCTTGATTTTTTTTTTTTTTTTTTTTTTTGTATTCTGGTGTTACTTTTCGCCTGTGTCAGTTCCGATTTTAATATTGGCTACTCTACGTTGCAATATAATGTTGCCCAGGACATTTGTGGACATTGCTGAAAAATTGTAGCTTCACAATTAGTCGACTCACACTCTCAACACTAGTCCCGCCACGACCTTCTCCGACGTGCAGATCTGTACTGGCTTTCGTAAGTTCCCGGCACCGTCGTAACCTTTCCCTTTAATCATGGCTCAGGCTCCATAAATGAACAGCATTTACTTCAAAATTACAGTAGCATTACGGGCTTTTCTACTGCGATATAGAGATCCTGTCAGAACTTCACACACCATGGAATCGTTTGTTTTCGCATTCATTTTACATCACTAGCATCAAAAGAGAAAGAAACAACAGGACGAGAGTTCTTCATTACCGATGCGCGAAAGATACCTACTTGCTAGTGGAAACCACAAATTACTTTCTGTATCTAATCATTAGGGTGCCGTAGCTCAATCGGTAGAAACGGAACCCTTATAGGATCAGTCTTTTGTTCGTCTGTCCATCTGTCTGCCTGTCGGCTTATTAAAAATCCTTTTTTCTCATGGACGGGTAGACGTATCAAGCTAAAATTTATGCTACATACTGAAGTCTACGGTCCCTTTGCAGTGAAACAAATTAAAGTTTCTATGTCAATGTAATCATAGGAAAAGGCCATTCATGTCACATACAACAATTTGGGCATCTTCAAACTCATATGTCAACCTATAAGGTACTTCCCGTTGTCCTTGGCGAGAAGCAGGGTTTCACAGTGCAAGTAAAGAGAAAAATCCTAAAATTGTTAATCTCTAATTATGTTACTCGTAAAGAATAATTTCGTCATTTGTTATCGGATTATATGTCTGTCCTCCGTCTCCTCCGTAGAGTTTTGGAGCATATACTGTATTCAAACATTATGAATCACCTCGAAGGGAACGATCTATTGATACGTAATCAGCATGGTTTCAGAAAACATCGTTCTCGTGCAACGCAGCAAGCTCGTTATTCGCACGAAGTAATGGCCGCTATCAACAGGGGATCTCAAGTTGATTCCGTATTTCTAGATTTCCGGAAAGCTTTTGACACCGTTCCTCACAAGCGACTTCTAATCAAGCTGCGGGCCTATGGGGTATCGTCTCAGTTGTGCGAGTGGATTCGTGATTTCCTGTCAGGAAGGTCGCAGTTCGTAGTAATAGACGGCAAATCATCGAGTAAAACTGAAGTGATATCAGGTTTCCCCAGGGAAGCGTCCTGGGACCTCTGCTGTTCCTGATCTATATAAATGACCTGGGTGACAATCTGAGCAGTTCTCTTAGTTGTTCGCAGATGATGCTGTAATTTACCGTCTAGTAAGGTCATCCGAAGACCAGTATCAGTTGCAAAGCGATTTAGAAAAGATTGATGTATGTTGTGGCAGGTTGGCAGTTGACGCTAAATAACGAAAAGTGTGAGGTGATCCACATGAGGTCCAAAAGAAATCCGTTGGAATTCGATTACTCGATAAATAGTACAATTCTCAAGGCTGTCAATTCAACTAAGTACCTGGGTGTTAAAATTACGAACAACTTCAGTTGGAAAGACCACATAGATAACATTGTGGGGAAGGCGAGCCAAAGGTTGCGTTTCATTGGCAGGACACTTAGAAGATGCAACAAGTCCATTAAATAGACAGCTTACACTACACTCGTTCGTCCTCTGTTAGAATATTGCTGCGCGGTGTGGGATCCTTACCAGGTGGGATTGACGGAGGACATCGAATGGGTGCAAAAAAGGGCAGCTCGTTTTGTATTATCACGTAATAGGGGAGAGAGTGTGGCAGATATGATACGCGAGTTGGGATGGAAGTCATTAAAGCAAAGACGTTTTTCGTCGCGGCGAGATCTATTTACGAAATTTCAGTCACCAACTTTCTCTTCCGAATTCGAAAATATTTTGTTGAGCCCAACCTACATAGGTAGGAATGATCATCAAAGTAAAATAAGAGAAATCAGAGCTCGAACAGAAAGGTTTAGGTGTTCGTTTTTCCCGCGCGCTATTCGGGAGTGGTATGGTAGAGAGATAGTATGATTGTGGTTCGATGAACCTTCTGCCAAGCACTTAAATGTGAATTGCAGAGTAGTCATGTAGATGTAGATGTAGACGTAGATGTAACACATATTCTCAGTAAGAGGTAGACATATCAAGTTGAAATTTACGTAACGTACTAATGTTTATGGTTCCTTCACAATGTAACAAATGTAATCTTATTTATGGACTCTTCCGTCGCTTCTTGGTAGACCAACTCCATATTGAGGGTTGAATAACACTTAGGCGGTTTTTTGTTCTACTGACTTTTATTTGTACGAAGTAGTTTTCGGCTTATTAGGCCATCTTCAGATAACTACTGGCTATTGTTTACAAGGAGCTTGTGTTCTTACGAACCAGACATTCTGGACTAAGATACAACGCACTTACATACGATCTTTAGTTGTGGTATTGTCTTTGGAATTGTCAAACGGGTCTTTTGATTTTTGTTCTGTCGAACCGTTATCTAACATAATAAATCAAATTATATGGTTTGTCAGTACCATGTATGACAACAACTACAATTATTTAGGCTACATATTATTACAAAATTAAATTTTTTTTGTATTTGTTGTAAACAGTTGCACTGGACAGTAATTGTTGGTTGTATAACAGCGATGTTTTCTTTGGGTGTTACACTTTATTAGAAAAATTTTGCATTACTATATAGCAAATATTACATTGTTACAGTTGAGTTACAGTTAGGAATGTAAACACATAAGGGATATTACATGATATTGGGGTGTGAATTTGTTTACTATTGGGACACTTTGTGGTCAGTAGCAGGCTTACTTTATTGGTCAACCGGGCCAGGCCATATCAACAAGGCTGACTGAACATGAACGCAGCTGGAGATTAAATAAATGAGACTCCACCTTTGCTGAACATGTGCTCAAAGAAAAGCACAAATATCTAACACACACGGAAGTGCTACATATAGCCAACAAAGGCAGAAAATGCAGACTACTAGAAGCACTTGAAATTAACAAACACTTAGCCCTAAATCCCCAGCTGGTTCTAAATGACCAATTGCAACTGAGCACATGACCACTCTCAGACTTCACACAATATAAAGTAAACCTGCTACTGACCACAAAGTGTCCTAATAGTAAACAAAACCACACCCAAATATAACGTAATCTCCCTTATGTGTTTACATTCCTGCCGGCCGGTGTGGCCGAGCGGTTCTAGGCGCTACAGCCTGGAACCGCGCGACCGCTACGGTCGCAGGTTCGAATCCTGCCTCGGGCATGGATGTGTGTGATGTCCTTAGGTTAGATAGGTTTAAGTACTTCTAAGTTCTAGGGGACTGATGACCTCAGATGTTAAGTCCCATAGTGCATAGAGCCATTTGAACTATTTTTTTTTTTTTTACATTCCTAACTGTAACTCAACTGTAATAATGTAATATTTGGTATATATTAATGCACAATTTTTCTAATAACAAAATCTAACCTCCAAAGAAAACGTCGCTGTTGTAAAACCAACAATTAGTGTCCAGTGCAACTGTTCACAACAATACCAAAAAATTGTAATTTTGTAATGATGTGTAGTCTAAATAATTCTAATTGTTGTCACACATGGTACTGACAAACCATAAAATGTGATTTATGATGTTAAAGAACAGTTTTACAGAACAAAAAGTCAAAAGACCCGTTTGGCAATTCCAAAGACAGTACCACAACTAAAGATCGTATGTAAGTGCGTTGTACCTTAGTCCAGAATGTTTGGTTCATTAGAACACAAGCTCCTTTAAACAATAGCCAGTAGTTATCTGAAGATGGCCTAATAAGCCGAAAACTACTTCATACAAATAAAAATCAGTAGAACAAAAAACCGCCTAAGTGTTACTCAACCCTCAATAACAAATGTAAGCTTATGAGTCAACACAATCAAAAGATATAGACATTTATGTCACATATTTTGACATCCGCAAACTCACTCATCATAACCTATAGAGTACTTCCCGTTGACCTAGACTCATGGAAGCTGGATAGTATCAAGGTTTCGTAGTACAAGTAAAGGGCAAAAATCAGAAAAATGTTAATCCGTAATTATACCACGTGAAAAAATATTTCTTTCGTCATTTGTTATCCGATTTCAGATCTAAAAGTAAAACGTTCTCGTAAGTCTAGAAATTCCCGGGACTGATGTTTTGCCAACGTCAATGTCGATAACAGGTGAAACATAGTGATGTTCTCGTTTCCCGGGATGGAAGAACTGTCTAAATAAATAACAAGGTTTGTACGGATCGCTTAGAGCGCAAGTCCTACTCGCACCAGACCAACTTTTTCTTTCTTAGTTCAATCTCTCCTAACTTTTGTGACGAAATTCACTGAAGGTGATTAAGCATACTGGAGGTTTTATTTGAACCAGATCGTCCAAACACCACGAATTACTGCGCGGATAGCCGAGTGAATACAGCGATACACAACGCTGGGACGCTCCCAGAACAACGCTGCAGTGCAGAAGCATCTCTTTATGAATCACGTCTGCGACTATTAACGAGGCCAGGTATCCGTTTCACCGATACTGCGTTGCGCACCGTAACGCCCTCGTGTGATAGCGGTCCTAACAATTCCGGTAAACCCATAAATTTGTAGTGTTCTTTTAAACGGACGCTATTGCACGGTGTTCCGAAGGCTGTAGGTTGAAACAGGAGGGATTTAATTGGTTTCCCGTGAAAGCCGCGGCGCTGCAGCTAGCGTAGACAATGGCGTACTCCTCTCCAGCGCGTGAGTTATGCCGCCAATAAGCGAAGCGCGCCCCGGGCCAGCCAGGTGGGGATCGTAGGGCCAGGGGGCGCAGCCGAATGCTCGTCGCCCTCTTGGGAAACGCGGGGCTCTGGGCGAAGTCCGTGAGGAAGACAGGCCCCCAGTGCGAACGTCAGAGCACGTGACACTGCAGGTCTTAAGAGTGTCATCAGCCGTCTCCGAAAGGGGAGCGAGTGACTGTTTCAGACCAGTTTAATAATTCTTGACTGCACGTTTAAATACATGCAAGCTCTCTATAGCACACGACATAGTTAAGATCTGTGGTGGGTACCTTTTCATCGGCATATTGATTTCCCGTGGGCCCTGCACGGCGTTCGTGAAGTATGGCGGGCAATCTGACTCGTGTGACGTCACATGTTCGTTGCGGGGTCTGTATTTCTCGTTCGCCCCGCCTCTGGCGGTAGTTGAGAGCACAAGAGTACATCAGAGGACCTCTCGCGGGCCTCTGCAGCACTACACAAGAAATATTTCCAGATTCTTCCGCTTTCATGTCCATGTGTTGAAGATCCTTTGCAAACGATCGTTTCCAGGTGTTACGATGTCTCCCTCTCTACCTCTGTATCCATCCGCCGCTTTCCAAAACAGTTCTGATTCGGAAATTCTTCCAGCTTCCATTAGTAGAACATGCCCCGCAAAGTTCACTCTTCTTTCAGTAGCGATTTCCTGGAGACTGCCTAGATCACACTTTTAATGATAACTAAAAATAGCGACCAAGTTACCGACTATGACTACATATTAGTTGCAGTCTATGTTATGTTCGACATCCAACATCCGAGATAAAGAGAATACCTGTGAGATCCGCTAAATACAAAAAATTAAGAGATTGTGTTGCTTGTTTGGTTCAAACAAACTATGTCGCTGGACGCTCTCATGCCAGAAAATTTGTTACTGGGAAGAGCTGCTGAACTTGCAAACCAAATGGGTATAGACTTTTGTGCAAATCCGGACTGGTTGTAAGACTTCAAGAAAAGTCACCAACGCGAGTAAAATTGGAATATTTTACCGCTGCTCACCCCATAAAACTTCATTGAATAAGGGAAGTCTTGTTCAGGGGGGAACATCTCTAAAGAAACAATTACTGTTTTAGTAGAACGCAATTTGGATGGAGCGGAAGACGTACAGTGTGATGTCTTCTTCTTTTTTGTGCCTTTACTCCGCATCTGCTCAGGATCAGCATGGTTATTAACGGATTTCGCATGGTTAATTTATGCGGTGGCCAGATGTCATTCTTGGTGGCACCCAGTTATCCCCCGGGACTGAATGTGTGCACGGTAGCTGCCTGCGTGCGGTGTTGTTCACTTGAAAGTGTGCGAAAGTTCTCTAAACGTTTGCGAGTCGTATAAACAGAAGCAGGACTGGGTAATATCACGGAACCTGATGAGATATGGGAAGCCATCTGAAAACCACACCCAGGCTGCCGGCGCACCTTTCCATCCCAGATGCGGCGCTTGAACTGACTCGGCATTCCGTGCGCGTAAGCATGGTGTCTTATCGTCATACAATACACTGTTGTGGTACCATTTTGCAGCCCTACGTTCAGCAACAAATTACGTAGTGTTTCAGCTTTTCTGGGCTCCATGTCAAGAAACAGATTATGTAGTACGAAATTAATTCGCCAGCTCCGAATTCTTTGACATCAGCTGCATTAGGTATAGAAATATTACCTATTACCGACAGATGAGAATTTTTACCAGGCCAGGACTCGAACCCGAATGATGTTTCCTTACCTAATGCAACTGATGTCAAAGAATTCAAAACTAGCGAATTAGTTTCGCAATATTAATACAACTGCAGATCGTCATCGCCACAGATATACATGCATGCAGACACACTAAAATTAAATTATGGAGTGGCCATTGCTACCCATCTGCCGTTTCAGTGATAAATGGGCGTTATTCCGCTGAAAACAATCCAACACCCGTAAAGTGTACAGAGTAGAAATACAGTAAGCAAAGCGACTTACGAACACTCGTACTGGTGACCGTTAAAACTACAACATTTTCAAGACGGATGGAACAGGCCTAAATTAGCACGCTTGGATAAACAAATGATTACCATTTCAGGAGGTAGGAATAACACCGTATACAGCATTGTACACTCCTGGAAATTGAAATAAGAACACCGTGAATTCATTGTCCCAGGAAGGGGAAACTTTATTGACACATTCCTGGGGTCAGATACATCACATGATCACACTGACAGAACCACAGGCACATAGACACAGGCAACAGAGCATGCACAATGTCGGCACTAGTACAGTGTATATCCACCTTTCGCAGCAATGCAGGCTGCTATTCTCCCATGGAGACGATCGTAGAGATGCTGGATGTAGTCCTGTGGAACGGCTTGCCATGCCATTTCCACCTGGCGCCTCAGTTGGACCAGCGTTCGTGCCGGACGTGCAGACCGCGTGAGACGACGCTTCATCCAGTCCCAAACATGCTCAATGGGGGACAGATCCGGAGATCTTGCTGGCCAGGGTAGTTGACGTACACCTTCTAGAGCACGTTGGGTGGCACGGGATACATGCGGACGTGCATTGTCCTGTTGGAACAGCAAGTTCCCTTGCCGGTCTAGGAATGGTAGAACGATGGGTTCGATGACGGTTTGGATGTACCGTGCACTATTCAGTGTCCCCTCGACGATCACCAGCGGTGTACGGCCAGTGTAGGAGATCGCTCCCCACACCATGATGCCGGGTGTTGGCCCTGTGTGCCTTGGTCGTATGCAGTCCTGATTGTGGCGCTCACCTGCACGGCGCCAAACACGCATACGACCATCATTGGCACCAAGGCAGAAGCGACTCTCATCGCTGAAGACGACACGTCTCCATTCGTCCCTCCATTCACGCCTGTCGCGACACCACTGGAGGCGGGCTGCACGATGTTGTGGCGTGAGCGGAAGACGGCCTAACGGTGTGCGGGACCGTAGCCCAGCTTCATGGAGACGGTTGCGAATGGTCCTCGCCGATACCCCAGGAGCAACAGTGTCCCTAATTTGCTGGGAAGTGGCGGTGCGGTCCCCTACGGCACTGCGTAGGATCCTACGGTCTTGGCGTGCATCCGTGCGTCGCTGCGGTCCGGTCCCAGGTCGACGGGCACGTGCACCTTCCGCCGACCACTGGCGACAACATCGATGTACTGTGGAGACCTCACGCGCCACATGTTGAGCAATTCGGCGGTACGTCCACCCGGCCTCCCGCATGCCCACTATACGCCCTCGCTCAAAGTCCGTCAACTGCACATACGGTTCACGTCCACGCTGTCGCGGCATGCTACCAGTGTTAAAGACTGCGATGGAGCTCCGTATGCCACGGCAAACTGGCTGACACTGACACTGACGGCGGCGGTGCACAAATGCTGCGCAGCTAGCGCCATTCGACGGCCAACACCGCGGTTCCTGGTGTGTCTGCTGTGCCGTGCGTGTGATCATTGCTTGTACAGCCACCTCGGCCGGCCGCACACTAAGGAGCCGGTGAAGTCGACACGAAGGATAGTAGTCAGTTAACTCGACTCACCACGTCAGTCCCAACTGGGGATATAATGCCAAAACAAATATGTAGATGCGAAATAATCTTGAGTGAACTACAATCGAGACCCAAATATCGAAAATGCTGTGTATTCTTCCTTATCGTTGCCGAAGATGGAAAAAAGAAGCGTCTGCCTCAAAGTTCAAAGACGGAACGTCTTTGCCACAGTGCACCGAACGGTGAAGCTTTGTACAGCGAATGCATCTTTATGAACAGTGCCGCTCGTCTTTTCTTTTGTGTAATGCACGGCGCTTAGAAGACGCGGCGCGCTCGGCAGTGCGCCGTAGTCGACGAGAGTTCCCCGCGGTCGCTCTCAAGTGATTTTTTTGTGGACGCAGAAGCGCCTTCGCTACTGCTCCCAGCGGGGAGTGCGCGTTGTTTCTCGCGAGAAAGAAGACGGGAATTCCTTTCATCCCCGGCGCGGCGGCCGCCAGCAGCTGCGCAGCCAGCCGCTGCCTGCCCGCACGGCGCGCGGCGCAGCGCCGGCCTTTGGCGGCGTAATTGCTTGCAGGAGGCTCTTTGCGGGGATTCGCTGGCAGCGAGATCTCATTACTGCTGGTCCCGCGGCTCGTCTTTATCTCCGCAGCCGCAGCCAGCGGCCGCATCAATCAGGAGCGCAGTTCTGTGGCCACCGCGCTGCTGGCACGACCCGGGCCGACCCGCGACACAAAGGTTGTCGTAATAAGGCGGCAGCGCGGCGACAAGCCACCGTCTGCGCTCTCTGCTGGCTGCAAAGTGGTGCAGACGTGTTAGCCAGGGGAGGTCAGAGCTCGTGTCGAGAGTCTTTTTCCAGAACGTGTAGTTCTCGACTGGAGTCGGTGCAGCCAACTACTATAAACACAATAAACACCCTCTCACCGGCCCTACCCAAGCAGAGACCAAGTCAGACGGCTAGATCTGATCAATTTTAACGATGCACGTATAATTAGTAATTGTGAAGTTGAGTGTGTGGCTAGGAAAATCCAGTAAATCTGCAGTAGCTGAACATTGGAGCACCAGCACTCAACGAAGGATAGTGGCGCAGTCTCTCAGGTCCTGAGACAGTCTCACTAAGGAGGCGATTGAAATCAAGCTGGAGGGGAAGCCTGATCCCTAGGAACAACTCTGCAAAGCATGGAACCCCGTGCAGGAACAGCGGCGTCTGCACGTATTGAACAGTGTTTGTGTCAGTGAAGACGAAGGTGGCACTACCTCAGCGCATCTCCGACAGGCGGAGGAGGCGTTACACACCTTTAATCCAGCAGTTAGTGACCGCTGGCGCAAACGCTCGGGAGGACAGCGTTACGAAGCACAGGCAGATGGGCCACAGGAATCGATTACTGTGGAGGGGGGAGGGGAGGGGGGGAACAAAGGGAGGAGCAGCTCTCACGACATCTCAACACATTGAATAGCGTCCTCACACTGCAGCCGGAAGATGGATCTGCGTGGTGAGTTTACTGTTTATCTAGTCTATATGTACATGTTTCCTAGTGATATGTTAAGTCTAAAACGTGGTTTAAACATCATTAAGTCGTGTATGTGTGTATTTTCCTGTGAATGTAAAGTTAAATTTGCCTCACACACTATTTTGTAAAGCTAATAGTGTAGTTTTAGGTTCTCTAGACTGCAAAACGTTTTTAAAAACTGCAAACGTGGCTATGCTTCCCCAACATATAAACTGAAGAGCCAAAGAACATGGTACACCTACCTAATATCGTGCAGGGCCCCCGCAAGCACACAGAAGTCCCGCAGCACGATGTGGTCTGGACTCGACTAATGTCTGAAGCAGTGCTGGAGGGAACTGACAGCATGAATCCGTAAGAGTACGAGAGAATGGAGATCTGTTTTGAACAGCACGTTGCAACACATCCCAGATACGCTGAATAATGTTCATGTCTGGGGAGTTTGGTGGCCAGCGGAAGTGTTTAAACTCTGAAGAGTGTTCCTGCAGCCACTCTGTAGCAATTCTGCACGTGTGGTGTATCGCATTGTTCTGCTGCAATTGCCCAAGTCCGTCGGAACGCACAATAGACGTGAATGGATGCATGTGATCAGAGAGGATGCTTACGTACGTGTTACCTGTCAGAGACGTACCTAGACGTATCTGGGGTCCCATACCACTCTAACTGGAAAGGCCCCACACCTTTACAGGGCCTCCACCAGCTTGAACATACCCCTGCTGATATGCAGGGTTCATGGATTCATGAGGTTGGGCCGGCCGGAGTGGCCGAGCGGTTCTAGGCGCTACAGTCTGGAACCGAACGACCGCTACGGTCGCAGATTCGAATCCTGCCTCGGGCATGGATGTGATGTCCTTAGTTTAGTTAGGTTTAAGTACTTCTAAGTTCTATGGGACTAATGACTACAGCAGTTAAGTCCCATAGTGCTCAGAGCCATTTGAACCATTTTTTCATGAGGTTGTCTCCGTATCCGTACACGCCCATCCAGTCGATACAATTTGAAACGACACTCGTCCGACCAGGCAACATGTTTCCAATCATCAACAGTCCAATGTCGGTGTTGACGCGCCAAGGCGAGACGTAAAGCTTTGTGTCGTGCAGTCATCAAGGGTGCACGAGTTGGCCTTCAGCTCCGACAGCCCATATCGATGATTTTTCTTTCAATGGTGCGCACGCTGACACTTCTTGATGGCCCAGCATTGAAATCTGCATCAATTTGCGGTAGGGTTGCACTTCTGTTACATTGAACGCTCTTCAGTCGTCGTTGGTCCCGTTCTTGCATGATCTTCTTCCGGACGCAATGATGTCGGAGATTTGATGTTTTCCAGGATTCCTGATATTCACGGTACATTCTTGAAATGGTCGTACGGGAAGATCCCCAATTCATCGCTACCTCGGAGACGCTGTGTCCCATCGCTCGTGCGCCGACTGTAACACCACGTTTAGACACACTTAAATGTTAATAACCTGCCACTGTAGCAGCAGTAACCGATCTAACAACTCCGCCAGACACTTGTTGTCTATAGGCGTTGCCGACCGCAGCGCCGTGTTCTACCTTTTTGCATATCTCTGTATTTGAATACGCGTGCCTATACCAGTTTCTTTGGCGCTTTAGTGCATTTGTTCAGTCGTAATTTGTTACTATACCACGTGCGTAGATTGCGCCGCCAATGACAAATAAATGTTTTCCTTATGTTAACAGCGATAAAGTTGCCAACCAGAACAAGATTTGACGGAGGCATAGACTAATGGGTTTATACTCCAATACAGGTGGGACTAAAACCTAAGGATAATGATGCGCATGCCAATCGCGCTGCGTTTTGCAATCTTGAGTACTCCAGTGGCGCCTCATGATGTCGGCGAGATCCGTAGACAAAACATTCTTTCAATCAGGCAAGATCCACCGATTTAAAACCGAGGAAGACTTTGGCACCAGAGGTAACGTAAGTGTTAAAGAAGGTAAAATTAAACAGGAACTTGTTTGAAAGGGTATTGGCAAGGCATCCTTCATCAATAAACGAAATCACATACAAGACATATTGAGAACAGTTCTCGATGGACTCCTGGCAGATGAAAACTGCGTGCTTAGCCGGGACCAGAACTCATTCTGGAAGTAATTCTAGAGTACAGTCCCAGCGCTTGGAGTCATTATTATCGAGTAGACACGATAGCAGATGTCGGTCTGCAAGGATCGTCATAGTTCGGTATAGCCTGCACGAAAGAGTAACAGACAAAGAAGTATAGAGGAAACTTCGGGAGGAAGGCGAAATTGTTTTCGAGAAAAAAATGGTTCAAATGGCTCTGAGCACTATGCGACTTAACTTCTGAGGTCATCAGTCGCCTAGAACTTAGAACTAATTCAACCTAACTAACCTAAGGACATCACACACATCCATGCCCGAGGCAGGATTCGAACCTGCAACCTTAGCGGTCGCTCGACTCCAAACTGTAGCGCCTAGAACCGCACGGCCACTCCGGCCGGCGTTTTCGAGAAACCCTTTCTCTAGGTCGAGTAAGTTCATAATCTCCACGATGCCTGTTAGGCCATCGTTGGAATTACATCCTGCCACACTGTGGAAAGAACACAACACAGAAAAATCTAAACACTAAGATCACCGCCACAGACAAATTTTCCGTAGCTGTAATCTATCAACTATTCTGTATTTCACGCCTGTCTGTCTAAATAGGCCAATCACGCATAAATGTTAAAACTATATATTCTGAGCACCTCAGAGTCTTAAAAAAAGACAGCACATATCCTACTTCTGCCGATTATCTCAAAAAAATGGTTCAAATGGGTCTGAGCACTATGGGACTCAACTGCTGTGGTCATAAGTCCCCTAGAACTTAGAACTACTTAAACCTAACTAACCTAAGGACAGCACACAACACCCAGCCATCACGAGGCAGAGAAAATCCCTGACCCCGCCGGGAATCGAACCCGGGAACCCGGGCGTGGGAAGCGAGAACGCTACCGCACGACCACGAGATGCGGGCCCGATTATCTCATATAACCTACATAGAAAACTAACAGTGATACAAGGAAAGAAAGTAATTGTTGGACCGATATACGAAACTGTACAAGGAAAACTGTTTCCAACACTCACTGGATTATACACAGGCACAGGCACTAATGCCAAAGTAGTCAGATATCCAAAATCGTCTCCTTCTCGATCCCCTCCTCCCTCCTTTTTTCTAGGTCTCTCTCTCTCTCTCTCTCTCTCTCTCTCTCTCTCTCTCTCTCTCTCTCATTTTACATACACATATCAGTTTTCCCACAGCAGACGCACCACTACAGCTTTCACCAAGCATCCAGAATTAGCGTCATGCTGAACAGAGGCAAAACGATGAACAAGTGAGTGGCGGCAACAGCATAGCACCTCTCTATGAGTATGGCGACGTAAGTGTTTGTTCAGATCACGCTGTGTGCAAAAAACGTGAGGAGTGAAGTGTAAAAACGGCGTGTAAAGCAGTGTATACAGTACTAAAGATGCACAAAAGGACACAAGACGTCCGAGCAGTGACGTGCATAATCGCTATTCACGAAAAAGTATTTCGAGAAAGGCATAAAAAATGGCCGATGTCTGGAAATCAATTTTCGCTAGTAATGTAATTTCAGGTGAGCAATCGAAAGAAATTAAACAAAATGTACATTTTATAGTTTTTATATCTAAAATAGAAAAAAAACATGAAATATAAGTGATACTTTACAGAAATAAATTTAGACCCAAAGAAGATGTTCGCCGGGCGCTAACGTTCCACGCCGTGCGCCGAGAGGGAAGACTGCTGTTTACCACCTCACCGCAGCGTCGTGCGCACCTCAACAGTTCTTCCTCAGTATTGTTTGTGTCTTCGTGTACGTGGCACCGCCGTTTGGTCCGCAGCGTGAGTTGTTGTGTGAGTCTACTGGTACCGATTGGCTGTGATGTCCAAGTGTGTTCTAAGAAAAGGTACATTAAGCCTTAGTTTTGACAAATTCACGAGTCTGATCAGGTCTCTACTGCGTACCATGTCTTTTTGGTTAAGTTTTTGGACCGACTACGGTGGGTTGCTTTTACATCATGGTTCTCAAGTTCGCGATGATTCCATAAGTGTGGTACTCCTTGCTAAGGTGGAACTGGATTACATAAATGTCAAAGCGTTTAATCTGCAGTCGCGGGTTGTCGACAGTTTATTCAAGAAGGTGATGTGAGGAGCAGACGATGCGAACGCTGCGCTCTCAACACCGGTATCCATTCAGTGAAAATGGTTGTCAGACGTAACATTCCTTCCCATCCAAAAGTCTCTTGTTACCGCATCATGTAACTGCAATGAAAAAGTGAGGACTTGCTTTCCCTGCAATGAAAATGCCACCTTAGATCCAATTGCCCGCGGCGGGTATTTGTTTTGAAGTCCTAATTTGAACAGCATCGAAAATTGACGTTAGCTGATTTTGTTTCCCCTACTCACGAGATTCGTGCTGTATCTTCCCCAGGTGAAATGGAACAATAGGGGGACGCGCAGCTTACGTCTCCCGAGTTTCCTCCGTTACCCTCGCTGCACACTCTCGAAATTGTTGTTGCTAAGTTGGCAGTGTCCATGGTACCGGTACATCACATGAGACGTCGTACCCAGTATGGTGAAGACTTAGATGCGTCTTCTCCTCACCCACCCCTCCCCGAAGTAAGTTTGTCGGTTGACGTATCTTTTACTGGTGACTCCCGCTCTGCTGATGGCGTCGGTGGTGCAAAAACAGCTGCTGACGTCTATCATGTTTCTCCTCTGTTCCTCCTGCGATTCAGGTAACTTCTCCGGAGCCACCCAGGGCTGAGGAAGTCGGTGACTTTTCTCGTGTAAAATGATTCAAAGCAGCAATCTGAGGTGCCCCTCAACTTATCTGTTCCCTTGATGTCACCCACCCATGTGATTACTTTTGTTACTCCTGTGGAGGCGATTGGTGTTCAAGAAAAGTGCTATTATTGACCCCGATTTTATGATGCCTGTAGCCTCTCTTATTCGTTGATCTGAATTGCAAGTTTCCCATCCTGCAAAGTGAGCCTATTTGACTCCTTGTTTGTCACTTACTTCGGATAACTTTCAAGAACCACCTACTTCGCAGACTGGAGATGTTTTATTGCCTCGTAGTCGCTGCAAACAATACGTCCAACCTTGATTCTACTTGATGCACCGCCCGGTTCCGGAAGCACTTTGGTCCGCTCCCAGTTTTATAAAGAAAAGGTGGTTTATTTTTGACGGAAAAGTCCTCAGAGTGATTTGATAGATGGTGATTTCAACTGTGTGTTACGTCCTGTACGTAGATCAGTCTCCCACTATCAACTTCTGTCATGAATTGCTAGATTTAGCTCGTTCAACGTAACTGCAAGATTTTTGGTGTGTAAATATTCGATTTTTCTCAAAGTTACCTATATTACTGCTTTTACTAGCAGTAGGCTTGATAGATTTTGTGTATCTGATTGGATGCGAGATAGAATTTTGGCTGTTGATGTTATACCCGACAGCTTCACGAATCACTGTGCAGTGTCCATTATTATAAATCACGTAAGATCGTTGGTGAAACCGTTCCGCTGGCCTTGGATGGTGAATGTGGTGCTCTGGGAAGATCCCTCACTATGCGAGGTGATCCAGGGAGTGTGGCTCCGTAGTCTCCGTTCAGCAGCGCGATGTGCCTCCGATTTTGACGGGTGGGTTCAACTGGCAAAGTCGAAACGATTCTGCGCTGATAGAGCGCGGGAATTTCGGAGGACGCAAAATTTTACTGCTCTCCCTTACCTGATCTTTATGATAGCACTCATCAGATTGCGGGAAGCAGGCGTGCAATGCGTTCCAAAACACGTTTCTTGGTAGCGGATGAACTGAATTCTCTGTATCATCAGGTCAGACTCGTCGACGTACGTGTATTATGAAACTTCCTGGCAGATTAAAACTGTGTGCCGGACCGAGACTCGAACTCGGGACCTTTGCCTTTCGCGGGGAAGTGCTCTACCAACTGAGCTACCCAAGCACGACTCACGCCCCGTCCTCACAGCTTTAATTCCACCAGTAGCTCGTCACCTACCTTCCAAACTTTACAGAAGCTCTCCTGCGAACCTTGCAGAACT
Organism: Schistocerca nitens; assembly: GCF_023898315.1. Lineage (NCBI taxonomy): Eukaryota > Metazoa > Arthropoda > Insecta > Orthoptera > Acrididae > Schistocerca > Schistocerca nitens. Next base: position 442,963,950 of record NC_064614.1, read on the forward strand.
AGCACTCCTGGAAGAAAGGATATTGCGGAGACATGGCTTAACCACAGCCTGGGGGATGTTTCTAGAATGAAATTTTCACTATAAAGCGGGGTTGCTAACTACAACTATCTTCAGATCGTCCAAACGTAAAAAAGCAGTGAATATGCAGTAAAAACTTTCATCGTTAGTTGTAATCGTGCAGTTAACTTCATTTGTATCGTGGGTCAACAATCTTATCCTGAGCGAGCCATGTTGTAAACCATAATCTCGCAAGGTGACGGTAATGGCGAAGGAGAATGACCAGCTGCATTAGCAAAACTAGCAGCAAAAGCACATTATTTGCAATTGTAGAACAGGTGTTGTAATGCTCTTGCTTTTGATGCTGTTTTTCCTAGTGTTCTCGTCATAATACTTGCTGTCCAGTTGTAAATAATGGGCTTTTGATGCAATTTTTACTAGTGCAACTGGCCATTATCATTCTTTAATACTGTGATCTGGTGTGATTATGGTTTACAGCATGAATCGCTCAAGATGATATTTGTAACTACGCAGTTTAGTACAATACGATTGAAGGTAACTGCATGATTACAGCTGCTGATGATCGTTTTTACTGTATAGTTTTTACTACATATTCACCGATTTTCTTACGGTTTGGACTATCTGAAGAAGGTTGTAGAGAGCAACCGAAACTAGTTATCGTGCTTTAACAGCTTAAGGAAAAAAATTGCGGTCTAGGCATCAAAAAATTTTTAAATTATAAATTTTTTGTTTCATAATGTAATTTATTCGTTTCAGTCAATCCGAGCCATGGCTGTCTCTTTCATTGAACACCACCTCCGGCTAGCCAAACGCTGAGCTACTTGGTATAGTGCACGCAGAATACTGTGGCCAGTAGATGCTCAGTTGGCATGGCACGCATGGGTAGAGCAGTGGTGGTGGTGGGGATTGTGGGCAGGCGCTGCAGGGGAAATGCTGAGCGCTGGAGGGGAAGTACCATTCTAAACTGAAGCCTATGCTCACATTTTCTGTATCTGTTAAGTGGAGCAGTTACACAGCCACACTTGCATGGTGACCATTCGAAATACCTACTTTCACCTATGTTTTGGTTAATATTTATATAGAATTTGGCTGAAAATGCAACAAAAATAGCAATTTAAGTTCGTTTGGCTTGTTAACCATTTGTAGCTTAACAGAGAAACATCATGGGTGGCTAATTTTGAGTGTAGCCTATATTTTTCTGGTGGAGATGTAAAAATTTGCTTCTTTTGGAAAACACATTGGAGTTTACACAATGTCACCTGATTAACATGCTGTGCTGACGCAATCGCGAGAGAATTCTTAAACAGTGGTTCGTTAATTTTATTAAGTGAGGAGTTGAGGAAAAGTAAAGTCAGGCAGTTATGAAAATGCACATCGTCTCTACAAAATAAACTTGTAATGTCTTCACTTACGTTTTTGCAAAGTCTACAGTATTTTTCGTTTTACTAGCCATTGATGGCCCTTCAAGATTACATTCTTTCATGTCAAAAACCTGTAGATAGTGGAAAATATGGTAGATAATGAAGTTTCACATAATAACTATAAGGCAAAATATTGTATTTGTATGTTATCATTTTCCAAAATCTCATTTCGATATCTCAAACCGTTTATGAAATATGAGGAATGTTGGGCTATTTCATTCTGGGTTTATCGCTGGCGGGTGTGATCGCTAATGAGTGTGTTACATCGGATACTTTTTCTCGAGACTGGTGACGGATAGAGACCTCCACCCACGTCTAAAGTAAAATTCTGCATGCTAGCCAAGTTTCATATGCAGCATCATATTACGTAATGTGCACCAAATGTAAAATCATAGCTACTCTTATTTTTCAGTGCAAACTTTTTCGAATTTCGTATAGAGTCTTACTACAGTGCAAGCACCACAATAACTGTAACCATTGGCGACATGATGAGCACATCATCTGGAAGCTGAGATATAAAGCCATAAGTAATGCAAAAATGATTTCTGTAAAATCGTTTGAGAAAGACCGCAGGAAGTGCGCCTCGATTCTGTCATCGCAGCGTGCCGCCGACCGGCGGAAAATGATTGTTGGCTTCCTCTTCTGGACGAACAAATAAACTTGCTCTGCGCTTTAAACGAAAGTTGGTGACTGTGCATCGACCGTCGTTTCCCTCGCGGCCTGTACAAGACCTGTTTCGACACATCACGAGGGCTCGCGCAAAGCAGCAACACTTGCCCATACAGCTGCAAAAGTTTGACTGTGATTACGCGCTCGAGAACGCACTTATGAACGCTTACTGGCTGGCTGCATTCATTTCTGTTCTTCTCGTTTCGTATATCGTTCAGTTGCCTTCCATACTACACTGTGGTAGTCCTTCTTTGCATAATCCCCGTTTCATAGACTTATTGTAATTGGCTGAGACGCATCATAGAAAGGTTACTTTCCTCCTTAAGTTTTGCAAACCATTGTATGTTGTACATGCGCATGAGTACTGCAGTGTATGCAGTATGCCTGCAGTATATGCGTCAACGTTACAGTTGTGCTGTAGCAAAACTACGATTTGGTAGTTTTGGTACACTACATAAATGACATAGTAATTGGTAGTATTACCGGTAGCATTGGTAGGGAAAGAAACATAAATGAACAGACAAAATGGAAGGAATGACTTCTCTTTATTTTTTGTTTGTTTGTTTGGTTGGCTGTTTTTTTTTTTCACATAATTAGAATTGCACATCATTCACTGTTAGTCAGTGTGTATTTTATATCCTTACAGAATCGAAATTGCATTTTATAAGTAATAAAAATCATCTGATCACGTAACTTCTGTGCTTTTATACAACCAAAGCAATTACTTCTGAGGAAAGGATCAATTTACATGCACAAACATAAGAAATATATAATTACATCTACATCTACATCTACATGGTTACTCTGCGATTCACACTTAAGTGCCAGGCAGAGGGTTCATCGAACCATTTTCATACCACTTCTCTACCATTCCACTCTCGAATGGCACATGGGACAAAGGAACACCTAAATCTTTCCGTTCGATCTCTGATTTCTCTTATTTTATTATGATGATCATTTCTCCCTATGTAGGTGGGTGTCAACAAAATATTTACGCATTCGGAAGAGAAAGTTGGTGATTGAAATTTCGTAAACAGATCTTGCCACAAAGAAAACGGCCTTTGTTTCAGCGACTGCCACCCCAACTCGCGTATCATATCAGTGACACTCTCACCCTTATTGCGCTATAACACGAAACGAGCTGCCCTTCTTTGCACTTTTTCGATGTCCTCCGTCAATCCTACTTGGTAAGGATCTCACACCGCGCAGCAATATTCCTGCAGAGGATGGACAAATGTAATGTAGCATGTCTCTTTAGTGGGTTTGTCGCATCTTCCAAGTGTTCTGCCAACAAAGCGCAGTCTTTGTTTCGCCTTCCCCACAATGTTATCTATGTGGTCTTTCCAATTTAAGTTGCTCGTAATTGTAATTCCTAGGTACTTAGTCGAACTGACAGCCCATAGATTTGTGCGATTTATCTTATGCCCAGAATTTACCTGATTTCTTTTGGTACCCATGAGGATGACCACGCACTTTTCTTGTTAAGTGCCAATTGCCACTTTTCACACCATACAGAAATTCTCTCTAGGTCATTTTTTAATTGGAATTGATCGTTTGATGATTTTACTAGACGGTAAATTACAGCGTCATCTGTAAACAGTCTAAGAAGGCTGCTCAGATTATCACCTAGATCATTTATGTAAATCAGGAACAGCAGAGGGCCTATGACACTACTTTGCGGAACGCCAGATGTCACTTCTGTCTGTCGATGATTTACCGTCTATCAAAACGAACTGTGACCTCTCTCAGAGGAAATCACGACTCCAGTCACACAACTGCGACGATACTCCATATGCACCCAATTTGATTAATAGTCGCTTGAATATGGAATCGATCTGAGATCCCTTGTCGACAGCACTCACTACTTCATGAGAATACAGTTGCACAAGAACGATATTTTCTGAATCCGTGTTGATTATGCATCAATAAGTCATTTTCTTCAAGGTGATTCATAATCTTCGAGTACAGTATATGATCCAAAATCCTACTGCAAACCGAGGTCAGTGGGTTACTCCTATTTCCTTTCTTGAATATCGGTGTGACCTGTGCTACTTTCCAATCTTTCCAGTTTTTGTTACTTTGTGCGCAATAAAAGGTTCTTCATCACGATCAAAGGCAAGAATTTCCCATTATTGTGGGTAAATGCGAAAGTTGTTTATAAATAACTGAAATATATTTTTTACAAGTTCGACGAAGTATTGAGGCGATGTTTGATATATTTTTACGTTGCGCTTTCTCTTCTTTTACCTTTTTGTTGAGGAAATTGCGTTTCCTAGCGCCATATGATAAACCTGTACTGTTTTCTTCATTTTTACTACAACATCCCTCTGTTTCACGTTACAAATCAACAATTTTCGTATAAAATCGGGATTAAACATTGAAAATTTCAGTTTTGCTATAAACAGTGTACAAAAAAATTCAAATGTGTGTGAAATCTTATCGGACATAACTGCTAGGGTCATCAGTCCCTAAGCCTACGCAATACTTAACCTAAATTATCCTAAGGACCAACACACACACCCATGCCCAAGGGAGGACTCGAACCTCAGCCGGGACCAGCCGCACAGCCCATGATATAAACACTGTCCACTGTAAAGCAACAGACAAGAGGACATTTATTTGGAACAAAAATGTTCTGTGGTTTACCCAGGCCTTTACATATCCTCACTCAGTTTCTACACAGTTCACCGCTTCCGATTTTGAGGGGAAGCCTGTAAAACAGCGATTGCATGCTTGAAGAAAGCGATCATCATGAGGTAACGCCCGATACGAGGGCTGTTCTGAAAGTAAGTTCCGATTAATTGCGAAATGGAAACCACAGTGAAAATCAGAAATGTTTGATTTGTAACAGTTAGCTACACCTTCCAGCTATTTCTCTATGTACTCGCCATTCTGAGTTTGACATTTGTCGTAGCGTTGTACCAACTTTCCAATACCCTCATCATAGAAGGCAGCCGCCAGTGCTTTCCGCCAATTCTCTACGCTGTCCTATAGCTCGTTGTCTCTGTCAAAATGTTGTCTTCATAAGCAGCGGTTCATGTGAGCAGAGATGAAACTCAGAGGGAGACAATTACGGGCTGTATTGTGGGTAATCAAACATTTCCAATTGAAAACGATGCAGGATCATCTTCATTGTCCCCGCAGAATGCGGCTGAGAATTGTCTTAAAGAAGAAAATGTAACGTTGGCTGCATAGCTTCAGGCGACATTTCTCGCCAGCCCTCGTACTTGTTGGGAGACACTATTGTCTAGACATCTTTACGCGCTCACTGTGAGCTCAGAAATGAGAAGAGTGACGTGATGCTATCTAGGTTCATACTATAGACACTGCCCAGCACGTCTGTGCAACGCTTTATCGAATTTTCGTAGTCGTTTCCATTTCGCGACCGATCGGAACTCACTTTCTGGATACCCCTCGTACTTCTGCAACACTCCTAACAAACAGGTAATGCGGGTGCAACCTTAACTGACCAAAGCTATGAGAAAAACTAGCGTAATGTACGCTTACTTCTGACAGTCTACGGTAGTTTGAGAACTCTACTCGGCGAAGATTTTCAGCGGTTTGCCAGGGTGGCCGCCCGTATAATGGCGGGTCCGCACGGCCGGCTAGCTAGCACTCAGAAACTGCCTGCGAGGTCCCCCGGGATTCATATTTCTGCCCAGCCCCGCGGCGTGACACCAAGTTACCTCGCGCGCCATTCTCGTTCTCGGGGTTATCTTTTAAAAGTTGGCTCCCTCCTTGGGCGGCACACGTTGCCACCTGACGTTGTTCCCGGGGCAGATCGATGGCAGTAGCCGGCGTTTACCGTGGAGCGGAGGCGCCGCCGGTTGCTAACACATGCCGTCCACCAGTTTCGACCTTGCGCGATTCCCGCTGGCGTCGTAACGTAATCCAGTGTACCATTGGTCGGCAAACTCATTCGTCAAGAGCCAAATTCCAGTAGTATAGCCATTAAAAAATTTTCTGTAGGCCGCACTTATTTTCTAGAACTATGCTTACAGGAGTCGGTTAATAGTACTAAAAGAAAATGGAGATCACAATTCATGATAAACCTGTTTGTTCACAAATAAAATACAATAAACAATGTATAACAATGTGTATTTAATGCAAGCAGTGGCCTTGCGTTTCTTTGGAAAGGTCGACTAGGTTGTTGACGTCAAGCAGGATTCCGGGTCCTTGTCAATAAGGCCATTTCTCAATTTGTTTTATATGAGGTTCATGCTTGAAAAAGATTGTTCATATGTACATGTGGAGCCGAAAACTGACAGAACAGCAAATGCTAGTTTTTTACACGACGAAATGAGTCAATACTTTTCCAGGTGTTAAAAACTACCATGTCTTCCTTCTGTAGATGTTTCAAAGCAGACCATTTGTGCCGTGAACTACAATCACAATTTCCATCTCCAATTGTTCCATATCAGCACTAAGAAGTTTAAATTTGGAGCTCCATAATTCCTTGTTTTTTTTTTTCAGCTCTAGCAATTGCGTTTCAAAAGCACCAGTTTTTATATCAAAGGAAGAAAAATTTGGTTTTGTTATTTTATCATTGAGTAGATTTTTAACAAAGGCTAACGACTCTTTGCTTTTTCCGAACTCCTGTGAGTGGCTGTAATCCTAAAAGTTCTTCTTTAGGAGCTGTAGATGAAATAAACCATACAAAAGGTGGAACTTGTGCTGTGTCATTATGTCAAAAAACACGTCAACAGCTATAAATAAAGATGAAACCATTTTCAAGTCGTCAGTTAGTTGACCAGCAATATTCGAAGATATTCTGACTATTTCGCCTTCACTGTTTCAACAGACAGTGGTAGCTCCTTAATTTTTTAAGTCTCTCCTCCTTGCTCTTAAAATCACGGAATCACTCTTCAGACGCACTTACAAAACGACTTTTTCTGTATTCGCCATCTGCGTATGGTTTTCCTCTCTTGCCAATCTCTTGAATTACAACAAAGCCTGCAAGGGTTTGTTGTAGCGTCCAGTGATTAAATATCTAACTTGATTTTTCTTTATTCATTTACAATTCCTGAACTTCTTTCTTTCTTACATCACGGGTGGGCATATTTACTTCCAAATGTGCGCATGTTTGGTTGTAAAGTACATCTCTATATTTTATTTCTTGTTATGAGCCAGTTTTTTCTTGACAAATGAGACTGGTTCGAAGACCATTCGAGTTTTGTATGAAGGCAAATTCAACTTTTAATTCATGATTTTCGTGTTCCGTTTTTCTTTGCCTCTTCTTCTTCTTTATAGCCAGGGCTAAGAGGTGACATCTAAAAAGAAGTTTATCGTTGTAATAAAACCAGAAACATTAAGTTGTAATAATTTCTCAAATTGTTGCGGTAAATGGCTGAGGGACGTGTGGTATATACTCCGGCACGCAAGTTATTTATTTCGTTGTAGGGCAACATTTTGTTTCTCTGTACTTTCTCGTGGAAATTTACATTAATAGCTTAAATATTTTGTTTTATTTGCAGCGCGTCAACTCTTATGGCGTAGAGACCGGTTTTCACTATGCTTGAGTATACTGTTCATGATCACTTACAAACAAGCCATTTGAGAGATGAGGAGATGAGGAGATGAGGAGGAAAGAGGAGATAGGAACAATAGGAGGAGGAAAAGATGGACAGGGGGGGGGGGTGTGCAGAGACAGGGGAAAGGAGGAGATGGGCAGGGGGAGAGGAGGATACAGAAAGGAAAGGGGAGAAGATGAACAGAAAGAAGGGGGAAGACGAGCTGGCTGGCTCTGAGCACTATGGGACTTAACATCTGAGGTCATCAGTCCCCTAGAACTTAGAACTACTTAAACCTAACCAATCTAAGGACATCACACACATCCATGCCAGAGGCAGGATTCGAACCTGCGACCGTAGCAGTCGCGCGGTTCCGGACTGAAGCGCCTAGAACCGCTTGGCCACCGCGGCCGGCACAAAGTTATATACCGTACTAAATTAGTAGCAGAAATACCTCTAAGATTCGCAGCTAGTTGAAAGATACAATTAGCTTAATATTTTCGTCGATCGCGCTTTTCTCCGAGCCGCCTGGTTCCAACAACTAAACACACTGGAAACTGGCTCCCGTGACTAGTGTGTGTCGTGCGTATCTTCCCTGTGCCCAGCCTGTGGTAAAAAACCCAACAATTAACCCAATCGCCGCGAAACTTTGATTACCCGTCTGAATACGGACACCTCAAGAGCTTTTGGGTGAGGCGGTATGTAAACTGAGTGTACAGGATTTTCTCTTTCACTGTCTTCCGTCAAATAGACGTATAAAATGACTGCAATACAGAAACAACCAACACTGTACATACGTGCTTCTATTATCATCACTTTTCAGCCTCATCGTGGCCGTAAAGTTTGGTAAGAGCTGTCGATATCATCAAAGATCTTCACTGGAGTGGCCGATGAGCCGCATGCGGTTTGGGGACCACTGCTCTGTATGATAAGAGAAACAGCATAGCTTCTGACGTATTATCTACGTCACACATACTGATTTGGGGAGATAGATGGACAAGTATTTGCAGATTTTACAGTTGCCATTACCGACTTTGGCCCATATAAACAGGTACTAATCAGCATTTAATTTCTTCTTCCTTCTCGTAGTCAAAACAAATGGCATGCTTGGAACAAGCGTACCATAAGGCTGTTTAGCCAACAGTCCTGTGGTCTCTGCTATACTCCATGTTTTCCAAGCCAATATGTTAGCATCTGGAAAAGCTTCAAGGCCACCATAATCTGCTTGGTTGCCCCATACAACAGCCAGTGTGAGCCATGTACTACCTCCAAACACAGCTTGAACATCACAAGTGAAGTTCAGATGCAGTCCACGAAAAACATTTGGACCTCCAATCAATTCCTGTTTATTAAACTGCCCAGCCAAGTCAATATCCATCGCCTTCAAACTGCGATACACAGGTACGCTGCGCCGCCAGCGACGACGCCATGCACACGCAGAGGCATTGCTGTTTTTCATGGACTGCATCTGAACTTCACTTGCGATGTTCAGGCTGTGTTTGAAGGTAGTACATGGCTCACACTGGCTGTTGTATGGGGCAACCAAACAGATTATGGTGGCCTTGAAGCTTTTCCAGATGCTAACATATTGGCTTGGAAATCATGGAGTATAGCAGAGACCACAGGACTGTTGGCTAAACAGCCTTATGGTACGCTGTGCTGTTTAGCAAGAGTAATAGAAGGAAGATTTCAGACTACCTAACAGATCAAAACGAAAATTTCTGTTCCAACACTGACAATGTTGAGTGTTTATGGAAAAAGCTTAAGGCAATGGTAAAATGCGTTTTAGACAGGTACGTGCCGAGTAAAACTGTGAGGGACGGGAAAAACCCACCGTGGTTCAACAACAAAGTTAGGAAGCTACTGCGAAAGCAAAGAGAGCTTCACTCCAAGTTTAAACGCAGCCAAAACCTCTCAGACAAACAGAACATAAACGATGTCAAAGTTAGCGTAAGGAGGGCTATGCGAGAAGCGTTCAGTGAATTCGAAAGTAAAATTCTATGTACCGACTTAACAGAAAATCCAAGGAAGTTCTGGCCTTATATTAAATCAGTAAGTGGCTCGAAACAGCATATCCAGACACTCCGGGATGATGATGGCATTGAAACAGATGATGACAAGCGTAAAGCTGAAATACTAAACACCTTTTTCCAAAGCTGCTTCACAGAGGAAGACCGCACTGCAGTTCCTTCTCTAAATCCTCGCACAAACGAAAAAATGGCTGACATCGAAATAAGTGTCCAAGGAATAGAAAAGCAACTGGAATCACTCAACAGAGGAAAGTCCACTGGACCTGACGGGATACCAATTCGTTTCTACGCAGAGTACGCGAAAGAACTTGCCCCCCTTCTGACAGCCGTGTACCGCAAGTCTCTAGAGGAACGGAAGGTTCCAAATGATTGGAAAAGAGCACAGGTAGTCCCAGTCTTCAAGATGGGTCGTCGAGCAGATGCGCAAAACTATAGACCTATATCTCTGACGTCGATCTGTTGTAGAATTTTAGAACATGTTTTTTGCTCGAGTATCGTGTCGTTTTTGGAAACCCAGAATCTACTCTGTAGGAATCAACATGGATTCCGTAAACAGCGATCGTGTGAGACCCAACTCGCTTTATTTGTTCATGAGACCCAGAAAATATTAGATACAGGCTCCCAGGTAGATGCTATTTTCCTTGACTTCCGGAAGGCGTTCGATACAGTTCCGCACTGTCGCCTGATAAACAAAGTAAGAGCCTACGGAATATCAGACCAGCTGTGTGGCTGGATTGAAGAGTTTTTAGCAAACAGAACACAGCATGTTGTTATCAATGGAGAGACGTCTACAGACGTTAAAGTAACCTCTGGAGTGCCACAGGGGAGTGTTATGGGACCATTGCTTTTCACAATATATATAAATGACCTAGTAGATAGTGTCGGAAGTTCCATGCGGCTTTTCGCGTATGATGCTGTAGTATGCAGAGAAGTTGCAGCATTAGAAAATTGTAGCGAAATGCAGGAAGATCTGCAGCGGATAGGCACTTGGTGCAGGGAGTGGCAACTGTCCCTTAACATAGACAAATGTAATGTATTGCGAATACATAGAAAGAAGGATCCTTTATTGTATGATTATATGATAGCGGAACAAACTCTGGTAGCAGTTACTTCTGTAAAATATCTGGGAGTATGCGTGCGGAACGATTTGAAGTGGAATGATCATATAAAATTAATTGTTGGTAAGGCGGGTACCAGGTTGAGATTCATTGGGAGAGTCCTTAGAAAATGTAGTCCATCAACAAAGGAGGTGGCTTACAAAACACTCGTTCGACCTATACTTGAGTATTGCTCAACAGTGTGGGATCCGTACCAGATCGGGTTGACGGAGGAGATAGAGAAGATCCAAAGAAGAGCGGCGCGTTTCGTCACAGGGTTATTTGGTAACCGTGATAGCGTTACGGAGATGTTTAGCAAACTCAAGTGGCAGACTCTGCAAGAGAGGCGCTCTGCATCGCGGTGTAGCTTGCTCGCCAAGTTTCGAGAGGGTGCGTTTCTGGATGAGGTATCGAATATATTGCTTCCCCCTACTTATACCTCCCGAGGAGATCACGAATGTAAAATTACAGAGATTCGAGCGCGCACGGACGCTTTCAGACAGTCGTTCTTCCCGCGAACCATACGCGACTGGAACAGAAAAGGGAGGTAATGACAGTGGCACGTAAAGTGCCCTCCGCCACACACCGTGGGGTGGCTTGCGGAGTATAAATGTAGATGTAGATGTAGATCCGAAGAGTGCAAACAGGCACTTCTTGGTGGGCTCTGAACATACTGGCAGGAAGTCAAAGCTGAAACAAGAACAATACCTAGAAACTAAAATGAAATTGGTTGTTACCACGCAGTCCATAGATGCTCAACTCGATAAAAAAGATAATAATAATAACTTTAAATTTGGTTCCAACAGAAAATCATCTATTCTATTTCCTCCTTTTTTTATTTGCAATAGTGCTACTAAGATCTGGAGCAATGCATCGGCTGACAGCAATTCTTAGAATTTCTTTTTTTTTTTTTAATTACAATCGGAAATACTTGCACTGAATCTCCGTACGGGACAAAGCAGAGAAAAAAATCTTTTCATATACACATGTGGACCCAAACATAAAAATAACCTTCTCTGTGCAACTCAGGAAATTCTTCCTTTGACAAATTCTGATAGAATTCTAGCAAATCTTCGTTTCGTAAAATAAATCCTCTCGGTGATCATTGGTCTGTAACTCGATCACATCCAATGTAAATCGAGAAGTGTACTTTCAATTGCTATCTAAAAGGGCTTTACAAACACATCAAGTATTGGCTGCAAGTCATAAATTTCATGTAAAACAAATGGAACCAAATTATAATAAATGAAAGTACTGTATAAAGTTGTAATGCGTATTCATTTTGTGTAAAGTGCTGGTGGGTAAAGCTATTTTATGATCGCGCGCAAGTGGATAATGTATATTACCGTCTTCTCAAGCCAAGGGTGGTAAACAGACATTCTACATAGCTATTAATTTTGGTCCTATAGTACCGCTAATGTTAGGTGTGGATCGTCTCAAATTAATTAGAAATTCTGCTGTGACATAACAAGAATGCACAAATTCATATAAATGTGAGTTGGGGATTTTTTCTAAAATGACAACACAACCTCTCCCTTTTTCATTCTACATTTAATTTATTACTGATTTCAGGGTTCAAGTGATACACAACCAGCAAGTTCAATTACTTTCAACTCTCAACAAAATAATTAACATTTAGACATTGCATATGTGATTATTAAATCTTCATCTCTATATATGAGAATGTTATAACTAGCAAAACAATTAAATAATCATCAGTGAAATTTACATCTACGTTGTCGTAGCTGTTCAATGGACTAAGTTGGTGGAGAATAAAATTTTATCCTTTAAACTAATCAAACCCTCGTGTACTCAATGGAGGGTATGTCAGTACTCAACTCTTGAAATTCTCTATCCAGAGCGTACACAGGTTGGAGTGAGCAAACTCTCGACTCAACATTTAATGTCGCCTTATGCGTGTTGATACATTACCAATCGGCGTTGTCTCCATGCTGGATGTGAAACGCTAATTCCCTACTCTGGCCTTGACTGAATCACTCAGTCACAACTTTCCTGCGTTCCGTAGAACGTTAAATTTTCACTAGTCGAAACAATGGCTAATTGCACACTCGCTAAGGGATGGAGCGACGTGCCCAATGCTCTGCCCGCAAAAATTCCCACAGGAATATGAATTACCACTTTACATATGTCACCACGATATGTTTAGAGTACCGCCCTCACTTCGCTGATGTAAAAGTCTCAACGTCTTCGCTATTTTTCCACACATAGTTGTAGCCCGCTGCAAAACGAGAGAGCTTTGTTAATTTAGTTCTCAAAAGTACTTTTTTATGATGTGATTCTCCCCACCATGTCTCTTCTACGTCACACAGTATGGCTTCAGCCAAACGCTTCCTCGTTATTGGTGAATTTTTATTTTTCTTGCCGGGTCGCCGCTAGCCTTGTTAATGCTGTCTAGCCACTTACCTATGGTCTTGTCTTTGTTTATTTAAAAGGTATTATATTGTTCTTGCCTTATTTGTTTCTGCGCTCCAGCTGGGCCTTCTTTTGTTAATATTAATGGGGTTTTCCAATGCCATTAGCCATGCACACAGTCCACCTAAAACTGTGTTCACTTTACCTCATTTATGCATGCCCTTGTCGTTATAAGGGTTGATATTGTTTTGTTATTCGGTACATGAGATTATAACAACTGCTTCCTGTTAACAATGTAGAGTTATTTTCTGGGGATTTTATTCTGTTCGTAATTCTGAGGCTCGTGTAAGGTCCGAAAAATGTGGATGTTTTACAAAGTGGCTTTAATGTACTAAAAGCTGAAATGTTTTAATAAACAGGTATTGTGGTTCAAATGGTTCAAATGGCTCTGAGCACTATGGGACTTAACTGCTGAGGTCATCAGTCCCCTAGAACTTAAAACTACTTAAACCTAACTAACCTAAGGACATCACACACATCCATGCCCGAGGCAGGATTCGAACCTGCGACGTAGCGGTCGCGCGGTTCCAGACTGTAGCGCCTAGAACCGCTCGGCCACTCCAGTCGGCAGGTATTGTGGACTGTTGTTTTTAATGTAATTTTACATTTGTGAATTTAACAAAATCGACTTTAATTTGCCGTTAGTGACATACAGGTAAATTACCTGGAATCGGTCGCTAAACTTATATTCAAGGTATTGTAGCACCTTGACACGTTTTTCAAAGCGCGGCCCTTCCCGTACAGACGCTGTCAAACGAAATCGTAGTACTGTTTTGAATACAGCAATTTTAAAAATTCTGGTGCCTTATTAAAGGTGACATTTATATATCGCAATACGTAAGTCAGCAAAGTGTTGCATACTTCGCTCTGAAAGGTCGTTTTTGAGGAGCTGAAGTTTACGTTGGAAAGCATTTATTTTGTGGAGCATATCGTTGAGATTATTCTCTTTTTGGAGTTTCAGACTTAAATCATTTAGGCGAAGCATAATGTCTGCTAAAGGTCCTAAATCTCCTACCCAATCAGGGTCATGGAAAAATGCTCCAGACGTCCATTGTCGTCCAAAAACTGAGACACGGAGTGGCGCAGTCTAAGACTCGGGAAATCTCTTTTCCTCTGTTCATCCAGAGTGCCTTATCACGATAGGAGATATCTGGCTAGTCCTCTTCAGATAAAATAAAAATTCTTAGAACTGACGATGAATGAGCCCGAGAGAACGAATACAGTTCACGATACCCGCCACTAAGTTCATCACGCCTTGAAGACCGATGACGTTTGCACAAAGCGCCTCTCGGTGCACCGAACAACGAACGGAAGGTAAATTCGGCATGTTTAGCATTTTCCGAAGTAGGCCAATAAACCAGCTTACATTACCGTGCTTTGCTGGCGCCTCGTTTATGCTTAGGGAAAACAGCTTTTCCCGTCAGTTCTATTTCTTCAGCTGCCATTTCGACCGCTCCAAAATATCTGATCCTGTAGCAGTGTCCTTCATCCAAATCATAACCAGCAGCTCTTCCGTTACGCGTAAGTCGTCGTCCACGCCATGCAAAAAATGCCTTACTGAGCCGTTTCGCTAATATCCGTGGACTCAAGTGAGATGGAGTCCGATACGAAGTTTCCAGTTTTGGCTGACAATTGTTCATGTAACTTCCTGGCAGTGTCGCTGATTTGCCGAGCTATTGTCATACTGGAAAATGGTATTAAGTTGTATTAGGGAGCTAATGTACGATTCCTTGTGTCTACTACGTCCAAAAAATATCCTTTATTAATCGCCCCTCCTTAAACAGCTTCCCATCTCTCGCTAAACGTAGAGCAACTTTATAAATGGTCCCAATAGTCCTTTGGCGGCACTCTTCACTTTCTTTGTCCTAAATTAGAGAAACACGTATGCGTTAGAAATAATACAAGGTGAAACAAAAACGAACACACATTTTAGAGGAATGTGAGAAAATTTCAGTTCGTTTCGCAGTACCTTAAACCAAAATAAACAATGCTAAAATACTGGTACAAACCTCATTTGTGGAGACAGGGTTCTCTTCTGTAAGAGTTTTCAACTTCCTTAATTCTTCTGGCGTCCCATGTGATTTCACTGTGCTCTTCTGAATGCAGTTTTTTCTTTTAGTGTCTTTGAATAGATGATTTTCTTGCATACGTTATCACTGAACTGCAGACTAGACATTTGGCTTTATTGTCACAACTGAATTCCAAACAAAAAAGTTCCCACTCCGGTTTAATTGGATTTTTGGAAACGTTTGCTTTTTATGGGGAATGTCGTTCAGCTTTCCAGTAACTGTCTTGCGCTTGTCAACTTCATTGTTGAATAAGTCGTCTACCGCTTGGCAGGGCACCACGGTGCCTTTACCATGCAAGCCGAGTTGAGGAGGACCAAGCCGAGTTGGACGAATGCACCGTGCAAACAGTCTCTGCACCTCGTTTCGCACGCGCGGGATTTTCCTGTATGAGAGCTTCTCCCATTAAGGAATACTACATTGGTATGCAGAAACACCACAATCATAGATAGTGATAAAGCTTCAATTATCACCTCGAAAAGAAATAACATTACACTTTCTTTTTTTTCAGGACCATGCCTGTCGACCTGGCACACACACTGATAAATGCGCAGCACAGAACTGTAGCAAGCCGCTACAGCAGCCAAAAGATAATTGCGCAATGGATCGCCATGCATCTGAAAACAAATGTAAAATAATTTTGTAACTTTAATGTTCATAGATGATAATTAAACCTTTGTGTCTACCTCTCGCATGTACTCCGAGGGGCCAATTAGCTGCGCTCTTTTATTTTGGGTCTTTTAGCGGCGTGCCACGGCACTGTGACACGGGTGTTTCGGTATGTGCCATGACTCTAGACGCGTACTTTCAAACGAATAAAAAAAATCATTATGATAATTTTCTTTTAGTGATGATCATTAAAACTGTATGACTTCCTCTTGTATATTTTAGGTATCTAGAAAAGAATACAGGCACACTCTCAGACAACCTGTACAAACATTAAGGAAACAGACTGTTGAAAAGAAACTTCGACTTCTATGAAGATACACGAAAGCTTAACTGCGAGACGGCTATTTTCGTTGATAATTACTCAAATGATTAGGGCGGGAAGCAGCGACAGGGAATCGTGTGGAACTGTTCTAAATCCCTTATCCAAAAATTACCTTCAGCAGTTAATCAAAGAAACGGCTCGTGAAGATAATATCTTAGATGACTTATTGACAAACAGGTCCGAACTTTTCGACTCAGCGTAGAAGAGGGATCATAAGGATTTTACAGCGTCTCCGAATGTAGCTGTAAAAAGAAATACGAAGAAAGGTACAAGAGCATTCTGCTTAGCAAGAGAAACAAGGAATATATTACACACAACCTGAGCGGTCAGCATGAAAATTTCATCTCTAGCACTAAAAAGATTGAGTACTAATGGACAATGTACAAAAGCATTGTACAATACGCTTTAGACAGCTAAGCGCAAAGCAAAGTTGTGAGGGATAGAACAAATCTGCCGTGATTCCATAGCAGTGTTACAAAGCTATTATGAAAGCAAAGACAGCTGCACAACAAATTTAAACCTAGCCAAAATCCCACAGACGAATATAAATTGAACGAAGCCAAAATTTGTGCAAGGAGAGCCATGCGTGAAGCGTTCAACGAATTAGAAAGTAAAGTTCTGTCTACCGACTTGAGAGAAAATCGTAAGAAGTTTCAGTCTTCCGTTAAATCTGTAAATGGATCGAAGCCATCTGTCCAGACACTCTGTGACCATGGTGGCATTTAAAGGCAGGACAATACAGAGAAGGTCGAAATGCTAAACGTACTTTTCCAAAACTATTTCACAAAAAAATGTCGCGCTCCTTTAAACGGACGCACGAATGAAAAAATGGCTAATATCGAAGTAAGTAACGATCAGATAGAAAAGAAACTGGTATCGCTCAACAGATGAAAGGCCACTGGACCTCACGGGATACCAGTACGATTCTATATAGAGAATGCAAGATGACTTGCCTCTCTCCTAGCAACAGCGTACCTTACGTCAGTGGAGGGTCGGAATGTTCGTGATGATTGGAAAACAGTACGGGTCAATCCCCTTTCCAAGAAGAATCGTCGAACAGACAACTCTGACGTCAGTCTTTTGTAGAATTTTGGAACATATTTTACGCTCGCGTATTATGATATTTCTGGAAATGGAATATCTCCACTGTACGGATCGACGTAGGTTCAAAAAACAACAATAGTGTGGAAACGCAGCACGCTCTATTCGTTCACGAGCCCCGGAAGGCAGTTAAATACCCGTGACCAGTAACACGCCTTGCTTCTCGAATCCCCTAAGGCATTCGACAGAGTTCCGCACTGCAGCATAGTGGACAAAATACGAGTGAATGGAATAACAGACTGTGTGATTAGATTGAAAAATTTCTAAGAAACAGAGCAAAACAGGTTATCCCCAATGGGGAGCCCCTGTGGCCGAGCGGTTCTAGGCGCTTTAGTCCGGAAACGCGCGAATGCTACGGTCGCAGGTTCGAATCCTGCCTCGGGCATGGATGTGTGTGATGTCCTTAGGTTAGTTAGGTATAAGTAGTTCTAAGTTCTAGGGGACTGATGACCTCAGAAGTTAAGTCGCATAGTGCTCAGACCCATTTGAACCATTTTGAACCAACGGGGAGCAGTCTTCAGACGTAAAAGTAATTCCGGGCCTGCCCTAGAGGAGTGTTACTTTTCATAATACACACATCAAAAAAAGTTTTGCATCACCTCGGTTCGGAGAGTTCAGGAACCTGTACAGAAAATTGGAATAGAGCTCAACATAAACATTATTTCCGTCCTTTTTATTGCTCATCAAAACCACACACTGCGTGTTGTACCACCATTCAGCGAAACCTTCATAGGTGGTGGTGGTCCAGATTGCTGTACACACCGGTACCTGTAATACCCAGTAGAACGTCCTCTTGCATTGATGCATGCCTGTATTCGTCGTGGCATACTATCCACAAATTCATCAAGGCACTGTTGGTCCAGATTGTCCCACTCCACAACGGCGATTCGGTGTAGATCGCTCAGAGTGTTTTTTCGGTCACGTCGTCCATAAACAGCCCTTTTCAATCTATCTCAGGCATGTTCGATAGGGTTCACGTCTGGAAAACATGCTGGCCACTCTAGTCGAGCGATGTCGTTATCCTGAAGGAAGTCATTCACAAAATGTGCACGATGAAGGCGCGAATTGTCGTCCATGAAGACGAATGCCTCGTCAATATGCTGCCGATATGGTTGCACGGTCGGTCGTAGGAAGGCATTCACGTACCGTACAGCCGTTATGGCGCCTTCCATGACCACCAGCGGCATACGTCGGCCCCACACAATGCCACCCCAATGCCATTATGCCATAACGCCATCAGGGAACCTCCACCTTGCTGCACTCACTGGACAGCATGTCTAAGGCGTTCAGCCTGACCGGGTTGCCACGAAACACATCTCTGACGATTGTCTGGTTGAAGGATATGCGACACACATCGGTGAAGAGAACGTGATGCCAGTCCTGAGCGGTCCATTCGGCATGTTGTTATGCCCGTCTGTACAGCGCAGCATGGTGCCGTGCTTGCAAAGATGGACCTCGCCATGGACGTTGGGAGCGAAGTTGCGCATCATGCAGCCTACTGCGCACCGTTTGAGTCGTGACTCGACTTCCTGTGGCTGCACGAAAAGCATTATTCAACATGGTGACGTTGCTGTGAGGGTTCTTCCGAGCCATAATCCGTAGGTAGCGGTCATCCACTGCAGTAGTAGCCCTTGGGTGGCCTGAGCTAGGCACGTCATCGACAGTTCCTGTCTCTCTGTATCTCCTCCTTGTCCGAAAAACATTGGCGCTGCTCATGCATGGTTGTTTACATCTTTGGGCGGGTTTGGTGACATCTCTGAACGGTCAAAGTGACTGTGTCTGTGATACAATATCCACAGTCAGCGTCTATCTTCAGAAATTCTGGGAACAGGGGGTGATGCAAAACTTTTTTTTATGTTTGTATATAAATGACGTAGTAGACAACGTCGGAACTTCTGTGGGGCTTTTCGCGGATGATATACAGAGATGTAGCGCCGCTATAAAATTGTAGCGAGACGCAGGAAGACCTGCTGAGCATTGACGCTTGGTTCAGGGAGTGGCAGTTGACTCTCAACGTAAAAGAATGTAACTAATCGCGTCTAGATGGCTGGAAAGACCTGTTATTGCATTACACGACTGCAGAACAATCAGTGGAAGCAGTTGCTTCCATAAAATATCTAGGAGTATGCGTACTGAGCTATTTAAAATGGAACGGCCACACAAAACTAATCAAAAGAAAGACACATGCCAGACAAATTCATCGGAAGAAAACTCAGGTAATGTAGTCTGTCAACAAAGGAAAACCCTCATTCGACCAATACCTGAATACTGCTCATCAGTACGGGTCCATAGCAGATAGGATTGAGAGACGAACTAGAGAAGATCCAAAGAAAAGCAGCGCATTTCGTTACGGGTTCATTTAGTACGCACGAAAGCATCATTAAGAGGATAAACCAGCTCAAGTGGCAGGTGCTGCAAGAGAGGCGTTCAGCACCGAATGCTGAATTTCCGAAAGTATATTTTCCTAGAAGAGTCAACCAGTATGTTGCTTCCTCCTCCATATACCTCGAGAAAAGAACGTGAAGATAAAATTCGAGAGATTCGCGCCGACACAGAGGCTTACCGATAATCTTTCTTTCCGTGTACAGGGAGAGGGGAAGTGACAATGGTTCACAGGTATCCTCCGAGACACACGGCAAATTGGTGTAAGGAGTATATACGTAGATGTAGGTGTGCAGTGGAATGTTTATCTATAAGAGCCAAAAGAAGGACAAATAGACACAGCAGAACTTCGTCTTGTACTGTTGCATACTCTTTAATTAAGAAATTCTAACTAGAAGGGATTTACAGTTTTATCGATGCGTGTAGAAAGCTGTTACCTTCGGATTATCTAGAAAAATAATGTATCCGTTCACCTGAGAAATTGCCCCCAGTAGATGTGTGAAAATGAACATCAAAGGCTCCGAAAAGTTGTGGCATTTCGAGAACTCATTCGAATATTAATGGTGAAGAACTGATTTGATTTTATTCAGAGGTGTGTGAAAAATAAGTTCAAGATATGAAAGGAATTCGAGGGAAGTACACTCCTGGAAATTGAAATAAGAACACCGTGAATTCATTGTCCCAGGAAGGGGAAACTTTATTGACACATTCCTGGGGTCAGATACATCACATGATCACACTGACAGAACCACAGGCACATAGACACAGGCAACAGAGCATGCACAATGTCGGCACTAGTACAGTGTATATCCACCTTTAGCAGCAATGCAGGCTGCTATTCTCCCATGGAGACGATCGTAGAGATGCTGGATGTAGTCCTGTGGAACGGCTTGCCATGCCATTTCCACCTGGCGCCTCAGTTGGACCAGCGTTCGTGCTGGACGTGCAGACCGCGTGAGACGACGCTTCATCCAGTCCCAAACATGTTCAATGGGGGACAGATCCGGAGATCTTGCTGGCCAGGGTAGTTGACTTACACCTTCTAGAGCACGTTGGGTGGCACGGGATACATGCGGACGTGCATTGTCCTGTTGGAACAGCAAGTTCCCTTGCCGGTCTAGGAATGGTAGAACGATGGGTTCGATGACGGTTTGGATGTACCGTACACTATTCAGTGTCCCCTCGACGATCACCAGTGGTGTACGGCCAGTGTAGGAGATCGCTCCCCACACCATGATGCCGGGTGTTGGCCCTGTGTGCCTCGGTCGTATGCAGTCCTGATTGTGGCGCTCACCTGCACGGCGCCAAACACGCATACGACCATCATTGGCACCACGGCAGAAGCGACTCTCATCGCTGAAGACGACACGTCTCCATTCGTCCCTCCATTCACGCCTGTCGCGACACCACTGGAGGCGGGCTGCACGATGTTGGGGCGTGAGCGGAAGACGGCCTAACGGTGTGCGGGACCGTAGCCCAGCTTCATGGAGACGGTTGCGAATGGTCCTCGCCGATACCCCAGGAGCAACAGTGTCCCTAATTTGCTGGGAAGTGGCGGTGCGGTCCCCTACGGCACAGCGTAGGATCCTACGGTCTTGGCGTGCATCCGTGCGTCGCTGCGGTCCGGTCCCAGGTCGACGGGCACGTGCACCTTCCGCCGACCACTGGCGACAACATCGATGTACTGTGGAGACCTCACGCCCCACGTGTTGAGCAATTCGGCGGTACGTCCACCCGGCCTCCCGCATGCCCACTATACGCCCTCGCTCAAAGTCCGTCAACTGCACATACGGTTCACGTCCACGCTGTCGCGGCATGCTACCAGTGTTCAAGACTGCGATGGAGCTCCGTATGCCACGGCAAACTGGCTGACACTGACGGCGGCGGTGCACAAATGCTGCGCAGCTAGCGCCATTCGACGGCCAACACCGCGGTTCCTGGTGTGTCCGCTGTGCCGTGCGTGTGACCATTGCTTGTACAGCCCTCTCGCAGTGTCCGGAGCAAGTATGGTGGGTCTGACACACCGGTGTCAATGTGTTCTTTTTTCCATTTCCAGGAGTGTAATAAATGAGTTCTGTGAAAGGTTGACTAAAGAATGCCCAGATTTTTCTTTGAAATTGTTTTATACTCAACAACGGATAATGAACTTTTGTAGGGATAGCTATTCTTGAAAAGAGATGTATTGAAATCTGCTACAGCGCTTAGCACAATGTTTCCGTAAATTCTTACAGAGTTACGTGGCAAATGGGGAAAGAGGTATACAAGATGAATCGAAAAGGACTTTACAACTTCCTAATGATACAGAGATTTATTAAAATAACTTAAAAAACCAATATATATGTCATTTCGTACCAAACAGTCTCAAGTTTCACATTAAGGGGAGGTTTACTATCTTTGGCCCGATAAAAGCATGTCCTTTGAGATTTTTTCTCGGGACGTATTACAGATATCAATGTCAAATTTGGTCAAGATGTTTAGTGATATTTCATCTACAAACTAGAATTTTTTCGACCGGAAATGTCTAAGAGCAAAGGCGGACGTGCCGT
Organism: Schistocerca nitens; assembly: GCF_023898315.1. Classification (NCBI taxonomy): domain Eukaryota; kingdom Metazoa; phylum Arthropoda; class Insecta; order Orthoptera; family Acrididae; genus Schistocerca; species Schistocerca nitens. The sequence continues at coordinate 442,986,214 of NC_064614.1, forward strand.
CGGAACGAAACAAAGTTTCGATGTAGACCTCCGTGCGTGGTATGTCACAGGTCAGCCGGCTCGTCTGAAATCAAAATTGAGTTGACGTTAGCGAAGTATATAAGAATCTTTAGGAGCTGTACCTCGATTAAGTTATTTGGACCATAGGAAACAAAATGGCGGCCATTTGAAAAAAATAGGGTCTTTTCCATCGATTTTTCGACTTCGTCGGCCAAGTAAAAATATTTATAGTTGATGGATCAGAATAAAAGTGGTACAACTCCTAGACAATTTAGCTAGTTTCGTCGGAAACAAGGAATCATGACAATCGGTTCAGTAGATTTGAAGTTACCATACCGCGCGATAAAAAAAAAAGTCATTTCGAGAAAAACGCGTTTGAAGTTTTGACTACGTATAAATGCAATATTATGCAACTTACGTTCAATCTGCTATTCCGGGTCCATAAACTAATCCTTCCTCTTCCCCATAGAGGCCGTTCTACTCGATCTGGGCCATCCTGCGCTGCTCCAGAGCCGCTCGTATGCTCGGTGACAAGTGGTTTTCGGCTGCTTGAATCCGGTTGTCATCCAAATGCTTCGTGAACTGCGTCGAATAGGATCCCAGGGTGACGTCCGTTGTTGTCATGGTCTTCAGAATTGGTGAATACCCTTTGTTGAAGCTGCTCACTGCCAGGAAAGTCGCAATCTCCACAGTCTTCCCACCAGAATGCAAATGCTTCGGGGCTAACTTCCAAATACACGCGTTCAAACTTTCATTTGAATTTTGTGTGTTTCCTCCCAAGCACCGGTACAATAACTCGTCTCCCGTAAAAACAAAAGGGGTGCGTGAAAAAGGCCTATTTAAGGCAGGTGTATTTTTTTGTTCAACCGCGAATAACAAACATTTCCGTTCCGTACTCGTAAAAACCGTTTCAGGGGTGGATTCTTAACACTTTTATGGATCCAAAAACGCAATTTTAAAAAAATCGATTTTTTGAACCAAAAGGTAGTAAACCTCCCCTTGAAGTGTCAAGTGTCGTTTTGGTTCGAAGTCACTACCATTTGTAATGCAGCAAACATTCCACGGGTAATCAATTTCTTTCCACACTCATTGCAGCAAACCGAGCTTAACTTGCGCAACGGCAGCGTAGATTCGATTGTTCAGGTCGGATAAATTTTAGGCATGCTTGGAGGTTCTTTAGCATTTTCGGTGCGAGTTTTAGGCCAAACAGTCGTTGCAGAGTTCGTTTCATGAAACCAAAACACCCAGCGATCGAGCTCTGCACCAGTGAAAGAAACCATTTTAACTGTTCACTACGCTGGCGCTCCTGATGGCGGAACGGGGTACTGATGCACTACGTGTATCAAGATTGGTTGACACATCTACCGATTCTGTAAGTTCTCATTAAATTTCTATATCATTCCAAATTGTAAAGTCCCTTTTCTTTTACCCTATATGTAACAATAATACTCCTTTTATGTCAAGTATTTAATTTGTTTGTTATACCTTGAAAACACAGCTGATTGGAACAGAATGCACACTTAACAAAATACACATGCAGACCTGTCGACATTTCCGATTGAATGACTGAAATGATGGTGTGGCATTATGGGCTAGGAGACCATGTCTTGAGTAGTTTGGCTGTCTAGTGCAAATCTTTCTGTTTCACGCCACTTCAGTGATTTGCAGAAGAATTTGAAGATTTTGGATTCAAAGCTAAGAAGGAAGTCCCAGTTAGTTTATCTAGCGCATTTATAGTACTCTGTCAGGGAAAAAAAGAACATTTGATATTTATAGCTCGGCAGATACGGTAGAAGCCAACCACAAAATGTCAGCTGCTGATGCAAGACCAACTGAGATCACTGGTGTGAGTCATGGATGCGCTGCGTGAGTTTCAGTCAGTAGACAAGCTGTCTCACTGCACGCATGGAACAAGTTCGAGGTTTCTGGGCAAGGGTTCTGCACATTACTGACCAGCTGGCCTACTCCTCCTTGTGAGGGGTCAACTAAGCTTTCGACATGCCCCTGTTTGTATCAGAATGATAAGCATCAAATGGTTCAAATGGCTCTGAGCACTATGGGACTTAACATCTATGGTCATCAGTCCCCTAGAACTTAGAACTACTTAAACCTAACTAACCTAAGGACATCACACAACACCCAGCCATCACGAGGCAGAGAAAATCCCTGACCCCGCCGGGAATCGAACCCGGGAACCCGGGCGCGGGAAGCGAGAACGCTACCGCACGACCACGAGCTGATAAGCATCAATTGTGCTCATTGACAGATCGTTCCTCAAGTCACAGAAATTCTTATCTGCACATGTACGTTATCAAAGAAGCACACTCAAGATATTTTATTCAAAATTAATGTCATTGTTTTTCCCTCTTGCTAAACGTTTGCAAATACATCCAACCACTCGAAAAGAAGGGTTCCATTGTTTATTTAGTTTTACATATTCAGTAAATAATAATCTGGATCTTCGCTCCTCAGTTCCTTCCTAATCTAACTTCTGTGACAATTCAACCTGACAACTGACGGCCGGCCGAAGTGGCCGTGCGGTTAAAGGCGCTGCAGTCTGGAACCGCAAGACCGCTACGGTCGCAGGTTCGAATCCTGCCTCGGGCATGGATGTTTGTGATGTCCTTAGGTTAGTTAGGTTTAACTAGTTCTAAGTTCTAGGGGACTAATGACCTCAGCAGTTGAGTCCCATAGTGCTCAGAGCCATTTGAACCATTTTGACAACTGACAACAGAGAAACATTAATAAAAGGAACAATGGAAAATATTGCCCTTTGTCTCACTAATTGCACTTTGAATGAGACATCCGCCTGCCGTGATTCAGAGTCAGTTAAGATTGGTTTCCATAAGTAATTTCCGAGTGAACAGAGCAGAAACAATTGCAGCCACCCTTGTAATTAGCTCCTTTGAATATAATTTAGATTGACAATGTGATACTCCTCTTAACACATCAAGGAATAAGCAAGCAGGTCTTGTTGAAGTAATAGTTTCCGTTCGTATGAAGTAATGTTCAGATGGCCGAATTTCACAAGCAACTTGCCACCCCTTCCATCAAAGTGGACCCGTGTCCTTTGTTGTGGATAATGGAGATTCAAGTATTCAGCAAAATCGGTATGCGGCACTGTCACTTTTCAAGCCCTAAAGGATTTTTCAATGTTCGTTCCCGGTGGCATGCTCAGCCACTAATTAACTGCACAGACGGGTCTGTTGCGGACTCGCTGACCCCACCCTAAAAACGCAGCTCAGAAATTAATAAGTCGTTTAGTACGCCCCCAAGTGTTGTACTGGCACCAGTCGAAGGTGGCCAGCCAGCTGATTAAGTAGTTATCTCATCGGAGACAAGGGCATCGTCAGGAGCACCCCAGGGAAGTCTGATAGGATCGCTGTTATTTTCTAAATACGTAAACGATCTGGCGGACAGGGTAAGCATCAGACTGTTTACTGATGATGCTATGGTGTATGGGAAAGTATCGTCGTTGACGGACTGTAGGAGGATACGAGATGACTTAAAGTTTGTCGTTGGTGTGATGAGTGGCAGCTGGCTATAAATGTAAAAATTGTAAGTTAATACAGTTGAGTAGGAAAAACAAACCCATAATGTACGGTTACAGTATTAGTAGTGTGCTGCTCGACACAGTCACTTCGATTATATATCTGGGCGTTACGTTGCAGAGGAATATGAAATACACTCATGCTAATAAATTAAGGATAATGCTGATACATGGTAAAACAACGCTCTGGTGGGCTGTTTGAGTGTTTAAATCATTTCGGGGTATGACCATACGGTGCATTTGACCTGCGGTCGTCGCACGGTGGCACTGGCAGCAGTCCACATACGCAGAGGTGAATTGGTTTATGTCAGAGTACGGTGCAGCGAGTAGGTTTGCAGACGTTTTCAGACATGATAATGGTGACTGTATGTTGAAAATGGCTCAAAGAACACATATTGTTGACGTTATGAGGGATAGAATACCAGGGCGACTGGAGGGTGGTCAAACACAACAGGTCGTAGCGCGGGCCCTCCGTGTGCCACAAAGTGTGATCTCAAGATTATGGCAACGATTCCAGCAGACAGGAAATGTGTACAGGTGCTACAGTACAGGACGTTCACAGTGTACAACACCATAAGAAGACCGATGTCTCATCATCAGTGCCCACAGACGGCCACGAAGGACTGCAGGTAGCCTTGCTCGGGACCTTACCGCAGCCACTGGAACAGTTGTCTCCAGACACACAGTCTACAGACGACTGAACAGACATGGTTTATTCACCCGGAGACCTGCAAGGTGCATTACACTGACCCCTGGTCACAGTAGAGCCCGTAAAGCTTGGTGTCAAGAACACAGTACATGGTCATTAGAACAGTGGTCCCAGGTTATGTACTTGGACGAGTCCAGGTATAGTGTGAACAGTGATTCTCGCCGGGTTTCCAACTAGCGTGAACAAGGAACCAGATACCAACCTCTTAATATCCTTGAAAGGGTCCTGTATGGAATGGAGGTCGTGGTTTGATTTTGTGGGGTGGGATTATGATTGGTGCACCCCTGCACGTCTTTGACAGAGGAACTGTAACAGGTCAGGTGCACCGGGATGTCATTTTGCACCAGTATGTCCGCCTTTTCAGGAGTGCAGAGGGTCCCACCTTCCTCCTGATGGATGATAACGAATGGCCCAACCGAGCTCCCATGGGGGTGAAGGAGTACCTTGAAACAGAAGATATCGGGCGAATGGAGTGCCCTGCCTGTTCTCGAGACCTAAGCCCCATCGAGCACGTCTGGGATGCACTCGGTCGACATATCGCTGCACGTCTCGTCTTCAAACCCCTAGGACACTTCAGGAGCTCCGACAAGCTCGGATGCAAGAATGGGAGGCTATACCCCAGCTGCTGCTCGAGCACCTGATCCAGAGTACGCCAACCCGTTGTGCGGCCTGTGTAGGTGAGCGTGGTGATCATATACCATACTGATGTCGGGGTACATGAACAGGAAACAGTGGCGTTTTGTAGCACATGTGTTTCGGGACGGTTTTCTCATCTTATCACCAATACCGTGGACTTACAGATCTGTGACGTGTGTGCCTTATGTGACTATGCTACTAGCGCCAGTTTCGTGTAGTGCCACGTTGTGTGGCACCACATTCTGCAATTATCCATAATTTATGAGCATGAGTGTAGAATGAGCATGTAAGAACTGTAATAGGGAAGCCGAACGGTCAACTTCGGTTTATTGGGAGAATTTTAGGAAAGTGTGCTTAATATGTAAAGGAGAGCACATACAGGTCAATAATGCTACCCATTGTTGAATACCGCACGAATGACTGATGACAGCACCAGATCTGACTAAAGGAAGACATCGAAGTAATCCAGAGCAGTGCTGACAGATTTGTTACTGGTACGTGTGAACAACATGGAAGTATTATGGAGGTTCTTCTGAAACTCAAATGGGAATCACTGCAAGGAAGGTGACCCTCTTTTCGAGGAACACATTGAAATAATTTAGAGAACCAGCATTTGAGGCTGATTTCAAAACGATTTAACTGCCACCATCACACGTTTCGCGTAAGGACTATGACGATGACATTCGGGAGATTAGGGATTGTAAGGAGGCATATAGTCAGTCTTTTTTCCTCGCTCTGTTAGCGAGTGGAACAGAAAAGGAAAGGGCTAGTAGTGGCAGGGGCTGCCCTCCACCACGCATCATACGATGGCTTGAGGAGGACGAATTTAGACGTACAATATTTTGTTGCACAAAGGGGCAACAGCCTCATAAAGTGAAATTTCCTGGCAGATTAAAACTGTGTGCCGCACCGAGACTCGAACTCGGGACCTTTGCCTTTCGCGGGCAAGTGCTCTACCAACTGAGCTACCCAAGCACGACTCACGCCCGGTCCTCACAGCTTTCATTCCGCCAGTACCTCGTCTCCTACCCTCCAGACTTCACAGGTCTCCTGCGAACCTTGCAGAACTAGCAATCCTGCAAGAAAGGGTGTTGCGGAGACATGGCTTCTTATCAGTGCACACTCCGCTGTAGAGAGAAAATTTCATTCTAGTCTCCTAAAGGTTGGAAGTTACGCCGCGACAGACATACCTACGCCAAAGGTGTTTATCAAAACCATTGGAAAAGTTGAGATACTTTCGAAAAATAAGCAGGATGGTGGGGAGAAAACAGAGTATTTGCTCATTTCTCACAGGCCAGCGCTAACACTAGAGCCCCCATTGGCCACTAATACGTGGCCTGGAACTTTCTGGGACCTGTAACATGAGAGGAGGGGTGGGACGCGTGAGGAAAATTTTCCCTTTCCCAACAGACGAAACAAACAAGCACAAAAGCCGATTGGCTGAGAGGAGTTTTTGGTGGATTTTTTTGTATGACCTCAGAATTAGTAAATGACACAGATGACTTCCGTTTTCTGAGAGTGGCGCAGAGAACATTCTGTCCCGGAAGGCAGTATGTAGAAGATATTCTGTTCCTGAGGGTGACAGAGAGAAGGTTCCAAGTCGCAGAGTGGCGGAGGACAGCGGCTTCCTTTCTGAGATCAATGAGGAGCTGCTGGTCTTCGCTCGAGATTGGAGGCGGCAGCCAGAATGGTAAATATTCAGTCTGCAGTGTACGATTTGAGACTGTTGTGTAAAGTTTAAGAACCTTGCGATCAAACTAGAGCTGTTTCACAGCTATTGCTAGTCATGATTTTGAACTTATCATTTCAATTCTCTCGCGATTCGAGACTCAAACTTAGATACATATAATCTTGAGTTACCACCGACTTGCTGGCTAACTTGCCTGGTGCACGTATTAATTCTGGAGTGTGTCTAACCTGTCCTTCACACCAAGGTAACGTAACTATATCTGCCAAATCATTTAAAGTCGAGTCAGTCGCGATCTCTGGAAGTAACGCCTGCTGCACACTGTGTTTCCCAGTACCTTGGGTATCCACTACACGTTCATTATTTGCAGCCAAGACAGTTTAATATTTCATGTGTTTCTCGTTATTTTCGAATGAAGATGTCCGCTACGTTTAGTTGCTTTAGGTGGGTAGATCTTGGTACAATAAATGTGCAGTAATCGAATTCCTGTATGTATCATTTCTGCAATTAGTTAACACTTTGTCACTTCAGTATAGATTGAACAAGACATTTGCCCATCCACTCACTACGCGCGCACGCTTTGGCGATTCCCGTAAGAGTTTGGGCAACCTGTGCGCATTCGCACAGACGAAGGTCAATGGCTGGGTAGCCTTTAACTATATATACGAAGACAGTAACTTGTTCTCGAAAGAACAGTTACTGTTGATGACCGTGCAGCTTTTTCCTGGAATAAATGATAACTAACTGACAACCTCAGCTGCCGACAGGTGTTGTTGTTATACCTCGTACAATTCATATGTAGAATTGTGGACGGTTGGGAATGTGAGTCTCACGGGAAGCGTGCAAGGGATAAGTCCCTGCAGTCGCCCTATTCATCTGTGTCCTCGGTGGCTCAGATGGATAGAGCGTCTGCCATATAAGCAGGAGATCTCGGGTTCGAGTCCCGATCGGGGCACACATTCTCAGCTGTCCACATCGAGGTATAACAACAACACCTGTCGGCAGCTGAGGTTGTCAGTTAGTTATCATTTAATAATTTTGCTTTGCCAGCACTGTCGTGTGTAGTATTTAATTGCTATCGCGCAGAGAAGGCATTGTTTATGTCTTGCCGCTAGCATAATTCACATACGACCCGAATCTCTTTGGATTTTCTCCCAGGTTTCGAGACAAATTTACGTTGTGGAAACTATTGAAGTCCGGGCTAACATTCGGGCTTCTCTATAAGATTGCCAGTCTTGGAGATTTTTCGTCCGTTTAAATTTGGCATACTTTTTTCCGTTGATTCTGCAACAGTGTTCTGACCCGTTTCGTGTACGAGGGAGGATTAGCTCCTATTTCTTTGAATTTAAGCCACATCTGGTCTACACTTACATTGTTAATTAGGAAGGAGTGGTGATTGTTTCTCAGGAAGGCATCAAGCTAATTGTTATCTGCCTTTTTGAATACCTATATTTGTCTTTTTTGTTTGGAGGATTTGGGGGTGACAATATTCAATCTCGCTACGACGACCTGTGTTCACTAATCCCTGTATCGGTTTTGATGCTCGTTATTAGCTCCGGATTATTTGTTGTTAAGAGGTCAAGTATGTTTTTATAACCGTTTGCCACAGGCGTAGGTTCCTGAACTAACTGCACGAAATAATTTTCAGAGAACGCGTTTAGCACAATTTTGGATGATGTTTTATGTGTACTTCCGGAATTAAACATATCGACGGTAACTTACAGTCACCACCAGTTATAACTGTATGGATCGGGTACCTGTTTGAAATCAAACTCAAGTTTTCTTTGAAGCTTTCAGCAATTGTATTATCTGAATTGAGAGGTCGTTGGAATGATCCTATTATTATTTTATTTCGGTTGCCAAGAATGATTTCTACCTATACTAACTCACAGGACCTATGTACTACAATTTCGCGACAAGCTAAACTAATTCTAACAGCAACAAACACGTCATCGACAACTGTGTTTACCCTGTCCTTTCGGAACACCATTACGTTCTTCGCAAAAATTTAGGCTGGACTTATCTTCGGCTTTAGCCAGCTTTCAGTGACCATAACGAACAGAGCTTCAATGCTTTCTATTAGCGCTTCGAACTCTGGTACTTTCCCAACACAGCTACAACAATTTACAACTGTTATACCGATAGTTCCTGTATCTACGTTCTTCCTGTGTTCTGCCTGCACCCTTCGTGACTGAAGCCGTTTTTGTGTTTTCCTGAGGCCCTCTAACATAATAAAAATCTGCCCGGTACACGCCACACAGCCCCTGCTACCCGTGTAGCCGCCTCCTGCGTGTAGTGGACTCCTGACCTACTCAGCGGAACCCGAAACCCCACCACCCTATGGCACAAGTCGACGAATCTGCAGCCTGCTGGGTCGCAGAACCATATGTGCCCCTGATTCAGACCCTCCACTTGGCTCTGAACCGGAGCCCCGCAATCAGTCCTGTCGACTATGCTGCAAATGGTCAGCTCAGCTTTCATATCTGACAGCCCTTACCACTTCTGTTAGTTGCTCGTAACCAAAGAGAACCTCTTCCGGTCCAAAGCGAAAAACATCATTATTACTAACGTGAGCCACCACCTGCAGTTGTCTAGACCATGTGCCCTTTATGGCATCTGGAAGGACTCATTCCACATCTGGAATGAGTTCTTCCGGTATGGACACGGAGTGCACGTTGGCCGTCTTCCCCTTCTTAGTGGCCATGTTCCCAAAGGGAACTCCCAACTACCAATAATCCCACCCTCTGTGATTGCCGGACCTTGCAAGCTCAGCGGTTTCCTCTGAAACAAGGCAGGCGACTGTATCTGGCTTAGTGACAGTGTCAGCCACAGACAGCACCTGGAGCCTGTTTGTCAGACTAACGCGGGAAGCCTTATGTGCGACCCCCTAGGAAGTCTTTCGCCGTCTGCCACGCCCCAAGGCTACTTCACACTCGACCACGGTTGAGGGGTGAACCTCGTTACGACTACTAACTGGGCTGGCCACCGGCGAGGATCGATCGGAGGACTCTGATGTATTGGACGTCTGTTGGATCCCCATTGCCGGCCCACAACAGTGGTTCCCATCCACTGCAGCTTCAAGCAAAGTGTCACCAACTCGGTTCGCATCCGCACACAACAATCACTGTCCCTACCTGTACTAAAGACAGAGGAAAACTACACTGCCCAGACAACGGACTATCGACAAGTGCTGTGAAACTCTGCTGTAAGCCCTGACGAGAACGCAACAACTGTGTATAATAAATTACATTAATACGTAGAAATTCAAAAACCGAACTACCGAAGCAGTCAGGTGAGACTAAAATACTCGTGCCTGATTAGGAACTTGTAATATGTCACAAAATATTAGTTTCTGGCGGGAACGGAAATAAGTGTCAGGAAGTCGTTTCTGAAAGTATTTGTATGGAGTGTAGCCATGTATGGAAGTGAAACATGGACGATAACCAGTTTGGACAAGAAGAGAATAGAAGCTTTCGGAATGTGGTGCTACAGAAGAATGCTGAAGATAAGGTGGGTAGATCACGTAACTAATGAGGAGGTATTGAATAGGATTGGGGAGAAGAGAAGTTTGTGGCACAACTTGACTAGAAGAAGGGATCGGTTGGTAGGACATGTTTTGAGGCATCAAGGGATCACAAATTTAGCATTGGAGGGCAGCGTGGAAGGTAAAAATCGTAGAGGGAGACCAAGAGATCAATACGCTATGCAGATTCAGAAGGATGTAGGTTGCAGTAGGTACTGGGAGATGAAGAAGCTTGCACAGGATAGAGTAGCATGGAGAGCTGCATCAAACCAGTCTCAGGACTGAAGACCACAACAACAACAACAACAACCTAATTTATTAGGTACAGTTCTTGAATTCCCATCAGCGTCTACAGCTGAGTTTCACAGCATGTGTCGATAGTCGGTTGGCTCTGTAGTGTAGTTTCCCACGGTCTTTAGTATGGATAGGTACTGTGATGGTTGTATGCGGATGCGAGCCGAGTTGGTGGCACTTTGCTTGAGCTATGATAGCTGCGGTTACACATGTTGAAGCTGCAGACGATAGGCACCACTGCTGTAGGTAGGCCGTAGGGAACAAACGGACGTCCAGCACATCAGAGTCCTCCGATCGGTCCTCGCCTTGTGGTCAGCCCAGTTACTGCTCGCACCAAGATTGACCCCTCAAGGAGCATCAGAAATAATACAGGGATTAGTCAATACAGAGTCGTCGTAGCGAGGTTGAATATTGTAACCTCCAAATCCTCGAAACATAAACGACAAATATATCTATACGAAAAAGCAGATAACAATTCAATTGACTTCTTCCTGAGAGATAATCTCCACTCCTTCCGAGTTAACAATGTAAGTGTTGACCAGATGTGGACAAAATTCAAAGAAATAGTATCGGCAGCAATTGAGAGATTTATACCACATAAATTAACAAATGACAAACTTAATCCTCCTTCGTAAGCAAACCGGGTCAGAACTCTGTAGCAGAAAGAAGAAAACTAAATGTGCCAAATTTAAAAGGATGCAAAATCTCCAAGATTGGCAATCTTATACAGAAGCTCGAATGTTAGCCCGGACTTCAATGCGAGACGCATATAATAGTTTCCACAACTATACTTTGTCTCGAAATCTGGCAGAAAATCCAAAGAGGTTCTGGTCGTATGTGAAGTATGATAGCGGCAAGAAACAATCAATGCCTTCTCTGCGCGATAGCAATGGAAATACTACTGACGACAATGCTACCAAAACAGAGTTACTAAACGTACTCTTTCGAAATTCCTTCACCAAAGTAGACGACGAAAATATTGCGGAATTCGAATCAAGAACAGCTGCGAACTTGAGTAATGTAGAAGTAGATATCCTCGGAGTAGTGAATCAACTTAAATCACTTAATAAACTCAAGTCTTCCGGTCCAGATTGTACACCAGTTAGATTCCTTTCAGAGTATGCTGATATAGCTCCATACTTAAAAATCATATACAACCGTTCGCTCGACGAAAGATCCGTACCCAAAGATTGGAAAATTGCACAGGTCACACCAATATTAAAGAAAGGTAGTAGAGGAAATCCACTTAATTACGGGCCCATATCATTAATCTCGATATGCAACAGGATTTTGGAACATACTTTGTGTTCGAACATTATGCATTACCTCGAAGAAAACGGTTTATTGACATACAGTCAACACGCATTTAGAAAACATCGCTCTTGTGAAACACAACTAGCTCTTTATTCACATGAAGTGTTGAGTGCTATTGACAAGGAATTTCAGATCGATTCCGTATTTCTGGATTTCCGGAAGGCTTCTGACACTGTACCACACGAGCGGCTTGTAGTGAAATTACGTGCGTATGGAAATCGTCTCAGTTATGTGACTGGGTTCGTCGTTTATTGTCAGATAGGTCACAGTTCTTAGTACTTGACGGAAAGTCATCGAGTAAAACGGACTTTTGGCGTTTCTCAAGGTAGTGTTATTGGGCCTTTGCTGTTCCTGATCTATATAAACGCTTTGGGAGACAATCTGAGCAGCCATCGTAAGTTGCTTGCAGATGACGCTGTCGTTTATCGACTAGTAAAGTGATCAGAAGATCAAAATAATTGCTAAACGATTTAGAAAAGATATTTGTATGGTGCGAAAATTGTCAATTGATCCTAAATAACGAAAAGAGTGAGGTCATCTACATGAGTTCTAAAAAGAATCCATTAAACTTCGGCTACTCGATAAATCGGTCAAATCTAATAGCCGTAACTACAGTTACGATAACTTTAATTGGAAGGAACACACAGAAAATGTTGTGGGGGAAGCTAACCAAAGACGGCGTTTGATTGTCGGGACACTTAGAAGATGCATCAGATATACTCAAGAGACTGCCTTCACTAAGCTTGTCCGTTCTCTTTTAGTATACTGCTGCGCGGTGTGGGATCCTTACCAGACAGGACTGACGGAGTACTTCGAGAAAGTTCACAGAAGGGCAGCATGTATTGTATTATCGCGAAGTAGGGGAGAGAGTGTCACTTACGGGATCTGGGGTGGACATTTTTCTTTGCGGCGGAATCTTCTCGCGAAATTTCAATTACCAACTTTCTTCTCCGAATGCGAAAACATTTTGTTGAAGCCAAACTACACAGGGAGAAACTATCACCATGATAATATAATGTTAATGAGAGCTCGCACCGTAAGATACAGATGTTCGTTTTTTTCCCGCGTGCTATACAAGATTGGAATAATACAGAATTATTATGAAGGTGGTTCGATGAACTCTCTGCCAGGTACTTAAATTTTTACTGGCAGCGTGTCCATGTATATGTAGATATAGATGATGCAGAAAGCATATCCTTCAAGGGATTTATCACAGCTGTGTCTTCTCTTTCAATTGAAATGAGAATCAAGCTTTTAACATTTAAATTTATATTCGATGTTAACGAGTTTTCTTTTTCAGAAATGCTTTTCTTGCCATTGCCAGCCTGCATTTTATATAGTCTCTGCTTCGGCCTCCATCAGTTGCGTTGGTGCGCCTTAGCAAAACTGGTGGACTACTTTTAGTGTCCTGTCTCCTAACCTGATTCTCTCAGCATCGCCTAATTTAAGTCTACTACATTCCTTTACCTTTGTTTCACCTATGTTAATTTTTATCTTATAACCTTTTTGCGAGACAGTGCCCATTTCCTTAAACTGGTCTTCCAAGTTCTTTCCGTCTCATACAGATTTACAGTATCATTCACAAACCTCATAGTTTTTATTTTTTCTCATTAAATTTTAATTCACGTTCCAAAGCTCTGCTTGTTTTCCTTCACTGCATGTCAATGTATAGATCGAATAATATCGGGTATAGATTACGACACACTCTCACTCTCTTCTCAATTACTGCTTCATTTCATGTCCTTCAACTCTTGTAACCATAGTCTGGTAACCGTATAAGTTGTAGGCAGCCTTTGCCTCTCTACATTTCGTCCTTGGGACATTCAGAAATCCTAAGAGTTTACTATAGTCAGAGCTGTTAAAAGTTTCTTCTAAATCTTACAAATGCCGTCAGCAAACGTTTGCCTTTCTTCAACAGCGTTATAATTGTTGTTATTCTAAAGGCTGCTTTCAATCTTCATCGTTCATTTCTGCACACATACGCCCACATCGATGGTTGTGTTCGTCCCCGATGCACAGGATCAGGACAGTGGAACACATGGACAACCCACAATAAGACAAATCTCCACCAGATTTGGAATCGTAACGTACATTCTCGCCCGCCGCTACCAGATTCAGCTATGTTGGCGCTACTGTCTGTGTCTGTCACTCCAGTTAATTTTTTGTGGCAGTTCTTTTAATGAACAGATATATCGATCGAACGTCCTACCAGTTACCTCACCCGGCTATGTCAAACATTCCCCGAATAAAAGCAACTAAAGAGAAGTGTGTGGTCTCATGTGAGATTTAACGTAATGCACGGGCGAATTTGACAAGGGCCGTTGCCGGCGTCAGGATACGGGCAGGGTGGACGACGCAGCGGGTTGCGTGCAGTTATAATGACGACATGACAGCCGCGCTCCCGGATTCTCCATGCGAGGTGGCGGGACATGGAATAACGCTTACAGTCAGACGAGGGGGGCGCAACAAACTGCCAGCCAACAGTCCGGCAGCCCGCAGTCCATGCGACTACAGAACGACGTCTCAAATACGCAAAAACTGTCACCAACGGTCAGATGACTTTATCTACTCTACTGTCCTGAAAGCTCCCTAATTATACCAACAGGTCTCTCTTTGCGTGCTGCAGCTCAAAAAACGCTTTATCTTTTATATACAATGACGAAAAAAAATCGCAACACCAAGAAAAAGTTTTGCGACGTATACGAAAGTTGGTAGACATATATCTACACTCATGCTCATAAATTAAGAATAATGCTGATACATGCTGCTACGCGGTTTGCGGATTTGAATCACCTCAGGGTATGACCACGCGGTGCATTTGACCTGCAGTCGTTGCACGGTGGCACTGGCAGCAGTCCACATATGCAGAGGTGTGTTGGTGCATGTCAGACTATGCTGCAGCGAGTAAGTGTGCAGACGTTTTCAGACGTGCTAATTGTGACTGTGTGTTGGAAATGGCTCAAAGAACATATATTGCTGACGTTATGAGGGGCAGAAAACTAGGGCGACTGGAGACTGGTCAAACACAGCAGGTCGTTGCACGTGCCCTCCCTGTGCCACGAAGTGTGATCCCAAGATTATGGCCGGCCGCTGGTGGCCGAGCGGTTCTGGCGCTACAGTCTGGAACCGCGCGACCGCTACGGTCGCAGGTTCGAATCCTGCCTCGGGCATGGATGTGTGTGTTGTCCTTAGGTTAGTTAGGTTTAAGTAGTTCTAAGTTCTAGGGGACTTATGACCTCAGCAGTTGAGTCCCATAGTGCTCAGAGCCATTTTTGAACCAAGATTATGTCAATGACTCTAGCAGATAGGAAACGTGACCAGGCGCTACAGTACGGAACGTCCACAGTGTACAACACCACAAGAAGATCGATATCTCACCATCAGTGACCGCAGACGGCCACGGAGTACTGCAGGTAGTCTTGCTCGGGACTTAACCGTAGCCACTGGAACAGTTGTCTCCAGACACACAGTCTACAGACGACTGAACAGAAATGGTTTATTCGCCCGGAGACCTGCAAGGTGCATTACACTGACCCTTGGTCACAGGAGAGCCCGTAAAGCCTGGTGTCAAGAACGCAGTACATGGTCATTGGAACAGTGGTTCAAGATTGTGTTCACAGACGAGTCCAGGTAGAGTCTGAACAGTGATTCCTGCTGGGTTTCATCTCGCGTGAACCAGGAACCAGAAAACAACCCCTTAATGTCCTTGAAAGAGACCTGTATGGAGGTCGTGGTTTGATGGTGTGGGGTGGGATTATGATTGGTGCACGTACACCTCTGCACGTCTTTGACAGAGGAACTGTAACAGGTCAGGTTATCGGTACGTCATTTTGCACCAATACGTCCACCTTTTCAGGGGTTCAGGGGGTCCCAACCTCCTCCTGATGGATGATAACGCATGGCCCCACCGATCTCCCATGGGGGTGAAGGAGTACCTTGAAACAGAAGATATCAGGCGAATGGAGTGGCCTGCCTGTTCTCCAGAGCTAAAGCCCATTGAGCACTTTTGGGATGTTCTCGGCTGACGTATCGCTGCACGTTTTCAAACCGCTAGGACACGTCAGGAGCTCTGACAGGCACTGGTGCAAGAATGGGAGGCTATACCCCAGCTGCTGCTCGAGCACCTGATCCAGAGTACGCCAACCCGTTCTGCGGCCTGTCTAAGTGTGCATGGTGATCATATCCCATACTGATGTCGGTGTACATGCGCAGGAAACAGTGGCGTTTTGTAGCACATGTGTTTCAGGACGGTTTTCTCAACTTATCACCAGTGCTGTGGACTTACAGATCTGTGTCATGTGTGTTTCCTATGTGCCTATGCTATTAGCGCCAGTTTTGTGTAGTGCCACATTGTGTGGAACCACATTCTGCAATTATTCTTAATTTATGAGCATGAGTGTATTATGAAATATGTTTATTCAAATTTCATGCCAGTAGCATATTAGTGGCGCTAGTAGCGCCACTACGAGGACACAGATAATGTTTGTGTTAAATACACGCTGTAACGGTCGTGAGCTTTAGTTACCTTTGAGACTGGACGTGGTGTGCTGATGTTAGTCAAGAATGCCTTTAAGGCGACAAAGATACCATTAACAACACCTCATTGTATTTGAATGATGTCGCATATTTGAGCTACGAGAAGCTGGATGTTCCTTCTGCGATAGTGCAGAAAGACTTCGCAGCAATGTAGCCTCTGTACATGATCGCTCGCAGCCGTGGTCACGAGAATGCACAGTCGTAAGAAGACCGGGTTTCAGATGACCACATGACACTACAGAGAGGGAAGACCATTGTATTTGGTGTATGGTTCTGGCGCATCGTACTGGATCTGCAGCAGCAACTTGAGCATCAGTTGGCACCACAGTGATACAATGAACTGTTACAAATAGGTTACTTCAAAGGCAGCTGCGAGCCACACGCCCTGACCCCAAACTACCTCCATTTGCAACTTCAGTGGTTTGAAGCGAGAGCTCATTGGAGGGAAGGTTGAAGGTCTGTTGCGATTTCTGATGAAAGCTGGTTCGGCCTCGGTGCCAATGAGGGCCGTGTGTTGGTCAGGAGGAGGCCAGCTGAGTGCCTCAAAGCAACGTGTCTGCGTCTTACACACAGGACCTACCCTTGGAGTTACAGTCTGGCGTTCGATTTCCTACGACAGCAGGAACACTCTCCGTGGCAGTCCCACGCACCCTGACCGCAAATTTGTACGTCAATCTGGCGATTCGACCTGTTGTGCTGCCGTTCATGAACAGTCTGGGGGTACTTTTCCAACAGAATAACGCTCGCCCACATACCGCTGCATCCTCCGCAGAGTGCCGACATGTTGCCTTCGACTGTTCAATCACCAGATCTCCCTCCAATGGAGCACATATGGAACATCATCGGACAACAACTTCTGCGTCATCCACAAACAGCATTAACCGTCCCTGTATTGACCGACCGAGTGCAACAGGTATGGAACTCCATCCCATAAACTGACATCCGGGACCTGTACAGTACAGTCCATACACGTCTGTATGCTTGCAGTCAACATTCTGGCAGTTACACCGGTTGTTACTGTTCCAGCATTTCACATTTGCGGTGGCTTATATCACCCTTAAATTAACCTGTGATCTTGCAGTAGCCGGCCGTTGTGGCCGAGCGGTTCTAGGCGCTTCAGTCTGGAACCGCGCGACCGCTACGGTCGCAGGTTCGAATCCTGCCTCGGGCATGGATGTGTGTGATGTCCTTAGGTCAGTTAGGTTTAAGTAGTTCTGAGTTCTAGGGAACTGATGACCTCAGATGTTAAGTCACATAGTGCTCAGAGCCATTTGAACCATTTGATCTTGCAGTATGTTACCTTGATAAATGTATTCCCGATATTTCATGGCTCAACTTTAATTATTTTTGGTGATGCCATTTTTTTCCTTTCTTTGTATAGTGACCGTCTCAAATCATTATATCTAACACGTCTGAGACCCAGAACAAGGATCGGCATTAATTTAAGGAAAACACTTGGAAGGATGGTCCAACCTGACGCGTCATTTATCATTACCAAACAAATATTCTTTTTTAATAACAATTCTATCATGACCCAACTGACAGTTGCCATATACATACAAATAATTAAGATTTTTAAATTAATGTATCAGGACACTTGCATGATACATAAAATTACAAATAGCACTCGAATAAAATGTTAACTATGCAGTGCAATGGTGGACCAACAGTAAAAAATTAATTAAATAAAGTGGCGGCGGCATTCTGTCCCCGCAACTAGATCACAACCGTGGGCTGATCCCACAACGGGACTTGCATATACGTTCAGCAAACACTAAATAAAAAAATGAAATTGCGTAGATTCCCACTGGTCATTAAGCTCCCATGTAGACAAGATACGGCCAAGCTGCCCAAAGGCTACCCACATGTAAAATCTTATCAACAGTAGTATTTCACTGATTGGCCATAAGCCTGTTCCACATAAATCAAATTTAGTACTTCAATAAACTACCAGACCCCTGAAATTGATAATGACAATTGAACCCTTAATTTTTTGAAAGAAATCGAGAAATTCAGTGCTCAGTTTGCCCACACACTTTCACCACACGCCCACAAGCACCTTACAATAACACGAATACTGAGTCAATTACTTCCTAATCCGGTGACACCCCCGCCGTGGCGCGATGTCTAAAGAATGACAACAAACCACTCAACTCGAGGCTGGAACGGGTGATCGGCAGAATCGCGTGTGACCTGCCAACACTTAGGCCTCGTGCGACGACGAAAGGCCGCCGAAGCAGAAGAAAACGCGTCCCTGCCCCGGACCAGCAGAACACCAACGCCTCTACCGCTGCCGATAAAAGGCTGTCAGCATATAGCAAACAACAAATAGCAAAACAAGTTTGACAAAAATTAACGTATACAGTAATACTTAAAAGGGCAATTAAAAATCCAACTACTAAAAGTTCCGCTTGGGAGCGGTCCGCTCATAACATTGCAAGTTAAGGGGAGGTTATCTTTGGCCCGAAAAAAGCATGTTCTTTGAGATTTTTTTTTTCTGGCGATGTGTTATAGATATCAATGTCAAATTTGGTCAATATTTTTATTGATATTTCCTCTACAAACTGGAATTTTTTCTACCGGAAATTTCGAAGAGCAATGGCGGAAGTGCCGTCGGAACGAAACAAAATTTCGATGTAGACCTCCACGCGCGGTATGTCACAGGTCATCTGGTTTGTCTGAAATCAAAATCGAGTTGACGATAGCGAAGTATATAAGATTCTTTAGGAGTTGTACCTAGCTTAAATTATTTGGAAAATAGGAAACAAAATGGCGGCCATTTGAAAAAAATTGTGTTTTTTTTTTTCATCGATTTTTCAACTTCGTCGTCCAAGTAAAAATATTTATAGTTGATGGATAGGAATATAAGAGGTACAACTGCTAGACAATTTAGTTAGCTTCGTCGGAAACAAAGAATCATGCCAGTCGGTTCAGTATATTTGAAATTACCATACAGCGCGATAAAAAAAAACGTCGTTTCGAGAAAAACGCGTTTGAAGTTTTGTCTACATATAAACGCAATATTATGCAACATAAGTTCAATCTGCTATTCCGGATCCATAAACTAGTCATTCCTCTTCCTCATAGAGGGCGTTCTGCTCGATCTGGGCCATCCTGCGCTGCTCCAGAGACGCTCGTACGGCCGGTGACAAGCGGTTTTCGGCCGCTTGAATCTGGTGGTCGTCCGAATGCTTGGCGAAGTGCGTCGAATAGAGTCCCAGGGTGACGTCCATCGTTGTCATGGTCTTCAGAATTGCTGAATACCCTTCGTTGAAGCTGCTCACTGCCAGGAAAGTCGCTACCTCCAAAGTCTTCGCACCAGAATGCAAATGCTTGGGGGCTAACTTCCAAACACACGCGTTCAAACTTTCATTTGAATGTTGTGTGTTTCCTCCCAAGCACCGGTACAATAACTCGACCTCCGAAAGAAAAAAAACTGGTGCGTGAAAATGGCCGATTTCAGGCAGGTGCATTTTTGTGTTCAACCACGAATAACAAACATTTCCGTTCCGTATTCGGAAAACCGTTTAAGGGGTGGAATCAAAACACTTTTATGGATCCAAAAAAGGAATTTTTTAAAAATCTATTTTTTGAACCAAAAGATAGTAAACCTCCCCTTAACGTTCCCAGCGCCCGCTGGTGTGGCCGAACGGTTCTAGGCACTACAGTCTGGAACCGCACGACCGCTACGGTCGCAGGTTCGAATCCTGCCTAGGGCATGTGTGTGTGTGATGTACTTAGGTTAGTTTGGTTTAAGTAGTTCTAAGTTCTAGGGGACTGATGACCTCAGAAGTTAAGTCCCATTGTGCTCAGAGCCATTTGTACCATTTTTGAACGTTCCCGGCAATAACAGGTAACAATGTATATGGTCTTTTAAAAGAATAATTAAATAATAATTCAAACAAGACTTAAAAATCAAGAAATACCTTTACTGGAGCTTCGTAGGGGTTAATAGACGCTTTAATTGGGATATGCAAGCGGCAGATAGACGGTTAAACTTTACACCTATAACCTGAAGGGCTTCTCAACACGTACTAAGAGAATGTGCATATACAAGCACGCACACACACAGTAACCACACGTACGTACCTTTAGGCTGAGCGCATACAACTTTAGTTACACGCCAAATCCAATCACTCGCCCAGGAATGCCTGTGAGGTCTACAATAAATAGAAATTACCATCAGTAGTATCAAATACTCAATAATAATAATAAATTATGATTTCAAGTACAAGATTAACACTGCAAAATACTAGCTTGGTGCTTACAGAAACCTCCAGATTGAGACATACTGTCCCAAACTAAAGGTATAAAGACACTGAATTCCTGGTCAGCGCACAAAGGACAGAATTAACGATCTTTAAGTACAGTTGAATAGTCTTCATAGATAATTTCAAGTAAGTGCTAAGGAGGCAAGTAGCTTCAGGACTCCAGCAGGCACCGGTTAGTACTGCCCTGCTCCTCGTGGTTGCTGAGCAGTTGTTCAATACATTCCGGCGTATTTAGGACACCGCAGTTGACTGAGGCACGTCGTAATCAGGTTGCACGTGACGAGAGCCGCTCCTTGTCCACTCAACTCGCCGATAGCAACTGGCAGCCGCGCGGGATTAGCCGAGCGGTCTTAGGCGCTGCAGTCATGGACTGTGCGGCTAGTCCCGGCGGAGGTTCGAGTCCTCCCTCGGGCATGGGAGTGTGTGTTTGTCCTTAGGATAATTTAGGTTAAGTAGTGTGTAAGCTTAGGGACTGATGACCTTAGCAGTTAAGTCCCGTACGATTTCACACACATTTGACTTGAACAGCAACTGGCAACGCTGCAGGAAAACGTGGGTCCCCACAACCCAACGGTCAACTGTGTCAACTTGCTGCAATCGCCTGCACGCCGACTACTTAGGCACACCTGTCGAGCTACGTGTCCGACATACCAATCGCCACCACATACTCCAGAGGGAACACACAACCACGGAAAGATGATATGACGGCGGCCAGAGTCGATGGAACGCTCGTACAAGTGGCGCCAGTAGGATCACGCACGCGCCCTCACGGAAGCCGCCATGGTTCAATGCCTAATTATTTTCCTGTGATACGGCATATGGCGTTTGACATTTGAATGAGGTCCATGCAGTCATACTAGATAATAAATTTGTCCCTCTCAGGGGAGATCATCCCACTACACTGTCGCAGTGTCTCTTTATTTGTAGAGGAAGAGAGTCCTCAAGTTTCTTGTGGTACGCCATATCCAGATGAAACCGCTCATTGAGGATATGATCCTAAAGATCAGGGTGGCAGCGAGTTACCCATGTGCGCAGTGCTCTCACATGCGTGTGGGGCTCTCTCATCTGGCTGCACGCTTCCCCCATCACGGTACCATGCTGACTGAGCGATAGCATGGAGAAGGGGGGGGGGGGGGGACTGCGAACGTATCGCATTTAGATGGCAATGCAGTCCCATTGCATGCAGCTTGGTTTCGTATTTCATATTTCTCAACAACACAGATCACTAACAGAACAAATTTTCAGTACTATTCAATTACCTTTGGAGCTCTGAAGACACAATAAATTTGTTTTCCGGTATCAACTATCGGCTTAAGGACAGACGCACACAACTTCGCAAATTTTCGCACTCAGGTTGCCACCAAATCGTAACTTGCTCAATTTCACATTCGAAAGAGCCTTTCACGCGCATGTGTTGACCCAAATACTGTAGCAGTTTTGCAACCTCATTATGGAGACGTGGAAACTCGTCCTGAGAAAACCAACGTAGAAATCCTGGAGAGCTTTAACGTAAAACAGCTTTTTAAAAGAAAAGCTGGAATTAAATCGCAGAACGATTAGTTCCGTCTGTACATGCACAGGGGCACTTTCGACTGAAGCGGCAAACGGTCTCGAAAACAGCTCAAGAACAGATGTAAGATTGGTAGTGTCATCAAAACCTTTAGAAAAATTTACTTGTGATTCTCCCAAGACCACAGTGAAATCTTTAAAAAATCGCGGCTTCTTTAACGCCAGTTCGCTTAGGGAAATGGACAGTGCTTTTTGTCAATATTTGTCCCCGTCACGAAACGTCAGAAAAATCATCAGACGAACGTCGGCCAGAGAACCCAAGACAGGAGCCAACAGGCAGTTTGTCAGAAGTCAGTTGTTTGTCAACTTTTAGTGTATTACTGCAGATAGTGAGGTCTCAGCCGCGCGGTCTCCGGCTCCTTGACACGGTTCGCGCAGCTTCGCTCCGTCGGAGGTTCGAGTCCTCCTTCGGGCATGGGTGTGTGTGTTGTCCTTAGAGTGAGTTTGTTTAAGTTAGATTAGGTAGTGTGTAAGCCTAGGGAACGATGACCTCAGCAGTTTGGTCCCATAGGAACTTACCACAAATTTAAGTGAGTACTCAAGTACACCGAAATGCGAGGTCTACAATCTACTCTTGATATTCTAATATTCGTCCCTGCTTTTGTTTTTCCTTCCGAAATTCAACAACAACGGGTTTTTAATTCGTTCCAGGCATGCCCCTTGACTTAACGAACGTTCTATGCAGTAACATATAAAGTCTCTATACTCATCTTTCAGCTCCACTGAAAATTGTTGTAACTAATACTGGAACAATGCGTGCGACTTCAGGAAACTTGTTATTTATACTACCAATCACGTGCTCCACACCTGAAAATTTACCACAAAGAGTCTCTTGATAAACAGAACGATGAACGCCATACAAATCGTGTCAGTCATTACAATTTTTTGAAATTTCATTGTCAACTAAATCCTTAAATTCTTTCTAAATGGTGCTGTAATGTCGTTCCACAGTAAAGTGGCGGTACCCATCGATTATGCGGCTGCATCACACGTGTGAGAGTTCTCATCTTTCTCTGTCATTTACATTCATTTTTAAAGTTTGTGACATTAGGTCGCTTGACTGGCTGTTTCCGTGCAAACAGCCACTCGACCTGTGAAGTCCCCTTATACCTCGGACAAAGAGCGAAGGATAAAAAGCGTAGACACCGCGATTCTGCGGACCTGAAGACTGTCGTGTCGTCCAAAAAATGCCGCACCGCACTGCTGAACGAAATGTCGCCCTCTACAAAGTGCTTCCGAGGACAGTCGAAGTCGAGACAGGCAGAGCCTTGGGCGACGTGTATGTAGCGCATCATGCATGCGTGCAGTTCTGCACGCCGTGGCCGACCCTGCCATAGAGGCAGTAAATTGAGGGGATGTTAATTACTACGTTTCATCTGCTGGTCCAAATAGTCCCAGACATTTCCTATGGGAAAATGTCCGCTGATTTAGTTGGCACGTAGACGTGCAACTGGAGGCCTGAGTGTTAGTCAAACTAAGAAAATTATGAAGAAGTAGAAGAAAGGGCGACATTTGATCAGCGAGAATATTGACATAAACTATCGAAGACAGTGCTGTTCAAGCAGAGTTACTTAACACAGCCTTCCGAAATGCCTTCACAAAAGAAGACGAAGTAAATATTCCAGTATTCGAATCGAGAACAGCTGCACACATTAGTAACATAGAAGCTAATATCCTCAGAGTAGTGAAGCAACTTAAATCACTTAATGAAAGCAAGTCTTCTGGTCCAGACTGTATACCAATTAGGTTCCTTTCGGAGTATGCATTAACTCCATACTTAACTTCACAAACATACACAACCGTTCGCTGGATGAAAGATCCGCACCCAAAGACTGGAAAGTTGCACAGGTCACACCAATATTCAAGAAAGATAGTAGGAGTAATCCACTAAATTACAGGCCCATATCGTTAACGTCGATATGCAGTAGGATTTTGGAACATATATTATGTTCGAACATTATGCATTACCTCGAAGAAAACTGTCGATAGACACGCAGTCTACTTGGGTTTAGAAAACATCGTTCTTTTGAAACACAACTAGCTCTTTATTCACATGAAGTGTTGGGTGCTATTGCCGAGGGATTTCAGATAGATTCCGTATTTATGGATTTCCGGAAGGCTTTTGGCACTGTATCACACAAGCGGCTCGTAGTGAAAATGCGTACTTATGGAATATCGTCTCAGTTATGTGACTGAATTTGTGATTTCCTGTCAGAGGTCACAGCTCGTAGTAATTAACGGAAAGTAATCTAGTAAAACAGTAGTGATTTCTGGTGTTCCCCAAGGTAGTGTTATAGGCCCTTTGCTGTTGCTTATGTATATAAACAGTTTGGGACACAATCTGAGCAGCCGTCTTCGGTTGTTTGTAGATGACGCTGTCGTTTATCGACTAATAAAGTCATCAGAAGATCAAAACAAACTGCAAAACGATTTAGAAAAGATAACTGAATGGTACGAAAAGCAGCAGTTGACCCTAAGTAACGAAAAGTGTGAGGTCATCCACATGAGTGGTAAAAGGAACTCAAGCTTCGGTTACTCGATGAATCAGTCCAATCTAAAAGCCGTAAATTCAGCTGAAAACCTAGGTATTATAATAACGAACAACTTTAATTAGAAGGTTCAACTGGGTCTGAGCACTATGGGACTAAACTTCTGAGGTCATCAGTCCCCTAGAACTTAGAACTATTTAAACTTAACTAACCCAAGGAAATCACACACATCCATGCCCGAGGCAGGATTCGAACCTGCGACCGTAGAGGTCGCAAGGTTCCAGACCGTAGCGCCTAGAACCGCTCGACCACGCATGGGGAAGGCTAACCAAAGACTGCGTTTTAGTGGCAGGACACTTAGAAAATGTAACAGACCTACTAAGGAGACTGCCTACACTACACTTGTCCATCCTCTTTTAGAATACTGCTGCTCGGCGTGGGATCCTTACCAAATAGGATTGACAGAGTACATCGAAAAAGTTAGAAAAAAGTCAGGACGTTTTGTATTATGCAGCAATATGGCAGAGAGTGTCACAGAAATGATACAGGATTTGGGCTGGAAATCATTAAAAGAAAGGCGTTTTTCGTTGCGACGGAATCTTCTCACGAAATTGTAATCACCAACTTTCTCCGCCGAATGCGAAAATATTTTGTTGACACCGACCTACATAGGGAGGAACGATCACCAGGATAAACTAAGAGAAATCAGAGCTCGTACGGAAAGATACAGGTGTTCATTCTTTCCGTGAGCTATACGAGATTGGAATAATAGAGAATTGTGAAGGTGGTTCGGTGAACGCTCTGCCAGGCACTTAAATGTGATTTGCAGAACTGAAATGGTTCAAATGGCTCTGAGCACAATAGGACTTAACAGCTGAGGTCATCAGTCCCCTAGAACTTAGAACTACTTAAACCTAACTAACCTAAGGACATCACACACATCCGTGCCCGAGGCAGGATTCGAACCTGCGACCGTAGCGGTCGCGCGGTTCCAGACTGAAGCGCCTAGAACCGCTCGGCCACTCCGGCCGGCATTTTCAGAGTATCCATGTAGATGTAGACAGCCTGGTTCATGCTCACGATACCCAGAATGAGTAGACCCATGTCACGGTAGGAAGAACACCCCTAAAACACCAGAGAACCGCCTTTGGCCTGAACTACACCCTTCACGTGCCTTCGATTAAACGTCTCGTTTGGTAGTCGGTGCACTCGAGGTCTTGCACCATTTGAAAGAGGCAAAATCGTGACTCGCCAGACCGCACTACATGCCGCCATTCATTTACTACCCAGTTTCTGTGCTTTTTAGCCCACTGAAGACACGTAGCATTATGCGCCGCTGTGAGCAATGGACTCCTGCGAGGCACCCGACTGAAAATTCCCACTGCGTGCAGTTACATCTGCAGTGTTCGCTCGGAAGGAGTTTGTGGTGCACCTTCTATAGCATACCGGTGCGGTGCCCTTGGACAATCCGGCTGTACTGCACCATATTCAGACTTCAGACGATTGTCTCGCCACAACTCGACTACTGCTTAATTAACACTCGAGACTCCACGTCCGCGGGCGGTAGACAGAGCATTTACCGTCAGACTTACGGAAAATGCCGTACAACACGGCAGCGCGAGCACCTACATCTACGTCTATTCTCCACCAGCCACCTGACGGGGTGTGCTGGGGCAACGTCTGGTGCCACTAACTGAACTCTCCAGCTTCCGACGCTTTCTGCTAGATTCGTAGACGTTATGAACATTAACGGTCCTCAGACACTTCCTTGCTGTACTGCGGAAATTACCTTTACATCTATCGATTTCGTTCCATTAAGAGCGACACGTTGAGTTATATCTGCAAGGAAGTCTTGAATCCAGTCACAAATTCTTAAAAACGAGAATAACCTGCACTTTTTTCCATTCACTAGATACTCTACTTTGCTCCAGGTAACTGCAATAAACTGCATCTAAAAGGGGAGCAAGTTCTTTCGCGTAGTCTTTGTAGAATCTTACAGGCATCTCATCTGCTCCTGATGCCTTTCCATTACTAAGCGATTGTAGTTGTTTTTCTATTTGGCGATCGGTTATCTGAATATCTGCCATTTCGATGTTCGACATTCATACAATGATTGAAATGGGGCACCGTATTACCTTTCTCCACTGTGAAACAATTTCGGAAGACCAAATGCAATATTTCTGTCTTCTCTCTGTTTTCTTCCATTCCAGTATCTTCATGGTCACCGAGTAACTGAACAGATGATTTCGACTAGCTTACTGATTATACAGCCGGTCAGTGTGGCCGAGCGGTTCTAGGCGCTTCAGTCTGGAACCGCGCGACCGCTACGGTCGCAGGTTCGAATCCTGCCTCGGGCATGGATGTGTGTGATGTCCACAGGTTAGTTAGGTTTAAGTAGTTCTAAGTTATAGGGGACTGATGACCTCAGCTGTTAAGTCCCATAGTGCTCAGAGCCATCTGAACCACTTTTTTGAAGCCGGGACCCCCCGTCCCGTATTTCATCAGGAGGCTGAGCAAGTTCAATAGCGGCAAGGGGCGTTGCAGAGTGGTACAGCGGTATTCGGCAGTATTCCTTTATTCAGCTAGAAGCATAATGTTGGCGCGCCGCCCACACGCTGTTCCACGAGTCCAGCCATCTCAGCACTCCTGGACTGCCGACACCGCTTCTGCGGTCATCAAGGCCGTCCGACGGTGGGAGTCAGCCGCGCTCGCCCGCCGAGGTGTAGCGACTGGTGCCGCTCTATTGCCCACGATTCTGGAGACTGTTACAGTCCCTGGTCTCCGCCGTCCTCCATCCCGTTTGCCCTGCTCTGATGCACCATGGGAGAAAGGTGATTGTACTGGTCACCCGTGGCCCCAGCCGCTGTTGTTCCCAGGACAGGACCAGACTCGAACCCGCGCACTCCTGGACGCCGTGCCGCAACTTGCCACTAGTGGTGCTTGCTGGATGGCAACACCCGCCACCGTCCCTAACGATGTTTCAGCGCTGCTGCGCCTCCAGCAGATTACGTCTCGCCCGAACCCTAGTACGCCAGGTGGGTGGGAAGCGAAAGTGGCGCCTGTCCTGGACCCACTGCAGACTGCTGTCACTGCCCTCCTCCAGGCAGACTGTGCCATCTCCAAGTACCTGGCTGCCGTTCCGTCCTGCCTCGTGTTGTTCCCCGGAGGAGGAATACAGCCCGAACAAGTATGCAGAAACAAAGTACAGGTTTACAGAGAATATTTACAATACTGCTGCCAGACTGGCCCCTATAAGCGTAGACCAGCACAGGTCCGACCCAACTCTCGACTGACCTGGCACACCCCTCAAGTTAAAAGTGCCTGACTATTTATACTGCTTTTCCCTTCGCTTCTGACATAGTGTCAGAGAGAGACAGAAACTATGGCAGGGGTAAATTGCCATGAGTCAGTCACTTACACATCGCCACTCCCGGCTCTGGCCTCACCTCATACATCGCAATAACTTAAAACAGTGCTGCAGTTCCCTGCCTCGCTGTTGCTCCATTCCAAACAAATCATACGCGCAATACGCCGCTGCAGCTCCGCGCCATGTTTATCCTGCCTGGCCTACTGGCTGCCGACTATTACCACACACTGCCAGCGGCCCCAGACTTCATCGCCCAAACGCGCAATTACTGAATTTTTAACAAAATTCCCCTTTCCTACAACTAAGATTAATACTAGCGGAGCAAGATGCTGATGTTTGCATTCTTCCGATACCTGAATGTTCGGACGTCTGGACGTGTCACAATGAACACCGTAGGAACAAAGTATCAAAAGCACTACTAAAAATGATAATAACAATATATAATAGTTATTAAAGAAGTGTGGTTTTGAAACAAGCTGTAATTGAAGCAAAGTTCATCATTTTATCTGTTCTAGCATTACATATAAAGGTTATAATGTTTATATTTCATTCTTGTTTCGCAACGTTGGAATGGAACAGTTCAGTAGATATTATGTTTTGGTAGTGGTTGGAGGCTGCAGCAGACGATTACCGGGTACCACGGACCCACGAATTTGTTTCAGGCGACGTCGTCGGCTGGGATACAGGGTGTTTCAAAAATGACCGGTATATTTGAAACGGCAATTAAAAACTAAACGAGCAGCGATAGAAATACACCGTTTGTTGCAATATGCTTGGGACAACAGTACATTTTCAGGCAGACAAACTTTCGAAATTACAGTAGTTACAATTTTCAACAACAGATGGCGCTGCGGTCTGGGAAACTCTATAGTACGATATTTTCCACATATCCACCATGCGTAGAAATAATATGGCGTAGTCTCTGAATGAAATTACCCGAAACCTTTGACAACGTGTCTGGCGGAATGGCTTCACATGCAGATGAGATGTACTGCTTCAGCTGTTCAATTGTTTCTGGATTCTGGCGGTACACCTAATCTTTCAAGTGTCCCCACAGAAAGAAGTCACAGGGGTTCATGTCTGGCGAATAGGGAGGCCAATCCACGCCGCCTCCTGTATGTTTCGGATGGCCCAAAGCAATTACACGATCATCGAAATATTCATTCAGGAAATTAAAGACGTCGGCCGTGCGATGTGGCCGGGCACCATCTAGCATAAACGACGAGGTTCAAATGGTTCAAATGGCTCTGAGCACTATGGGACTCAACATCTTAGGTCATAAGTCCCCTAGAACTTAGAACTACTTAAACCTAACTAACCTAAGGACATCACACACACCCATGCCCGAGGCAGGATTCGAACCTGCGACCGTAGCAGTCCCGCGGTTCCGGACTGCAGCGCTAAACGACGAGGTGTTCGCAGTGTCGTCTAAGGCAGTTTGTACCGCCACAAATTCACGAAGAATGTCCAGATAGCGTGCTGCAGTAATCGTTTCGGATCTGAAAAATGGGCCAATGATTCCTTTGGAAGAAATGGCGGCCCAGACCAGTACTTTTTGAGGATGCAGGGACGATGGGACTGCAACATGGGGCTTGTCGGTTCCCCATATGCGCCAGGTCTGTTTATTGACGAAGCCGTCCAAGTAAAAATAAGCTTCGTCAGTAAACCAAATGCTGCCCACATGCATATCGCCGTCATCAATCCTGTGCACTATATCGTTAGCGAATGTCTCTCGTGCAGCAATGGTAGCGGCGCTGAGGGGTTGCCGCGTTTGAATTTTGTATGGATAGAGGTGTAAATTCTGGCGCATGAGACGATACGTGGACGTTGGCGTCATTTGGACCGCAGCTGAAACACGGCGAACGGAAACCCGAGGCCGCTGTTGGATCACCTGCTGCACTAGCTGCGCGTTGCCCTCTGTGGTTGCCGTACGCGGTCGCCCTACCTTTCCAGCACGTTCATCCGTCACGTTCCCAGTCCGTTGAAATTTTTCAAACAGATCCTTTATTGTATCGCTTTTCGGTCCTTTGGTTACATTCAACCTCCGTTGAAAACTTCGTCTTGTTGCAACAACACTGTGTTCTAGGCGGTGGAATTCCAACACCAGAAAAATCCTCTGTTCTAAGGAATAAACCATGTTGTCTACAGCACACTTGCACGTTGTGAACAGCACACGCTTACAGCAGAAAGACGACGTACAGAATGGCGCACCCACAGACTGCGTTGTCTTCTATATCTTTCACATCACTTGCAGCGCCATCTGTTGTTGAAAATTGTAACTACTGTAATTTCGAAAGTTTGTCCGCCTGAAAATGTACTGTTGTCCCAAGCATATTGCAACAAACGGTGTATTTCTATCGCTGCTCGTTTCGTTTTTATTGCCGTTTCAAATATACCGGTCATTTTTGAAACACCCTGTAAGATGTATGTGAATGATTAGTCTCTCATCAGCACAACAGGTAGGGGTATTCACCCAGGCTTCTTTGTTTCTCATGTTTCTCTCATATAGCACCGCATTATCGAACCACATGAAACAATTGCACAACTGAGTTACTACAATGTAGAGTGAAATATACAAAACTTATATTAAAATAGAATTTCATTACGATACAGATAGAATTTTTCTTTACATCAGTGCACAGTAACAACTAAAGTTCATGGCACATTAAAAGTTAGTTTTAAAAGATATATTTCAATTTAATAATGACGGCGCAATGAGTATTCGTAGCGGTAAACAGGACGGGCGCCTTGCTCAGAGGCTGTTAGACGCCCCCCCCCCCCCCCCCCCCCCGGCTTGCCAACCCTGCGTGTCGTAACAGTGCATTCCTCAGTGTGAGTGTTGGTGAAGCGTGCGAGCAGGTGTAGCACTCCACACTGGGCTAATAGCATCATTAATCTGCACCACAGTAGCAGCAGACGACATGTTGCTCAGTACACCACAGGTAAGTGCCACGTCCTGTTGCAAGGAGTGCACGGACAGGTTTAGCTTTGCAGTCCACAGTAACAAGCACCGATACGCTACTAGTTTGACTCGGACACTATAGCGTTCCAAGTGTTCTACACTGTCTAAATTTCTTCACATATCACTATTGTAAACGTACCCGTTTTTTGGAACCGAGTTCGATTATCATGGTCTGACAGTGTAACATTCCACTGTCCATACTGTTATCTTCCCCCATGCAATCCAATTGCTCATGACATATTTAGGCGGCGATTGCATATCTCAATACTACAGCAGAGTGAGTTTGCATTCATTAGTCTCGTTTTATATTCGATTCTGACCTGATCACCAAGTATTCTTGCACTGTATAAGGAACAGGTTACAGACAGACAGCCTTTCATTTACTAATCCCAGAAGCAATGGAAGGACGTGTTTAGTGATAATCCATGCAACTTTAGTCTCCAACAATGTAGATCTTAGAATAAAGTTTTCACGTCATAAGAATACCTCAGATGAATGTACCAGTATTTTGGTTTTCTGCCGCTTGCACCAACAATTCAAAATTGTAGATGAAAGGGTTATGTGTAAATAATTTGAAGTTGCAAACATTCTGATTAGGTTCATGGGTTGCGAAGCAGCGGCCTTTTTCAGGCCTTTTACCTCACATTTTATCCTATTTGCATACTGAATTTGCATGGCGAGACTCTCTTGTTTCATTTATTTTCCGATTCAGTTTTTACTTGCCAGCTTTTCACCGGTATTGCGCACTGGCTTCATGAATGAAATCTAACATTTCATTCTTGTAGTAGTTTTTTCCCATTAAATGCATCTGGTTTTCACCACGGAATTCATTTTCGTTCGGGTGAAAGCAAGAGATTTCACAAGCTTTGGAAGAGATGCAAGTCACTCAGAAGGCAGCACCTACGCTAGCAGACCACACAGGGATTATCCTCCTAGCTCAACCTTCGCAGCGGAGTGGAAGACCGCTGTCCTCTATGGCAGAACAGCAAACCACTGGTGGAAGGAATGAGAACTCTGCTTGTCAGTAACCTTTAGGTGGAGTCCTCACCTGTGCACTTGCCGTTAGTTATCTTGCTGTGTGTCGTCTCCACACATGTTTCTTCAAGCAAAACATATAGCCACTTGTGCATCTACAAGTTTCCAATGTGTGCCCTTCCCGTGAGAAGGATGTGCGAAGTCCAACAAATTTTCCATAATTTTCGTCACTTAGATCTGTATGTGGGAACAAGGCTACACTCATTTCCCATTTCCTTATCGTCTTCAGACCCACTAGCAGAGCCCGCATCTCGTGGTCGTGCGGTAGCGTTCTCGCTTCCCACGCCCGGGTTCCCAGGTTCGATTCCCGGCGGGGTCAGGGATTTTCTCTGCCTCGTGATGGCTGGGTGTTGTGTGGTGTCCTTAGGTTAGTTAGGTTTAAGTAGTTCTAAGTTCTAGGGGACTTATGACCACAGCAGTTGAGTCCCATAGTGCTCAGAGCCATTTGAACCATTTTGAACCCACTAGCAGAAAAAAATTACTATCCATCTAATATTTCTATAACATTTAATCACTTGACCAACAAGGTTAAGAAACTGTGTTGCCAAAAATTATTGGCTTTATTTTCCAAAAAACGCTGTGTCATATTCAATACACTGGCATTTATAGCAAACAAATTGCAGAAATGGATTTGAGTAATGTACTGATTTTATATTTCGTAAACTTGTAATGAAAAGAAAACCAGTCGATGGAAATCATTCAATTGATAATGCTGAAGGGAAACAGTCACAATTTCATTTAGAAGAAACTGTGTGCACTCTAGGATATCCAAGATACGACATCTTAACGGGAATTCCAGAAAATACACTCATGCTCATAAATTAAGGATAACGCTGATACATGGTGAAACAACGCTCTGGTGGGCGGTTTGCAGGTTTAAATCACCTCGGGGTATGACAATGCGGTGCATTTGACCTGCGGTCGTCGCACGGTGGCGCTGCCAGCAGTCTGCTTACGCAGAGGTGTGTTGGTGCATGTTAGAGTACGGTGCAGTGAGTAGGTGTGCAAACGTTTTCAGACGTGCTAATGGTGACTGTGTGTTGGAAATGGCTCAAAGAACACATACTGATGACATTATGAGGGATAGAATACTAGGGCGACTGGAGGCTGGTCAAACACAGCAGGTCGTAGCACGGGACCTCTGTGTGCCACAAAGTGTGATTCCAACAGACAAGAAACGTGTCCAGGCGCTACAGTACGGGACGCCCACAGTGTACAACACCACAGGAAGACCGATATCTCACCATCAGTGCCCGCAGACGGCCACGGAGTACTGCAGATAGCGTTGCTCGGGACCTTACCGCAGCCACTGGAACAGTTGTCTCCAGACACACAGTCTACAGACGACTGAACAGGCATGGTTTATTCGCCCGGAGACCTGCAAGGTGCATTCCACTGACCCCTGGTCACTGGAGAGCTCGTAAAGCCTGGTATCAAGAACACAGTACATGGTCATTTGAACAATGGTCCCAGGTTATGTTCACAGGCGAGTGTCGTGGTTTGATGGTGTGGGGTGAGATTATGATTGGTGCACGTACACCCCTGCATGTCTTTGACAGAGGAACTGTAACAAGTCAGGTGTATCGGGTCACCATTTTGCACCAGTATGCAATGGGTCCCACCTTCCTCCTGATGGATGATAACGCACGGCCCCACCGAACTGCCATCGTGGAGGAGTACCTTGAAACAGAAGATAACAGGTGAATGGAGTGACCTGCCTGTTCTCCAGACCTAAACCCTATCGAGAACGTCTGGGATGCACTCGGTCTACGTATCGCTGCACGTTTTCAAACCTTTAGGACACTTCAGGAGCTCCGACAGGCACTGGTGCAAGAATTGGAAGCTATACCCCAGCAGCTGCTCGACCACCTGATCCAG
The DNA here is from genome assembly GCF_023898315.1 of Schistocerca nitens. NCBI lineage: Eukaryota > Metazoa > Arthropoda > Insecta > Orthoptera > Acrididae > Schistocerca > Schistocerca nitens. Next base: position 443,020,034 of record NC_064614.1, read on the forward strand.
AGTATGCCAACCCGTTGTGCGGCCTGCGTACGTGTGCATGGTGATCATATCCCATGCTGATGTCGGGGTACATGTGCAGGAAACAGTGGCGTTTTGTAGCACATGTGTTTCAGGACGGTTTTCTCAACTTATCACCGATACCGTGGACTTCCAGATACGTGTCGTGCGTGTTCCCTATGTGCCTATGCTATTAGCGCTAGTTTTGTGTAGTGCCACATTGTCTGGCAACACATTCTGCAATTATCCTTAATTTATTAGCATGAGTGTAGCTTTATTTCTTCAGCTGTTGTGTTCAGTGATCCGTCGGTATGTACGAAAAACATCTCGTCAGGACATGTGGAGATCTATTCAAAAATTTCTGCTGTGACGTATTTTGTGAAGTGCTGGTGTGATAGGCTGTCTTGTTCTACCCGAGCTGTTTCTTTAAAAGCTAGACAAGGTGGCAAGATCTCAAACGCATCTGTGTCGCGCCAAGCAGGCCTACTTCGTCGTTTTGGCAGGAGTAATTGTGGATCCACCATCCGCCACGTCTGAGTCGTCATCAGAGGACAAAACTACTGATCCTGCGTCAGTATAAGGGGGACTGATGACCTCAGCAGTTAAGTCCCATAGTGCTCAGAGCCATTTGAACCATTTGTCAGTATACGGGACGAAGGTCTCAGCATCCTCATCACCGCCTGACGTCTCAATAGAGTTACGACAGATTTTCATCAAAGTCGAATAGTTTCACATCTCATGACTGTCTCATCTTCTGGCAGTAAGGAAATATTTTTACTTGTTTTATCTTCTTTGAAGCAATTATTCTTTTATTACTACAATTACTATTATTATCGTTATTATTATAGGTGCTCCATTATCATTGTCAACGGGCTTGCCGCTTCGGTTCCCGTCAGATCATCAAAGCTAAGTTGGATGGGTGACCATACGGTCTGCCGAGTGCTGTTGGTAAGCGGGGTGCACTCAGCCCGCATGAGGCGAATTAAGGAGTTACTTGATTGAGAAGTAGAGGCTCCTGTCTCCTAAACTGACATATGGCCGGGAGAGAGGTGTGCTGACCACATGCCCCTCAATATCGGCGTCAAATGGTTCAAATGGCCCTGAGCACTATGGGACTTAACTTCGGAGGTCATCAGTCCCCTAGAACTTAGAACCACTTAAACGTAACTAACCTAAGGACATCACACACATCCATGCCCGAGGCAGGATTCGAACCTGCGACCGTAGCGGTCGCGCGGTTCCAGACTGTAGCGCCTAGAACCGCTCGTCCACTCCGGCCGGCAGTATCAGCTTCCAGTGACGCCTGTAGACTGAGGATGTCACAGCGACCGGTCGGTGTCGTTGGGCCTTCATGGCTTGTTCGGGTGGAGTTTAGCTACTTATTATCACTCAATAATAGCGAAAAGTGCTAAGTCTGATAACAAATTACAGCTGAATATTTACAAATGAAGAAACGATTTTAGGAGGTACAAATCCATTGTGTCATGAACGACAAACACATGTAACACATGCAACAAATGTTGAAAAGTGTGTCTTAGTGCTAAAAGGGGCTAATATTCCATTAACAGTCTGACGTCAACAAAATAGCATCGATTCAAGGCAGTTAGGGCGCGAATAAATGAATAAAAGCACACACAAAAACTCGATATCGTTTTGCTGTTCGTCCTCTGCAGACATCAGAGGATTCGTTTGGGTATTCTATTTCGAACCCCTATATTGTAATGCTACTCTGTACTCCGCGCTCGTACGTGTTTTCCTTGACTTCGGCCGTCTGCCGAGTCTTTAGAGTTTCACTCTGAACTACGCGCACCCGCGGCGAGTAATCAGCAGCATAATGTGAGATCTGCGATTCGCGGCCTCGTCACATCGGCTCACGCCAGCAACAGTTAGCCGCGGTCGGGCTTCGACGCAGACCGATTTGTCGGAAACAACCTCGATGGCAGTCACGGTAAGACCGCATTTACAGTGCACACTCCCGACTTCGGAAATCGCGATATATTGAGGGAATGAGAAAAGAGGATTTCATCCCTGGTTTCTATTTTTTTGTATCCCTAACTTGATCTATGCACATCACGCATGGTATGGAAGTTTTTCTGCAATTTGATTCTTGCTTCAAAGGGGGTTCTTGCCGTAACCACACATGTTTTGCTTCGTAATAGAGTTAACTCATTGGAGCTCACCCACCTAGTGACGTTTCTTTCTCATCAGTACTTTATTCGTTGATCTGTTATGTCTATCTGTTCGAATTCATACATTTTTTGTGTAATTACATAATCTTGCAATTATGGTTTGAAAACTTAACAACCATTCATTTTCTTATCATTACTCTATTTAAGTTAAGTAAATTCATTCTCAAATTGTTTTATAACCTCGACGTTTATGTGTCCTGAATGATTTTTACTCACTGTTTGAATAAATATTATTTTACCGGATGAGAATTAATCATTCAGCAACCGTAAAAGTAACTTATTCTATTGAAATCCCGGGTCCTCCAAGCATTAGCGACAGGTGATGCCACTGACGAGTTCAGGAACTTCCCAAATAACGTTTACCGATGTACGGGGCGGATGATTTTTTTCAAGTAGCCTATTAGCTACATGGTGGTAATCTTATCATTTTATGTGATCTTAGCTGATAGATTCACCACCAGTCTAATCTGCATACCCACGGAGCACCTGATGTGCAAGAGGTCGTGTTCACCGCAACGCCCGGCTTCTAGCGAGGTGGTGTCATTAATCATAACAGCGCTTATGCTCTTTTCTACAGTGTACTTTCTAAACAATATACTCAGATTAACACCACAATGTTCGTGTTCAGATCTTTTTACAGTCGCTGATTGCTCAATTACGTACGTTTAGTAACAATTTAAACGTCCTAGGCAATTCAATGCCTAGCAATTAATGTATTTTACATGCATCGTCTGTAAATGGGAGCTATACTCACTTTAACTTCACAAATATAAAATTTCTTTATTAGTTGAATGTCTAATTACCGATAGTATTAACACGATTTTTCCAGTCCATACAGTCCTTTCTCATACAGCATCATCAGTACTAGCTAATCCACTTACAAATTTGACTCAGTAATCAAATTAAATTCAAGATGTCATATACAATATAGATAAGCTCATGGTGGACGTACAGTCCCTCAATCTTAATGGTTTTAGAGTATGCCAGTAGAACTTTCTTCACGAGGAATACTAGCAGTCTTACAAGGACTTGTATACGAAAGTTCAAGTAACTATCTGATTTCATTAATGATGGCTGACCTCTTGGCCCAAGGGATAGAACACATGTTGTGACAATAGATCTCGTGTTGGCGGACATCAAAATTATTCTGTTATTGTTCTCATTATACCAGGCTTACTTCCAAACACATATGCATAGGTCAATAATATATTTCCTAATTCTTGTTGCGGTGTATCAACAGTAGTGGATACTGCAGTCTTACTTTTCACCAATTTCTCAATCAGTTCAACGTGACTACAGTGTGTAGGTGCGTTTCTCGTGCATGGTATCTTTGTCTTTGACTTTCTTACTCGTATAGCTTGGCAGTAGTTATCACGCTTCAATTGCCTTTTCATTAAATGGAGTACAGCCCGCCTGCTTAGCTAAGTGGTAACGTGGCTGCCTTCCGTGCAGTAGACCCGAGTTCAGTTCCCGTCCGGGTTGGAGATTTTCTCCGCTCGTAGACTGGATGTTGTGCTGTCCTCATCATCCTGAAATAAGCCTTGCATCCGGCGGCCAAACTCCCCTGGATGAGGGTTTCCTGGCCAACGATGCCACACGAGTATTTTTCACTTTCATGTACGAGGGTTGGAACTTAAATAGTGGCAGCTATTTATTCACAATCGATACAAAAGAGTTACATGTTTGCACCTGTTACTGTCCTTCAAAGTAGTCATCAGCGTTGTGTAGAACTCGTTGCCAGCGATGTGGACGGCGTAGTATACCGTTATCAGAGCCTGTTTTGTTGATGGTGCGAATGGAGTGGTCTAAAATTATGGTGATTCTCCAGTACAACTGTGATGGTGTTATCCTAACGCATTACGTTCCTCCGCGGCAGACCGTCAATGCACAGTATTACTGTTCGTCTTTGGAGCATCACCTGCGACCAGCTTTGCGAATGAAGCGGCGACACTTTCTGCGTAACTCACCCATCATTTTCCACGACAATGCTCGGTCGCATACAGCGCAAGCTGTGGCTGCTCTGTTCGGTCGATGGAACTGGGAAGCACTGTACCATCCACCATACTCCCCGGACTTCAGTCCTTGTGACTTTGATTGGATTCCGAAGATGAAGGAACCACTTCGTGGCATTCGCTTCAGAACTGTTCCAGAGATCCGACAGGCAGTAGGCCGCTCCATTAGAACCATCAACAGAACAGGCTCTGCTAACGGTATACTACGCCTTGCACATCGCTAGCAAAGGGTTCTACACAACGCTGGTGACTACTTTGAAGGACAGTAACAGGTGTAAACATGCAACTCTTTTGTATCGGTTGTGAATAAATAGTTGCCACTATTTAAATGCCAACCCTCGTATAAAACAGCTTCAGACGTCTGATTACTTTGCAAATGAGTAAATGTGTTAAATATTTGACCTCAAGCATGCCTAACCGAGGAAAAGCTTATGAATGGTTGAGATTGCGCTTCAAGTTCGTTGTAAGTCGCCAAGTGCTGTCATTATGAGACTCTGGAAGAATATAGTCTGGGTAATTTCCGCTCCATTTTAAGCAAAAGTTAGTGCTTCCCACATCTCAATGTTTACAAAGTCGTATCTGCTGAACTATGTGTCATACATCGATATAACTTTGCAGATACATTAAGTGGTACGTGTGAATACTTTCTGCGAACTATCTTACGAATAGAGGTGGGAAGTAAGCAAGTAATAAATGAAAATGCCACTCCTGATGCTGAAGTTTGAGTGTGTGAACAGCGAAAACGTAATAAGCGATAACTTTTTTTTTCTTTCATCATTTTGTAGAGGGTGTCAGCAAAAACTTTCGTGAAGGTTTGCAATTATGTGTCTGTTTTTCTTGGAAGTCGCTAAGTGCTTTCATTCTCCAATATTGGGTGAATATAGTCCGGGTATTTGGTCTGCACCAGTTACGCGGGGTCAAGATAAACACACAGTTTCTAACTGTAATACTTATATTGTGTTAAAATTTTAACGTAAGATTATACCGCGTAACGAGAAGATTATGACAACATTTTAATGTTTTTTTTTTTTTTTTTTTTAATTCGGTCATTCATTACGTGAAATAGTGAGTATCAAATTTTTGTTGCCCCTGACATCTGTAATATCACGTGGTCAGAAACAGGCTGA